>NC_071326.1:74713321-75328633 GCF_943734725.1 Anopheles marshallii | reverse complement strand
AACAGCCAATCTATCAAATTTTCAGAAACAAAGCGTTATATGTTCCTCATTCGAGTCATTAAACATTTATCAATGTCTCAAACTTTGTCCTACTGTTCCGATTGTTACATTCATCTCACAGAAGGTTCAATGTAAAGCCCGTGAAGGAAACGTCGGCCATCGGGTTATCCGTTTTGGAAACGGTTCAGTGGAGATCGAGATTGAGCTCGGGAAAGTTGTGCGAAAGTTTACAATGTTGCTCTTTGCTGGAGTTTTGTGTTTCAACGAGCAAATAGATTCCGATCGACCCCGTCCAGTGAGTGTTTCACAAGTCCAAACAACGTGATCCGGGAAGGAACTGGAATTATGGGAAGTACGGACAATAAACTTTTCGTCACACGTGTGTGTATTGGAGAGGTGTCGACAAGAAGCCTTTTCGGAAATGGACCTTCTTGCTAAAGTGGGTTCTCATTTATCCTGGATTAACGTTTCGAACTAACAATCTAAGAGTGTTTTGCCCGAGTTCTTGTTAAACAGCAGAATAATTGTTTGAATTTCTTTAACATTATCCAGTTTGTGAACCTTCAAATATCTTGCTGGTAGCCTAAGCAACATTTCTTAGCTCTGCTCGCGTGTAAAAAGTATTATTCTGTTTGAAAAGGGGTTTTCCGTTCTTTCCATGCAATGGATATCTCTATTCAATCTGGTATGAACCAGGGAATGAAAAACGTCCTTCAGCATCCTGCGCGTCCTGTGCAGTTGAGCATCATTTACAGTTGGATACCTCTGCTATAATATGTGGTAGAATCGTGCATGTTTATGGATTCATCGGTTGTTTTTCTGCGTAATATCTGCGATGAAATAACTCACTATTTTCCATTCGAGATCACTTCATTACGAATTCATATCCCTAAATGAAGCCAATCAAGTTATAATTTGAATTCGGTCACTGCAAAAAGCGCTCTTCCAACACAATTGCCTAGCTCGTTCACAAAGAATGCACCTTCTGTGGAGAACGACACCACAGTGAAACTAATTCTAGTTGCACGAATTGGATGCTGTACTGTGTTGACTTTAAGGAAGCCGTCTAATGTCAACAAAATGGAAACTATGAGAACCGTGTCAACAACCCAAAATGGAAGGACAAAAGCGTTCTCTGCATCTCCAACGCCACAACTCATTTGTTAGACGCTAATCCGTACCTGTTTGCGTAACTAACAAATAGTTTACTGCAAATAGAAATACTCCCAACCACGTCGTGCGTTTGCCGATCCGGATTTATCAACCTCAAATGGTGCGAATGTAATGTCTTAATCCTTCTGTACGATATGCCCAAAGTGGGAACTGCTCCAAATCTAAAACCTTCCTCCAATGACGTCGTGTAGATAAGGAGCCGTTGGCATACTCACGTGCATTTGGAGGGTTTCCAACATGAAGATGATTGGACCACTGCGAGTTGCCTTGATGGATCGGAATCGGGTTGTTCAGGGTTTGTTGTTTGGCATTCCGCTGTTGGGCCCATGAGATCCTCCTCAGTTTGCGAGAGTATTGTACCGTAGCTTGATTCACTCAGTAGAATAGATTGGATGTCTATGTCCAGCTCTCGGTCTTCGGTGTGGAAGTTGAAGCTGTTTAGAGTGAGAAATAACGAGAGTAATTAGACCAATGCACAAACTTTAAAGGAAGAACTCGAAGTGATGTCGGGATGTCGGGATAAACCAAATGTCACAAATAATACACCTCATTTTACGGGTCAGTTCCAAGGGTCTTCGATCATTACAAGGACAATAAGACGACGATACTGTGCGTAAGATATAAAAACTAATCTACTTACATGTCCATGATATCCCAGTCCATCATGACGTCCATTGGCCTTGTGAGACGCTCGATTTGTACAATATCCTCGGAGTAGTGGGGAACTGAGCAGGAGTCTCGCGTCACAGAAGAGAGTTTTTTGATACAGTTTCTTTTGTTGAAATCACATACACACACGAAATCACATAAAAACACAAATGGGACCGGGAAATCGCTTGAAGGGATGTCGTTCAATGCAAGTTCAACACAATAAGGCGCTTTCTCAAGCCGTCCGTTGTGAAGTTTGGGCTTGCGCTTGGGAAACCCCAATGGCGATGTCGGAAATGGTGGATAATTTGACCGTTTAGCACACAAAACAAACAATTAGAGACAAATTGTGTTCACAATTATCTGATTGCACATTGCGTTTAGCAGGACATCGTTCTCTGAAGAAGTTTGGGCAATTACGGAATGTCACTTTCCTTGAAGATCTCGCACAACAACTATTGCATCTCTACGAATGGTATGGTTTTGCTTCACTCACAAGACTCCGATTCGCAACACAACTTCGCCGGTGGTGTCAACTCCAATTGCACCTATTCGATCCGACAGTTCGTTCAAAAGTGAGGCCAGCACAGTTCGACGCCATTCGAACAGCTCCTTCTCGGGATGGAATGGTCGAAGGGAAGTCCTTCCGCATACCTCGGCTGCTATGCCCTGGCGTAAGGATAGCGTTGCACAAAGTAGAAAATCCGGACTGGAAGCAGCAAGGTAAACAAATTTAACGCTTATGTGTGTGGCGGAGCTGGTTCTGATGGACAAGAACCAGCAGATAGGAAGGGAGCACCTAGGACAGCAAGGGAGACGTTTTCCCTTTCCCTGTGTGATGGAAAGGCAGGACACACGACATTGATCTGCACATAATCCGCGGACCTTCTGGGACCTCGTCAGCTCGGAAAAACGGAAAAGAGTGAATAAGGAAAGGCTTTTCCATCGGAGGTTTTTGTTCTTTTCGGTCTCGCTTGAAAAACGGAGAACTCACTTCTCACAATCTGCCCACTCTTTCACTCACCGGTATGGTCCCGTTCAAGCTCTGGTCACAGTCGGATCATTTCGCGAGGACACGCGCGCTGCACATAAGCGATTATTTATTTTCCAAATCTGATTTACAATTCTGCAGGGGAAGATGTTTGCTCTGGAGGTTGAGTACTCGCTTGCCCGACCCGTCATTTATGTGAGAATTGTGTTCTTCCTATGTAATGCTCCAAACACATACGTTATTTGGAAAAAAAAGATGGACGAACGGCTCATTTCGCACTTGTCCATACATATACAGGTCCTACGACGGGTCTGTAAGGAGGGTGAGAACGATTAGTGATTTAGGAAAATTAGAAGGATTATGTATTTATCTCTTCTCTCCGATCCTCGGCGCGGCAGGAAGGCATCCATGACTGGTAATGGAGTAGTATGGACTACCTGATAAGGATCCTTCTCCTTCTGGTGCGTGAGAATAGTGAGACGCCAAGGAGGTCTTCGCGTGATGGAGAGTGAGAAGGAGGCAGCACAAACTACTAGGAGAAGCGAGATGACCACAGATAGAGATAACGTACCGCGCACGCGAAGAACAAGCGCATCCTGTTCCGTTTGGTGACGTCAATGCCATGCGCAACTGTTAATTGGCAACGACATACAGGAGATGGTGCGAGCGATGGAATGAAATGGACGAGATCTCATTCATCGGAAAAGCGATTGGCCAAATGCGAAGGAAAACAACACTCTAATCCCTGATTTTCCGATCTTCCGCTGCAGGAGGTCTCAGGGAGGAGGAACGTAAGTACATAAGCGAGGGAGGACTCGTAATGTTAGATAACGTATCTAAGCTTATCGCAGTGGTAGGCGGCCTTGGAGTCGCAGAAGGTAGTTTATGTGTTTGGCAAAACCTTATTAACCGATTAGTGAGATACCGACGGCAGAGGTGTTCCAAATCGCTTGAACTGATTTGATATGACGTGATCGATTCATTTTTCCTGGAAACGTAGTCAAAACCCGTCCAAAGGTGGCCCCAGTATGTATCGATTGCACATTAGCAAATAAAAGTGATTGACTCGAGGATTCTCTGGAGGTCTTCCATCGTCCATTCGAACCTTTCAGCTACCTCCAATCAACGCTAATAGAAAACACAATCCACCCGGTAAATCCCACATGGTACCGTGAAAGATTAAGACAAACATCGAACCGAGCCGAGTGGCGTGTTTATGTTGCAGGATGTGGCGTATCGTCTGGTTGCAATTTGGCCGCAAGCCACTTCCTGCTGTAACGTATGACGGTAGCTCGTTGATCCTTTGGCCAATATGGATGTGAGTCCTGGTTGCACGAGGATGTAGAAAAACAACAGTTTATAATTAAATTTAAACTGCCTCGCAGTTGTTTTTCTTCCGTCAATCGGCTCCGAGGGATGGCGATAGAACAAAACCTCGCAGAAAAAAGGACGAAATAGACACAACATGGCGTTGGTAAGGCAGTTTGGTTATATTTCAGCAGTATGAAACAACAGGGAGATTCGTGATAGGCCCTGTGTTCTTCTTGAACCGTCAATCAACTAGGAAAGGAGTCAATATTTAAAAAAACCTCGCCAGCAACAACCATCAGCTTGTTTACAATTAATTTGCAAAGTTGGTTCAACTTCATGAGAAATGGATGTGTCGAAGAATACTGTTTTACATTTAAAGCATTTTTAAGAACATTTTGCATCGTGCCAATTGGACAAAATCGGACATAAAATCGAGCGAATCCGACATATTGCGTCAAGTGTATGTTTGGATGATGATATGAACACGGAATGGGATTAAAGTCACACATTACCTCCGTATATGGACACAATTATCGTAATGAGTCGTGAACATAATCAGTAACCAATCAACTGGACCACCGATTGCCCTGTGGGTCAAGTTTCCCATTCATTGACCGGTTAAAGGGTATTATCGAATATTCCGTTGATTTATTAATGTGTACTTCCATGTTGTACCTCACGTACGACGAATGCATTTGCCGCCATGCTCTGGTAACGTTGTTCAACGAGCTGACCGGTCAACGCTGCAGTGTGGTTTAGGGAAATTTATTCGTCCAGAGAACAACAGATGTTTCCGTGGTGTAGTGGTTATCACATCCGCCTAACACGCGGAAGGCCCCCGGTTCGATCCCGGGCGGAAACAAACTGGAACCTCATTTTGATCACCATCTTTTGGATCTTTATCTGTTGAAATCAATATTGTGTGACTGTTTTATGATATCAAATGAAGTTGTTGTTGTTGATTGTAAATATCGGTACACTCACTCGGGTCAGTGACTGCGGAATGATCTCATTTCTCTGAATCGCATCGAACAATGCTCTCACCCCACCCTGAATGAGCCGTTGTTTCATGTTTCTCCATTCACTTGGTTACGGGGACTTGGGTGTACTTTCACTCGAATTGACCAGAGGAAAATCCCGCTCACTTTATGCCCCAGTTTTGGTGGGTTGATTCGAGCTTGATCGTGCTTTTCTGTAACTCGTTCAACCCACCGTCTGTAGCCGTGATCGTCTAGTGGTTAGGACCCTACGTTGTGGCCGTAGTAACCCAGGTTCGAATCCTGGTCACGGCAGTGCGAATGAGAGGGGGAGAAAGAATGCTCAAATTCCCAAGCCCCTCCCAAGAACACTGTCACGGAAGACGGAGAAACTAGTTTTTTTTCTATAAAACTCAATATTATAAAGCATTGAGTATGAAGTTATTGAAATTGTAACTTATACACTACCAGGCCGAACCTCCAAAAATCAATTGTACAGAAAGCAAAAGAATTTTTCAAGGCATAAATAACCAATCATAATCACTGTAAACATTGAAGGTGTTGGCTGTCGAACACAAACGTAATTGATAATGCATTTCAAATAGCATTTCCTATTTGAGCGAAACTGACCATTAAATGTCCATGAATGGTCAAGACTGTCAACAATTAGTAGACGGGTTCGATAGCCCTGGGAGAGGATTAGATAGCTAGTAGTCACTTGTGGGTGCTCCTGATCGCTTCACGTTCAGTAGTGTTGGTAGACGAGAACAAATTGTGCAGACCAACGAATTACCGACGATCGAGCTTTTTCGAATCATAGCCATATTTGAGCAGGCAGGAAGATGTACAGGATAGGGACTGATAAAAAGGACGAGCTAGCGTTCTGGGAGATTATTTCGCAATCTGATAAAGATAAGACATGAATTTTAGCACGTCTGGACGGATGCTTTAAATGCTCTGAGTATTGATATATTGATCTGTTCTCGCGTTGCAAGTAATAATGACCGAAGGGGGAAAGAAGTTTCAGGAAGTTAATTTTCAAAACATAGAATGAAAATTCTCTGAATAGTGATGAGCCCCAAGAATATTGCCAGAAAAAAACAAACTGACATGGAAGTTTCAAAGGTCAACTAGTGTTAATTATCCTAGCACTATGTCATGCGTATGCAAGTTTGGTAGAAGAATCTTTATCTTCGTTTGTCACACAATTTTAAACGCGCGCTGTTACCATGATCCTATACTTCTGCGTTTGGTCTAGTTTAACAAGAGGCGAGTGCGAATTCCATTTAATTCCAGTTTATTAGGATAGTAAAGTTAAATTTGGTAACCCATTGTAATAAGGTCGTATAATTTGTTACATCAATATTGGAATATTAGTACATGATATTCAATATTTTGTATAAAATGCAGTTAGAATATTATATGATAAGAAAACGTAAGAAAGAAAATATATTTAATACGAGAGCAAATGTTCGGCGGAAAGTAAAGAACAAAAGAGATATACGAATATGTACGAAATGTTTTTACCTCCTGATTAGCTCCTATTTTGAAGTAAAAACGATTTTTGTGATGTAGAAGAACATTCGAAGTATGAAATTCAAGTAAATATTCTACTTCTTGTTGTTGATTGTTAGTTTGAATTTGACAAAAAGAATTAGCAAGTTCATTAATAAAAAAAAAGAAACAGTCCCAATAGGAACACATTTTTTGGCGCGCCTTATTGAAATGTTAAGGATTGCAATACTTCCAAAACTTTGGAAGTTTTGATGTGTAACTATATAATATTTGAAAGCAGCGTTCAAATTGCACCTGACTATGGCATACTTCAAAATCGGGATACTTGCTTGCTTTGCTCTGCAAACACGTCCCGAACACCGACATGAAGTTAGTGGTCTTTTCTACATCATGTGACTCTAGTTCATGAAGTGTCTTGCACCATTTTATGATGTTTTCTAAGGAAATACCCATATCCGGAAGCTTCTCCAGTTTAGGATAGTCGTTCACGCATGCTTCACAGGCGCACCGAAAATTGAACATATTCTGCAATGAAGTTTGTCTGTCCTCCAGATCATTCTTCAAGTGATGCCGCCTAAGAGATATAAAAAAAAATGAATACCATAACATAGTGACGAATATAAACACCTTGTAATTTTTAACAACTTACTCATAGTTGTCGAATAGTTGGCCTCCTCCAGCTATTGGACGAATCACAACGACAGCACAGCGTCCATCACGCAAAGTGATGCGCTTCACATTAGGTGCACAAGAATGGTTCAACATGCCGATCAATGGAAAGCAACCCGTTGCGTATCCCTCACTATCGTTACACATATTCTCTATCTTGTAGTCCATGAAACATAGCCATTGTCGATTGCATTGGGCGATTTGCAGATGGCGCAGGATCAGATCAAACAGCAGCTTCGCTGTGTTGGTATCCACGGCACAAATCGATCCCAGCTCGGTTCTTTCCAACACCAGCTGATGTACGATAGTTGCGAAGAATATTGTAAAGGCCAGATCTTTACGTCGGCGTAGCTGCTGGTTCGTTGTTAGCACGTACACTGTGTCGTATATATCCTTTGGTGTAACCGCTTTCCAGTCCATTGAAAACGCGTTAACTCCCGCTTCATTCAAGCCATCCAGATGCACTTTCAATTTCTGTACATCGTGATCGAAGGCAGCGATCGCCAAAGCAATAGCGCGTATTGCAATCACGGGAACATCTCCGGAAATTCGCCACATGTCTCGAATGATCGCACACTCATAGCGATGGTACTGTTGGTACGCTTTGCTCAAACATTCCTCCGAACAGTACATAGCCAGGGAACATCCTTCACAAGGAATCAGTGTAAAAATCTTTTCTTCATAGCAATAGGCACACCGAACGTAGCGAAGCAAGTCGTCCAACACCGTAACGAACGGTTTATCGATCATCACGCAATCACCGACGTTTAAGCGATGATTAGTCACCACATGCCGACCGTATTGATCATTCCTTTGCAGCTGTAAGTATTTTGCAACCTGCGGCATATTCTCATGCGCATCGTAGCTTAACTTGAGCTGCCGCTCTGCTTGCTCATGCGTACGCCTGGCTGGCGCCTGATCTTTCTTTGCTTTCTTCGATGCTTTTTCCAGTGCTAGCTTAGCATCCTTTGCGCGTTCCTTAAGCTTTCCTGCCAGTAGCTCGGGATAGTTTGATTCCCGAGCGAGACGAATATTTTCCAAGCAATCCTCATACTGGCGAAGCTCCAGACAGATCTTTGACCGGTTACCATACGCTAGTGCTCTTTCCTTCGATCCCTTTTCCGAGTAGGTAATGCTCTCGTTGTAATATTTAATGGCTTCAATATAACGCTTTACACGCGGATGAAACATTTTATTGCCCAAGTTCCGCAGCTCAACCGCTTTTGCGTTATTCTTCACATCTTTGCGCAGAACTAACTTTTCGCAGTAGGGAAAATCACGCAGATATTGTTTTATTTCGCGAGTAATAAAAACACTCTCTGCATCTTGGTTAGACATGCTTGCATTAGCTAAGCCGAGAGCAATCTGTTCATCCCACAGCGATTCGAAAAGATCTTTAATGCCGCAATGCGGATCCTTGAGTGCGTGAGACATTGCGGTGAAATAGCTGATGTGTTAACGCAAGGGAAGCTATATTTAACATTGGATTCACTATTTTAACAGTAATACGACATACTTACGATATTCCGTAGCTTGGAAACAGTGCAATATATTGCAGAATTAACTATGTGTACTGGTATTACTCAGAAGAAACGAAGTTTCCTGTGATGACACACGAGGAAATGAAAGCTGTTGCAAACACGCACGCACATATCTTCCTACCCTGATGACAACCTGTACAGTTTGACAGCTTCGCTTGGGGCAAATTAATCACAGGAGATTTATTGCTTATAATAATCTGACATCAGTACTGGAGAAAAAAAACTATGAAATGTGCTTAGAAATCTGCAATAGACACCGGAAACGTTATAAAACTTTAAACTGTAATAAAACTTCCAATATCACCTTAAAATAACTTGTTAACGGCTTGTTTTGTCAATTAACAAGACTAACGGCCGATTTTTCAAACGATATCCAAGATGGCTGTGACGTTTGATTGCGGCCGATGGATCAAAACGGCAAACGTTTACCGCCTCATTTGATCAAATCTTCCATCAGTAGTGAAGGCGAAAATTGCGTAGGTTTGTGTATTAAATATTTGCACCGTGTTTTTTTAATTGTTCCCGTATATTTTGCATTAAACCTGCAGAAAACTTCCCTTTCTTCATAGTTTGAGTGTCGTGCAAAAAGAAAAATTGTGTTGTCGCCCGGTGTCGTATGAGGGCAATAGTTCACGGACCGCCGGTTTCCATATTCGATCAAAGCACCATAGAAAGGCTAAAATCTATGATTTTATCACCGGAACTCCCCATATAACGTATGTTTTTTGTTGGTCTGAACATTGGCGAACGTATTTTCGTTGAATGTATTACCTATTGCTTTTCATATCTATCTTTCGTCAAACAAAACACAACGATCTTTTCAGTCCGATTGTAAAACCCAGGTGCCAGCGTGCAGAAAACTGTCCTTTTTTCAAGTAAAAATGAGATGATCCACACTTAAAAGCTAATCCTCAATTTCATGGTGTGCAGCTAATCAAACAACCCCATGGCAATATGCGGCTGTAAATGGCCCTAAACCAACCGAAAGAAGACCGGTTGCCGCCAATTAAGCAATCATCATGTAGCCACGAAAATGCAATAGTAAGATCACCATGCAACCTCCGTGCACCGTTTGCACAAATCTGTGCAACAAAAGAGTACGAAATCGTTTGCAAAAGATGCATTTGGAGGATCAATTTTCCGACAGAAGTACCTTCATGGGAAGCAATCTGTGGTTACCACTTCAGGCAAGAGTTGATTCAGCTGTTGTGTATTTCGATGCACCTCCGAATGAGTGGCAAAAGGACCAACGTAGGGACAGGATCGCCGTAGGTTCTTCCTTTTTCCTTGGTGAGCCTATTTCGTTGCCGAACGAACAATCGGAAGAAGTCGTTATTCGAATTAATTGATGTGTAAATAGTGGAGAAACATAATCCGGGGTACGAGAGTGTGTTTGAGTAGGCTGTGTGATTAAGGTCACAGTGAGTGCGAGAACAGCTTTTTTCGGTCGTTAAAGTGTTCCTCGTTTGGAAGTACGATAGGTAACGCGCGCTTGGATTGGATAGAGTGAATTAAAGTTTCCAGACGAATGTACTGTTGGTGGGAGATGGTGAACCATTTAAGATGATCCAATTTATTCTTGGAAGAATTAACAAAGGTAAGTACACCAACATGCATTTTACTTCTTGGTACCATTAATTCGAAGATGTTAGCATTTGTATATTTGTTATGGTGTTCCTTAATGATTTTCTACCGTAGCTAGCTAGTTAAATCACGGGAGTCCGAAGGAAAGGTCTGCAATGGTTTTGATATCGATCTTGTCAAGTGCAGTTCGGCACCGCTACTACTATAAGCCTATACTAGAGCTTGATGCTTGCCATTTGGATAATGATTTAATCTCAAATTTACTCTTACAGCATCCAGACAGTTACAGGTATTATTTTAGTCACTTCATAAAGATATCCATTAGGAAATGATTTAACACGCACCATTTGTCACCCCCGTTTTAATGTGGTATTTTCTTAACACCCCTATTAACTACCGGCGGCAATGTGCAGTGTGTCACAAAATGAGAAACATAGCCTGAAGGCTTTACAGCGTCTAGTCCGGAGCAGGAACCAGTAAGCTCTTTACGCGTTATCAAAGTGACAAAAACAATCCCACATCCCGGTGGTGAAGAGAATTGCACGTGTCCGGCCCTTCGCGTTGTGGCCAACACCTTGGTTAGAACTTGATCTGTATAACTTTTCCCAATACCTTCGGCGCTTAATTGACCGCAAACAACCGCTTATCAAGCTTTAAAATGTGGAGCAAATATTCATTGTTATTCATTGATAAGGCTCCCTCAACCATGGGAAATATTTCGAGACGAGTCGCCAAGCAAAATAAATTAATGTTATAAGGTAAAGGAACAATTCTTTTAACATAGAAATAATTCTAAAGGAACTCTGTTGGCTTCAGATACAGCAATACAGGCAGTCCCCGAGATACGCGGCTTTTGGAAATTTGACAGCTGAGTTAGTTTATAGTACAAAATCAATGCAAAAAGGTAAAAAACTGGTCGCAAATACCTTGCTCTGTCATATAAAACATTTGTTTTATTTTGTTGCAGAATGCAGAGAAGGAGGTCAACTAGGTAACTTTTAAGTATAAACGTGTGGCGACCAGAGCATCGTAATTAGCCACGACACGAAAAAGCGCTACCTAGGCAAAAAAGAGTGAACTAAACAAATTGCTAGTTGGGAAGTTTTGCCTGGACAAGACGAATACGATGAGTTCTTTGTTCCTAGGTAAACCCAAACTAGACAACCGGTGAAGCTAGGACAATAGGACAGGAAATCGAAACGAATATGTCAAGGAAAACAAAAGAACACATACCAAAACATACCGATAAAAATTGGTAAAAAAACGGCACCATGTCCGTACCAAAAATCAGTTATCGTTCAGCACTCCGACGAGGAGTTTCCGTCCAATCGTCGATCGAACACCGCAGTAGTAAAGCAATGGTTCCGCTGTGCACGGTATCCAACAACCAGGAAGGATCAATAAAAGTAGGACCCAACTCCGGTTGGAAACCCTAAAAACGATTTTACTCCTGGATTCGACTTACGCGGAAATTCCAACCGAATTATAGCGATTTGCTATAATAGCGTATCTCGGGGTCTGCTTGTATATTAGTACCATCAACCATCATCTATATTTCACAATTGAAGCTCATTAAGAATGCCGGCGATTAATGCATTCAGATTTTTGTTTATGAAAAGTTAATAAAAAAGTTTATTTGTTTTGGAAAGGTTATTTTATAAAAAAAGTAATTCTGGTTTCAATTAGCTTTTAAAATTATAATTTGTTTACGAAAATGCCACGTTATGAATCACGTAACGGTTTTACCCACTGTAACCAACAAAGCGCTTAAAATGTCAATTCTAATTAAGATTATGAAACTTGGAACTTAAATCGGTATTGTTTAAACCCCTTCGATTAAAATGAGCATGATGACGTTGGGTAGACGCCATTGATTAAACGAACGATGCAATTAATTTCCATTCATGTCCAAGGGGAGAAATATACCAATCAGAGCAGTACGAAAAAAAACGTTAATGTTCTGTACCAAAAATGGGTTCAATTACTTTGTTATGGAGTACAGTGTCCCCCGTCTAGCATTTCTTTCCGACCAAATTCACAGCATAATTGGGTGGTAACACTGAGGGTAATGATTGTGACGACAAGGGTCACACAGTCAGTGACGGGATTATATGCCACGCCCGACTGCCTTTAAGCTGGTTCGACATGGTTCCGATGGAGTTGAACAACCGTGACTGTTGCTCCGAATTCCAATCACCATGACCGTTTACGGGACGTATTAAAATTTGCATCCAACCGTCGTATCATGGTTCGGTTTGGTCGAGGGTTCCCCCCCCCCCGTTATTGTTATTTGAATATTTGCCAATATACGTTTTGCAAATGGCGTCGAATTATGAGTTATGGAATAGGGATGAGCATTACGATGAAAGGAAATTAAGGGGTTGTAGAGGAAGACACGATAGTAATCCCCCAGTATAGTTTAGAATCATTTATGGAACACAAAATCATATCAGTTAAATTTGACACGGCGACGGCAACGGCGACGTTTATGTACCAATATATATATTTTTTTATATCTATGATGCAAATCGATATGAAAATGGATGATGCAAACAAAAAAAGAACAAACCCCCGCTTTGAGGTTCATATTACCGACCCGATTTTCGAGCGCATCCTATGAAAACATTCCCGAAGCGGATCACTTTGCATGCATAATTTTGTGAGATTTAAAGAAAAAAAAAACACAACATGGCTTCTTTCTTCCTTGTTAAGCGATTTTTTTAGGCATGTAAAGGTTGTGCAGTGGAATGGAAAAGAAAAACCATCAAAAATAATCCAACGTTGATTTGCTTTTCTTAGATAAAAGCTTTTTTCTCGCAGTGTTTGTACTGTAGAACTCAATGTGATAAAAGTAACAGAGATTTACGTCCTCTTAAATCCCTGGAGTAGCTGAAACGTAGCACCGTGACTTTAAGCAGGGCTTGTAAATGTCCGTAAACGTCTTCGGAAGGATGTTATTTAATGTATTGTGCGTTTCCTTTGTAAACATGTTCGAGGTCATTTTTTGATGATTGTCTCATCACAAAAGGAATGGGAAGGAATTATTTCCTGTGCAGTCTGTCTCTTCAAATGTTTACCTTGCAATCAAGGACTCGAATGAACAATCATATTCCGGAGATAGCGTGCTGCGGGCGTTTTGGGTGTTTGACAATAGCATGAAACTGTCATAAGAGTGGACATTAGCTGTTTACTTATTTAATTTAGCTAACGATGCAAAATAAATGTTTCCGGGTTCTATAATATACCATTCGCTAAATTGTATGTCTCTTCTTGTTGTAGGTACTCGCCTAAATTCTCATACCTTCTGAAGAGTAACTTCAAGTTAAACTAAGGATCTATGAAAAGCAAATGGCTCATGGGGTATGTAACAAAGTACTTTGAAGTAATTGGTGTTCACTTTAATTTATCTTATTTTTCCATTTAATTAAGCATAAATCCTTTAAAATACGTTTCAGTGATGTGTCTAAAATGATGTAAAACATAAAAATTATTTCAAAACACTATCGATAACATTTACACAAACACGTGTCTATTTATTGTCCAAATCAAATCAAACATTCGACAATGTCCCATATAGGACCGCTTAGTCACCTGTTGCATAGTCCCATCTTGGCTCTTGTTACCACATCCACACCTAACAACACGTAGTTTCCGTTCTAGTCACAGAAAAGGCCACCGTATCCATCTGGTGGCCAAGAATGCGTTCCCGTTCATGACACTTCCGATGCTTCGCCAGTGCATTGGACTGGATGAAAGTTTTCGAACAATCGGGACACTTGTGGGGTCGCAATCCACTGTGGATGAGCGTGTGCCGTAGTAGGTCATACCGTTCCTTGAAGGCTTTCGAGCATACCTCACACTCGTGCGGTCGTTCGTCGCTGTGCGTCTTCCGGTGGCGCACAAGGACGTGCTTTTCGGCGAACGTTTTTCCGCACAGATCACACGCGAAAGGTCGTTCGTTGGCGTGACTGAGGACATGTGTCTTGAGGGCGTGCAAACGGACAAACTGTTTTCCACAAAGATTGCAACAATGTGGCCGTTCCGTCCGATGAAGCAGCCGATGGCTCGACAGGGCACTGGGCTGTGTGAAGACTCGTCCACACGTTTCACACCGCAGACTGGGTCCTCTTTGGTCATGCAGCTTCTTGTGTGCGGACAGTGTGGATGAGAGTCGGAACGCTTTGGGACATTCGGCGCACTGGAAAGGCTTTTCGTCCGTATGTCGTCGCAGGTGTTGGTCGAGCGTAGATCGACACGGGAAGTGTTTGTTACAGTGAGGACATGGTCGGAGATTGTTGTTATCACACGGATTCGAATCCCTGGAGCACATGTCTGGCGGAACAATTGAAGAATGGCCCTTGTACAGGGTCTCCGTTTCACTGGCCTCCTTTAGCATGGCGGGAGTTAGTTCATCACAGTCCACGGAGTTGTGAAGCTCGGACGTCGGAGTTCTGAAATTAGCACACACACACACAACATTAATCTCAACCGAAGTCACAGTTAAACGTCACTTTTCTAGTGCAGATGCCGTCGGAAGATGGAATTCCTTGAGCAATACCTTCAGATGGTCGTGTATCTAAATCTAACCGCAAACAAGAGCTATCTGTGGCGAACTAAACACAGCCAATCTCTCGCCAGAACTAATCGAATCTCATCTGCGGGAGATGTGAGCGCCATCAACCGGTGTTCCGTTTGAGTCCTTTTGTTGTCGTCCTGCTTTCGACAAGTACAGAGCACTGATTGGTCCTTCGCGCAACAAAATGGCAACGCCCCTTTGGAAATGCTTTTTTCTTCCGTTCTGTGCCAAATGCTAGCCAGAGGAAAAGTGTGGAAATGGGGGTCGTTTGATAGATGCAAGGGAAAAAGGCTCTGGAGCAACCTTGGATATAATAAATTACCGCCGTGGATTGCTTCTGTATGGGATTTCTATTGTTTTTAGACATAATTGAGTATGCTAGAACTTCCAGCTGCTATTGATTAGCACGGAAACGGTGCATCTGACCGTAATGGTCGCCTTAAATTATGCAATGATCGCTACATTTCCGCATCATTCGATTATTAAATCGTGTTCCAATGCACGTCGAGTCGGAAAATGAAGCTGATGTGTATTTAGCACAAACTTTCCGTCACGGAACATTTCCGGATAGCGTCTAACCCTTCGCAATGGACACTTTGAAAGGGGGACATACCGTTGGAGAACTTCATAAATCATGCAGTACCGCAGTTCCAACGCATATTTCCATTTGTTTCACTGACTGTCAAACAGCGCGACTACCTTTTTCACGGTTTCTTCCGGATTGTGCCTATGCAAATAGCGATAATTAGCAAGCGAGTAATTGTTTGCCTTTGTCCTGCGCTCATTAAATATGCTTCGTAAAGATCACGCGAAAAGCGGAAAAAGAAGGCTTCTTGCATCGACTTCATTCCATCTTTTCTTAATGTTCCGAGCCACAAATGTTTGAGTTTTTGTGCGTTCGGTTGAACGAAAGTTTCATTTAATGCGAAAGTAACACTCTGTGTTTCGCACGTTTTTTAACGGAAGACCTTCGCTGATATATATATATATATTGCACTAAACTGTATGGCTTCCGAGAGTTTCCTCGCGTAGATTGGATTGAATCGTTAATATGGAAGATAGAAATGCGAAACAAATTGATTTGAAGTAAAACGGAAAATATTTTGGTCTTATTTAACCACACCATAAGTTGAAATAATTGAAAAACTCCTTAAAGTAAGAGGAAACCTACTTACAATTGCTTTAAACATTGCAATTGTACATACAATTGTAGCATCTTGAAGGTTATAGTAAATATGTGATATTCGTCGTCCAGTCAAGCCTACTCGCTATTAGCAGGTTCCATTCCAATTTAATTCAAACTTCTCCAGGCTAATCAAACATCTTTCGATAGGGCAAACAGCCAATCTATCAATTTTTCAGAAACAAAGCGTTATATGTTCCTCATTCGAGTCATTAAACATTTATCAATGTCTCAAACTTTGTCCTACTGTTCCGATTGTTACATTCATACATCACAGAAGGTTCAATGTAAAGCCCGTGAAGGAAACGTCGGCCATCGGTTTATCCGTTTTGGAAACGGTTCAGTGGAGATCGAGATTGAGTTCGGGGAAGTTGTGCGAAAGTTTACAATGTTGCTCTTTCCTGGAGTTTTGTGTTTCAACGAGCAAATAGATTCCGATCGACCCCGTCCAGTGAGTGTTTCACAAGTCCAAACAACGTGACCCGGGAAGGAACTGGGATTACGGGAAGTACGGACAATAAACTTTTCGTCACACGTGTGTGTATTGGAGAGGTGTCGACAAGAAGCCTTTTCGGAAATTGACCTTCTTGCTAAAGTGGGTTCTCATTTATCCTGGATTAACGTTTAGATCTAACAATCTAAGAGTCTTTTGCCAGAGGTCTTGTTAAACGGTAGAATAATTGCTTGAATTTCTCTCACATTATCCAGTTTGTGAACCTTCAAATATCTTGCTGGTAGCCTAAGCAACATTTCTTAGCTCTGCTCGCGTGTAGAAAGTATTATTCTGTTTGAAAGGGGTTTTTCCGTTCTTTCCATGCAATGGATATCTCTATTCAATCTGGTATGAACCAGAGAATGAAAAACGTCCTTCAGCATCCTGCGCGTCATGTGCAGTTGAGCATCATTTACAGTTGGATACCTCTGCTATAATATGTGGTAGAATCGTGCATGTTTATGGATTCATCGGTTATTTTTATGCGTAATATCTGCGATGAAATAACTCACTACTTTCCATTCGAGATCACTTCATTACGTATTCATATCCCTAAATGAAGCCAATCAAGTTATAATTTGAATTCGGTCACTGCAAAAAGCGCTCTTCCAACACAATTGCCTAGCTCGTTCACAAAGAATGCACCTTCTGTGGAGAACGACACCACAGTGAAACTAATTCTAGTTGCTCGAATTGGATGCTGTACTGTGTTGACTTTAAGGAAGCCGTCTAATGTCAACAAAATGGAAACTATGAGAACCGTGTCAACAACCCAAAATGGAAGGACAAAAGCGTTCTCTGCATCTCCAACGCCACAACTCATTTGTTAGACGCTAATCCGTACCTGTTTGCGTAACTAACAAATAGTTTACTGCAAATAGAAATACTCCCAACCACGTCGTGCGTTTGCCGATCCGGATTTATCAACCTCAAATGGTGCGAATGTAATGTCTTAATCCTTCTGTACGATATGCCCAAAGTGGGAACTGCTCCAAATCTAAAACCTTCCCCCAATGACGTCGTGTAGGTAAGGAGCCGTTGGCATACTTACGTGCATTTGGAGGGTTTCCAACATGAAGATGAATGGACCACTGCGAGTTGCCTTGATGGATCGGAATCGGGTTGTTCAGGGTTTGTTGTGAGGCATTCCGCTGTTGGGCCCATGAGATCGTCCTCAGTGTGCGAGAGTATTGTACCGTAGCTTGATTCACTCAGTAGAATAGATTGGATGTCTATGTCCAGCTCTCGGTCTTCGGTGTGGAAGTTGAAGCTGTTTAGAGTGAGAAATAACGAAAGCAATTAGACCAATGCACAAACTTTAAAGGAAGAACTCGAAGTGATGTCGGGATAAACCAAATGTCACAAATAATACACTTCATTTTACGGGTCAGTTCCAAGGGTCTTCGATCATTACAAGGACAATTAGACGACGCACAATATTAAGATAGAAAAACTAATCTACTTACATGTCCATGATATCCCAGTCCATCATGACGTCCATTTGGCCTTGTGAGACGCTCGATTTGTACAATAACCTCGGAGTAGTGGGGAACTGAGCAGGAGTCTCGCGTCACAGAAGAGAGTTTTTTGATACAGATTCTTTTGTTGAAGTCACACACACACACGAAATCACATAAAAACACAAATGGGACCGGGAAATCGCTTGAAGGGATGTCGTTCAATGCAAGTTCAACACAATAAGGCGCTTTCTCAAGCCGTCCGTTGTGAAGTGCTTCCCAAAGGCGACGTCGGAAATGGTGGATAATTTGATCGTTTAGCACACAAAACAAACAATTAGAGACAAATTGTGTTCACAATTATCTGATTGCACATTGCGTTTAGCAGGACATCGTTCTCTGAAGAAGTTTGGGCAATTACGGAATGTCACTTTCCTTGAAGATCTCGCACAACAACTATTACATCTCTACGAATGGTATGGTTTTCCTTCACTCACAAGACTCCGATTCGCAACACAACTTCGTCGGTGGTGTCAACTCCAATTGCACCTATTCGATCCGACAGTTCGTTCAAAAGTGAGGCCAGCACAGTTCGACGCCATTCGAACAGCTCCTTCTCGGGATGGAATGGTCGAAGGGAAGTCCTTCCGCATACCTCGGCTGCTATGCCCTGGCGTAAGGATAGCGTTGCACAAAGTAGAAAATCCGGACTGGAAGCAGCAAGGTAAACAAATTTAACGCTTATGTGTGTGACGGAGCTGGTTCTGATGGACAAGAACCAGCAGATAGGAAGGGAGCACCTAGGACAGCAAGGGAGCCGTTTTCCCTTTCCCTCTGTGATGGAAAGGCAGGACACACGACATTGATCTGCACATAATCCGCGGACCTTCTGGGACCTCGTCAGCTCTGACAAACGGAAAAGAGTGAATAAGGAAAGGCTTTTCCATCGGAGTTTTTTGTTCTTTTCGGTCTCGCTTGAAAAACGGAGAACTCACTTCTCACAATCTGCCCACTCTTTCACTCACCGGTATGGTTCCGTTCAAGCTCTGGTCACAGTCGGATCATTTCGCGAGGACACGCGCGCTGCACATAAGCGATTATTTATTTTCCAAATCTGATTTACAATTCTGCAGGGGAAGATGTTTGCTCTGGAGGTTGAGCACTCGCTTGCACGACCCGTCATTTATGTGAGAATTGTGTTCTTCCTATGTAATGCTCCAAACACATACGTTATTTGGAAAAAAAAGATGGACGAACGGCTCATTTCGCACTTGTCCATACATATACACGTCCTACGACGGGTCCGTAAGGAGGGTGAGAACGATTAGTGATTTAGGAAAATTAGAAGGATTATGTATTTATCTATTCTCTCCGATCCTCGGCGCAGCAGGAAGGCATCCAGGACTGGTAATGGAGTAGTATGGACTACCTGATAAGGATCCTTCTCCTTCTGGTGCGTGAGAATAGTGAGACGCCAAGGAGGTCTTCGCGTGATGGAAAGTGAGAAGGAGGCAGCACAAACTACTAGGAGAAGCGAGATGACCACAGATAGAGATAACGTACCGCGCACGCGAAGAACAAGCGCATCCTGTTCCATTTGGTGACGTCAATGCCATGCGCAATTGTTAATTGGCAACGACATACAGGAGATGGTGCGAGCGATGGAATGAAATGGACGAGATCTCATTCATCGGAAAAGCGATTGGCCAAATGCGAAGGAAAACAACACTCTAATCCCTGATTTTCCGATCTTCCTCTGCAGGAGGTCTCAGCGAGGAGGAACGTAAGTACATAAGCGAGGGAGGACTCGTAATGTTAGATAACGTATCTAAGCTTATCGCAGTGGTAGGCGGCCTTGGAGTCGCAGAAGGTAGTTTATGTGTTTGGCAAAACCTTATTAACCGATTAGTGAGATACCGACGGCAGAGGTGTTCCAAATCGCTTGAACTGATTTGATATGACGTGATCGATTCATTTTTCCTGGAAACGTAGTCAAAACCCGTCCAAAGGTGGCGCCAGTATGTATCGATTGCACATTAGCAAATAAAAGTGATTGACTCGAGGATTCTCTGGAGGTCTTCCTCCAGAGTTCATTCGAACCTTTCAGCTACCTCCAATCAACGCTAATAGAAAACACAATCCACCCGGTAAATCCCACATGGTACCGTGAAAGATTAAGACAAACATCGAACTGAGCCGAGTGGCGTGTTTATGTTGCAGGATGTGGCGTATCGTCTGGTTGCAATTTGGCCGCAAGCCACTTCCTGCTGTAACGTATGACGGTAGCTCGTTGATCCTTTGGCCAATATGAATGTGAGTCCTGGTTGCACGAGGATGTAGAAAAACAACAGTTTATAATTAAATTTAAACTGCCTCGCAGTTGTTTTTCCTCCGTCAATCGGCTCCGAGGGATGGCAATAGAACAAAACCTCGCAGAAAAAAGGACGAAATAGACACAACATGGCGTTGGTAAGGCAGTTTGGCTTTATTTCAGCAGTATGAAACAACAGGGAGATTCGTGATAGGCCCTGTGTTCTTGTTGAACCGTCAATCAACTAGGAAAGGAGCCAATAGTAAAAAATCCTCGCCAGCAACAACCATCAGCTTGTTTACAATTAATTTGCAAAGTTGGTGCAACTTCATGAGAAATGGATGTGTTTCGAAGAATACTGTTTTAAATTTTAAGCATTTTTAAGAACATTTTGCATCGTATCAATCGGACGAAATCGGACATAAAATCGAGCGAATCCGACATATTGCGTCAAGTGTATGTTTGGATGATGATATGAACACGGAATGGGATTAAAGTCACACATTACCTCCGTATATGGACACAATTATCGTAATGAGTCGTGAACATAATCAGTAACCAATCAACTGGACCACCGATTGCCCTGTGGGTCAAGTTTCCCATTCATTGACCGGTTAAAGGGTATTATCGAATATTCCGTTGATTTATTAATGTGTACTTCCATGTTGTACCTCACGTACGACGAATGTATTTGCCGCCATGCTACGGTAACGTTGTTCAACGAGCTGACCATTCAACGGTGCAGTGTGGTTTAGCGAAATTCATTCGTCCAGAGAACAACAGATGTTTCCGTGGTGTAGTGGTTATCACATCCGCCTAACACGCGGAAGGCCCCCGGTTCGATCCCGGGCGGAAACAAACTGGAACCTCATTTTGATCACCATCTTTTGGATCTTTATGTGTTGAAATCAATATTGTGTGACTGTTTTATGATATCAAATGAAGTTGTTATTGTTGATTGTAAATATCGGTTCACTCACTTGGGTCAGTGACTGCGGAAAGATCTAATTTCTCTGAATCGCATCGAACAATGCTCTCACCCCACCCTGATTGAGCCGTTGTTTCATGTTTCTCCATTCACTTGGTCACGGGGGTATGGGTGTACTTTCACTCGAATTGACCAGAGGAAAGTCTCGCTCACTTTACGCCCCAGTTTTGGTGGGTTGATTCGAGCTTGATCGTGCTCTTCTGTAACTCGTTCAACCCACCGTCTGTAGCCGTGATCGTCTAGTGGTTAGGACCCTACGTTGTGGCCGTAGTAACCCAGGTTCGAATCCTGGTCACGGCAGTGCGAATGAGAGGGGGAGAAAGAATGCTCAAATTCCTAAGCCCCCTCTCTATAGAACACTGTCACGGAAGACGGAAGATTGGACCAGGAATGGTTTTTTTGAATATCGAAAGATATATTATTGGCAAAAAGCTCTTTAAATAGTGTGAAAGCGTTGCTATGAACATGAGTTCTCCATCTGCGTTTACTGTCGTGTGTTCTGAACCCACATTACGTCCCTGGGCAAAGATTTTCAAGGGTTTGTTTACCTGGTTTGGGTGGTTGCCGGAAGAACTTGGAAACCAGCTTAACAACACGGTGGGTGCTCTTGCGTTAGCGCTGCCGGGCGTTATGGATGGCTGCTTCTGTGTTGGCAGCAGGACAGATCTGCGTCCCCTGTTGGTAGGTGTTACGTTAGATGTCTCATTTGCCTAATGCATTGCCTTTGGCTAGAAGGATTAATGTGGGAGCGGAATATCCTTCCTTCAATACACACAGAGTGACGGTAGCAGTTATCTCTCGAAAGTGTTTCTGTAAGTGTGTTCTCCAATTTAAAAGAAACTGACATGAAAATCTCAAATTTGGAAAGGTGCAAGTCGATTTGCGGACTCTGCAGCTGATCTTTTTTACCAATTGGATATAATTAAGTGATCATCATTTCACTGATGACGTTTTGTGTAACCACGAGAATGCAACAATAAGATCAATGTGTAATGGATCTCGCCAGTAAGCTCTTCTTTTCCTTTCCCAAAACCATTTTACTTGCAAAAGGTGTTTCTGGAGGACCTTTTTTGGACGAGAGGACCTTCATGGGAAGCAATCTGTGGTAAACACTTCAGGCAAGAGTTGATTCAGCTGTTGTGCATTTCGGAGGCGCACTCTCAATGCACCTCCGAATGAGTGGCAAAAGGACCAACGTAGGGACAGGATCGCCGTAGGTTCTTCCTTTTTCCTTGGTGAGCCTATTTCGTTGCCGAACGAACAATCGGAAGAAGTCATTATTCGAATTAATTGATGTGTAAATAGTGGAGAAACATAATCCGGGGTACGAGAGTGTGTTTGAGTAGGCTGTGTGTTTGAGGCATCGAATGCATCATCAGCCTTTCGGTGGTTGGAGTGTTTGCTGTTTGTGAGTACGATAGACGACGCTTGATTAAGTTCGTTGGTGAATGTTCAAATATGGTCGAAATTATTTTAAAATCAAAATATTAAATTTGAATACCAAATAACCAAATGTAAACTCAAAAGTTATACATTAATCAATAAACACTTTGATTGAGTGCTATTATTTTTGAACTCTTTAAAATTGGGCATCAATATTGAAATGGACACAGAATGGAACAGCCTAAGTTGTTGGCAGTGTCAGTGATACGGGTATTATTTTGGTCACTTCATAAAGATATCAATTAGGAAATGATTTCACACGCCCCATTTGTCACCCCTGTTTTAATGTGGTATTTTCTTAACACCCCTATTAATTACCGGCGGCAATGTGCAGTGTGTCACAAAATGAGAAACATACCCCGAAGGCTTTACAGCGTCTAGTCCGGAGCAGGAACCAGTAAGCTCTTTACGCGTTATCAAAGTGACAAAAACAATCCCACATCCCGGTGGTGAAGAGCATTGCACGTGTCCGGCCCTTCGCGGTGTGGCCAACACCTTGGTTAGACGTTGATCTGCATTACTTTTCCCAAAACCTTCGGCGCGTAACACTCACCACAAACAATCGCTCAATAATCTCGGCAATGTGTAGGAAAAGTCGAGTGGTTTGCGATTTAAATGGAGATTTGATTCTGTGCGTTCTGGGAATAATTTCGATTGACTTTCCAAACGTAATTGATTCTTGAAGGGGTTTTTGTATTATTTCCGCATTAAATTGTATTTCAATTTGACTTCTATCAGGAACAGTAAAGAAATAAAAATATGGTAGTGTTGATAATCTCAATAACGCTAACGAAATATTCGCATAATTCGAATATTAGTGAAATTAACGATAGGAACCAATGTTCAGAAATTTGTAAGTAATGCGAAATGCATATAAGTGACGTTGGTTAATGTTTGAGTTAATGTATTAAAGATTTTTTAGCTCTTCATTTAAACTTTTTATTCATTTAATTTTTTTTATTATTAATTTAGCTTCGCTTGTATTAACATTCTTGTTTCTTGGCAATAAAAGTTGAAAGCATCTGTATTAAAAGAAATTGATAATTCGTGTGACTTGCGGAAGGTTGCAGATTGTAATTAAGGTTTGAAAATGCAAAATCTGTGACGCTATATCGTGGCACTAAGCCCTGTTTGATTGATACAAAGGGATAATAAGCTACGCCTGACAGAACATGACTGAATTGAAGCTATGTTCCACAAGACTTACGTCTCAATTTCAACGGCTGCAATGCAATTTGTTTGATATGGGTTCGGAAACTCAACAAGTTTTACAACCATAGCTCAGTTTTTCACAGGTTTTCCTGTGTTGTAAAATCTTATCCCTACGCACATATTTGCAAATGGCGCAGCATTGGTTAGTAACCCAAATGGGTACGGCCTGAGCGTTCTGGTGAAAACAAAAGCGGGTTAATGTTTGCTGCATTAAATTAAGGAGAAGCTAATTTTGTATATTAATGTTAGTGTTAGTATGTGTGATAAAAAAACAAATTATAGATGATACGTTGACATAAAACTTTTAAATCATATTTTGCCCAGTCACAATTTTGACTCTGTTCTACAAATTGTATTTTTTTTAAATGTAAATTAAACATTTGGTCAAAATGAGGTGAAATAGTTAGTAGTTAGTGTTTGTTAGAACAGTTCAATTTTTTAAAATGAGTCTCTAGGTTTTTGAAGCTCTTATTACCCGTGAAAATGCATCAACAATTCCTTTTACTGTCTGAATCGTAGCGACACGAGATGAATTTAGAGCATAAATTAGTTTACCATAAAATGTTTGCCATAATAGGTTCCCACAGCAGTACCCGAAATACGCGGTACCTCCTATACGTGGAATCGGAGATATGATATGAAATTTAACAGCCGAGTTATTATAAAGCTCAAAATCTAAGCAAAAAGGTTAAAAACTGATCGAGAATACTTGGCTTTTTCGTACGTTTTTTTCATATTTTATTTAAATGTATTTTTTTTCAAAAAGTTGCTTGAACTGCTAAATAAGTATAGTGAAGAGAAGAAAGTCAACTATGTCAGCCAAATTACGCACACAGTTTGATAGCAAGCGTTGCTATAATCGTCGGTTCCTAGACCATAGAATCGCGTCTGGACAAACCGCGTCACACGGCTTGATATCATCCGTTGAGTAGGTTTTGATGTTGCGTTTGTTGTTGTTTTATTTCCGTTCTATATTGTAGCTCAATATTTATTTTATTTTAAACAATCCACAGTTCCTAGACCATAGAACACAGACCTAGACCATAGACAAAATAGTAAGTTGTTATTTTGATTGATATATATTTTTTAAACGGTCATAAGAACCCAAATTATCATAACTTTAAAGCTAATATAGGTGTGTATTTAATGTATTTAATGTGTATGTAATTTAACTATGGGTATTGTAGTCATCATAAGTGATGCATTTGTATTTCGGTAGTTCACGTAGCACATTTACAAACAATATTTTAATCTAAACAATATTTTATAACATCACTATCACACAAGTTCAATTAAATTTTAACATTTGTAATAATCCTCCTAGCAAATGGGATAATTTAAATAATCTTATTTTTTAATTTTTCTAATGCAGGATTGTCAACCACTTCACCCTTCTATTAGTTTAACTTCCGCTATTTCAATTTCATTTCATATTTGTTCAACGGCTTTTTCGAAAAATATGAATCAAATTTTTGACAGTTGCTGTCATGGATTTGCTGTCAAAAGCGCCATTCTCTTTTTGTTCTCGCTGTAAATATTTTGGTCATTATTGTATCTGCTAGCAAAACCTGGATTTTACGAATAGCAATTGAACCACACAGAATACGGTACAAATAGTTACAACCTAAGTGCTATATTAACGTGCAACAAGCCAATACAAACGTGCGTCGGTTTTGTGTTTGGTTTTTATTCTGGTACATTGGCATTGGCTGACGAAATTTATTCTGTGAAAACATCTGGTCTGGTCACATGAGGTGGTTTCTGTACGAAAAAAAAAATTGTGTGCTAAACAATATTACGTTAAACACTCACCAAACCAGCGTTCAGGCACGTTTTTCGAAAAACTAGGCTTTAAAGAAATGAGTGATACGATGGACAAACTACCGATTACGGATCCAACAATTCGGATCGTGCCGTCTAAAGATTTGCGCAAGTTTATTGGCAACAATATATCCATGTCACCATCAGCCCCGGCTTCAGTGCGGGAAATTTACTGTACTTACAATGTTGGCAAAAAAGGCAAAACATCCATTAACAAGAAAGGCTCTCCGGACGATGGTAAACAAAAACATGTAACTGTTGATTTTACTGCGGATGAGCGGAACCTAATTAGTCACATGGTAGCCGGCATGAAGGATCAACAAGGTGAACTGAACTCCATGGCTTTTGTAGGCCCGGAGCAAGACAACTCACAAAATACGAGTACAGATGCAACACAGTTGAACCTCAGTGATATCAAGTGGCTCTATGCAACACTCAAAGAATTGCGGCAAACTGACCCAACTGTACCATATTTGCATACTCTACTGAACGGCTGCCAACTGAAACTGCCAGTTAATCCGATACAGGAGAGAAACCCAGAACTGGAAGCGCGATGCCAGCGTCTTCGAAAGGAACACGAGGATCGGGAATATTATCGAATGACGAAAAATGTCGACAGCATTCGCAAGCACATGCCCGAGGAGACTATAAGCTATCAGAGTAATTATCACAACCAAACCGTTGTTGTAATCATATATTTACGCTTTTTTTCACTTGTCTTTCAGTGAAGCAAATCAATCGGCATTTGATTGCGGTGGCCCAGTTTCTGTTTTCCGTTGCCGCCGGTTTCGCATTTGGGTTCATCGGCATCGAGTTGCTGATAGGACAGCTAGATTTCGGTTTCCGTTTGCTGCTCGGTATTATCATCGCTCTTATAATCGCACTGGCGGAGATCTACTTCCTGGCGAAGAAGTTAAACGAAGAGTATGATCTACCACCACCACCTGCTTTTACCTCGAAGGAAAAGCCACCATCCACCGTACAGAAAGCCGTCCCAGCGTCCAAATCAACCAACAAGAACACGAGCACAAAGGAGCACGATGAATGAAATGTAACGGCACGTTGATGTAATGCTTGTCTTTTATGACCAAGTTTATTGAAAAAAAAATGCATCTTGTTAGCAAACCGCATCTGTTGCAGTATTTTATTTTGCTCCGACCTTGCGAATCGGATGGATCGGGTGCACCATTCCGGATAGATCTGGTGGGTTCTTCTCGAAATCGGCTATTTCTTCCATACCCTTCGCTGCGATGGCCCACAGGTTACCGTGAGCCTGTTTGAAACCCGCGTACCACTGCTGAACGGTTTGATAGTTTTCGCTCAAATTGAACCCAATCGCTTCCAAACACATGACGGACGTTACTAGTGGGAAATCGGCAATGGTCAGCCCATTGCCGGCGACGTACTTCGTGCCGGTACGTTTCAGATACGTCTCAAACGCGGCCAATGACATGTTCAATTTCTTCAACCCCATTTCCGTGCGCTCGTAGTCGAAAAATATCGGTGCCATAACGTAGGCCGAAATTTGCGGATACAGAAAGGCCAAATTGAAGCAAAGTCGATGGTTCACCAACGCACGTTCCTTGGGATCTTTCGGGTACAGATCACTCGTCGGGGCGTACTTTTCGCAAATATACTGCAGAATGGCATTACTTTCGCTTAAAAAGAAGCCATCATCATCAAGTACTGGAATTTCTTTTTGTGGATTCATCTACGATTACAAATGGGCAATAACAGTAAGCAAACGTTATGTATTGTTTGAACATACAACCTACCTTTTCATACTCCGCCGTAAGATGTTCCGCTTTACCGTAATCCACGCTGATATGCTCGTACGGTATGTTGAGCGCTTCAAGGGCCATCCGAACAGCCAGTGATGGTGGTCCATCAGATACCGCGTACAGCTTCATCGCACAGTATTATGTTCCAGCAAATTCGAACCGAATGCTAAACGATCGAGCTCCGTTAGACAAATGCGTTGTGCAGCTAGTTGAATGCAATTATTAATATGTTAGAAATACGTGTAGGATGCAGTTAGCACAGGAAGCCAGCAAATGGCAAAAACCGGTTTTGCGTATGTCCAGGTTGTGGGCAGTGAAAGTAGATTGGAAGGAATTTATTTATAACACGCCTTTTAGGTAGCTGTGTGCGTGTGCGCATGTAACAGAACACAGTGTATGCGTAAGTTGTTTCGTGATGTATTAAAAACAGTTATGCGCAAATGCAGAATATGTAAAGATGCTTGTATATGATTAATTATTTCAGTTTTTTGTTCGAGCAGAACGTCCAGACTAGCATGCGATAAAACAGTCTACATTTGTTTGTAACAAAAGAAATGTTTTGTTTCTATTTTTCATTTATTAAAATACAAAACAGATCGTTAGTATTGAAATTTACAGATGAAAGAGAAAAAGCAAGGTCTAACTTAAAATAAACAAAAAAGAATAACACTGCATTATGTGGATTGTGGATCCTAGGAAAGATGAAACAAGAATTTCATAAATAATTTTAATTTCGATAACTTGGTTGGCCTTCGGTTTGAACAATCGCATCATTCGGAACCTGTCAAAGCATTTGACATTGTTGACGTACCTTTAAAAGGTTGCTGTGTGGAATATTGTTGTTTGGAAGGGTGTGTTGTTCTGCGAGCAAGAAGTAAGATTGTTTCGGTGTATGAATAATGCTCAATAAATAATATCTCACACAATTCTGTTGCAGGTGAAACCTACCATTTCGTACCAAAGATGTCCAACCAATCCGATAGTCAATACTGGACGAATCAGACAGAGGATTTGTACGATGGATTCACCGAAAAGTCGCAGATGCTAGATTTTCAAACACTCAATCCGAACGAAATGGTGTACTGGAATGATTCGTCGCAACCGGATCCTGTCTATAACTCATTACCCGAAGTTGCTTCCTGTGATCCATATGGCATGATGATACATCAACAAAATCACTACGGCCTATCACCTTTATTGTACACGTCGAATTATTATAGCGATTATAATGGGACTGGCTCTGTCATTGAAGCGAATGAGTTTGACGAACTGCCCCTGCTAGAAGAACTGGAAATTTATCCTCGACGCATACTGGGAAAGGCCATGGAGGTACTAAATCCTTTCCAGGGTTACGGCCCCACGGTAGACACTCCGGATTATCTGTTTCAGGAAACTGACTTGGCCGGTCCAATCATGTTCTGTCTTACGCTTGCCGCTTGTCTGTCTATCTCGAACAGCAAGGCCCAGTTCGGTTACATTTACGGTCTGTCAACTATATCCGTACTGGCAATGTACTGTCTCATATGGCTAATGTGCCAAGGAACCGAATGGCACGTGACTGTGTCGGGTGTGGCCAGCGTGCTCGGTTACAGTATGCTGACGGTGGTGTTTCTGGCAGTGATTGGACTGTTTACCTCGCTGAACAACTTGTACGGCGTGATGTTGGCCGGAACGTCCATTTTGCTTGCTACAGTTCATTCGAGCCGAATGTTTTGTCTTATGACCGGTGATCCAAACCAGCGGTACTTGTTAGCGTACCCATGCTCGTTGCTATTTACCATCTTTGCAATGTTAGTTTTATTTTAACGCATTTCTTTATAGTGATGCTTTTGTAAAGTACGTATACCGCCATGTATTAACAAGTACGGTTAATTTAGTTTACTAATTATCAAAACAAGATTGATAATAGAATTTCAGAATAATGAATCTTACTAAAATATGTGAAAAAGGAAGAAGAGAAATTTCCGGAACGCAAAATGTCTGTCATAGGTGTATACTATCAGTTTGCAATTTTCAATACTCTATTTGATGTTCAAAATGGAATGAATCTCCGCTTTCCTTTCCCTCATTTTTAACTCCAAACTGCTGATTACTCTCTTCCAAAAAATCAACGGTCAGCGATGTAAACATACCAAAATTACAATTAATATTGTATTAACATCATTTATGTAATTGTGCGTAAAAACTACCAAAATAGGATGTAAATTTAGTGTACTTCACTTCATGTGATCATGTGATGTTTTGATAATTCTTTTTAGGGGACGGTGCATTAGGCATACTTTTCTGAAAAGTAATAACAGATTGTTAGTCCATGCTAAACAAGGACAGACCGGTCCAAAAGAGATTTAAAATACAACCTTTGAAGTAATAGACCATGTATGGAAGTTTGAGATCGGAAATAAAATTTAGAATTTATCATTTTTAAAAAATAAATATTGTACATTAGTTTCATGATATTTGTGCTTAGTTCAGTTAGTTACCGGGCGCCTCCTTTAATGAAGGGTGCTAATTAGAGGTATGCTAAATGGTTCGTTCAATTTACTCCAAAAATGAACGACCTACGTTCATGTAATCACAGTACAACGATTCTTCAGTACAACAATTCAAAGTAGTTCGTGAACGATCTATCCGTGAACGTTGAATAACCTATCCGTCGAGATCAAGAACGTCCTGGTATACTAGGCCGTTTATTTCGGTAATGTGAATTTACGCTGTGAGAACAAAAGATCTCGACACTTGGGATATTCATTTTTCGAAAGAAAAAATTAGCTCAGAGATCATTAGGTCGGGAGGAAGAGAGACCTGGTGTGGTATGCCGCATCCATACAGGAGTGGTCTTCAACCTTTGGTCCATGGCATTACTTGTTGTTATTACTTTAAGAAAAATGTCTGCAATGTATTGTAAACTTGCTGTGAAGACAAATTTTTGTAACTTTTTTGACTACGAAATGAATGAGAGAATCGCGATTCACGTTCGATTTATCTAAATGTAACAACTGCATCGTTCACGTTCATGGAAAAGAATCGATAGCATCGTTGACGATGGCACAGATAGACCGTAAACGATTTAAAGTACTTCTGCAACAGATACCTGTTAAATAAGCAAATAAGTTAGTTTTGAATTCTTTTTGCTGATTATATTTACGCCATTTTTTTTTTTGGTTAACAATGACTTTGGTCGCAGAGAGATTTATACGTCCTTTCAATTTCTCATGATCTCTCAAAAAACATTAAATAATCTATTTTATATAATTTTTGTTATCGCTTTCATCTTAACATGGTACCTTAGTAGAGGCAAACTATTTTAATTCACATTCCTCGCAAAACATATTCGTTTCGTACTACAGTACCTTTTCTCCTTTCCGAACAGCTAACCGAGGAGTCAGTTGGTTGCACAAATTAATTAGCTCTCACATCGATGAATCGTTCGTGTGTAGACCACCTAGAAACTCACCGATCCACTGTGTTCGAGTTATTGAATCGAAACACAGATCCAACGGCGATGGGTATAGTAAACGCCCGGAATAGCCCTATGTTGGTCCGCGCTAATGAACCGTCAAATGATTTCGTGTTCACCGTTGCTACCATTGCCACCGGCAGAAACCATCGGCAATCGTTCTCCGGTGAACCGAAGCGAGATCAATTTTCGGCCAAGTTCTCGGCGGCACTAATTTGAACTGGGAAGCTTGGTAAACTAATACGATTTGGTAGAACCGGTGCTCCGTATTTTCGCGGAGTGTTGAATGTCCTGGTGCAATGGCAATGCACCCGATTCCACCCGATACACTATGTGGTGCATAGTCGAATTCGCTTCACACCCTCATACATTAGTTGTACACCAAACCGAATCATGCCCGCAAGGGAGAGATCCCTCTACGTCGAGCTGATTTTGATGAGAAGTCAACCGAACGTACTGGTTACTCTCACCTATATTTCCGCACCGCACTTGCACAAGGATGATATAAAAAAGAAAAGAAACAAAACATGTTCTCGGTTAAAAAAATACCTGAAACACATTTCTATGTGTCATGTGATCTGGTGCAACCAATTGAATCAAATGGCTGCGGAGGTAAAAGCGTGGAAAAAAAGGTGAAAACTAGCGACTCGGTTATTGAATATTGGAGAGTAATATCTCTAGAAGTCTAGAACACACGTGCTCTTGGGATATATTTTAAACTTCTAGTTAATTCTTTCAATCAATGAATTCTTTTCAAGTTACATTAAAGTTAGGTAGAGGGATACGATTTCAGGTGAAAATTAAGGGTTTAATGAATAATGTAGTCAAAAAAAAAAACACATACACAAATTCTCTTATTATACTTACCAGAAATGATTAAAAGTGACACAAAATCCACTAAAATCTATCAATTTGTTGCTGGCGTCATATTGCAACCGCACCAATCAAGTTAAATCAGTAATCAAATTAAATGCAATGACCATTCGTAATCGGCATTGCTTATGGCAGGTGAGTTCAACACGTAACCAGATAATCTGGTATGGATCAACCTGTTCTGTATCCTTGTTCGGGAATGTTATGTTTCATCTCTGACTGGTCTTGAAAATATTAAGCCGTCCTGCACTGGGTGAAGGAAGTGTACCTCTGCTGGACAAAGAATACTATCTGAAGGCTTGTTGCGTACGGAGTTCGGCGAATGTTCGATTATCTTTGCCAGAGTATGATGAGAAGGACATCGTGCATGATGGATACCTTATCGAAGCTCTTCTTGCTAAAGCTGTGCACGAAGGAAACATGCAAATGATTGAATACATTGTGCAGAAGATTAACATAGCCGTCACCAACAGACTCATTGTGATGGTCATGAGCTTATTGCCGAAGGAAGATGATGTTTGTCATGCAAAGTCGATGTCTGCATTCATGTATCTTCTCGATAGATCGACAGATCTGGTTAGTATCGATGGATAGTATTGATGACGTTTCTTCATGTTGCTTTGCTTGATCGCTAAGGGAATTGATGCAACTGTAAATGATGCAAATGGGTGGAATGTGTTGCATTATGTAGCTTACAATCAGAATAAGGATCGTACTGATAAAATATTGGAATTCTTGTTGAAGAAATGTGATATGAATTGGGTCGACGACTTGCATGGCTAGATTCATTCAGACACGTTTTGATCAATTGCTATTACAAGTCAAAGCTCACCCAATAAAAGAAAGCTTAAAAAAGAACAACATGCTCTGTTAGCCATGTTATGTTATGTTTGAATATTGACGACATAAGTAAGTTTATGTCCGAACAGGAACTACAAGAATCTGTCACATGCATGCGGGCGCTAACTGAGGGTATTGCCGATAATATATTGGAGACAATATAAGAGAGGTACGAGCTACTTTTTCCAGAGGCCCTGTGTAATACACTTCGGGGCCCCTCTAGCATACGGAGAGGGTTAAAGCGACGCATTTCAGGCCCATTTCTGCCACAATTCATACAGTTTTTCCTACTAAACTGCTTTTTTACGTGGCCCCCCATACGACGAGGCCCTAGGCGGCCGCCTACTCCGTCCGCCGTTAGATCCACTGTAAATGCATATGGAACATGGTTAAACTCTCATGCAAAGTCCAAGATTTATGCGAATCATATGCAGATACGTGTTGTAGAATATTTGCTTAAGCAAAGACATATTGATGTTTTGTGTCGCCTTAAAGAACTTAACTCTTTGACAATGTTGAAGTTTCGCTCAAAGAAAAATTTGATTAATGTTATCAAACAAATTGCATTCGTATTGAATGTGTGGGCAAATTTGTTAGCCAACGAGTATAACAGTTTGTTGGCAATAGCTTTGAAAAGCAAATCAGATGATGTTCTTAATTATGTGCTTTTGAAGCGTTTGAAGTAAATGGTTCTAAACATTTGGTACATTGGGTCTCATCGATTTCTGCCAAGATGGCCTTTGCAAGATTCCGGGATAAATACATAATAAATAAATAAATAAAATGTAAATTAACCGATTGCAGTAAAGCTACATAGTAGACAGCACAAAGAGCGATAAGCTAAAAGCATAATTAAATACTTTAAAGTGGAAATATTAACCAAAATAATGGATGGTTAAACCAGTTCTATTTTAAACGTACAATCAGAAGGAATCTAAATTTACGGAAAAAAACACAAAAAGTAAACAGGAAACGAAGGCCAATATTAATACAAACCTGAAACGGGAAGAGTCAGGCAAATTTCAGCAATAGCCGGCACCGTATTTAAGTTGGTTGAAGGTTAGCTCGATTAAGTATAAGCGTAGGACACAGCTGTGAAATATATACTTGTTTGAACAATTTTGTAATGCGAGTCGAAAGAAAACAATGTTGATATACCATAAACCGAAACCATTCACCCATAATCCATTGGCACAGTGTAAAGTTTTGCTGATCTATTGTAAAGTTTGTGTGTGTGTTAATTTCAAAAAGGTCGATAGTCACCCTGCCCTTAGTAATTCTCGTTATCTATTTTAATTACTCCAATCATTTACTAACACAGAAAAAGAACGTATGACAACGGATTTACTTTACGCGGAGATACTAAACAGGAAATAATCATAAGGAATAATCATAAAATATAAAAATATGCGTAAAAGTGACAGACAAACCATTGCAAAATGCTGCCGCAGAGAAATTGCAGCTCTCTTTGTATCATTACATTGCAATTCTTTCCGCAAAAATACAACGAGAAACACAGCGGAGCGTTAAGTTTTTTGTCGAATTTTGCATCTTTATTTTTACGTAATTTCTTAATTTACTGAATTTAATTACTTTAAATATTCATAATTTTTCATTACTCATACACAAGCCGCGCACACCGCGAACCGTGCTCACGATTTTTGTTTTTTGTTTGTTTGTTTTTTTTTTTAAATGTATTTTTCTTCTTTCGTTTTTTCCTTTCATCGCTTTAAACGTTTCTTTTCATTTTCTTTTATTTTGCCGCACGTGACACCGTGTGTGGGGGAGTGCATTGTTTCTGCCTTCTTTATATATCATTTGTGTATTTTACTTTACTGGCGAACTCTTTTCGCTAAATTTCGCCCACATTCACACCCACACACAGCAGTCTCACAAGCACTCGTTCTTTTTCTCTCGCCCTCGCTCTGACGCTTGTTTTATTCAACGCTCGTACTAATCAGTTATTATTATATTTATATACCTTTTTTATATATATTTTTCTTCTGTTTGTTTTCATCCCCTCCTCTGCTAACTTTTTTCTTTGTTTTATTTTGTTTCTTTTTTTTATTTGTTTTGACTGCAAATGTTATCGCCTCTGATTTTGTCGCTTGTGTTTTTCTGCGTACTCACAACGTCTTATCCCTTTCCATGTTTCTATTCCGTTGCACTGTAATGTTTTTTTTGTAGAAGTGTTAGCCGCTTCATCGATTCCGTAATCAACTTTCATCGCAGCGTTTCATCTTTACCTGTTCCAAGTTTAGTGGTTCAACACTCTTTTAGCAGTGTGTGTGAAATTGTGTGTTTGTTTTTCTTCTTTTGAGTGTTTGTGTGTTTGTATTTTCTTTTCTTTACTCAGCATGTTACTTTCATTTGCCTGTTTGCTTGTTATTTGTTTCTTTGTTTACTTCCCTATTCTCTACTTATCCCCCGGGGAGGGATGGTAGTTGTTATGTATCTGAGTTTGCAGTACTCTAAACATTACAATCACTTGTGGTTCAACTAGCTTGACGTCGATAAACGTGCACAGGCTTTTGACGTGGGAGAAAAGCACAGAAGGGACAAAAATGTCGGGGAAAGAAACACAAATCCCAAAAAACGATTCCATTAAACCGCTCTCGTTCGATTGCCGAAACGAGCGGTTCATTGTGCTTTGTTTTTGCTAGTATCAGTAAACTTTTTACATACATTTTTCTCAGTTCGATCAGCACCATCAAGCATCATCTGTGTGTGTGTGAATGGGTGCTCCTCAAGCGCTCGAGCTAACCAACTAAACGTTTCGAGTACCGTACGTGTCTTGTCTCTTTCTGGCTTAGCTAGAAACGGGTTTCCGGGGGTATTTTTCTTTTCTTTATTAAGTAGCTTTTTTTCTAGTGGCGTGACTTGACACATCTCAACACCGGTGTGTACTATCATCGGACTATCACACGCACCGCCGGGACGTTCAACTGTGTTGCGCAGCTAACACGCACACAAGGACAGTAATTGATAAAATTCACAAACAAAACCTTACGCAATTATCGACCTAAAAGGTGTACCAATTAGTCGTTATTGAATAAAAAAAAAAAGACAACAAATGCTAATGTGCTGCTAAATGCTCTCTCGTACACCTTGTGTTCCTTGTGCGCCGTGCGCTTGTTTGTTGTCGGCCCTTATCTCCTTATCCTTTCCGTGGTTGTGTAAATCGCGATTCTACGCAAAAAATTAAACAAAACATATTAAAAAGTCACATGCCACGATTCACTTAGCTTAGCGTGCGGGCTAGCGCTTTCGTATAAAAGAATGTGAGGAAAGGAGAAAAAAGAAACATAACCACGACTGCTTATCCACTACGCCTTATGCATCCGAATTAGATTAATAATCATAATAATAGTTTAAAAATAAAACGATATTCACATATACATTTATATATATATATAGTATAGATACAGGTCCATGTACAGTTTACATTTATATAAAACAGACTAGCGTTTCATGATTTTGTCCGCAAAACATTCACGATCACGATCACATACGGACATGCGGGAGGGTGGTACGGCACGGAGATACACGTCACGTGGTGGTTGGTGGTTGGTGGTTGGTGGTGGTGGTGGAGGTGGGCGGTGATGATGATGGAGGCTTTAGTAGATAAAGAAGGGGTTTTTTTTGCGCGCGTTTGGACATCCGTTTTTCTCTACTCTATTTCCACTTCTCCATTTCCTTCTTTACATATGGCAAGAAAGCGTGACACAAACTATATTTGTATGTATATATATCTCTCTCTCTCTATTGTTTGCTTGTTCTGCTGTATAATAACACATACTACTACACATGCCGGTTGATCAGTTGAACAAATGGAGAAGCAATAAGGAGAAGGAAAACGAAACAATAAAATCGGAAGGGAATTTACAGCCTAACGCATGCTTTACGAGTTCGTACAAGACGGATTAAATCATCACAATTAGTTTACGTGTTAGCTTAGTTGCTCTTAACTTTGCCCTTAAAAAAAGCTTTTTGTGTCTGTTTGTTGTATTGGAGAGCGGATAGTGTGCCTCTTATGTTTCCTTTTGTTATGCTATTAAAATGCTCTTGTAAGGGAATCTGGTTCATGTGACCTTTACGCCTAAATGTAGGCAAAAAAAAACGTTACGATAACGCTACGCAACGTTGCTGGGTGTTGCGGTTAGTAGTAAATCTTGTGTATCGGCATACGTCATAATCCGTACCGGCCATTTTTTTTTCCACTCACCAATGCATCTTTCTATGAGGGAGAAGTCTTTAATTGATGACCAAGCTAATTAGGCCAGACTTGTATGTCTAGCACGTCCGTAACGCGACGTAACGGAACGAATGCCTGCACAGGGATGATAAAGTGTCCGCTCGCTTTGACATATCCTTTAAAAGGAAACAGAAATACGAAGCGCACCAAATGAAACTAAAACTACAAATGTGTCCAGAAGACACAGAGAACAGAACTTTCATCCGAAAGCGTTTCTACACATCCATTCTACCCCGCTCGTTCGCTCACCAAGAGATCAGTCCTTTCACGGTCTTGTCTTCTGCAACGTTTTTCCCGCTTTTTTTTTTCTTGTCGACTAAACTATTTACATGCACAGCACGGAATTTCTCGCCCTTTTTATGTCTTTTTTACAAGTCATTTCACTAGTGACAGTAAGTAGTTAAGGTGGATCTCTTGCAGGATCCTCACGGGAAAAGGGCATGTTAAGATACCTCGAGATAAAACGGCGCGTCTTAAAAGTGTCCATCGTTCTCCTACACCCCACTCAAATCATCACATACCCTCACTTACACACACCGAACGCATCCACGCAACGGACCACTCGAATCCGTTGGGAAATCTTTTCACGACGATCGGCTGCCGGGGGACGCCTTACGAGTTGATAAACATTTTGCCACCCTTATCGCGTAGGTTTGTCCGCGAACCTAACGTCGGTTCCTCTAGGGCACGGAATCGCACAAACCCCTGTTCGGCCACGAGCATACTGCCATTGTCCTGGGCCCGTTCCATCTTGCCCGGCAGCACACCGGTCGCCGTGCCGTTCGGTGGCGCACCCGTTGGCGTACCATTTCCGCTACCATTACCGATGCTGGCCGTTGGCGACGAAGACGAATCCGTCGTCTGATGCGGATGATGGTGCGGGTGGCCGGGATGCGCCGGATGGTGATCGTTGCTGGTCGCGTACGGTACCGGACCACCGCCCGTGTAGCTCGAGCTGGACGATTCGCGCGACCGCTTCTTGCTGTGATAGTAACCGTTGACACCGTTATCATCGTAGTTGCCACCCTCCTGCCCGTGAGCGATCCTTTCCAGCGAATCCGCACCGGCACCGTTCAGCAACCGATCGTTGAAGCTGCCGGGATGTGGAAACCCGTGACCGGCGGGATGATGATGTTGCGGCGGTGGCTGCGGTGGTTGCTGCTGCGGATGATGATGGGCAGAGCTGAGCGTTTGCGCGCCGGACATTGGGCCGCGACGCTGCTGCTGCTGCTGCTGCTGTACCACCCGGTTATTCGAGGATGCCGACGAAGAGGACGCGGACGAGTTGGAGTTGTTGTTACGGCCGCTACCATGCTGCTGGTTAAAATGCATCGCACCGATGTTGTTAAGCGTGCCACTCTTTCGCACACCGATCCGCCGATCAAACGAATCGCCCGGGCCGGGTGGCATGTTACCGTGGTGGTTGTAATGATGGTGTCCCATCGTGTTCGCTCCACCACCGCCGAGATCGTTCTGCAACTGGCCGCTCTTGAGCGTCTTCAGGTTTTTCGATGCACGGAACTCACCGCGTGCCATTGACTGGGCCGCACTGAGTGCGGACGGTTGCGGGAGCGTCGGCATATGCTGCGGGTCAAAGTTCGGCCGCTCAAAGTTCTGGAAGTCGTAGTTCCGGTGCGGTGGAGCCATCGGATGTCCACCCGGTTGAGCACCGCGCAACGACTTCGTATCGTACTGCGGAGCACCGATCGGTTCCGAGTAGCAATTGTCCATAATGTCGTGGTATTGGTTAGACGATGCACCGCCACTACCACTGTGCTGGTGATGATGATGTTGCTTCAGCTCGAAGTTGGGATTCTCGTAATGGTCCGGCATTGGTTCCGTCTCGTTGAGGAAATCATCCGCCGGATCCTGACCGTGTTCGTTGTTACTGTTGCTACCATTGTAGTTGTTACTGTAGTTGTGCGAAGACGACCGCATACTGTTCGTTTCGAGCGAGCGCTGGAACTCATTGCCACCGCCAACACCCGGCGGACCGAGCTGCAGATCCTGCTGGTTGTTCTGCTCCAGATTGAGCGAGTTCAGCGCAAAGTTGTCGTCGTAGATCGGTTTGCCCGTACGCATCGTGTACGTGTGCAGGTTACGATTCGTATTGCACACGGCCGGATAGTCCGTTTCGAAGTTCTCCTGGCTGGACGAGGACGTGCAGGGGAACAGCGCAAAGCCACTCGCGTTCGGTTGCTCCATGTCCTTCTCGCGCTGTATCACCTTCGACGTGCCCGTCTTTAGTCCGGTCACCCAGGACAACAGTGCGACGATCACGATCTCAATGAACCGTATGCTGAACTGATAGCCCCACTGGAACCAATCGATCTCGATGTGGGATGCCCACAGTGTTCCGCCACCGCCCGGCCGTCCACCCGGCCCATCGCCCGGAAGTCCACTGCTTGGCGACAGTTTCACGCGCGTCTGCGAGCTAATGCTGATGGCACCGTAGATTTGCAGCGCAGCGAGCAGTATGAACAGCAGCGCAGTGGCAATCGTGATGTGAATCGCGTACGACAGGTTATTGTATCCGTGGATGTAGTTCTGGCTCTTGTGAAGGATGCGTTTCAGCAGCCGGTACATGTACAGATACAGTATGCCGAGACTGAGACAGATGAAGATGTAGATAATCTGGCAGATGAGCGAAAGAACGCGCGGCGGTATCTGGATATTGGTGGGCGGTGCATGGCCACCACCCCGTCCACCGACTGTTCCACCCAGCAGCTGTTTGTTTTGCAGCTGCAGCTGGTGCTGTTTGTGATAGAACTGTTTCGTCTCGTACGACTCCACCAGGTGCAGCGTGATGCAGAGTGTGACGTGCACCACCGAACCGATGATGATGGTGAGCGGCCGCAAGATGGAGCTGTACCGGTTCGTCTTGTGGTTGATCGAGCGCAGCAACAGAAACAGTATCAAGATCGCAAACGTTGTCGTGAGGAAGGTGAGCGGCAGGTTCAGCAGCAGCTCGGACACGAACAGATTGAAGCTGAAGTGCATATTGTATGCGTCGTAGCAGAGGTAGAATATGCGCAACAGGCAGATGATGATCAGGATCAGATGGATGCTGATGAAGTACGCCTGCGAGAACAGGTGCGTCAGCTTGTCGTAGAAGATGATCTTGAAGATGGAGTACACCGCCAGTATGGTGAACAGGATCGCCGACAGGTAGACGTGTATGTTCCATGCTATCGTCCACGTGCTGATGTCCGCTATATCACCCTGAAAGTTGCGATCGTTCCCGTACGCTCCGCCCGCACCGCCAGCTTCCTCGCCGGTGGCATTCTTGATCATGACCGATTTGAGGTTCAGGTTCGGCATACGCTGAGTGATCGGCGATGACGAGGACGATTGGACGTGCATCGACGAAACGGTGGAAGTGGCCACATTGGATGTACTGCCGGGCGGTTGCTGTCGCGCTGCGCCCTCCTCAAACGGATCATCTTCATCATCCTCGTCATCCTCATCGTTTTCACCGTCCTCATCATCGAAATGACGCCTGCCGTCTCCATCCCCTCCGACACCGTCCGAGCCGGCACCTCCCTCACCACCATTGGTTAACCCATCCCGGTCGCGGTCACCGTCCAAACCCACTGGTCGATTTCCGAACGCTCCTCCCGGACTTTTGGCATTGCTCAGTGAGGTCGTACCACCTGTACCAGCGCCCAGATCGTACGCCGGCTGGTTGGGACGTGGTGCCGAGGTTACCGAGCGCAGCAGCACATCCGGTATCATCTGCGGGCGACCGTTCGAGCCAGAGAGGATGCGTGAGATCGACGGGAAGTGCATACCGTTCGGTAGTATGGCACTCGAGTTGGCGTTCTCATCCAGCAGGAACAGCTTATTGTTCCCATCGTAACCCTTGGCCGCATCCAGCTTGTTTGACTTTTCGGAGGGCGTGTTGAGGGCCTTCTTCCGCTGTGCTTCCATCGATTGTGAGGAAGATGGACCGGCCGCACCGGGTGGTATCATGCCACCGCCGAGATCCGGACTGCCTGCCACCTTTGGAGGGCCGCCGCCATTGGGCGATACCCCACCACCGAGACCACCGGTACCGGGTGCACCCGGGACTAGATCCGGTGGGCGCATTGGGATTCGTTCGTGACCAGGCATCAAGCTTGGCGGTGGCAGTGGCCGTCTGTTTGCGTAGGTGCCCGTGTTGATGATCGTGCTGTCACTGTTCGTTCCGCGCAGCGTTGGCTTGTCGGCGAACGGATTCGTGTAATTACGAGGCAGTGGAGGCGTAAAGAAGGTACGCGAGGGTGGTGAATACGCTGGAATATCGCCGGAAAACATCGAATTAGTCGGAAAGCCCTTTTTCGCGTTGTGACCTACAATTGAAAATAGGGGAGAAAAGTCAGCGTTAGTAATTAGGTTCAGGTGTCGACGGCAAGAATTTATGAGCTGCTCTCTTCACGATCACGGGCGTCTTCCGCTTCCGAGACAGCCAACTTACCGTGCGGGTATGGCGTAGAGTTCGAGTGCCGGTGGCGGTCGTGGTTGTGGTGCCGGTTCGGGTTCGGGTAGGTCGGATTACTGTTGCTCTTGAGGATCTCCGCGTTCGGGGCCGACGTTGGCAGCACATGGTCCCGCTCAAGATCCAACTCGTAGTTCCGATGGTTAGCGCTGATTTGCTGCTGGTTGTAGTGCGAGTCCTTATCGCCTGGACTGCCGCCAGGGCTCGAACCACCCAGCGCGTCCTTATTCTTGTTATCGTACCTAAACAGCGTGTAAACAAGCGAGAAATAGAGCGAAAAAGTTTTAATTAACGCATACATCTTTTTTTTTCGGAACGCTTCCGAACTCTAATTGACGCATTTCACATGAAACAGAGACATGGGGTCAAACCGTATACGCCAGATGGGAAATTGGGTTTCACGTTACGCGCACGAAGGTTTGGTTCTGCCGACTTCCGGGGACTGTCGTTCCGGCTGATGAATTTACTGTTGCGCTATATGCTTCCTCCCACATTCGTGCATTCGGCTTTCCGAAACCAAATGTCCAACGTGACGGTATGGTTCCATTGGCAACACACAGCATAGGCGAACTGTTTTCGATCCCAGCAGGGAATATCGGAAGGTGTTCTTAATACAGTTTTGGGGAGGTGCCACATTTGCATACTGGTGTGTTGCGAGCCAATATGATTTATCGTTTCGTTATCCCATCCCTTACCATTTCCTGCGTGCTAAGAATGGTTTGGAAAAAGTAGGGTTTACCATAAGCAAAAGGAAAATCGATTTGCTTAGCTGCAAGTGAGCTTAAACTTCTATTGATGAAAGTTACTATTTCTTTAAAAAAAGTTGATAGCTTTACATCTAAAGTGGAGAATTAAAAAAAATAAATACTTAAGTCTTATTTAAGAGAATATAAATTTATGGAACTACTACAGGGGTTTCCAACAAAAAATCACATCCACGGAAATTAATTTGCTAACTCAAGTGAGAAAGTTGAAGTCAACTTCAATTTCCTGTCACGTTGAAGTCGCATTTGTAGAGGTAGATGTGGCATCGGGTTCCCGTTTTGAATGAGAAACATCCCAATGCGGAGGAAGGTGATCCCAACGGGCAATGGAGATCCGCAAAATTAGCTGATCTTGATCCCAAATCGACGGAGATCGATCCCAACTGGTCGAAAAAACGGTGCATGCTGAAGTTGGCATAGCTTCACACGGAATCAATTTCTTAATTATGGGTTCTTTTCAAGTTGAAGTAGATGTCCGAGGTGTCGTAGATGGGAAACCTCACCTTACACAGAACCATTTGCACATTGTAAAAGCTCAAGAAAGGAGAAAAGATTCCACATCTGCTGCTGTGTCCATTGCAACTGGAAGAGAGTTCAGAAATGGTCGAACATTTTTTATTTCTTCTCATCAAAACTCATACAATTCCCGCTAGTCTTAGAATTCTTGTAGTGTAACAACCTAATCGGGGCGGCCCAGTGATGTATTGGTAGCGGCGCCGGACATTCCTACCAAACCCACCAAAATTCCTACCAAAATAAAATCAAAGAAAGCTACAAATGGCAGGCCTAGACCTCTTGAGGATGTTGTGCCGATGAAGAAGAAGAACAATGGTGAAGGAGCTTGTTCTCTTCGACTCTGCAGTCAGCTATAGTGAAGGATTCTTTAAGCCGAGGGCAGCATAAATCACATCCTTAATAACTTACCTAAACGTGGTTAGCAGCGGTGTGGAAACGGTCGTCAAACTCGGCACGTACACGTTGTCCGGTATGCTACGCTTCGTTGTGGTGGTGGAACCGTAAGCCACGCGGCTAAACACAGCCGCTATGCTCCGTTCCAAATTAACGCCGCCCAGCTCATCGCCGAACGCCTGCACCGGTGCCTTGCCGTCGCCGGGTCCACCGACGCCACCGTTCGTGTCGAGCAGCACCGCACCAGCACGGATCGGTCCGTGCACGAACAGCAGAACGCTACTTACAAAAACTACCAACAGCCGGGCGATGCCGGCCCTGCAATGCCCGGACGGCCATCGTACCCGCGCTAGCTGCCTGCTGGTGGCCGTCGTCGCGGTCGTCCTTCGGCGGGTGCGGGCGGGACTGATAATACTACTGCTATCGCTATTCCTACTCAACCGGGGGTCACTTTTGGTAGTGCTTATACTAAAACCACTGTCGCGGGTACTGCTGCTGCTACTATCACTGTGGCGCGTGGTAAGGTCCGCGATCGCCATGCCGCACACGCGGCTACTATCATTCGCCAGCGCACCGAACGCTGCCGGCTGGGGGGCCGCTGTGGATGGGCCTAATAATGATGCCGTTGCTAATGCTGGTGGTGATACGTCTGTGGTCGATGATGGTACCGCCGTACCGGTACCCTGCCCACCGCCGGTTAGTGATATTTTGTAGCGCTTGTGCAGCGACCGGGTGCCCTCACAGCACGACATTTCTGTGACCGGACGGCTTCGGGATTTCGTGCGGGTGTAAAGGGATGTGCAACCACTAGGATGCACCGGCACGGATGCACATGCACACAGCCGGTATCCTTGGCAAACAGGGCGCGAGATCCGGACGCACCAATGTCTTACACTGTTCTGCTTTTCAGCTAACACTTGCACACACACACACACACACACCGACACACTTCACGTCGCTCCGGACGCACACTTTCACCAGCTCATTGAGTCTTGTTTTTTTTTTTTTTTAATTGGGCCTTAAGATGCTGTTACACACTGCACTTCTTGACGGCACCCCTCCACACTGCGGCTGAGGAAGCTAAAATAGCAGGAAAAATAGATACATTTAGAAAAGCTCCACCCGATTGGGCCAATTAAATTCAAGCATTGTAAAATTCTTCACATATTTATAGTTACGATACACCCAGCAGAAACACTCGGTAGCTGTTTCCCCTCCATGAGTCTTGAGCACTCGTCGAAGGGGGGATAGCCATGTTCACGCTCCCGCACAATGTGTGCCTAATTTTCTGTCCCCTGTGCCGGTCCTGTTCCCATTTGACCCTCGAAAGTGGACCCCCCGCGCACCTTCCGCCTTGTGCTTGTGTTGCCTCCAATCCCGAAACGGTACAATCCATCACACCCGGAACGAATCACCGCGGCGCGCGGTACGGTGTTCGTTTGCCTCGTTGTTCTTGGGGCCAAGTTGGGCCCGAGAACCCCGAGCGCTGTCATGCGCTACCAATGTGTCCGTGCCTAATGCGCCTTCTATGCTTAAGTAGTTGTTTCCCTCACTCGGTGCGCATTTATCACCTACTTAAGCATGGGCCCCGGGAAGGAGAGGCTGTCGCTTAGCGCGCGATGTACCTGCTGCTGACTTAGCGCTGACGTTAAGATACCGTCCTTCACCGGGCCCTATCTGTTCTACCCGAATGGCTGGGCTTTCAGCTGTGTGGGAAGGTGTGGTGCGCTGCCGCACCAGCAGGTCTTCCTTTTCCCGGCCGCTCCAAGATTGAGCCGCGTCGGTGTTTCGCTTCGTTCCACGGTGTGTTGTTTTCCCCGCATTAATGAACCGAACCGCTCCGAGCATCTGCCGTCGCATCTGTCTCGCTTTCTCTTGCGGCGTCTTTTCCACTGCTTGTACCGCCAGGGGAGTTTATGTTTTTATGCTTCCACCGAGGGTGTGTGTGTGTGGGCAATCGGGTCCTTTCGAATCGTGAGCCGCGTGTTTGTCAGTGCTGCCCGCCCGCCTCTTCACGTTACGGGTCGAAATTATCTTTCCATTGCGTTTTGCTCGATGCTTTACACGCAAGAAAGAAAGAAAGAGAGACAGAAAAAAAGCTTTCCTTCACGAGGTCAGCATTCCGGGACGGGTTTGCTTCTTCGGTCGTGTCGTTGCGCCGCATTAGGCCGCAGAATCGAGCCGGATCGAAAGAAACCTGGGCTTGGCCCTGGGAGTAAAACCCTCCCCTCGAGTACTATGTGTGTGTGTGTGTGTGGGAATGGGATAGACCGTTCGATCGTGATCTCGATCGCTTCGTACGTACGTACAAATGTTCCCGCGAAGCCGTTTTAAGAGAAGGGTGAGTTAGTTGCTTTCGAAATGTAACACGACCGTGGACGAAGGGTTTGGTGGAGGTAGCCACTAAGAGGGAGTAGGGCGCATTCGCGTCAAGCTGGAATATTTAATTATTCGTTTCTATCTGTGTTTCTCCGGTACTTCTTTAGCCGGCGGTGGTCCTCCCCACATTGTGCACTGTACTCCCCCGGTTCCATCCTTATAGCACACACACACACATTAAACGGGACAATTTAGCTTCGGTAAAGTGATGCTCTAAACGAGCGCCAGTGTCTTGTGTGTGGCTGTGTATGTCACGCTTCGCTAGAACTGCTCGAAACGAAACTCGGAAACACGGAGGTGCGCTGCACAAGATTGATCGACGATCGCGAGCGTGCGCTTCTTCCCCAATAAAATTACACCATAAATCACGCACACACACACGGTCGTGCGCGCGACTTGATAGGGGCGGGTGGGCTGTCGGTGTGTCTGCTAGAGATCCTTGTAACACCCGTATGTCATACACGGTCGGCACATGATGCTCGACGTTGTCGTACCCGCTTCACATGTCGTGGATTATTTTTACATGCTTTGCTTGTTTGGTTGCTTGGCGAAGGTTAAAAGCCGGACGTGTTGCGTCCACGGGGTGCAAGGGCATTATGGTCCGCACTGTTCAGCATGGTCTAGTATTCTTTGGCGTTCTGTGAAGGAAAAGAAGAGAAACGAAACATTAGTAACAGGATACTATCAGAAGCGGATATACACATTGGGACACGGAGAGGACATTTTGGAAAAATAGCTCAAAGTCTTTACATTCTAAAGTGAGGTACATTCAATGAAAAATCGCTATTAAACTGAGAAAGTTCCTCAGTTTCATCTTCAAGTATTGAAGAATAAATGAGGTACAAGCTGCTACACCTTTAGTACATACTGCAATACTATGCTATGAGATAAGCGACATCATGGTAAAACTTCACTTCCATTGAATATATTAACGATTATCCCGCCTGAAGGCTGTTCCTGACTCCAGAAAATTTATTTGACAGATTTTAAGATTATTTATAACAGGTGCGCGTCCCAAGCACAAAGAGCAATCGCAATCGACGTCTAATCGAACAAATTCACTCGCGGAAAGCCTATGATCTATGTTTGTTGTTGTTTGGACTTGGCAGGATCAGCATGATGTCATATATTATGAACTGCTCCCGAATGGTCAAACCAACTCTGAAGAACGGTATCGAACACAGCTGTTATGTATTAAGGCGATCTTCCTTCAATGGAAGATCGGTTGGTATTGGTTGGTACGAAACAAGTTAAGAGTCAATAGTTTTCCATCATGAAAGTGGTTTGACGTCGTGTCGCCATTCGGAGAAAAGAGGATGGAAACCTCTTCCTCGGTCTACACCGGAATATGCTTTATTTAAATCGAGCATTCCGTAAATTACCAAACTTCATTCTGGGGCGAGAGTTTTTGCTTCTGGAATCCGTAATGTTGGGAAAAGGTTGTAATTTTCCATTGGACAAACTTTTTAATCCTTACCCTGTCATTAATATGCACAGTAATCCCGCAAAGAAAACCCGCAGTAATCTTATTTGAACACTCGACAGATCAACGTTGCTAGGAGCGTGTCCTCACGCCATCTCAATTATTAGACGAAGTCCAAGTGTAACTTCGAATTTTATGTTGATAATAATACAAAACGCTAAAGAAATTCGAATATATTCTACACAAAAAAAAAGGAAATTTCTGCCACCTTCTTCCACCCTATCCCATCTTGCACAACCTGGAGAACGAACACACCGTCGTCTAAAAGCAAACCGGCAAAGGTAAATGGATTATAGTGCTTTTTCGGTACTGATTTCATTTCCGTTCCAACAGCATCTTATCGCAAAACGCTTTTTTGCCCTTTACAGCAAAACAAAAACGCAAGGTTGCTACCTGGGGACAGCTTTAAGACATTTGCCCGATACCAACCGATGGCGATGCTTTCGTGGTATCGAGTTGAGATGTCACCCAAGATGACACACATTCGATTACATGCTGGGAAACTTCGGGAGCGACATCCAAAGAGTCGAAGCCATTTTCGCCCTCTTGCTTACTGATGTGTAAGCTCTCTCGCCATCCCTGAACATAAAAAGGGTTGCGATTGTCTACGCATTTGTTTAGCATTAAACGAGCGATCGTATCGGTTGGTATTGGTGCGTTGAAGGGGTATGAATAAGCGGGGAGTCCAAACGGCCAGCCCGATTAATGCGAGAAACACAAGAAACGCATTAAAAAGGCACCTTTCTTTTTCGATCACCACTCGGTTGATCGGTGTTTTAATGTGTGCAAGTTTCTCTGTTTGCGGTGCTTTTGTCACTGCACACACACACACACGCACACACGGAAGATAAACGTCGTTTGTGGTCGAGAGCGAGATTGTCGAATCCTTCAAAACGTCAAACCGATAAGTGGTGCGATCGGGAACTCGGGATATTAACCGATCGGCGGTTTACAAGGGTCGTTGAATTTGTCAATGCCCTTTTGTGTGTGTTTGTGTCTGCCGAAACAGCAGAGTAAAATTGTTTGGCTGACAAGCGATCACAACCCCCTAGTGGTTTTGCTAATTTTTGGGGTCACCCTCCTCCCTTTGTCTCATCCAATTCCCATTCGGGACGGGAGTTATCGCTTTATTTAATGGATTGACACGAGTGGACTTTGGCAACAGAAAAAAGGAACATATTTTTGGTCCTCATCCTCCATTCTCGCAAATCGACACCCGGTGGCTGTGAAGAGGCTGCAATAGGCAGACCAGATAGCACTTTCATGTCGCCATTTAAATTACCGATAAGCTAAAGTGCCTCAGTGGCGAAGCATGTCTCCAAGAAATCCCCAAAAACTTCATGATCTAAAACTGGAGCAAAACTTATTCGCCGCATTCGTATGCGTATCGAAACAAATACAAAAAAAAGCAGCAATAATGAATATGATATGCGATAGTTTTCTTTTCTTTTTACAATAAGAGAACCGTTTTCCGTTCGGGGTTTTCGAATTCCGAACTGGCCAGAAACTTTTCGTGACATAAATCAAACACAAAACAATGGTCAGGCGACGTCGGGAATCGGATGCGCGCGGATAGCACACACTGTTGCGGTTGCGGCGGTAGGGTTGAGCAGAAGGAAACTCGCCCTTAAAAGCTTCTGCAGCTGCCACCGAACAATCGGCCTCCGTCAAACGGGGTTCCAGCCGAAAGGAAGTTACAATATAAAGAACCGTTTTCGCACAATAGTTTTAGCACGCGCGCCGAGCCAAAAATGGCCGCACTTGGGGCCGCACCACAAGGACACAACCCATCATCGGACTGGCGACCATTTCGCGACCAACGCTCTATAAATAACCATTGTTTCGAGTTTTCGAATAATAAGTTGCCTCAAGTTTTAGCTTTCGTTTCATTTGCTTTCTTGTGCCCGTGGTGTGTGGTTCAACGGACCCCTTTTCTGTTCCTGAAACATGGTAGAAGTAAGCTGGAACGGGGAGAGAGCCCATTGGAAATCGAGCTGTCGTCGGCGCCATTGAATAAAGTTTGCAAGACGCGCGAAGCTTTCAAGAGGCGACATAAAATAAAAGAATAATGTTATGATTTATGTGCTATGGAAAATAGCTCACTTCAACAAAAGCAAGAACAAAAAAAAAATGGGATGGAAAAAGTGGCGAAAAGAGTAAAAGGACCCAAGGACCCGGACGTTCGAATCCGATTCGCCTACCAAAACCGAGCAGGAAAAACGTTCGTCTTCGGTGACCCAAAAAAAAAGGCTTATTGTGTGCTTTTCTTCTCTTGTTTTATGCCGTTGTGCCATGCCGATACACCCTTATCGGGGTACGGTATCCCCAACCAACAGTGGGGTAAGATAAAATTCGCTACCATCGGATTAAGTTAGCGTCCGCGTACGGGAGCAACGATAGAGCGCTCCCTTTTTTTGCCTTTTGCAAACACCCTTTGGGAAGCAAACTCGGTCTCTGCGCGCACCGCAAATGGCAAAAAGATCGCCGAAGCGACCTAGATTAGCCTGTTCCACGGTATTGTTAGATTAGTGCTTTCTTCGGAACGAAAGGGTACAGGATCGTTGCGCGATCTTGCACTTAACTCAAGTGTGCACAGTGGTCCCGTGCAGGTTAATGGGAGGACATACCCATACATTCCTCAATTACTCTTTAATACCGTATGATTACATTCTCCTTCATAATGATTATATCCGTTGTAAACCCATATGGCGCAAATGTGTGTTAAAATCTTACAGAATCGATCTAGAGCTATATATCTGCAGTTTGTCTAACTTGGCTTATAATAATTCATGATAAGGGATTTATAAATAACAAACAGATAAACACGACTGATACTAAAATGTTTTTCTTCCATCAATATAGATAGATATAGAGAAATAAATGTATATTACTAATATGGTTATAAAAAGTGTATAAAAAAGCACATCTCAGCATATAAGGATACTTAAGAAAATTAAGTTTTTTAATGTTTGTTATATAAGCACAAAACGCACTGGACGTTATGTCAGACTTTTGCCAATTTTAAATGATAATATCTTTCAATGCTGCAGGAAGAATTGAACTAAAAGCGACTATGCTCTTATTTTCAATACATTTATTGTCTTTGAAAATCCGTGTATAAGACATATAAAAGCAAACGTCCACCGCTTGACCACTGTTCTGTGTTCCAGAAACAAGCTAACACACAACCACCAGAAGGACCGAGCCTGTCATCTCCAAAGCTCCCAAAATGGACACTGACGTTGAGATAGTGCAGAGAAACAAAAAAAAACGACAACAACCCCTAACAAAACCAACCCTTCACATGCAGTGGGGATTGATTGACAGTGCCGGACAGATTGTTTCTGTTGCGGGTGCAAAAGGAGCAGCGCGCAGGCCGGGTTTGGAATTTGCAGTGAAATTATTTGCTTGAAATCAACCAAAGGGGGGGAGCCACCATTAAAAGCGCTCAGTGGAGGGGGGGGAACTCAAAACCGACCGATTATGTTGCGACCGACCGGAATGGATGGATAATGTGTGAATCAAAACATCTCCCCACATATTGGAACGCGGGTGTGATTATACATCCCCTTTCAGCATACCCCAAAGAGCGGGCGCACGCATAAGAACAGTGCGCGCCCCGACTGTTGGTTGGTGATGCTGTTGGACTTTCCTTTTATTTTTTATCTCACACACTGTTTTACTCTTTATTTGCGTCCTCACTCTCCATCGCTGTATCGATCAACACACACACACACTGCTAAGCAATAAATATTTATTATGTTGATTTTAATTTGGATGAATGCCTAATTAGCACGCACATCAACGCGCGCCTAGCTGGTGTTTACTTTTTCCATCACCATCATCATCATCATCGCCATATGGAAGGGGTTTTATGCTTCAGGCTTTCGGTGGGGGGGGGGAACCGTTCTGGCTGCGTCCATTGGTTGGCCTGTTTGCGCCAGCAGCCAATTTGGAGCATTGGTTGGCCATCAACGCGCGGGTTTTTATGTCTCATTTCGTGTGTTTCATCGTTTTATTACGACCGATTATTTTGTTGTTGTTGTTTTTTTTTTCTGCCTGGGTGTGTATTTAGCTTCCCTGCCTTTGGTGCTTATCCGACGTTCGTTCCGTGTCCCTTTTTTCGGCGACAAAAAGATCTCTTCTGCGACTTTCCCAATTCTACTGGGTCTGTTCACCACGGGCGGAGTGACCATCACTGGAATGGATCCATTCCAAAATAAATGCTGTAGCATAAAATTATGCTGAACCTCCACTTGTGGTGTACCATTTTCTAATACCTTTTTGTCGGGTTACAACAAAACGGGCCACGGTAAATTGTGTGTGTGTGATGGTGGGCTTGGAAGAGAGAAAGTGGCTCAGTAAAAGTGCACAAAGCAAACGCGCGTAAGATCACTCCCAGGGCAGCCATTATAATTAGTGAAACAATAGACCTATTGGGGAAACGGGGATTGCTTGCGTGCCAGCGTATGTGTGTGTGTGTGTGTGTGTGTGTGTGTGTGGACACATCGACCAAACTGTCGGACCCGGTTAGGGGTACCACACCCGTGTGTGCAAGTGTGTGGTGCGCCTTCTGCTGTCAGCATAAATGACCGCACGGTGTAAAGGGAAATGGAAATTCACGACAACGGCAACAAAACGGAACGCAGGAAACCCCGAACCATTTGCCGAGCCATCCAACGGATCGTGGGTAAAACGGTAGACACTTTGCCTGATGCTCCAAAACTGTGCTAAGAGGCACGTTCGCATTTGCTGTATCGTGCGGATTTTTTTTGGTTTGCTTCTTCTCGTTGCTGTTGCTGGCTCTTGTCTTGGCCATCCCGAGTGCCACCGACAGCGTTTTTCCGTGCACTCGAGAGAGTGCTTTCCATCGAAACCCGAGGTGCGCGCGAAGCGAAGCGGCAGGAACCTCCCGGAAGGGAACAAAACTGGACCGTCAGCATGCCGCAGGGCTTCATCTGTGACCATTACCTCGGTGGGTAGGCTCAATGGTACCGCTCGTATCGATCTAACATTATCAGATGATGGTAGCTCTTCATGGTACCGGCGTTACTGGTTCAGCATTAGCTTGCAGAGCGTTTGAAAATGGGACGCATTTGAATCAGCGTTTGCTTAACGCACCTTAAAAAAATGGTTATCCCAGCTATACCCAGATACGTTCGTACCGAAAACGTTTCGCAGCGGTTGTCAGCGGTGGTTAGTTTGGTACATTTTTGTTCATTCCTTTGCCTAATGGAACCTTTTTCATTCGCTGACTTTAATGAAATTCTTGTGAATAATGCATCGAAATTCGTGGAATGGGAGCAGACGCGGAGTATTTGATAAATATTAAGGACAAAAATTAGAATTTTTCACAAAATTTGGTGTAAATGTCACAATTTTTCATAACTTAACATTCTGTTTTCGAAGAAATACTGTTTATTTTGAGAAGGGATTTAATTTAGAATTTTTAAAATATTATGTTGATGTTTTTAACACGTTCGGTAACAAATTAAGATCCCTAAATGGTAAGTGCACACAGGCGTCATCCATATTTGGGTGGCGCGGTTTCCATGTCACCCAAAAAATGGGTGACGCAGTACAAAACATGGTGAATTACTGGTTTTCTGTGTGAATATAGATGATTTGAAGGAAAGACTTATTCTTTTTTAATCCTTTTGTATGAGCCAGTGGGCTATGTGTTTTGCTATCATTAACATTTATGCAGATATTTAGCTAACACTTAAATTAATTTAACAAGAACTTAACTATTTTAAGTAAGCGTAAACAAAAGTCGTGAGCATGTATGAGATTTCATGACGATTTGAACAGAATTAAACTGCATTAATACTCTATTGTATAGGCATAGGCATAGTAGTCTTGCTTTCTAATAAAATAATATCCGAAAGTCATAATAGTGTATAACAAAAAAAACCGAAAAAAGAAATCCCATCCTTAATTCCCTTGCACCAACTTTTACTGATGTCTATGTCACTTGTATGAATTATTGTGAGATATATCGGATATAATTGCAGCATTTGCATAAAATACCCCAATTAAAAAAAAAAAACTGATTTCATAACACAACAAACTACCACCCAATAACATACAAGATTATATAGGGCCAATAAATTCTCCCTCTTTTAAATTGGAACACGAACACACCGCTTGAGCCTGCTCGGCTAAACATATGATGCACAAAACTTTGGCCATCTTACATAATGTTTCAACCTCCAAAACTCACCATAAACATAAAGATACGTCACTATTGTTTATGACGCGATAATAAACCAGCACCACCGAAGGGGGGAACGCGGGAGAAAAATAAAACCTAAACCGAAAACAAAAACAAAGGCAGCAGAAACGCAGCATCGTCGTCCATCGGCACATGCTATTTTGTGGAGCCAATATTTGGCGGCTATATAAATTTGAAACTTAATCACTGCCGCCCATCAAACAAGCAAGCCGAACGTGGAAGCAACGGACGATGCAATCAACTCTCCATGCCTGCGTCCCGGACGTGTGGACGAGTTTCGTCCGCCTGTTGCCGGCTTAGGTTGGTTCGCATGCTTCCACATGCTACCATGCTCTTCTACCCTGCCACAAAACCCACTCCGACGCAGTGGTGGAGACCGCGGAATGTACAAGATGCGTTTATTATTGTACATTGACAGCGCGTGACGATGACCGGGGCGCGCGAGGTAGAGCGCAAATGTGATACGGTTCCGATATCGAGTTTCCGGTTTACGAGATAAAATCCATTAACTATATCTCCGTTCTCTCCTTTCTTCTCGTTACCTCCGATCTCCGATCGCCGGCCCCCGAGTGGCGTTGGGATCATCAAATCAGTGCGGTTTCGGGTGCACGAAACCAACGCACCGAAATGTGTGGCACCCTAAAAACCGCGGAATATGCACTCACAGGGGTCTTTGCTGGCCCGCTCTCGAACGGCGTACGATTGTGGGTTTTTGCTTTTTAATTAACTCACACTAGAGGGGACAACGCTTTACACACGATACTCCCCCCCGCGTGCTCCACATATCTCGATCCTGTTAATCATCGATTAACTTTTACAGCGAAATAAAACGGTACAACACGCGCCGCCATTTGCCGCTTTTGCGTGGCCCATTGTGGTCGAAGTTGTGAGTTCGGAAGGATAAGCTAATGCTGTGTGCCGTGGATGCGCTCGTATTTTATGGTAGTGCTGCTTTATTGATTGAACTATTTTCATGTGCTGTTCGGTCGTTCCCGGGTGCGGTACGGTGCGGAACATTATTCCCCATTTCCACAAGAACACACTGCGCTGGAGATTGCACATCCCCCATCGGTGCAATGAAGCGTGTAACAAACATGTCTCCCTCCCACCTGCTTCCCTTCATCCAACCCTCCGCGTCCCTCTCCGGTAGGAACGCAATGAAATCTATTCCCGGTCAAGTGTGTGCGCCATGGAATCGCGTTCGAAGGAGCAAACCGGGGGGGATCGGTTTACATTACCCACTGGCGCGGCGCCCATCATTTGACGCGCGTTTGACGAAACGCTGGAAGATTGGATATTTTTACTGCATCGACCTCATTTTGCTACCCGCACAGCGAAGCAGTTCCAATGCAGTGCAGTTTTACAACCCCCGAACGACGGACTCTTTTCCATCCGATGGTGAGAAAATTTGTTTTCCATTCCGCTGAACGAAGGAGGAGAACCAATCCGATTCCGCAAGGCAAATAACAACCCCAACCCAGCAGTAATGTTCTCAGTCTAGCAGAGCATTCCAAACAGATAAAAGCAAACATCCGATCAAGACACATAAAAACACTAAAAAGAAAGTTCATGCCCGTGCCGTTTTGTTTCGTGTTCGTGTTCGTTACGATGCAAAACAAGTCCTTCGGCAGGAGAGCACACCACCCCCCCGGAGGGAAGGGGGGGAGGGGATTGTCTTCGGAGGACAGTGCGCGAACCCGAGGATAAAAAAAAAAACAGGTTCTCTGGTCGCATTTTCCGTTCCATGTATTATTGAAATGCTGATGCTGTTGGTGCGCAACACTGCACTGGAGAAATCCGAAGAATCGGACTCGTTTTTCCTTTGTCACTTTGTGAGAAGCATCAGTGCAGCAGTGCCGTTTTGGGTGGGGGGTTTTTTTTTTTTTTTTTGAAGATTCGGGACAAAATCTGAAGGTCAAATGGCAATGGCCCGGTTGGATTTTCGCAGTACGCCGAACTCGAACGCCGTATCGCACGCGGGATCAATATCCGACAGACTTATGCGGTGGTGTGGTACGGTTTGGGTGAGGGTTAATTAAAGAATTCTGTAACGTGTCACGCGGGCGGTCGGAAACCTGAAACTTGCATCCCAAGCAAACCAGAGACGACGACAAACACAGCTTTTCCCAGCGAGATTTAATTACGTGCGAGCGCGCGTGGCCCCCTTTTTTTGATAAAGCCCGTTCGAGGCGAGGCGTTGAGGTGTGGGGAAGTCGAGCTCGGTAATGGAATCGGAACGCTGGTCCTGCGCCTGTATGTCACTAACGAACTCGCGCTTTGGTGGAGAAGAAAGTTTCCCTCCGCAAGCGGATCTTCCGTGGGGAAGATTTCTTGAACAGCTCCAACTCTCTTAGACGATTGGTGCTGCGGCGGCTCAAGGCGAATAGCAAATAGAAACGAAAAGTAAATCATCTGTTTGTTTTGCAAAGGCGCTAAGGCAACTGCAACCTACGGTCCAGGGTTCGAAAGGTCTTCCCCCGAAGATTTGCCCAAGAAATGCCCTCAAATGATGCGCGAAATCTGTAACCGCTCGTTCGCAGTACCACAAGCCTTTGGGTCATTTAATGCAGTCGGTGCGATGAAACGCGAGTACCAACCAACCCGACCCCCAACGGACCAAGCGTCCGGAACGAAGAGTGCGTCCAATTATGAGCCGAAGGCAAAACATATGTTGAGTGTGCGCCTTTGCCGCGGTGTGCAATAAAAATTCCATGCTCTTGTGGGTTTCTGTATTCGCTGCCTCCTCCCTTTGCCTTACGTTTGGTTAATTATGCTTGCCTTTGCTTGCGACTAATGAAGCGCCAGACGTGCATGTGGCGATGTGACATATTATTAACAAGCGGAATCATGCCCCACTCCACTCCCTGGTGCTTCGGTGTCGTGCATTAGAAAGCAAGTCACAAATGACAGTGGCTTAAGCTATTTTTCCGGCGTCTTCTGGAGTTCTGGAAACGTGATGGTGAAGAAATGACAAGTGGACTGTTTTAAGCTATTTTGACGTGTGATGACCCCGGAAGAACCATTTTCGAATTGGATAATGAATGCTCCCTCCCTCCTCCCGAGGAACAGGAAGCTGATGAGCAAGCATCTGTCATCTGGTGAGGTTTGTCCCGGGAACATCTCAACTGGACCACCGCTAGAGGTGAACATCACCAACGAGAGAAGAAAGACGCCGCTAATATGGCGTCCAAAACCACCAGACAGTTGACAACTGGTGGATGGTAGTGTTTCGCGAGTTAATTACTTTATTACCCCTCCATCCCAAACGGCACGAGGGCACGGCTCCATATGTGTGCCGCCGGGCAAGATGGTGCCTGGTCTGTTTCTATTTCCAATCGCGTTTTGGGCCGTACACACACTTTTTTTTCCCCAGACTCGTGTATGGTTAATTTATGTAACTTTCCAACCAGAAGGAGTTCCTCCGTCCCCCGTTACTTTCGCAAAATATCTAAACGGCAAACGAAGATGATGATGACGACGACGATATGTCGCATCGTAAAACTGGTAATAAATAAATGGCACAAGTTCGGTTCGGTTTGGTTGGTTGGAACCGAAATGAGCGAACCAAATTGCGTCTGCGGGCAGATCGTGATCGAGATTCGGGCTAAAGCAGTCCGCAGTCATTACCGATCGTCTGCACGATGCGTCGCAGTAGACATATTACATCAAAACGTAAATGGATGTAAATCAATCTTCAAAAGTGAATAATGCCAAATGTGTATTGTAATTCACAGTTGTAATTAATTACTTTGTATAATATAATTGCATCACTAATGTAGTGTTAAAATCGCATTCAATTATGACCACTAACCGTCCATATGATCCATCTGATCACCAATGATGATCGGTGAAAATAATAGCGCGAGCTGCGCCCAAGTGCCCAAAAGCGCTCCATGTACATGATCGGTAACCTTTCTCTAATCCGTTCGCACGCAGAACCAAAACAGGCGGAATGGCCATTCGAGTGGAAAACGAAAATCAATCACACCATAAGGTGTGCCTTCGATCTTATTTTTTGCCTCCTTATTTTTGTCGTCGATGAGTTGGAGGGTGGGGGGGGGAATGGTTCCGCATGACATGTGTGGGACGTCCATATACATCAATATATTGTATATATGGTACCAGCACCACGACGATGACGACGATCACAACCGGGGAGATATTAAAATTACATCAAACCCCATAAACATCCACCCTCGTGGTGGAGATTCCTCGGCCCCCGTCCTCGGCGAAGTCAAGAGGACGGGCTATAAATTATCCCCCAAGATGTTGAACCTCCCGGAACGTGTGCTGTGTTCCAACGCACATGCCGTTCCTGTGGTGTGTATTAAATTTAATCTTCCCATTCCCATTCGGACAGTGCGCCAATACCGTCACGAATAACCGGAGCAACGCCGCCGGGGGAGCTGACCGTTCAGCAGTATACGGATAATGGAAGGTCAAAAGCATAATTCCAATATTGGAGCATTTATTCCGCTAAATTCGCTCTTCCTTCTTCCCTGCTGGAATCGAGCGAAAGAATATCAGAAACAAAAGCAAAAAAACACAAACGGAAGCAAGTACCTGAGCCGTATTATTATGCTCCGTTGCAATAAAGCGGTTGGATCAGGTCGGGTATTATGGGGTTGTGTGTGCCCCACACACACACACACACCACACTGGCATCTGGAGGCGCGCTATACGGACCCTTACGGATTGTTCTTAATTAACGAAACGTACCAAACGTCGGTGGCGGATGTCGAGACTGGGCCCTGCGGGGCTACCACGCTACAACTTTAACTTCGACTTCGAGCATTTTTTTTTCCCGCCACTCATTGTTAATTTACTATGCTGGATGTCTTTTTTTGTTGTTGCTGTAACCCGTGAGGTTCCCGGAGTATGTGTTCTCGCTTCTCTTCCATCCATCAATCTTGCGTTTTTGTTTTTTTCCTTCTGTTGTTGCTTTCTTTGGCATCCGTTCCGAGGTCGTCTTGGCGCTTTTGTTCGGCTTCCACCGTGAACGCACATACTGGGGCGTTCCCGCACCGGTCCGTCGAATCGCGTCCCGATCTGGTACGCTGGATTCGGACCAGCTTACACCAGTGGACCGACGATGAATTGCTGACATACCACCAAATACTCGGGGACAGGAGACCACAGGCGGACATCAATCACATGCCGTTCCTTAAGGTTTTCTTCTTCTTTTTTATTTTGTCGCTTGGAAATAGCGACGCGAGCGCAGCACAATGAAGGTTTTTCTCCAGTCTCCGATCTCTTGCAACTGTCTTTCCTTCCACTTGGCTTCCTCTTCCTTATGCCGGTAGCCGGAAGGAGATTCCCTCCCCTCTCTGTGAGTCCCCCTCGTCTAAGGGTGGAATATTTGGAAGGGAGGGGAGTGTTTCCACGCTCCATATGGCACCGGAGAATGGTGGGCATTGGGGATTGGGGCGAGGATAATTTATTTCCTCACCTCGGTTGTGAGGAAATCGTAAATCTACACGACACGCGGCTTCGAACGGTTTTGCAGAAACAAAGCAAGAACCCCCCCCACCCCCTTTACACCCTATCAAATTTTGTCCGTTTTGTTTCACGATTTGCTTGACGATTTTTCACTCGTGCGGTTGTTTTTTTTTTTTTTTTGGTGTAGTCTGTGGCCCTTTTTCTAGTGCTGGAAGAGTAATAGTTTTGCTCGGAAAGCTGAATTCCACTCAGCTTAAACTATTCGCCAAGACTTGTGATAATGAAAGTTTATCCATTTTTTGTTGTTGTTGTTTGGTTCAATTTTCCACCGTTTCCGACAGCTCGCACTGTGTTCTGTGTGTCGTGGCAGCTAATGGCCTATCGCCTTTGTCCACTCCACCGGGTACGATACTTCCGCTTAGCAGCAGGGACCGGAGCGGATGAAAGTGGTTCCCTTTCTTTCCCGGGGAGGCGAGATGCAGATGCCAAACATCAATTATGCATTTACATCTCTCCAGGTTAAGTTCGTACCATTTTATCCCGTTGTTACGCCGCCGCTAACTCACTGGGCGGAAAGTTTTCACTGTTTAAATAAAACCAAAAGAGGAAAAACTTTGTGCAGTATGATAAGACATTTCCCTTTTGTCTGTGTGCGTGTGTTTGTGTGTTGGAGTTGCTTAACTCCAGTTGCAGTGCGCGGTGCAACCCGTGAGATGTGGCCCGGCCCGGTAGCGTTATGCTGCTTTTACAGGGAGATAAAGTTTTACATAAAGTTCCACCGGCAAAACTCGCCCATTTCTTTCGCTAAAGCTGACGCCATTTTACTCACTCCCGGTGCAAGCCCGGGACAAAAGTTGAGCGACATTAATTTTTCACCTGCCGCGTCCCCACGTTGGCCACCCGGAATGAGTGATGCCACCCGCCGACCGGCACTAGAACTTTGCCCACACACACACACACCACTTGGCTTAAAGATGTCGAAACAAACTCCCGATAGCTGCAAGGGAGGGGCCATTTTGTTGAATCAAAGTTTTAGCTAACGAGTGAGCGAGCAAGTTTCAATCAGTCGGTTTTAGTGGCAGGATGCTATAGCTAGATAAATAGCCAAAGTTTTGATTTGAAGCTTAACAATGGAAGCTCCCAAACGTCCGTTTGAAGGTGAATAGTTTGTCCATTTCGTAGCACTTGTACGTGTTTTATTGTAGTTTAATGAATATGAAATCTCGCTATATTGCATAAAATAGCCCAGGAATTGAAAAAAAAACAGCTCTTCTCGGGTAAGATTTCCATGTACGGTTATGGTGATATTACCAAATTTTCAAAAAGATTTAAATCAAGTGAACAGTTTGCAAAGATTTCTGAAATCTTTTCAAATTGAAGCAACGTTTGACGTTTTGAAGCAATTTTTTTTCCTTCTTTTTGGACCTTTTTGCAAGATAAAATATGAGTTTTATAAAATTTTCGTAACTCAAAGATTTGCTATAATACCTCAACGTTCCATTTTATAGCAAAAAAGGTCTATTTGATAGGGCATAACAATAAAAGTAGATTATAAGTAATTGTCAACAGGAAGGTAAACTCTCTTTCAATTAACTTCAAGCAATTCACCATTCACATATGCAAAACCGGAAATGTTATTTCAAATTGAATTGCATCCCCTTTCCACCGTTTCCCTGAGACAAGGCAAGCGTAAAATGCATTCAACTGTGGACAACATCATGCATCCCAAATATTAACGCATTCCGACGCACATAGCGCACTCCCAGCAAATGCAAATGTACTTTTCAATAACGCAACTGAATATGATTAGAGTTGCGTTCCCACATACCCCCATGCCGCACCCGAATGCAAATTATGTACGTCCGATCCAATGATCAATAAAAGCTCCGCAAAAGCCAAAACGTCAACCGGGCCCTGGTGCTTCATCACCAAGCGAGCATTGAATTGCCAAAAAGACAAATTTGCCCCTCCGCCTAGATAAAGTTCCCACCATTCCATCCATTATGTCCATCCACTGGCGGGTACGTATAACAGAAGGAAGAGAACAAAAAAAAACCAACCTTCAAGCTTAGGTTGATTATTTCCTGATGAGCTCGGAAATTGATACGCCAACGTGAAGCGAGACGCCGAGAAAAGGAAGGAAGACTCATCTCATCACTCCATTTCCCACCGTTGCTCCGGGAGTTTATTTTTCCCGCGGCCCGGTATCTTCTTTCCAAAGCATTAGCGCGTTGGACTAATAAAAGAGAGCAAAAAGAAGAAAAAAAAGAAAAGCACACCGGTTCGAGCTCGAAAACCGTCTGGCCGAGTTTTGACCATTTCATTAGCGCGTTTGCCTGTATCGGAACCCCAATTCTGGCCGGTGAAGCCAGGAGAAGCGATGGCGGTTGGGGTTGAATTTCGTATCGTTTTATGTATCCTCCTTACCCGGCCCGTTACCATCGCCATCGAAATTTATCGCCGTTTAATTGGGCGCTGCCATATTTTAAACCAGAAAAAAGGCTCTTTCCCCTCTCCCCCCCACACCCCCCTTTTCTCGGATGAAAGGTTTTGTTTTCCTCCTTCTTCAAGTTGTCCGTCAGGGGCGGTGTCCGTGGTAGTACGGGAATATATTAGTGCATATTATTAAATGAAAATGTGTCGACCGTACTTTCCGGCGTCCGGAGCAAGCTCTCCCGAAAGCTCGCCAAGCGCCCAGGTTAGATGGAATTGCAAATCGCCCAGCACACACACACACACCTGGCACTGGATCGCGTAATTGCGTTTCACGGTTATGGAAATGCACGATGAGCAAACCGTGCGAAATGAAATCGAAACTAAAACGCGAACCGTGCAAATTACCGGGAGCGCGCGCTACTGTGGCACCGGGGAATATACGCGAGCGCCTCTAGCTCGTCTCGAGTTTTGGGAGATAATTCATGCGAATAAAAGTGCGCACCGCCCTTAAGGGGTACGATGAGTGATAGCGATCAGGTTACGGGCCGGGCGAATGACAAATTTATTTAAATTGTATGTGAAATATTCTGCAGCATTCTGTGGTGTGCTGCTGCTGCTGAGATGCGGTCAGGTGTGTGTGTGTGTGCGTGTTCTGCGCGGGTCGCTCACTTCGTAATCTCTGCCCACATAAAATTAACTACCCCATAATCTCCACCGAAATGCTCACATTAGCCGCGGAAAGCATAACAGTAAATCGATGCTCAAGCGATGCGACCTTTGCTGGTAGAGCGTACAACACACCTGGACCGGTGGAACGGTGGAACACACACACACACAATCGGGAGCCGGTAAATCACAATCTAAATTAATTGAAATGGCATCACGCGTCCGCGGCTCGGCTGGGCGAACCAACCTCTTATGAGGATCGCATTGGTTGGAGGCCGGAACGGAAACTTAATCTCCGGATCATCCAACGTGGCACATTCGGTGCTTGCGGTGAAAAGAAAAAGATGGCCGACAAACAAAACGGTACTACCAGTACACCCCACCCCCCCTCGGAATGGATGAAGCCGGCGATGATGATGATGCCATCGAAGCGCGACCTGGTATTTCCTCCATTTCCATTTCGAATCCCGTCCCACTGTAAGCGCAACAGACGTTCGAAGTATGATGAGAAAGACAATAAGCCGCTCGAACATTACGAAATGAAAGCCGAGAGAATGAAGGAAATGGCGAGAACAAGACAAGGATCAAATTTCGGAGCCCATCAGCGTTTAAAATGTGCGTGGCGGCGGCGGTCGCTTCAACTTCATCTTCGAGTTCGGCCTCAAACTTTCCTTTCCGTTTTTCATATCTTTCGCCTTTGGGTGAATGCTCAGTTAAAGGTAATTTTTCACTGAACTTCCAAAAGTCCCTTCCACTCACCCTGCATCCACCACCATCCAGCAGCCGGCAGAAGATGAAACAGGCGAGAGAAAGGCCATCCTCCAATAAATATCCTGAATAGGTTAGTTAGCTGCTTCGCAATAGAAATTGCCGGTGGAATGCCTTCGAATGTGGATGGGAAGAAAGGAAGGAAAAAAACAAAACAATGCACGCACTGCTCTCTGTGTCCCTTGCTTGCTTGCGGGTTCCGAAATTTGTGGCCGCCTTGTGGCCGCCGTTCCAAATACACCTCCAACTGCACATCACCGAAAAAGGAAACCTTTTTGTGGCGCTGGTGGCATTCGGTTGTCATCGCGCACAACCTCAACGTAGAAGCGCATGCGAAGGAAAGGTCGAATTCTCGTCTAAATTCCCTCCTGGTTTCGGATTCGTGGAAGTCCTTCCCGAATGTGCGCGACCAAGTGTGTGCCGGGCAGCTGTTTCGTCTCGCTGCGCGCTCCCATCCGGTTGTGTGGGGGTTATTTTTGATCAACCTTCATCAACGGCAACAAAAAGGAAGAAAAAAAAGTTGCCCAAAAAGGTCTTAAATGAGCGTGCGCATTTTTAAGGTCCTCCCGGTCGCAAAAGGTGTTTGTGAACCGGGCGGTATTACATTGCCTGTTCTACCTATTTTACTACGAGTAAACACGCCACACAAAACCCTGGAACGGATCCCAACACGGCCTGTGTGTGTGTATTTATCTTTTATCCCATTTTCTGTTTCCATTACCAATTTGGTTTGCGTCCAATCGCCTTCTGTTCGTTATCCATCCATGTTCGTTTGCTTTTTCCTTTGTTGGAGGTTTTTTTCTCTCTCTCTCTCTCTCTCTCCTTTGGTGCACGATATTCGACACGATGCCGATCAATTCGAATTTTGCGTCCGATAAATGGTTCCAAGCACTGGATGAATGAACTCCTCTCCGCTTTGCTCGACGCATTGTGATCGACGTCTTGAAGGATGGCGAGAAACATGAGCCTCTTGTAAGGTGTCGTTCAGCATGTGGCAAAAATCGCAAAACAGCGCACTCGACGAGTTGCGAGTGGCGATGATACTGACGGGGGAATAAAGGGACGCAAGAATACCATTGGGATCAAAGTCTCTTTAGGCGAAATGCAAACATCAACCTCTAACGAGTGTTGATGGGATGTTTTTTGTGATACAAAATTAGTCTTCTTTCTTTCTCATAATCGAATCTGAGATGAACTCTTTGAAAGATATTTTGATAGAATAGTAAAGAGGGGATTAATGCCCCGAATGGATTCTTTGCACCAATCGATAGTGAAGTTCATGACAGGTGAAGGTAGGTTTAAGCTTTAAGCAATATTGCTATAGCATTGTTACAAAATGGGACATTAAAGGGAGCTCTCGAGATACTCTGTTATAGCTGGATGGTGGAGTTCTGCAAACTTTGGAAATGGAGAATTTAGCTTTGAATGAATCATTCTGAATCTCTAATCTGAACATCGATGACGCCAAAAAGATTAATGAATTGATCAATGATTCTTTAATGTCATATGATTTCTAAATCCTTTAAGATTCATGTTGCTAATACAATTTTTGTTCAACTGATCTACGCCATCTAATGCTATTGAAAAATTAGTACAATCTTAATATTTTATGCGATTCATCAATCTTGCAGGAATCTTTGAATATTCAAGAATCTGTGAGGAATCAGAGGTCTTTGAGGATGGACAGATCTTTGAGGATTCAAGCATCCATGAGAATTTATGAATATCTTTAGAGTCGAGTCATGATTGGAATGACTCCTTACTGAACATTCATACTAATGATTCATTCTCACTCAGATTCATTACACCCATCACTAGTCGGAATCAGCATTTCGGGTGGCATTTTGAAAAGAAAATGGAAAATTCAAATAATTAAGAAGACATTATCAACAGTTTTGTTTTGAACAATAAACCCATCAGGTTATCCATTTTGGCAATCTAAATATTGCATACATTGTACCTTGGACACTAATGTGAAGAAAGGGAAATTTATTTGAATTAACTGTCCATAACTATAAAGCTGAAGCAACGCTATACGGATGAGCCTGGAAGGGATTTTGTACCAGTCCTGGCTTATAAAAACCAGAGCCGTTGCCATTATACCATTGCGCCGCTCCTAGCTCAACCTCTTCCACTCGCATATGTAAACACAATGGTAAGACGGATGGTCATTTTACATGGGAAAAATCTCCCCCCCCCCCCCCTCCCCCCTCACCAAGGGATCATTTTACATAAATCCCAAACCCACACAGGCCCGTTCCGCAAAACCGACAGCATCATATTTGCTCATGTATAATTTTCTATGCATATCAATATTCATCTCCCGCGTTTTTATTGTTTCTCACCATTTCCTCCATGATTTTTGATGCCCGCAATTCACCATCAGCTCAAACGAAGAAGAAGAAAAGACACACAAACCACCGCCAAGCCAATGCAGGGCGAACAAAACCTTCATCCCGTTTTTCACAGGGCCAAGGCAGCATAGCAAGCGTGTCCGCAGTGGAGAGCATATCTTCCACAAATGGAAAAAAAAGGCCACAAGACCGTGTAAGTCACAAATGCCCCGCCGAAGAGAACGATGGAAAACGAAAGGGAACGAAAGGAACGGCAAAACGATATCCATATATTAATATATTGGATAATTAAAAACTCATAACTATGGTAATGGACCGCCGTGGCAGAGAGGCTGATTTAAATGCAAATGGGTGGGATTGATTGAAACTTCAAACCGTCTTCATCTTTTTCTCGCCTTTCCTCGCCTCATTTGCCTCGGGTATTCCCCGTTGGTGTTGTTTATTTTCCATCTTTTTTTTTTATCTTTCTTTTTCCTGTGTCGGTGGTGTCTGTCGAAACTGTCGAAACTGTGCACCGCGTCCACCGGCGGAGGGACTTGCTGTTGTTATTTCCTTCGGTGCCGGTTCGCTTTCCACACAAAAACGGAAGGAAACACTGTTTGTGTGTGCCACGCCAACGCCATCACACACCCCTACTTTGCTGCCGACTGTTTGATTGCGAAAGAAAATGGATTTTTCCTTCGCACAAGGAAATTTAAATTGTGTGGAATGCAATTTCAGCCGACAACCTCGGTGGGGGAACGGTGTAATATACGATCCGATGGACAGTAATAATTAAACTACCGCGACAAAAGGGCGGCCTTTTGTGTGGCGGGGAAAAAAAAGCGAAACGATGAATATATATTACTTCCCTCGGAAATGAGCTCCCCAAATGGTAGTGGAAAGTGAAAGAGATACGTCTGCAACGTCGATGTTGCCCAGCGATCGGGAGCATGGGCCGTAATCCTCCCACTGCGGCCCAGACAAAAAGTAGCTAAACCCGTTATGATTCGTTCACAAACCCAACTGCAGAAAGAACTTGAGCATGTTTAGCAATAAGAAAGGAGAAACGATCACCGGCGTTACTCCCCGCCCACCCGAAGGAATGGATAGACAGGCACAGGGTCGGTTGGCCTCGGTCCCGCAAACAGTTCATCTCGTCAAACGGTTACCCTCCGTCATTACCCGCCATTGACGGCTCAATCTTTCCCGAAACCCGTTTGCTGTCAACGGTTTCGTGTCGGAATGCTAAAACGACTTTTGTGACAGACAAAAATGTCCGTGAAGGTGGTGCGCGTTCTTTCTGTTCTCGCTGTTTACTGTCGGGCGAAGACGCCGCTCCCGAAGAAATGGGGCCCATCGTTTGCCTTTGCCTGGTGCACCTTTTAAAAAAATATAGGTCACTGATATAGAAGCAGACAAAAATAGTGAACAAGCGGTAGATGGCAAACAAAACACGGATCTTCTGCATGGAGACGCTTCTGTTCTAATTGAAAGGCAAAAACCGCAACGATCTTATTTAAATGAAACAAAAAAGCCACACCCGAAACTCGAAATGTGAAATCGTGGGTGTATTAATTGGTTTGTGCATGCTGTTTTTTTGTTTTGTTCCGTTATTTCATTATTTGTTTCATGCAAACATGTCATCCGTGAATGAAAACGAAACGGTGTGTTGGTACTGTGCACATGCCACACGTGCACACGCGCCCGTAAAGCGTAATGAATAATTAATCTTGTTACGCGTACAATTTTATTCATCCAAGCGCACAAAGTGAAAGCGTGAATAAACACCGAGCCGAACCTAAACGATGGGGGGGAAAAAAACCGGAGCAAACACAAAACCCCGAATGTGCCACCTCGCCGTGAAAGAATAATATTATTCTATGCGCTGCCGAAACAGCACAATCGTGATCAAAATGCGTCAAAATGTCAGTACGTATCCACCCTTTTTATGAGCCGGGGGGAGGGAGGGAGGGGGGAGGGGGAGTTCATTCGCGCAGCAAAAAAGTTGCAGTGCAGTTCCGAACGTCTAAAATAAGGATAAAAGGAAATTCTGTTTTCAACAGTAACAACGAAAAGGCTAAAGAAAAGCGGAACAGTAATTTATCAGGAGGATAAAATATATTCCGTAACAAAGTGTAGTGGTACGGCGTTGTCCATTTCATTATGGCGCTTTGTTCATTATGGCGCATTCACCCAACGAGAGGCACAAAACATGAAGCAAAAAAAAAAAAAACACGCGGCTTCAATGTGCTGATATCCTGCAAAGCGATCGTGTCCGGAACAAGGCTAATTTCCCAACACACTGGTAGCACCAACGGACGGTTTTGTTTGGAAAAACAAAACCATCACCATTACACTGTCGACACTGTATTTTTTTTTTTTTTTGTATTTCAACCACATGCTCACAATCTCACATTGCATTAAACAAAAAAACGACCCCAATCGAGTAAAAAAAAGGAGCGAGTTGTCCATTACGGATTATCAAATGGAGCTACTTTGTGTGTGTGTGTGTGTAAAAATCGAAGAGTTGTGGAACGCAAGGGCGTCAGATAAAAGCAACAGGGAGAACACAAAAACTGCTGCCGACCCAACACCGAGACCCGAGGGCTGACAACAGCGCCCGGTGAAGTAAATTGATTATGGAAATTGTCACGAAAGAAGAAAAAAAAAAAAACGAAACCATGCCCGCCCGGTCATGGTTTTTTTTTTGGGCCGGAGGTTCACTTCGCTAATGATAGCCGGGCAATACTTAATGTAAATATTTGAAATAATTTACTCATTTCATTTCCTTTCGTTCTTCCGCACACTGCTGCGCACACACCTGTACCGTTGCCCCCGTTTCCTTCCCCCAAATCCATCACGAGCGGGGTGCGAGTTCTCATCAGCGCCTTTTAAGGGTGATGGCGGTTGTATTTTCCATTGTGTCTGCTTTTGTTTTCGCCCTCAAAATTTCCCCAATGTGCAACAACATTTTTGGGGGGGCAAGAGTAGAGGTTCATGCCACTCAAAGTTTGGAGCTTGATTTTGTTTGACTTCACCGTCGATTGCAACGAAGCACCGAGCAGCATCGGCCAGCAGTTGCGTCATTTCCTTCATTACCCACAATGCGATGTGTCCACAGGCATATGAATATGGTGTGTGCGCGGTATGGAAGATGGAAAACACGTTTCTCTTGTTACAATTCGCCACTCGGATCGGGATGTTTTATCCCAGCTTTATATGGGGGAGCCAGACGGTCTTTCGGTGTGCGACAAAACTTACCTCGTGTCCCCGTACTTTTATTTTCCCCGCACAGAGAGTTTAAACCCGACAAAACTTTGGCCGATTCTCATTGAATACCCGTGCTGGGATATGTTGGTGGCGGTTGGTTGCCGATGCGATAAAGCGACGACCAAAACCCATCGGATGGGAGATGCAGTTCAAGAATGTATCCCCCCCCCCCACCCAGTCGAGTCGGAAAGAGACGGAAACAGAAAACCAGTTTTTGTTCCTACCGCGGATTGGTCAAGGGAAATGGAAGTGCGCCCCAAAGTAGAACGCGAAACCCATCCAGCTTTCGTGCCGTGGCATGAACCAACCACCACACACACACACGGCCAGTAAAACAAGAAAATCTTCAACTCGCCACCGGTGCTGTGCCGGGGAGGTTTTCTGTGGTGAGAGCTTCATTTTGTAGCCTTCTTGCTTGCAAGGTTTTGTCGTGTGTTTTTTTTCTTCTGCCAACAGTGATGTTCCGTTGGGGATTTCGCTCGGTTCTGGTTCTGATCGTTCTTACGACAGGAAGGAAACCCTAGCATTTAGTGGGTTGAGTGGGGATAAAGGATAAAAACAGGGCAACGGTGTACGATGGGAGCTTCTGGAGGTACGACGGCCAGTGGCTCTTAACACGGTAACCCTGCTGAAGTTGGTGGTAATACAATGGCAACATTAGTCAGTGCCTGTTGGGGTGCTATAAGCGCACTATGAGCTATACAATGATAGTGCAAAAGTGTTGGAAAAGGTATTTTTATAAATCTACAATTGTTTTGATTGAAAAACGAAAACCTTAATTTCCAATAGAAAAAAAATCCAACTCACAATAGACTACCTACAAGTAGTCCCACCAACCACTCGATTATAGAAATGTTCAGTAAGAAATAATCACTGTTCGATTATTACTTTCTGGGCATGTTTTATACTACATTTTTAACATATTTTACAGTTATTGCTTTAAATGCAACAACCTGAATTAATACGCAACTTAATTTCAAACAACATTAATAATCAACAATTCAACCAGCTTTTCAAGAGTGCTTTCCCATTTTTATTTAGTTCGTTACCATCATAAGCTTCATAATAAAATATTAATCAATTTAAGAAAAAAAAAACGCTCCTTCCTCACAGTTCTGTGTTCCGTTGCGCCTTCCCTTAAAACCGATCGGGCAAAGCAATCAGGCAGGAGCAGTACAACAGCACCAGCATATACACACACCGTGGGCCTTGTCTGGTCATGATGATGGTGCGGGGCGCTCATGATCATCATCACGCGCAAAGGGGACTTGAAACATTTCTGTAGAGTCACTTGATGTGTCCTGCTTCCACCCCCGCTCCTGTCGCGGTCCACTCTCTGCGCTACTATAAGCTTCTCATCTTTATCGCTTTTCCATCGTGTTCCTGCCTTTTTCCTGCCTTGACCCCCAAGTCTCCGGTTTGTTGCGTTCGAGAACGCGTACACAATTTGTTTCCTTTTGGCGTTTTCGAACACACCGCCGTCGTCATCGTCGTCACTCGTCGTTTGCGTTATTATTGTTATCGTTGCTGATGTTATTCTAGTTGATGAAGCTTTCAATGTTTAGAAGTTTTTCCTTTCCTGCTTCCCCCCCCCCCCCCCCCAATGCCAATGGATTCCCACCCGGTTTCAATGCACACAAGCGAGAGGAACCCTCCGAGAAGGTTGGTGGTGGGTACAATTTTTCATCGTCATTGCACGGGGCCAATTCAAGGCTTTCCTCGATCTTCCTCGCTTGAACGAGAGAGAGAGAGAGTGAAAGAAAACCGGGAAACTTTTCATCCACTGCGCGTACACGGACGGTCAGGCCGTAATTTTCCAACGCTTTTCGAACACACGATATGTTTGCTCAGCACTCAGCACTTAGGCACCGTTGGCATTTGTGACGTGGGACGGGGTGTAAAACTGGGGGATGGCGTACTTATGGTCCCCGGGCTGGGAGATAAATATGTTTTTCCTCAAAACGTATCGTATCGAGCCGAGTTTGTTTGTCGGTATTCCGTTGAAGGCTGACGAGTAAAATAACAACTTCTAGGAAGTTATGTTTTTATGTCTATTTAGAGAAATCACTGAAAAAAGCTTCCAGACATCTTAGCGCGAAAGAATTATAATCGCTGGAAATAGTGTGCAAATGAAGGGAGGTAACTTTCCAACAGCTCCACCAACTACGAAACATGGTCAACAAGTCCGGCAGGGAAGGAAAATAGTTTGCTTTTCCTCTAATGCAGAATAAAAGCAACCAGCAAACACACGCCAACAGTATGCAACGAACGTAACAAACGTTCAAAGTCGCTCCGGTCCGCTTTATCCTCGGCGATTATCCTTGATGCAGAGGATCCCCGTTGTTTGCTCACGGATTGTGTGCGGCTGTGTTTGTTTCTGTCTGATGGAAATATAGAGAGAGAAAGCGCGAAAAAGAGATACCGAGGCTGCCGAGACCGGCGCATCAAGCAGCCACCATAAATAAATCCATAATTCAACGACAGTCGAGCCAATAAAAGAAGTAAATTTGACGCTCGCCACACTGCGAATGTGCGGACGGTTTGAATTGTCCCGCATCAAACAGAGACCCCCTCCCCCCCCCCACCTCTTGTTTTTCCCACCCACAAGGAAAATTCTATTCACTGTGTCGTGGTGGCGGTGGGCAGGGGAAAACTTGATCGTAAAAGGAACCGAGGTTATAAATGAGAAACTTTTCATTCCGGCTTTTCCGTTCGCTTTTCATCTGTAGCCTCACCCACACACACACACACATACATATCTCTCTTTATTTCTCTCTTCTTTTGTCCTAGTTGTGCCACTGCCCGTCCATGGCCCTCCACTTGGAAGCTACGGGACCGTCGATCGAGTCCATCTATTTTCTCCCATCATGTGTTCTATTTTTTCTTCCTTCCTTCCTTCCTTCCTTTCCGTTTCCCAGTCTATCTACCGTGCAGTCTTTTCAAATTTGCCTCATATTTCCACCTTCCACCGGCATCCCCGATTCGCGGACCAACAATCGCCAAGGATACTACAGCACGCTCGCTTCGACTAATGTTTCCTTCCGCCCACAGTGGGGGCTCATTTCCACCCATTTCGTCGGCCATAAATGTCATGGTTGTAGCTGACTCTCTAATGGACACAAACAGTCGATGCACACATACACACACACACTGCGCGACACGGGCCAGAGGGAGCATGGAAGAAAAAAAAAACAGATTATGCCGAAGAACGAACCGAGCTATTGATGGAGACGATGAGTTTAGTGGGCAGATGCTTGCCGAACCACTGGCATATTCTTCCTATTGAAAATTCATACTCTGAGGAGATACCGGGACCACAGATAGGAGGGGTGGGGTTTACGGGGAGGGGGGGTCCATCGCGTTTCCCCCTTTTTCGCCCAACAGAACATTTCCGCAGGAAGCAATGAATCCAAGGACTCGATATTTTTCCTACTACATTCTTGCAATTTCTGCCGCATACACTAGTCGAGTGAAAATCAATACACTCCGGGGCCGGAGCTGTACATGGCTAAGAACTGCTGTTCAGCAGGGGATGAAACTGAAAAAAGAAGTGACAGGAATTCACACAAAAAAACACAAACACACACATACTCACACACCGATCCAACGCAAGGGCAAAGGAAGAAAATGTCATTTAAAATGCATCATGCATGCGATAAGATGATATCATCGTATGGTTCTTTTTTTATTCCTCGCTTTCTTCGGGCGGAAAGGATGAAATCGAACGAATCGGACACTGACTGTGCGGCGAGACGCAACGATGTGGATCGAAACCGGGAGGGGAAAACTCTTGTCTCATGTGCAAGAAGGCGACTATCATCCCCTATCGACGCATCATAAATCACAAGAGCGATTTAAGTGAACGAACGTCGGACACAAAAATACAGGCCAAAAAAAAAAACACACACACATACACACACTAAACCGAGACTGTCCTCATGGCGGTAGGAAGGGAAATAAAAGAAAAAAGAAAAACTGTTTCATTTCCGAATGCGACGGAATTTGTCAGGCCATTTGTCATACAATCGAGAGAGCATTAGCACCGGGATGAAAACTGCTTTTTGATAATGGTGGGAAAAAAAAACGTCCCGACACACTTGCGTGGTTTAAATGAGTTGGAAAATCTTACGTCTGAAAGGAGTATAGTTTCCTCCTGTATACTTGGGTTTATATTTTCCCCAAGGTTTTGCTCAGGCCCACAATTTTCAACACTTGGTCAGAAATAAACAGCAACCCCATTACCAATCGAGGATTTCGTATTAGGTTTTTTCATATTAATTCGAGACATTTAGAAAATGCAAGTGGTGCAATAAGTGAGGTTTAGAATTCTCAACATAACAGCGTAAAGTTAAATAACTGTTAGGTGTCTCGAGAATGTTTACGAAGTTCTGATTTCGAATGTCTGAAATCCATCCAATGCATAGTCAAAGATAAGTGTTAGAATTATATCCAAAATGTCCATAACAACATTGGCTATTAAGAAACATCAATACTCACTAGACTGAACTCAAAGACAAGGAACTAATTTTACCACAGTGTAATTCTAAAATTTATGATAAAATTTATTTTGGTGTTTGGAACACATCTGGAAGTCAGGTGAAGTAGTCCAAGAATAATCGAGCAGATATTGAGTAGTGCCTTGAAACCATTCTTCTAATTTGCTGTGTGGCATATGATTTCTACGTAGCAATTGCTGGTGAAACTTGCTGGGAAATGTCCTATAAAATGTTAATATTGTGTAAAGAATCCACAGTGAATTGTAAGCTTTAAAGCTAACAACTAGGACAGATACTTTGTTTTGACTTCGATTTGTCAATATCGAAGGCCGTTCCATGCACTCAACGTAAACAACAAAACGCATACAAAAAACAAACTGATTACAGTCATCGCATGCCCCATCAAACGACATTTAAATAAAACCTAATACTTCAAATTAAAATACGTTCCCCAACAAAAAAAGGCCTTTTCAAAAGTCTATGATACCTACAACAAGCACAATGTGAGCAATCAAGAATTGTTCTTCTTCACAAATGTCAAGAAGCGGACATTAAGCTGACGTTTTCATTAGATTTATTTTTCGCAAACAATTTGGCCGGTCATCATATTCGGGACTGTGAAGATGATGTACGGAAAAAGGACGTTGCCCGTCCGGTCGGTATAACTACACAATTAGTGGTTGATTTCTAGCTCGTTGTTAAGCGTTCCTTTTCTAATTCGAAACGCATGAACATATTTTAACTACGAGCAAATGATCACCAAAGAGAGAAAACAAACGTGTAGAATAAATACAAACCGATGAGAAGAAAGGCACCAGATTCTGATGCATTCCGACAATTTAGCTCCAAACGGCTATAATGCTTGGGGGAGGTGTTTTCCGTTCCGACCATTGAATAGGCACGAATAATTCTTCAACCTTCCAGGTTTTTTTCTTCGTGAATATTTGTTGCTTCCCCGACGCGGGGTCGGAGATTCATCGATCAAGGGAAGATATTTTTCCTTTTAATCTCCACCGACTTTCCGGGCGAGGTGAAGGATCCGCGCGCGTATGGAAGTTTGGGTTGCGTTTGGTCAGCTGTGTGGTGTTGGACCAACAACGCTTGTTGCGTCCAATAACCGGACAAGAGCCACTTACGGGTATTTCTTTTTTTTATTTTTATCTGTGTTGCTTCTTCTCCAAACTTCAAATCAATGCGCTGGCACTGAAATTCACCGATCCGGGCAGCAGAAGGAAGGAAGGGATAAAAAATCAACATCAAATCAATAAGAATGTGGTGCGGGTAGTAGTGGCGGGGGAAGTGAAACACAGCCGAGAAGTGACTGTTCGAAATTGCTCCATTCCGTTTGGTTCGATCGGGTCAGAAAGCAATCGTTTTTATGCGCGTTATCTCCTTCATCGACCGCGAGAGGGAGTTGCGCCGGCGGAAGGTTGTAGGTACAAGGCGAAGAATAAGCTCGAAGAGGGCCTCGGTTTTGGTACTTGAGATCGCTTCCACCCTATTCACGTAACCGCGCTCGATCCATCCACCCGATCCGCGGACCGATCGGTTGATCTCCATCCGATCCCGCCGTGTGCACTTTCTTCCAAACGAGTGGAGTTTTGCTTCTTGTCTCTGTCTCTTTCTCCCCCCTTTCGCTCGGTGGTTACACCTCGCTCTATCTTGAGCTTGATCTCTTCTTCAAAGCTACGCGATCATTCCCCGGGCTCCCGTTGCACCTTAACGTACCTCCGCCTCCTGGAATGCTCTTTGGACGCTGGGCTTGTACCTTCGCTTGGTTCGTTTTGTTTCGTATTCTTTCCCTTGTTCGTTCCCCGTTTCGAACCGTTCCATTCTTCACCGCACAGCGAGTGCAGCGATTTATCTCCCGAAACGGCCTCCACTGCTTTGCCCGGTCCTTTCTTGCCGTTTCCTTCAGTTTCCCATGCTTCGGTTCACCCATCGGTACAGCGCCGCGTTACAGCGTTGCCAGGTTTTCTTTTTGTTGCGCGCTGCGTCAAAACGGCCGCGGCGACGTGACTACGAAACGTTTCCAGCCTGGTTCGAAAATTTTCGACTGCCTGCGAAGGGCGGACGAAGCCGAAGAAAAAATGGGAAAACCACCCCTGGATGGTGAAGGGGCGGAAAGCAGCGGGGGAAGGGTGGTGATGAGGCGAAGCGAGGTCGTAGCAGCTTCCAGCAGGAGAAGATGAAAAGTTGCTGCTCACAAGAACGGAGAGCCATCTAGCGGCGCATATACACCGAGCGAAAGAGAAGAGGTTGATGAACGCGCGAGATGAGATCTCACCTCGAGTGAACGGCGTGTGTGTGAGAGAGCGAGCGAGCGGGAGACTAATACACAAGAAAGAAAGACAAAAAGCGCATTCTAGTCGCACAAAAAAAGCCGATTTGTGTGTTTCTTACTTCGGCCTGTTTTTATGTTTTGTAAGCCTAAACAACACCCCAAAAAGCAGTGTTGCGTACGTGTACAAACACAGGCACAACGGCCAACAAGCGCAGCATCCCCAGCGACTGCTCTCGCAAATCCGGCACACACGGGGCATATTTTTCGATCCGCGCGTTTGCCCGTTCATCCCTAGAGCGATTTATCCCAGCACCAACACATGCAAAACGGGATGGGAAAATGTCGCACCCATACACACGCTCTAGCGAAGGGTGGTGTGTATTTACCCAGCCTAGCCAGAAGAAGCCTATGAAATGATGACTGGAACAAAGCAATCCGCATTCATTCCAAAATGCTCCGAATCGTGCTTTCTCGCTTTCACTCTCGAAGCGGATTGTTTTGTGTTGTTGTTCTGCTCGCTTTTCCATCTTCTCGAGTGGGGCAGCTGTGGGAGTCACAAACACACGCACACACACACACACACATACAGAGGAAGGCAAGATTTATCTTTCACAAAGGTATTTTTCCACTGGTGGCTCTGTGCATCATCGGACATTCGGTGGCCGGTGGTCATTGGTTTTCTAGGAAAAGTTTTCAATACATTTCATCCTCCCCCCATCGTTCCATACCCTTCACTAATCAACCCCCTTCCACCAAGGTCCACTTAGTTTTAGAGCTTCGCTCCTGGGAGAAAGATAGTTTTAAGATTTACCTTCACATCTTAAAGCTCCCAAAAGGTTCCCGCAAGATACTTCAGGTAACTTTCTTCAAAAATCTCACCCTCATTCCATCTCATTCACACCCATTCCGCAAATGTGAGAGGTGGTTTTTCGCACTTGACCCGATAGGGGTTTTTTCCGCTCGGCTCACTTCACTCACACGCGGCCACCTACTTATGCTAACTGTTTTCGTTTCATTCTTCTAGCCCCCCTTCCCCTCCTTGATTCACCGGGATCGTTGGGATCTTGTTTTTTTCCTCCGATTTGACTTTGAAGTGAGTTTGGAGATGATGTTTTACTGCTAAATACACCGCCGTTTTGCTGGTTTGCTTACTTCCTTGGGTGCTTATTTCTTCATATCCGCAGGAGGAGGGGGCATCTTTTTCTTGCCTTGCCGACATGGAAAAGAAGCGACCATAGACAAGTCGAAAAGCGCACACGAACACCTCGCGAACATTTATCCGGTGGTGTTGCAAGAGTGCGCGCTTGGGTTGCTTTGATGTGTGATTTGGTGTATGTTTGCTAAAATGTGTACCAACGGCAGCCGTTGGGTTTGACTACTTTCGGCTCTATCTCTCTGTTGTTATTACTTTTTTTCCACATTTTACGAGCATCAGCTTCTCATCGCAACATAAAAATTACATTTTTATGTGTCTTTTCTATTCTTCACTGCGTGAAGGCTCCTGATTTTTTTCTTGTTTTTAAATTTCATAAATCGTTTTGCTTTTCTTTGAAGGGTTTTTCAAAGCATTTCGTGGTTTAGTTGAACACCACTTGGACACAACTTGCGCTGTAGTATACATGCCACTTCACAAAGCAGATGAATTTTTACTTAAACCTCTCACCTCGTTCCTCGCAACCAGCTTAGCGCTTAGACAAAAGTGAAAGGTTCAAATCCACCGTTTCTTTTTCACACAATTTCTCGTCCCAATCGACAACCTGGTGGGGGCTTGATGACAGCCGCGAATGTGAAAGCGCTGCTTGGGAAAAACTAGCAGCCCCAAACACTAACGAACGGCGCTCGATCGGCTGTAATTGCATCCCGGCACACTATCGGGGATGCCCTATCACTTTTCCTAGCAATTGATTCCGTTCCGTTGCGTGAAGTACAAATTAGCGTTTCCACGAAAATGGTCACCTCATGTTGGGTGGAAGCGCAGCTCTTGTTACACGTTTGCGCTAACAATCGCTGCATTGGTTTTATAAGCATCACAAGATTTGGTTGTTGTTTGCTCCATTTTTTCACAGTTCACGTTTTTGGGAACTACGTAATAACACACTTTTTCCCCTTCTAAATACACGTCTTATACACTCGCCTTACCGCGTTAAGCAGTTAACCACACTGGTGTAATATTTTACGAGCTTTAGGTTAATGTTTGCAGATAAATTATCGGGGTTTTTTTTACTCTTTAGTGGAATTTCTCACACCGCCAGGGGGACACTTTGCTCTGTAGCGCACACGCGTTATTAGCATCGGCGGATTAACTGGAACATTTAGCAGCATTAAACACGAAAAATGTGACACCTTTCCGTTAAAATAAACACATTATTTTCGATTGCGCACGACACCGTGGTACCGTGTTTCGGAGGTTTTGGACCGTTGGTGATGGTTGGCTCTGTTTAGGCTGCGTACTTTCCACCCTCTTGTACACACTAAGGAAAATTTCCTTTCCAGGATACGGCTGGATACATAGACGAAACATTTACCCACTACGAAGCGATGCAAAATTGTTCAAAGGAGTTGACAGACATTTTTTTATGTTTACTTCATTTCTCTGTTGTACATCTTATTTTTACTATCGATTTTCCAATAATTTTCCATCGTAAATAAAAAAAGAAGAAAATCAGCATAAAAAAGTAGATGATGATGATGCATGGAAAAGAGTGTACAACAAATGTAGGAGGGGGTGAGTAAAACGTTCCATCGGAAAAAGTTAGCCCTTGTAAACAAAATGGCCATCTTTGACATTTTTTTCTCCTCCAATGGCTTTCCGATTTCTCTCCGAATTTCGGCAACTATCTCGACTCTCATTCTCTAGTATTTCATTGAAAAAAACACTCCTTTCTTCTCTGTTAAAATTCACCTCTCTCGTTCTCTCGCTCTCTTGCAACTCGCGTTTGAGAGCGAAACGAAAGTAACAATACCGACCGAAAGAGGGCGCCCAACGTTCGAATGAGTGGTGGAAAAGAGAACACACATTAAAAAAAAAAACTCGAAGGAGGAATTCGCTTACTCCTTCTCACCCTCCGGTTTTCCTCTCCCCCTTTTCAAAGTGTAGAAAAAAAGGATTGTACTATGAACTGAAAATTTGTACCACAATTATTTGGCCAAACACACTGGTAAAAAAGGATTTCAACTGACCCATTTGCGGATTAGTGCACCGAGTGCTGCTGCTTCTCGTCGAAACCGTTGAAGATGGTGATGATGTACAGAGGACACGAACTTTCAGCATCAGCTCCGTTCGACGATGTTTGATATATCTCTTTTGCTATTGTGTCGCGTTGATGTTGCTCTTTCTTTACCGACGGCTTTTTACTGCTGCGTGTATTTGAAGCATCTATCGGCTCGGGCGATATCTTTCGGCCATTTTTTCACGCGCTACACCAACAATTTGCATTCTTTGCCCTTTTTTCTGCATCCTTTACTTGGGGACTCTTCTCACCCACGGCATTGGAAACGGACATTTGCATACACACATCCACAAGCACACAGCACACGCACAAACACTGCTGGCTCTGCACCCCGTAGCAAAGGCGCGTGTACACCTGGTTTAACTTCCCGGGAGTCAGAAGAAATACCCGCAAAATTTTATCTTTTTCTCCCACCAACCCCCCCACCCCCAAATTTTAACTTCTCCACAAACAAACACAGACACAGCGACACACACGTTTGAGGCTTGTTTCGTTAATCCGCGTCACCTCTCGTGCCACTCCCGGCCACCCTTTCATGGGAAAAAGGGGTGAAAGATTTCGCGTACTACAAAATATTCACCTTTTTGCATTGAAAACACACAGTTGCAAAAACAGACACATCCACACACACACACACACGCACACAAATACACTCCACGGCGCGTTGGGTGGCCGTTTTTTGCGTGCTGCCTCTTCATTTATGCGCACCCTCGCATGCTGCAATCAAGAAGTATCGCGCTTCCTAACAACCCCTTACCAAAAACCATACACACACATACACAAGTAAACACAAGAAAACCTACACATTGGGCTAAAGATCATCACCGTCAACCATACACGGGCAAAAAAGGACGTCGGTGTCCTGGCTGGTTTGAGTCGTCTGCTATAGAAACACCATTAACACACACAGCATACAACGACGAACACCTACTCAAACACACATACACACGCACTCACATTCTCTGCCCGCAGGATTTGCCCCCGGTGCACCACCCCGGTGTGTGTTGGAAGTGCATACACGCGCGCGCCCGTTCCGTTCGTACCGTGTACGCACTCTACAACGGTTTGTTCGAAAATGAATGGCAAAAGTGAGCGCATGAATGGTTCACCGTTGTGAGCTGTGAACTGAAACGAGAGCGAGAGCGAAACTACAGCACTCCTTTATGCTACTGCGCTCGCAAAAGTGAAAGAGAAAGAGAGAGTGAGTGAGCGAGATTTATGCTGCAGCTCTTTCTGGCCGAGCGGAGTTGCTCTGCGGTGATGCTCTGTCTCAGTAGTCTCTGAAAAAAACATTCCTCGTATTTTATACACAAATTGTTTGCATAATATGAAGGATCTCGATAGAATTTTAAAGAAATAAGTAATCTTGTTAAAAAAGCATTATGATTTGAGTAAACCGTATTAAAATTTACAAGCTAAATTGGATGTTTTTCAACCTTAAAAAAAGACTGAAAGAGCACTAAGATGCAGAGCGGAGAGCATTGTACGTGTGCGTTGGAGTGTAGCACACTACCGTGCAGCATTCCGTTCGTGAGCTGGGAGAAGAATTCTAGCATAAAAGCTGGGAGCATAGAATTTTTACGCTATTTTCTCTCCCGTTGGCACGCACACCACCATCAATGTTTGAATGATTTCCTCTACGCAAACACACACACACACACACACACTTAGGGGATGGAATTGTTTCGAACGCGTTTGAGACACGCACACACACACACACACCCTGTACATTCCCAGAGCAGCAGAAGCAGGCTCAGTTTATGCTCAGTTAAATTGACAGGCAAGCATGAAGAGGAAACAAAAAAAAATCCAAACACACCAAAAACTAAACCAAATCAACGTCGAACCATCGCGGCACTTTTGCCCAAAACCTTCACCGAGACTACCGTGTGTGTTTGTGTTCGCATGTGTGTGTATAGGAGGTGCTTGGGGAGGCAAACGAGTTGCTCCATGACTGACACTGGAACTGGAACTGGAATTAGAGAAGAAATACCCAAAAAAAAAACAGCACCCGGACTGGACTAAACGGCGCGTGACTGACTCACGGTTCACGGGGCACGAGAGGAGCGGGTAGTTCTACGTCCATTCCCTCACAAAAAACAAGCGGGTCATACATTAACCCATCCCTTGTGGATGTGTATGTAAAAATGGCCCAAAACCAAAACCCCCGGAGAAAAGAAGGTGTTGTCCGAAGCATTACGAAAACGAAGAGCCACCCAAAAAGGGACACTGGGTGAAACGGAACGAAACAAAAGAAATGATGTGCGGCTCTTGGGGTGAATTATGTTTACCCATCATGGGAGCACACCCGCGCACCCCCTGTTAACACACACCCGCGTCTGCATTGAAGGGTGGAAATTTGATTCAGTCTTAATCGCGCACGGCCTAATGAAAAATTCAACTTCCACGGTGAGCGATTTTCGGGACAAGGGCAGACAGAACGAACCAAACCAACCCGAATGGGAAGGGGGGGTTCCTAGTCCGGGAGGTTTTTTTTTTATTCTGTTACGTACACAAATTAGAAACAACCTTCACGTAGGCCACCCGGAAATGCATTTGTTTGGCGTTTGCACCCTAGTGTCCCTGGGTCAGTTCAGGAGCAGAAGGATGAATATGGGATCGGCAACAGAGTCGGCTTTGCGCTATAATGGTGCAGAGTAGGTGAGAAGGTTGAGGTGGTAATTAATTTGTCATAAGCCCTCCGCTGGACCTGTGTGTTTGTGTTTGGGGGGGATCGTCGCGCCACACCACGGCGAAAGGTGAGAGCGAATGAGGATTTTATGATTATTTTATTTCTAACGTAACTTTTTAAATGCACCTTTTTTCCCCCCGGGTTTAGAAGGGAGTAACGAACCATTCCATTGGTGGCAGGGGGATGGAATTTTGTTTCGGTTCGGGAGTAACAAAAAAAAAAACAAAAAGGTATGCAAAGTTCACTTTCCATTATTATCTAGGCCGGTTCCTGTGCTGGTGTTTAAATGTGGAACGCAGTACGGGAGCAAAAGTAAAATAAGGGAAATAAAAACCAAAAAAAAAAAACCATCATACAGCCTTGGTGCTGATAAGCAGCACTGACGGTACTGATGGCCCATTTGCAAGCGTTAAAGGTGGTAATGAATATCAAAAGTCCTACATGAAGAAATTCTTTTCGTTTACGAGTTTCATCTGCTCAGAAGTGAGGCTTATGAAGGGAATTGCTATATTTCGCCTTTTTTTGTTTCGTATTGCAGTTAAGCAGAAAAGTACAGAGATTGTACTTTGCTCATTAACATTGCATTAAAACTCCGCAGTAACAACATAAAAGGTGTGGAAGTAGTTTTTCAAGAATAAGAAAGAAACATGTTTATGTTACAAATATTTTAACAAATACTTGATTCAGTGTATCACATCCTAATACATCAGGCATTAAGTTTTCTAGGTCTGAGAATTTCAAGGCACTTGTTGACCACCCAAGTCAAAGACTTTAAATCACTTTAAATTTAATAAACAATATTGAAATAACGAACTGAATGTGAATGGACTGAATCTGTTTATCACCACATATCGAACTCACTCTTGAGCATTCCACTCCACTTAGAAAGCATGAATGGCAACACGATTGTTGTTGTTTTTATAACATATGTGGAATGAGATAATATAATTTATAAATAGTTTCAAACACCTTCACTGATAAGCATTAACACTGTTTTACAATAATACAACCACGTCGGAGTTAGACAAGCAACACGTATTGATGTTTAACAACTGACTCCATACATTGGTGACAGCAGTTCGACGAGTCTCTAAGATAAGTGCGGTAAACAGCAATGCGGCGGTAAACAGCAATGAAATCTTGTTGTTGCTTATTCTAAACAATTACGTCATTGTACAATAGACGCTATCTTCGGAATATCATCTAGAGATACAAGAAGATTTCCCTTCCAGCTCTAAATTATTCGCCTCAAGCTCTACCATACTACTGATCAATATTCCATATTTTAACACTGAGTTAATGAGTCGTTCATTAATGCAGCCAAAATAATTCTCCAAACCAGTTTTGAAGTTCAGTTTTTGCGGGTTAAGTCAAATACGATCCATTTTAAGAAGTTACAATACACTTCAGTTGTTAGATGTTAAATCTAGATGGAGTTTCTGCTTCTTGACGACGAACGAAATTTATAATGTTTAATTATAAATTATTGTACCTAATTTCAACACTTCCATTAAAATCGAGGCATAAATCAAGAAATTAGAGCTTTATTAGAGCACCATCTGTTCTCCCCTCGTTTGTACACTCTCCTGCAGGTTTTCGCAGATTAATACGTTATTCAGTAGCCGTCCGATATACAACATTCCAACCAACGCGCCACCACCAAAAACCCATAAACTAATTCGCAATAAAAAAAAACACACACACACACTGTTCATCAAATGCAGTACAAATTAAATTTTTAATTCATGCATTTCGGTTGATTATTCCACCCCTGCTGAACATGGGATATTGGCGTGTAAATGTTCAGCACTTCAAACTTCTCGCAGAGACACTGACATTGATGCAGTGCGGTCTTCTGGCCGTAAGATCGACCCCGTGGCTGTTCACACCCCGACCCACGTTGGCGGCCGAATTCCACCGCGTGCCAAAGTGTATTAACGTGAGCGAATGTGGCCAAACTTCTACCGCCAATGCCCGTCAGGTGCCAATGGCCTCTGCAAGCTGAAAAATCCACCGAGATATCCACGAGATATTTTTCCACGTCGAATAATGTTTCCCCCGAGGACGGGGGGGGGGGCTGGAACAAGCTGGATAAGGGGGCAGCGTGACAAAACGTGAACAAAAATCATATCAAACCCCAGCAGCAGCAGCAGCATATCTTAAGCCATGGACAGCATCTTAAGTAATCAAAACTCTTGATGAACGACAATCAGACCACTCGGGTGCGGTGGTTTATTCTGCTTTTTTTTCGCTCTGGCATCTCTTGAAAATGCTAGAACGCTTCTTGAAAATGTCTCCCAGTACAGTGCAGGATGGGTAAAAATGGTGTGAGATTTCTGTTGTTTTTTTTTTATCGTTGTAACTTCTCCATTCGTTAACCTCCAAAAATTCATCACGTACCACCGACGACTCGTAATGGTTTCGCGCTGTTCTAGGGTGCTACGGTTGGAAAATGTGCGTCTCACAGGCGCGGTCTGGTCACAAAAAAGCTGTCGATTTTTGTTATTAAAAGTAATCATAATCGTGACGTGATGTGGATGGGTGCATTTTTTTTTTAGATGGTTTTCAGTTTCTTCCTTGAGGTGGTTCTGCTCTTCCCATCATTCCTTCAATTCCTTCCTCCCGTTGCGTTAGACAGTGGAAGCTTCTTTTTTTTTACGGCCGAACACAAACGTCCGTATCTGAGAGCGTTTTTCCGAGCCCGAACACGTCATGATGGACTTTTTACGAGCCCTGACGAGCGGGACGATGGCTTCTAACCTTATACGGGGATGGGGATGTTTTTTTTTTATGGCAAGACCCCGTCCTTCCATCACACGGGTGAGAATTGGAAAGCTTTTGGCCAATCAACACGCCGGACGACGGTTAACAGTCGTTTACTACCCCATTCGTGTGTGTGTGTGTGTGTGTGTGTTTGATTGCTTGAAGGTAGTGTTTTAAATATATCTAACACCCAAAAAATGGTTTCATTCGTTTTATTGTAACAAGTCAAACAGTAGCATTTCGACGGTCGGAAATGCATATGAACAATTTAGTTGTAATCTTCTTTACCTTCCACTGTACTGAGATAGAACCACCTTCCTAAATTGCCTATCATCATAGAATAGAAATCTGCTTCTTACCTGCCTTCGGGTAGCCTCGCTCTGCTGACAGAACGTTGAGCTGTTGACGGAAAATGCCACCATATGTGCAGTAGGGACCTTCACAAATGTTCACGTCACGAGCTCGTGGGCCGTCGGCTGAAATAAAATCGAAAAAAAAACAATCATAAAAAATACGTTTTTTGATGGCTTTTCTCGGCGGCACCCCTGGTTTGGTGGTGATGCCGGTAAGAGCAAATACGTGCCAATTGGCGCGGTAAATTATTATATTGTATCGTATGTGTTTGTCAAATGTTTGTTTAAATTTTGTGTTGTAAAAAATTGTATAAAATTATTTTTTTAAACCTCCAAAAATTGTATCTTTTAATGCTGCTCAAAGGGACTGACTGTTGTTTTTTTTTTCGTTGTAGTCAAGGACAATTCGAACCACTCGACCCGAATTGTCCTATCAACACATCGTTCCGAAAATTGCAATCGCACACGCGCGGAATGGATTTTTCTCGCTTCATATCACGATTCAGCACACGATGAAGTGAACCTTCAACCCGGGGTATAGTGCCTAGGTTCGGGCAGTATCGAATTATCGCATAACCCCTGCTCAAAGTTCGGAACAAAAACAGCAACCAAAGGGACGCCGTGGTGTGTTTTCCCAGTTTTTCCCGTCCGCGCTGCAATGGCAGCGAGCACGAGATGACGACCGCCTGGGGTGGGCCACACTTTTATCAACGATGGTGAAATCTTGGAAAACTATCATCGAAACTGCGCCGTAACCATATTTATATCCCTTCACATTCGAACGAGCCCAATGTCCTGGTGCGGGAAAGTGTACGCATCCCAGGAAGGGATGAGTGCCGGTAGCGAGTGTGTGTGTGGCCAGCAATAATAACCGAAACCAGAGGCATAAACCACCGCATCAAGTTACGGGAGCCCAACCCGATTGTTGCGACCACTGTTTGTTCCCTGGGTTTTGTCTGATGTCCCGAAAGCAGGGACATGTGCGTTGCGCACAGCCGTGTAATTGAAGGAAGCACATAATTCAATGCTGACCGAGTACCGATGTACCTACCGGAATCGGGCGAATGATACCCTTGCGCAAAGCTACCCCCTCCTCCTCCTCCTCCCCCCTCTCCCCTGTACGTATGGCGCTCATTTCGCACACGCGGCCTTCGAGCGAGGCGGAGCGCAACTTGTGGAAAGAATTCGAATGAGTTTGATTACATTTATGACGCGCTTATCAGCGTGCCTGCATCATTATCGTCAGCGTCATCATAGCCGTCATCAACAGTCCCGGGACTCGGGTTCAGATGATCCTCCATGATGCCCGTGTGTGTATGCTATTAAATTCATTAGTTCCACCGTGGCGACTATTAAGGGCTAACCCTTAGGATTATTTTCCTGTCTCGGCGTATCATTCGTCGGCTGTTGCGCGAACGTATCGGTGGAAATGAGTAACAACTTGTCAGTGTGCGCCTGACTGGCCCAAGTGGTGACAGTTTCCCCGACAGGACCGTACGTTAACACGGCCCTGCTACTAGTTTGTAGATTCATTAGAATATGAAAGAGACCATATGATCTTTGTGATTCATAGTTTCGATATTAATAAACACATTGGAGGATGGGGTGAGTTGAAACCGTACGCAGTTTATGTTAATGAACGCGCGAGAGGGCATTCATTACAAGCTCATTTTTCATTGTATGCAAACAAGTAATAGGATTATACGCTTGAAAGAAGGATTTGCTTTTTTGGGAAAGAAATATTATACAATATTATCCCTTTTAGTTGAGTAAAAAAAAAAACAAATTCCATACAGAGTTCATCTTCCAAGCAAAACCACAAACTAAAGGGTTTACCAAAAGTGAATCCCAAACTGTGACAGTTTATTAGGGTCATAGTGAAGTTGCATGTGTCATTCATAGCTATCATTTATTCAATGCGCCTTACCAAATTACCTTGACGAATTATAGGACTCAACAATACGTGCTTTTTATGAACTTATGATAAACACTATTTGAAAAAATGGGTCTTTTAGCTCTTGAATTGAGATGAACTTGAGTCTTTATATATGTACATACAGGCGATCCGCTAGGAAATTGAAAACAAGATTTAGGTCATTTAAGGTCTAGCTCTCCCAGTAGCTAAAATTTTGGACGTTCGATGCCTAGCGCGAATCAGTCACTAATTATTATTTTATGTAGTCACTAATTTTAATAATTCAGAATTTAGTCACTAATTTACAAAAAAACTGAACAAAAAAAAAAACAAATTTATTAAAATTAGAGCAAAGCACCTCTATACATGTAGAGATTGTTATGCCATCGAGCGACAAAATACGTAAAAAATAATTATTTTTTATCACGAAATAATACACTGATGTATAGAATTATAAAATAACTGCTTTTTTGTTGTTCATTCCTAATTTGCACTTCGAAAGTTGTGCTGTTAATTCCGCAGAAAATACTGCAACACAACTCGTATATGCTAATTGCACGAGACCGTCACCCATATTTTGGGTGACGCGAACTTTTGGAAACATTTCGCGTCATCCATGGTTGGTATCTGGTATCATGGTATCTCGTCGGTAATGTGGCTCATTTCGGGATTAGTAAGATTGGGAGCAAGCAGAATTGCAGATTTTAGAATTTGGATACTTAAAGACCACCAAGCATCATTGCATCCCAAGAAAGACAATGTTGCGTGGAAAAGCTACGTAGATGAAAGACATTTATTCTAATCCGAGAGCCAATGGCCACCACACGCGCATTAATCAACCTTAATAGTAATAAGATTTTGGAAAGAAAAATAAATCGCCAATGCGACAATGCGTAATGAAAAACCCTTTACGCTTTGAACTTACGTAAAAACAGATCCTCAATTGCCGCCCATTCATTTGGGATATCCAAACAAAACCACAAACTATAACGACCCAAACAATAGCAAAGCAATACAAACACATAACCGCTTAATCTTCACGATACAATTGGAGAAAGTCTTAGATAATCCGTACGATTGAAATGGGCGTTCGTTCTGGGTGGCAGGCATTAAATGCCAAAACATGGTTCCTGGAGAGACGTTTGCCGCACAATATCAATTCAAAGCATCCGAGGTGAAAGAAAAAGAAACAACAAACCTTTTCTGCGAGCTTTGCTGTATTTAAAAAACAATCTCCCAATCGATTGAGCCCGCCGATATCAGACGATATCGTCGTAGGAAGCGAAAAATAACAATATCGAATCCCCGTGTCCGGATCGCCCCAGTACTTTCATCCCCCAAACCTCCCTTTTTTATTCTATCAACACCTTTCCTTTCCACTTTCGGGTGTGTCGATGGGTCCCGGATTCTTGGGAATGGAGCTCAATCGAATCGGATCAATGGAAAAAGTGCTTATCGTCACGCTTCTTAAATCTTTACTTAATCTCGACGAAGGTGCCGGCCGGGTGAACACAGCGCCACGGTGTGCACGTTGGGTTTGTTGCTTCTGTTTTCTTTTTTTTTTTTGTTTACTGTTCCATCCCGTACCGATCCTAGCGCGTTTCGATGGTAACAGATCCAAGCGGATTAAGACCGACAGCGACTGCTACCGAAAAGGTGCGAGACTATGGGAAAAAGGTAGCATGCGATAAACAAGTGGTTTTTATACCGCCAGTCCACCGTTGCCAAAAGGTGGTGGCACTTGTTTTATCCACCCCGCCCGAAGCTTGTGCTCCACTCCGTCCCTTTTGGGGCCAAGTGGATCGGAAAAGGACTTTCAGAAACCGCCCAAGGGAACGCTTTGGTCCTTAAAGTGTACGGTCAAAGCCTGCAACTAATGCGACCCGATCGGTGTATAAGATCCACACAACAATAAACAACGGTTGTGGGCTGGATGGAGAAGTAAACGTTAGCGAAGTACAGATCCCCCCCCCCTCCGCTTTGTGGGCTGTGTGGTAACAGCTTACCGTTCGGGACATCCAGGACATCCTCTCCCAGGACGCCCAGGGTGATGAGCTTCGGGCGGTGTTTGGTGAGAACATTGGAACCCTGTCCGCCAATGTCTCGACCTTTTGCAGACGAAAAATGTTGCTACCCTTGTCAGCAATACCATCGCAACGGATGCTCGACAACAGCGTCACCTGGCAGAGTTGCGTCCGGTGGACAATATTGCACCAAGCTGGGGAATCGTAGGCAGTGAGCTGGAACCGGCGAGAAGTTCTGTAGTATTTTCATGTGTTGTGTTGTCTGTCGAGTAGCGAAACTGGTCGCATCTCAACCACTGCCTGGGGGAAGGATGGGATGGGACATCGACTGGCCAAGAGTTTTTGTTCTTCTCCAAGAAATGCCCGCAAGGCGAAAGAGCAACAACGCATCGCGTACACATGCGACGATACCGGTGAGTTGTGCTTTCGAGATGTTTATGCGTTCCGACGCCGAGTGGTACGGAAAAATGTACATCTCCAATGATTTTTGGAGGGTTTTCTGTTTTTTTTTTTGTTTGTTGGTTGGTTGGTTGGTTGATAGCAGCAAAGAACTGCTGGCGCGTCTGGGAAGAAACTACCAGAAGTGCTCCGATAAAAATGGAAACCGGCACCGATAGGCGCAAACCGGCAAGCAATCGCTAATGGAATGGAGGATGAAGCGAAGAATTCCATCAGTTTCGGTGTTCCACAACCACTCGACACACGAATCACCGGACCGAGCAAAAGCCCAAAAATGGCTCCATGAAGTGCGCGGTCCTGTTGAACAAAAAACGGCCGTCTGCGGTGAAGGAACGTATTGGAAGCAGGCCGTTTAGAAGGGCATAAGACATCGGATCGGAAAGACAGTTTAAACTATCCCTACATCATCGTCTCACATGTGTGTGTTTGTGCATGTCCCCGTAACGAAAAGAAGCTCTTTTTTTTTGCTGTGCCAGAACAAACGGGCAAAGCGTTTCACTGGATGACGTTCCTAGACCGTTTCTTTGCCTGTTGGTCCCTTTTCGTTCCTTCTGCATTCTTCCTTATTGCCCAACACAACCGTTAAGACAGCATAGAGAGCCACACGGCGGGAACAGTAAGAAAAAAAAACGTCCTAAGGTGTACCTTGTGCGGACCGACGCAGCCTGGAGGCATTTCCGGGAATAAGGACTTCTTCTGCTGCTGCGTTGCTCCCATCTCCAGGGGCCGCTCCGGAAATGTTCCGCTTGCAGGGAACGTGTATCGTAAAAATGCAGGACACCAAGAATTTTGGGAAGCATAAACCGACCAACAAAATCACACATACAGACGCACCTGATGATGAGCAGCCAGTCCACCGTTTGGGCGTCCCTTCGTTCACTGAAGAACTCGTCCAGGGCAGAGGTGGATTAAGGCGAGCCAGGAAGCGCACAACGGGCATGAACTCAAAAGGAAACTGTTTTCTTAGGATCAAAATAGTTCAAGCGCTTCAAGGATCATGGGTCCGGGATTGGTTCAGGTTTGTTTTTGTTGTTTCCAGGCTGTCCCTTTGGAGCGGACTCTCCGAGAGCCCATCGTTAGCCCAAAGTCAAGCCGACGATTAGATGCGTCTGCCGGCAGGAAAGGGACGTGAGTGACCGAGAATTTATTGAAAGGTTGCACACCTTCTAATTGCGACCTCTTTGAAACCCTCGGGAACTGACTTTTGGTACGGCAGTAACGTCAACTTCAAAATAGACCATAAAATACCAACACACCCAGGAGATGGAGAGTGGAACAAAAAAAATGCAAGGTGTTAAGAAACACTTCCTGCTTCCTTTTTGGCAATCTGCCACTTTTTTTTTCGCCAATGGACACTTACCAAATGTGCCAACAACATGCATTTATGTTGTTCCATCATTCCGTTTCCAGATTTTCCTTGCTTTTGTAAAACGCCGCTCCATACGTCAATTGTGTGCCGCCCACTTTTTGGCCGCTGCCATAATACGTCGGCCGCATGTTAATTAGAGGGCTTAACAGAGCGCGAGCGAGCTTAACATCAATTACGCGAACATGCGGCAACACTATTCGAACGCGCACCCCGGTGAAGATGGAGATGAATTCGGAAGTTGTAAAGATTTTATTGCTCCCGGTCCGGTACATCTTTCACGCTCCGGAGGTCCGAAGTGTATCGTCCATGGCGAGACAGGAAAGATAATCTCGTGGAGGTTATAATGCATGTTTTACGATTGATTCACCGGGTATTAATGTGCCGCTCTTTCGGGCAGGCCAATCTAGCTGTCAGTGTGTGTGTGTGCGATGGTGAAATTGCACCTTTCCCGGGACATCCTTTTGCACCAACTTTCCATTAGCTCAGTAAATGTCAACATATTTTACCACAATGTAGGAAGAATTCGAATATTTTACCAACGCGACATGTCAACGAATGTAGGGCAAACACACGCTCAATGATGTCCCGGTGGAAAATTATAATGATAATACGCGAGATATCATCCCTCTTGTGCTGGCGGACTCCCCAGAACTCCCCAAAGGCCAGTCACACACACAAAGCGTCCCAATGTCTCCAATGGGTTCACATTCCAAATTCGAAATCGCAATCGCTTTATCGATTCGGCTGGCAGCTTTTGAGTGGTGTGGTTCGACCCGACTCGTCGACCACAATGATGATGATTGCCGAGCTACACGTGCGTGACATTTGTCGGAATTTTTTGTTTTGCTCCCCGGGCATGCCACTGGAACACCTTCCCGGAAATTGCATTACGCTCACCTACGGGTCCACCTAATGTGGTCCACTTCTAATCGACCGTCTGGCGTGTGACCCTCACTATCAACGACGCTAACAGCAAAAAGGGTGGGTTTCCCTTCATTCAGTTCGTTCTCGATCCACGAACAATGGCGTACCAGTTCCGGGATCAATTGAAGCAAATTATGCTCAAGTGGGAAAACATCCAGCCAGGGTTTTGGGTTAAAATTATCCTTTCACTCTCCAAAGCGCACGAAGAATAGGCTCTAGAGGTAGTGGGAAGGATAATCTTCTCCACGGTGAGGTTAGGTAAACTGTTTTCCTTACCGGTGGCAGTTAAAGAGCCTCCCGGGGAATAGTGTGCGGTGCGGTAGCCTCAAGGCAACAAGCATGCTGGTTTCGGCAAAATGTGTAGATGCCAAATTCACTCATCGATCCGTACCGAGTGCCTGTGTCGAAAGCACTTAAAGCCGGAAAACCCGGTGCTGGCGAGCATGGAAGATGAAAGTTTCCTCGGGGTTAGTAGCGACACACGAGTTGGCATCACTAGCGATTTTCCCCGGATCGAACCGTTCCTTAGTGTGGCATAGTTTCGGGGGCTTCAGATCTTAAGCACAAAGAACAAGTTTAGCTCGGGAATAGTGAGGTCGGGATAGAAAGCAGCGGGAGGAACACGCGCAATGGAGCGTTCCTATTGAAGAGGGAAGTATTAACAACTATTATGACAAACATTTTCCGCGACAGCGCTCTCGCCTCCGGACGAAAACAATAGTCGCCCCGGAAGCGTCACGGCTTGAAAAGCCTTCGGGGGGTGGGGGGAGGCAAAATAGTTTGGTAGTTGGCCGCCTGCCGATTTTGGCACGCACACGTGCCGCAACGTTGAAGATCGTTACATGCGGTACACTCCACCGGCTACGCAACCATCAAAGGCCGGCGCAGAAGCCGAAGCATGACGGAGAACCGTAGGCGGTTTTTCGGAAAATATTCCGTTCGTCTAAAAGTGGATGTATCGTAGCCGCTGGAGGATCCGTTTCATCCGAAACATTGTGCCAGCAAAAAAAAAAATAGATTCCATGTACGTCAACTGCTGGTTGCTGGAGTTATCTTTACCAACCGGCAAGCATAGCGGCCATTTTTTGGCACCGAATCCTGGAATAAACATGCAGCCATTTCCATTTACCGATCGATCGGTTTCGGAGCGTACTAGAGATGAGAATAATCACTCTTTTCAATGATTTGAATCGGAGTCAAAGAGTGGGTTTAAAGATTTGAAACCTTTACTCACTCTTTTGAGATTCATTAAAAAATATCAACCTGCATTTATGTTTTTACCACTCTTTTGCGTTTATACTCACTCTTACTCTTTGTGCCGACTAGAAACTCACTCAGGAGTGAGTAAAACTGTTTTATCACTCTTTGGATTATAATCACACTGTAAGAGTGAGTAAAAGAGTATTATCACTCTTTGGATTATAATCACTCTGTAAGAGTGATGATACTCTTTTACTCACTCTTACAGAGTGATTATAATCCAAAGAGTGATAATACTCTTTTACTCACTCTTACAGTGTGATTATAATCCAAAGAGTGATAAAACAGTTTTACTCACTCCTGAGTGAGTTTCTAGTCGGCACAGAGAGTAAGAGTGAGTATAAACGCAAAAGAGTGGTTAAAGGAGTCATAAAAACTCTTCGTGCTGATTTATATTCATTCACTCTCTCGAAGGTTTCAAATCACTCACTCACTCTTACTCAGCGTGCACATCTCTAGAGCGTACGGTGAAATTGAAGCTCAATTATGGAATTTCTGGACGATAGTCTTATGCACTGAAATTTAATAATCACCAGCGCTTCGAACCGAACCATTACATACCTTTTAGTCAGGGAATTTTTGTTTTGTGTTCTGGAACCTAATAATAATTATGCTCATCTAATCATCCAACCACACCAGCGCAACACACAAAGCGGGTTTTATATTTTTGATCCGCTTTCCAGCGCGTTCGAACATAAAACCCTTCCATTTTAGCATCATGTATTATGCAATCCGGCATTGAATGGCATCATCGGCCCATCGCTTTTCTCCTACCGTTGCGTTTTATCGTTATTTTGCATATGAAAATAAAGCAAAACAAAAAAAAAATCGCCACTGTTGACGGAGAGTTTTGTAGAAAATATCTAATGCAATGTGTATCAAGCACAGCACAATACGGCAAACCAGGCATCGGCAACAGCACAAAGTCTCCTTGTTGAATCGGCCCCGGTCGTTCCGTGTGGGAAAAAGCCCATTACTTCACCGAATCATGTGTACCGCCGCGGTGGTGCTGGTAGCTTTAATGAATTGAATGAATTTAAATCTTTCATCAAAGCGAAACGCTCAACATTCTGGGTGGATTTCTTTTTTGCTCTACTTGGGAGCGGGTATGGGCCAGCTGGGGAGGGATGGGAGTTACTTAAGGTTTTCATGCGCCATCTAATTGAAGTTGACACGCGATGGCATCATCATCGCCGAGCTCCTAAAGTACGAAACGTGCGTCGTTGTAGTGTAAGGTTCCTTTTATTTCTCCGCGCCCTACACTAGCTATTGTTCCTGATAACCCTTAAAGGAGTATGTGTTTCGTTTAATGTGGATTGTTTAAAGGAAGTAGATAATGTTAGATTATGAAATATAGTTCGAAAATTAGAAAACCATAACTGAACAAGTAAATAAAAAATAGGGTAAGTGTACCAATAGTGGTGCAATTAGTTAGCAAACGCACGATTGGAACTTGTTGAAGCTGTTTGCAAGAAGCAACGATAGATAGAAGATAGATAATACGTTTTTCTCTTAAAAAATAACGATATCCACCATTAAACATACCGAATTTAACAAAAAAAAATCCTTTTTTGTACATGTTCAATTGTACCTGTAATGGTGAAATGGTTCCTATTGTGGTGGTATCGTGTACCAATAGTGGAGCTATTTTTTACTTTTTTCCTAACTCTGGAGGACAATTTGTCCTTCAAGCGGCAAGAAACGCGAGACTATTTCATTCCGTAAATCTTCTCTCGTCCAGTGATTTTTATATTACGTTCAATCCTAGTAGCCTACTATTGTCGCTTCATTATGTTTGACAGGAGTTTTCAAAGCAATTGCTACTACGACCACTATAGGAACAAGTCTGTCTTTAGGTTCCAGTAGTGGCACTATCGCCAAAACCTACAAAAAAATAACGAAATTATACTCAAAGATCGAACATTTGCAAAAATCAACGATTTTTAGTATATTTGTGACAACTTAATATGATTTTAAGGATTTTCCTACCAATTACAACCCTCAGAAAAGGATGATTTTCTTTATGCATTTTTTAGAAATCCCGCATAGTGTTGCAGCCTGTTTGCAAAAGTTGAATATTTAAGCCATTTTAACACAAAATTAGGCCGTTTGTGTTTTAAATGATTTGTAGAAGACCACAGCACATTTCGTACTAGTATAAAAATCGTTACTGTGTTTCGTTTGTCGTGGGGATGGTATTTTATTCCACTCGATTTTGAATAAAAAAAAGACGATTTTTGAATCATTTTTCTCGATTGTCTGTTTATCTCTTTATTGCCCCCTTTGTTCATATTGCACAGCATTTAACTATCAAACATTTGGTTAAACATTTTGCGAGTCTTGTGGGATTATTTGTTCGAAAATGTGCAGCCAGCGTTGTAGCCACATATTATTTAACACGTTCCATACTGCGTCACCCAATAAATGGATGACGGTCTTGTCTTTTGAATCTAGAAACTAAGCCATTCTCTGAGTGGATATTACTCTTTTAATTACATTGTTCCCTTCACAGCTTTTCCTGCAAGGGTTAAGATGTTCGTCTGATGAAGGAAAAGCACTACAATTTTCCGTGCCACATTTGTTGGGCAGAAAGAAAACAGTTTCCCTCCTAGTGCAATATACATATACACGCACACACAACCAGAAGAAACAACAAAGAATACAACGACGGCCCCGATGTTTGGTGTGTTGTATTGAAAGCTATCAATTGTGCGACAAAACAATGGCAATCACGCTCCCGTTCCGGTGGCCAGTATGGTGTATCATTAAAAATCGACAGCTCTAATTTTATGACTATTTTCATCAAGAGGCGTGTACCCAAATATAGCATGGGAAATCGTGCGCGGTGGACGTTGATGACGGCACATGAAACGTCAAGAAGTTGTTCGACTGTCACGTTCCATACTTGACTGAATGATGACGGTGGGTGGATGTTGCTTTTTTTCTATTTTGTTTCAGATCTTTATCGTTTTGCAACACAAAAAAAAAAAACATTCGCACAAAACGAACAGGTACACACAGCGTGTGCGATGATATTTTGCATACTCTCACCCTCAGCTTCAAAATCATTATGTCATGCCGTGAAAGATGTGTTTTAACATTTGCACCTTTCAGCGGTTGAAATGCGCAAACACACGATCATGATAAACGTCCCAGACCGAAAGGACCGGTGGGAGAGTGGTTGAAAAAGGGTGCCAGCAATTTGTACCGCTTTTATACCGTTGCATGCAAACGCGAAATGGCTAGTAGTGCGTAGAAGAAGAATAAAAAAACACGAAGCAAAAGACAAACCAATCAAAACACAAATCCAACCAGCGTGGCAAGAACATCGACCCGCTGGAAAAAAGCGACAAAAATTAGAGCCCACTGCTGTAAAGAGATGTATGTAAATGATAAGGTCACGACGGGTAAAACATCGTTGACGACTTATGGACCCCCGTAACCTACATTATGCTTGTGCTGCCCAAATTAGGCAACGTAGGTGCGTTTGTGTGTGTGTCTATATATGCGTACGGCAACATTCGTCACAACATAAACCGCTGAGAAAGTAACAAAACCTCCGAAAAGCGAACCAGAGAATTGGAAAAAAAAAATCGCTACTTCATCACCCCTTCTACGAGGAGTGCTTCCCTCCCGGAGGGCAAAACGCGTTTTAATGCGTCGGTGGTACGAAACATGTGAAGTTAAATTGAAACAAAAAATAAACAATTCTACGGACAAGAGGTACACAATAGCCAAAAAAAAAGGCACGGGCGCTCAAACACAAACGTTTCGACGTTAAAATTGAATGATTGACGCCGTCAAAGGGAAGGCCAACAATAAAAATGGGCAGCACTCGACTGCCAAAAGCCTAAGCACACGCACAGCGAAAGCCAAAAGCCAAAGCCACCAAGAGGACCAATTGAAAAGATAAGAAAGAAGAAAACACACACACACCGTAACTAGTGGCAAATATTGTACTCTAATGTTGTAGAAGTGTAGGGAAAACAAAGCGAAAACATAATTGACAACTTAAAAGTACTAAAGAGTTGGTACGAAATGGGAAAAAAGTGAGAAAATAGAAACATTTCGTCCCTACGTTACTATGGAACTATACTATGGACAATGGTATGTACAAAAGAGAAAAAAAGTTTGTTAATTTCGATTAGTTTTACATTTGTTGTGTCTTTTTAGACCTTTAAGCTGTACAGTTGTAAAATTAAAATCAGAATGTTAGTAACATTATAATATTTATTATTGTATACAAGTAGCGCAAACAGTAAACAAAACGAAATAGAGTTGGTACGATATATTTGTTTTACGAAAGGAAGTTTTTGATTTGAAATAGTCTGTGCAAATCTGTTTTGCTAAAACGAAAACAAAAGAACGGACGAGAGTGGAAGATTAAAATTATATTATAAAAAATTATAAACTTTCTGAAACACAGAAACTAGAAGACCTCGCAATTTTGATGCAATAAATTAATGTAAAACTATTTGAAACATGCGCAAATATAAGAAAACATAAGAAAAACAAAACGAGCAAAATGTTTGAAAATGTAAAAATACTATAAACAATGGTGTAAACCGTGATCCAAATATGAAATAGAAAGATGAATATTAATTAAACAAATGATGTCCTGGAAGACTTACAAATAAAGTAAGAAACATACAAATCAAATGAAAAACGGAAAATATGAGCTGTGTTTTGTTAATAGTTATTATAGTTTCCTGTAAGTTTTACTTTAGTTTCAAATACATTCAACGTACAAAGTTGAACGAGTAACACGTTGTATGTAATTTGTAAATAAAACCACACAAAAAAAGAACAAACAGACGAGCAGGCGTCATGTTCAATAAAATGCAAACAGTATCGACTATTTTAAATTAAAACTGCAAAAATAGCAACAAAGCAAACAGCCCTAACTCTCCTTCTTTACACCAGGCGTTGCATGTTTTACCGCCATTCTATACTGTCCTGTTTAACTAACTCATAAAATTTAAGCATTTATTTTGCTTGTCCTCTGCTTCGGAATCGTTTTATTTTCTTTATTTTCGTTGCTATTTTTTGCTTCTTTTACTTCTGTAACACCTCAAATGACGTTTCCCGCCGTGAACGGTTTATTCCAGTTCCGCATCGGTTTACGATCGTCCAGCACACATGCGAGAAAAGCCACCACCATCTCGCAGCAGGGTGGGTAAGAATTACTGCCACTTACACACATCCACCAAAGCGCTGCGCAGTGGTTTTGCGGGCACAGAAAAAGGAAGACAGAGCCACACGATACGATCTGCACATACACACGGTTTTGCCTTTGCATTTGCATCCCAAATCCGAAAACGCGCCATTTCGAACGATACGTGCAAGTGCACGGAATGTCGAACACCGTTCCTTTCCCTCTGCCTCGTGGAGCACACCGGCCGAAGCGCATTATTGCGACCACGATCGGCCACCAGAAGACATCCGTTCGCTTGAATCGAACACCTCTTCGGAATGTTTGGAGACAGATCACAAAACCGACGGCGCGGGGATGGCTGGTAGAGTAAGTGAAACGGACCGAGATAACCGGCCAGGATGACAACACCAGCGGGGCGCGTTCGGATTTGCGGCAGTTAAACGGTACATAAACTCCCGGCAGGGCACGACCAAAAACCGCGACCGATCGCAACTTAAGATGCAAGGAAAGTCAGCCCATAAAGCAGACGACGCGATACAAGGCACGCGAAGGGAATGGATACGACGAGGTGGGGTAAGCCAAATGTGCCGGCCAAGATCGGCCAAGTTATGCCGCACTAAACGTCGAATAAAAACCTACAAATAACCAAAGCAAAACTAAAACAACACCAAAACAGCATCCACGGAGGACGGACGGAAAAAAAGCGGCAGAGAAAGAAATAAAAATCCCCGTAAACGTAAAGAAACGAAGCCAAATCGTGCATATCGCATCGATGAGTCGCACAGCGTTCCCTGTCCACCTTCGAGAAATGTCCAAAGTGGCGCAAAATAAGGTAAAAAAAACCTCCCGAAAGATCTAAAAGCGATCGATTGAGAAAGCGCACTCCTCGGGCTAGCACTCTCGAGTGCGAAAAGGAAGGAGAAATAACTAAATAACCAAACTAAATTAAAACCTTCAGGATGACAACGATGAATAAATAAATATGCGAACGGAATGGAAGAAAAAAAGCGGGCGAACGAGAACGTTCACAAACTCCGAACAGCATCGGCCGCGACACCACGTTTGGTTGCGTCTGCGGGACGAAGGCGTTGAGGGACGAAAGGCGAATCTCGTCGATGGCGTGTCCATCGTTGTCATTTGTTTGATCACCGCAACACACCCCTCCCCGTCCCCATCACCCGGTCGATCGAGCGACGCCTTCATTTTGCCCTTCTTAACGCGAGTCCCACGAGCAAGTTGCAAGTTGTCCGTTGATGCTGGTGTTGGTTCGCATCCATTTGCCACAGAACGTAGCATCATCGTTGGCGGTACACCGTGCGACGCTTGTGTGGATCATTTCGATTCGACCATCGAACACCACACGCACTCTGACCGAAATGTTCTCTCAACCACCGAGAACAGTGTGATAATTCCAGATCACCAAAAAAAAAAAAAGACGGAACAAACTTAACCACACACACAAAACCGCGACCCGTTCCCGATAGTTGATCGCACAAATTACAGATTATGAAATAATTACAGTAATAGCATTTACTGCCAGCTTTCATTTTCTCTTTCCGTTTTTCGCTCTGTCGTTCCCCTTTACACAACCGGAGAAAAAAACCGAAGAAAGTATCCCCGAGAAAAAAGCTTCATCGATTCCATAACGAGCGGGATGCGGCCAACAGCAAACAAAGTGGCGGCAAACACACTCACCAAAAAAATGCCCAAATACGTTATGAGTGCGCAGTAGTAGTAAAAAAAAAATGGTACAACAAAATGAGACAGAAAAGGCATCAGAACAATCAACGGAAATTTGCTCTCGTATAGTTCCGCGCCCCGATATGGTGTGGTCCGGTCGGTTCTGGTCGGTGAGCAAAACTATCATATGATGACTATGCTTTAGCCATCTAGGCGAGACTTATTACCATCTCGGAAGAGTTCGTCGAAGACGTCGCCGGTGGGGTAAATTGCTTCAGATGTTAATGGCAGTGATCTTGATTGTTTGACGTTCGGAGTCGAAAACCACCCGAGAGTGGTTGTACCTTTGAATTTACCTGTGGAGTTGGGTAAAGTGCGCCACAGTACTGCTGGACCTGGTTTATCGAGAATCGTTACATAAAAGTAACGCACCTGCTAAGGTCCTAAAAACGTGGTTACACCATACACTTTGTTCTAGAAACATAACACCAAAAGAAACTTTGTCCAAAGCAGATTTACACGCGCCGACTATCATGCGACAGGTACTCAGTATCGGTACATTTATCTTCGCTAGTTGGAAGCTTCTCCATTCTTGGTTTTCAGTGGTTGTAGATATGCTATGCGTAATGCGCATTGCGAAAATTTATGTTGTTTTATGTGTTTAATCAAATATTAAGAATCCAATTTAAGACTTGAAGCTTAACTTAAAAAAAAATCCTTGCACAACTGATTACTGATTTAATATACAACACTTACTTACTTACTTATCTGGCGCTACAGGAGTCCTCTAAACCGCTTACGGTCGAGCGCCTTCGACTGCCACTTCATTATCCCGGCCTTTCTGGCGGACGCATCAACGCCATCGTTCCATCTCAGTTTGGACCTACCACATCGCCTCTGTCCATGTGGACGATCGAAAAGGAGTTTACGGGCTGGGTCGTCCGGTGTCATTCTCATGACGTGAACAGCTCACCGGAGCCTGGCGAGTCTAATCCGCCTTACGACAGTAAGTTTGCCGTACAACTCATAGAGCTCGTCATTGTCGCGGCTCCTCCATTGTCCTTCTACACACACGGGGCCAAAAATCCTTCTGAGCATGATCCTCTCGAACGCGGCTAAGAGGGTTTCGTCAGTTTTGGACAAAGTTCGTCTCGATAGGTGTTTTGAGTGGAGACGTTTCCTCAGACTGTAGAAAGACCGGTTGACAGCCAGCACCATAGCGCGTATTTCAACATCAATGTTATTGTCGGTGCAGGACTTTTGATCCAAAATAGGTGAAATTTTGGACGACTTCGAAAGAGTGGTAAGAGGACATATGATAACTCCTATAGCAAATAGAGGTAGTTTAGCACTTGGCGTTCAAACCTGCGGAGTTACTAAGAAAAGTCCCGGAAGCTGGTTTCCCTAGTCCTACTGGGGGCTGTTTTTCGCAATTATTATGCTTTATTTGGTACTAAAACTTTATTTTCATTTATCACTTATTTATTTATATTTATACTTTATTTATTTATCAAGCATTTTGTCAAAGCGCAAGCGTTAAGCGCTCGTGTATTTGTGTAAATGAGGTTGTGTTGCTAAACGTGTAGCACAAAACTTTTCCCCCATAGATACGAAATTCCAATCGTCTATTCTTCATAAAAAAAAAACGTTTCAATGTCATAACAATAATTTAAATTTTGGCAAAAATTGTTCAACCTATCAGCATTTTTGATGCGACAAAAGAATATCAAACGGATTGGAAACGCAAACCCACGATTCAACCATTCCCATAAACGGCACGACAGGGAGAATAACACATCAAACCAATCGCATTTTGCATCACAAAGCAAGAAGGACACCACCGGCTGAAGCTTGTCGGCATAATATCGACCAAAAAATAGGGCCATGAGTTTTATGCGCATGCTGGCAAACATGAGGAAATCGTCTAATAATACCTACCGACTTGTACGCAAAGCGTAAAGTGGCAATGCTTTGTGGTCACCGTGCTTCAAGTGCATTTGATGCTGAAGTTTGTAATTAATAATTACAATTGAATTGAGAATGAAAAAAAAAACGAAATGAGCAGTCCTCCACATCCGAAAACGGGTGCAACAAGAGGCATTCGCGAGTAAATTATGGGATGGTAAGGCAACGGATTCTCCCTTCTCGCGATTCGGCGATGCACAATTAAACCGCCAAAAAGGTCTACCGCAAACCTCTACACCTGGCGGCAGCTAACCAATTGAGCGGCAAGAGCGATAGGTTTCGACGGATGGCGAAGCCGAAGGTGCGATAGGTCATCTCCACCGTTGCAGTATCGAAAATGCCATCTCAGGCACGGTTGGTGGTGTTTCGTTTACATAAGTGTCTAATTTACTGCCGCGAATGGGCACCCCGGAGCTGAAGCGCTTGGTGCTCGAGTGTGGTGTGTGTTCCTTCAGATTCAAATTCAGCACAGTCGCTGGGTGAAAGGAATACCCTGCGCTACAGCCGCGCCAAAGATGCGAGCGCGCCCGCGCGTACACACTCTCCGGGGCGAGATGAGCCGGTTGACCTTTTCCGTAAAATAAAGTAGAAATGGTGGCGGCCGGTGCGTTTCGATGCTACATTTCGTGTGCGTGCATGCGGGTTTTATGTTTATTTTTTTTTCACACCACACCACCATCACCACCAAGTGAGGATATTGGTGCTAACGATGTAATGAGGATGAAAAGAGTGCTGCCGTGCGGGCACCGTAGTGGCGCAGCGATTGCGCGCCTGAGAGAGCACAGGAAGTAATTAAATCATCATCACCTCGCAAGGACACGTTCGATTGCAGAATCAAAATTGGATAATTCCTAAAGGCTGCAGCTTATTGCATCATCATTATGCAGTTAAGGTCTCGGGCCCGATGCGGCGTAATGAGGAAATGCATAAAGCTGAATCGAACCCGGCAGCAGCAGTAGTGTGTGCTGATAATTAGCAGGAAATTGTTACATTTTTAATTTACCGAAAGGGTGGCCCGTAGTTTGGTTGCTTGCACATAGTTTGGCTGTAATTAAACTTACTTACATTACTGGTAATTAATACAATCAGAGAGCTAATGCAATACACACGCTGGAGCTAATGAACAAGACGGCACAGCGAAAGCTATTGATATGAAAACATCAATAAAAGAATTCAAATAATTGCTTTCACTTTAAAATTTAGTGTTGAAATCATAGTGTTGAAATTAGAGAGTGTTAATTAAGGATGAATGTTAACATGGATTTGGCTGATAATTAAATTTATTGCACAATCTAATGAAAGGGAAAAACGGAAATATCAATTCATTCACTAAAATTACGAATTTGGGAAATTTGTTTTGGCTTGATTGGGCTTTGACACCCTGTCGTAGTTGTATATTTCAATAGTCGAATCTTTTGGGAGAATTGTTAGAGGTGAAGGTTGTGATGGGACTCGGAAAAAAAACTTTTTCAGGCCGGAACTTGAGGATGTGAGACCACGAATGAAGCCTGCCGTTTCTGGCTTACTAAAATTACTTTACTACGTTCCCGGATGGTCAGTTTAGACAGAATTTTCCGATCCAGTCGTCCTGGGACTGGCGCAGCTAACAAATACACATATAACAATATTCCAATGCAATTTAGTATTTGGAAATTAATTTAAGTATATATGTTACGCAGGCGCAGGAGATTTAATAAATAATGATAATTGTACGGTGTTAAGTGTGAAGTGGCCCAGATCACATCAAGAGTTCATTTTTGAACGTTCATTAATTAGCTGTCGATGGGTATATAAGGCTTCCCTTTTAACAGCGTTATATTAAAAAAATAATGGATAAGTTGTTAAACAGGTAGAATAAACGGATTTGTTTGACTTAAATTTTGTGAATGAATAAACAAAAACAACAAGAATGAACTGCGATGCATCTACTGCTTCCATAGCACATACAGAAATTCATGCGAAATACATCATTTCCACAAAAGGAACAACATTTCACAAACCTCCTAGTCTACTTTCACGATCAGTGAATATCTTGCACATAAATTAAGCCAGTTACTTGCATTACGCCCGTAAACAAAACCAAAAAATGTCACATAAAGTTTAAGCTTTAGCAAAAGCATTAAAGCAGTGAAAACATACAATTCGGCTGCAAACATAAACACCCACTACTGCACAACAACAGCAACACAACAGAGAGAAGGAGAGAGTTCAAAGGAGATAGTCGTGTTCGTAAAAATGAAAAACCACCACGGACGGAAGAAGGAAACGCAAACATACGGAGCGGCACACAAGCAAAACAAAACTATGACAATATTTTCATCTTAGCTTCAAACAAACGACCGTCAAGCATTTGGGAAAGAAAGGAAAAAAAAGCGACGAGAGAGAAGAAAAAAACAACTGAAAAACAAAGCGCACTTGAGTTATGTTGCTTCTTTTGTGTTTCTTCGTGCGGTTGCTTTCCTTCTATGGAGGTTTTTCTTTTTGTTAATGTTGTTTCGCCCTTGGTATGCTTATCCCCGGGTTTATCCCTATAAAGTCCATAGAGTCCCATGGAGAGACTTTAAGATAAAATACAAGTTCCTTTCCGTACAAGTGGCGGGGTCCCATACAGCGAGATCGTAGAGATGTTTGAAATGGCATCCGAACCGGTGGCGGAAATTGGAGTAAGGTTGGATTGAAATAAGTATAAAACCGTGCCGCGGCCATCCGCCTTCCGAATGCAGGAGGCCGCCCGCACAATACCACCACCAGCAAAAGCACCATAAACAAACAAACAAACATGCCAAACCGTGCGCCGTGTGTAGCATCTAACCTAGATTTTCGATTCGGTTTTCCTGACTATTCAACCCACACACACACGCACACATGATCACACGATTTTTCCCACTGTGTATGTGCTCCATTTTCCCCAGCCCAATCGTTCGATCGAAGCCAGCGAAGCGTGTGCAATGCGACAGGGTGTAGCACGGCCCAACTTCACCCCGTGCACGTGATGCTCACGATGCCAGCAGCACATTTTTCCGAGCAAACGAGCAGGAAAATACAACACCCCAACCATTCCCGAAGCCCGTGCAAAACCCGAGAAGCCGGTGATATTTCATATTCTAGCCCAATCCCGGCCGGCACAATCCGGTGGGGATGCTTTGGGATGAAGGAAAGAAAACAAGCCAACCAAAACCCCGTGACACTGGAGGGGGTGGGTGGGAGTATCTGGTGAATGAATTAGGGGAGCGGAAAATGGGAAAAACGGAATGGCATACAGAAATAGGTTTGATTCGCAATTACAGGTTAGTGAAAGTATGGCAAGAAAGGTTTCGAAATTGCTAAACAAAGCAAAAACGCAGCATAAAGAAGGAAGGTAAAATCAAAGCCGTTGCTAAGAAAACGATATAATTCTCATCCGACGAAGGCCAGCTCCTTTCAGGAATTGCTGCTCAAGAGATGAAAGGACAAAGCAACTGGGTGGGGGGGGCTGATGATGTTCGGTTGGTTGCGACCCCTGTAGCTGAAGCACGCAGCCGTTGATTTTCCAATGAATGCAATTTGATTTGAAGTTATTATAGATTATTTATGCAACACAATTATAACCTCCGCGCTAATTATGAATGAGAATCAAGAGCCGAACCGGTTCCATCCCTGCGCTGGTGGAGGCAAGGCAAAAACTTCACTTAAAAGTTCAAGAGTGGTACCATTGAGCGGACGGAGCCATGAAAGCAATTAGTTGATTGTTTATTTATGTGGCCATTTTTCCAGCTCATATGGAACGGCCGGCAACCACACGACACCACAGGCAGGGGAACGGAGCGTTAGCTAGATGAACGCAAGAAAGATGACGATTGTTTAGTCCGTTAGTGTGAGCTTGTTGCTTTTTTTTTTTTGGTGAGTGTTTCCATTTCTCTTCCGGTATTTGCATTCTCTAAAAAAACGGCCACCACCGAGGAAAAGGTGCAGTTTCTTGCGCTTTCACCATTTTATCCCGGTCCGGTCGGAGGATTATAGCGTACCAACCGGGAACCGGGAGGACTTCACGGGACGGGAGGGCGTTGGGAAGGGAGAAGAAAAAAGAACTCCAATAACAAATCGCGTGCCCTATTAGTTAAATGAACCACCTGTGCAAATGGACGACCCGAACGGCCAAACGGACGACGAAAGCAATTTTAATTTGAACAATTGCCTAAGACGTCGCACGGGTTTTCTTCGCTGAATGTGTGTGTGTGTGTGTGTGCGGTGTGGAAAACCAGGGAGAAAAGCAAATCCCCGAGCCACAGCTGCACAACATCGTACCAGGGTCTGTACACCGTTTTGGTTCGGTTTTTGGCCCTTCCCAACTGCCGCACACGTGTGTTGGGTGTGAAGCACAGAATAAAAAAAAAACGGGAAAATAATCCTTCAAATACCCGGTAATTACTTAACACGTTTGCAGAAGCACCGCAGCTCCAAAGCCGGGGGACTGCACCGGGAGACGGGCGAGAAACGAACACAATATCAATTTCCCTTCAGCGAGGTTTTTGCTGTAAAACGGCACAGCACACACCATAAAAGTTGTCCCACCGGGAAAGTATTCTGGGCAGGGTTTGGGGGTGCATTAACATCGTTAAACGGCAATAAAACGGAAACTGCCTGCCCGGTTGTACGCCGAGGACACGGAGGCGACCGTGTGGATTTGGTATGCTTTTCCTTTACTTTACAACCCAATATAGCCCTCGAGCAGCTAACGTTAGCGTGCTGGAAGTGACGACAGAATGCTTTCGAAAGTCCTGTTCATCGTTGCGGCCGTGTGAGAGCCCATCGTCATCGACCTCCTACGACTCTGCGCGAAGATCTTCATCGGTGACCTCCTCCTGCAAAGGGGCTTTAGGGGTATACCGATTTCGGTTAATCTCCGTTTCTGTCATTCTTTCCTTTTTATCTATTGCTGGTACTGGTTTTGCTCGAAACGACCTTCGAGGATACATTATGGTTTCGTTCCAGTGTTGCATTCCTGTCCCATTCAAACAGTATCCTTCATTCTTTCGAACCTGGCCTTCCCCGCGCGCTTGCGTCCTCGGTCGCTCGCTCACCAACCCACCGGATCAGTTGCACATAGAGGCTCGGAAAAAGCAGAAGGAATTATCTTCATCGACACGGTAATAATATTGCCGTAAAATTAACAGAAAAACTGTTAAAGCAAACGAGGACCTTTTTTCTCCGTTGTTCTCTGCGTTCGTCGTACGAGGATTCGGTGTAGGAGGTCGAAATCTGGAAACGAATGACGGCAATACCCGGGTTCAAGCACCATGACACACTGCAACAAGAAGTGGCAGCACAGTTGGAGGATAGACTCACTCTCGGCAAGGATTTGAGTGGAATTGCGTTAAAGAACGTGGGTGTGAGGAAGCGTACAACATTTGTCTGGCTTGGTTTTTTTTTCGAAACAAGAGAACGATGCATTCTTTACGGTCTGTTATATAATGGTTGGTGTCGATTTTTCATCTCAGAGTTCTGCGTCTAAAGCCACTTTTAAGCTATTTTTATATATTTAAGTTCTTCTTGAAGACGATGACCTATGTAGGCAATTGTATTATCCCAAACTTTAAATCCACTTGGTATACCTTGGTATTCCACTCGAAGAAATCGGTAGTTGGGAGTTTGCTTTGACGAGTGTTTAATAAATGTGCAATATCCTACAAGACTTTTACAAATGCTGCTGTCAAGTTATCATACTCAAACGCAAAGCAGTAGTAGCCATCAAGGACGTTTTTTGGTGAAGTCATCTTCGTACACTTTCTGGATAAAAAGAAGCAAATGAAGGAATTTAGGTACATTTTCCTTCTTTAGAATTCCTTAGCAGTCATGATCAATAACGAAGTACAGGGTATAGTATTTGTGTCTTTGTTGTATGCTTGAACTCCATGACCAATTCCAAGCATGATGCATGGACTCCATGATTAATTCCAACTCCATGACCAATTCCACTCGAATTCAAGAAGTATCCGTGAGGTGTTACACCATATCAGAATATGTTCAATTTTTTATCACTCTGATAAGAGGACACTACTTCATGCAGTATTGTCATACGGACGTGATAATCTCCTTCGGAGTCTCAGTAACCTGGAGACATTTAGGTAAGGGAGACACCGCAGACTTCACCAGTCCAGCCAATCGGCGCAGTATCTTCCTAGCGAATAAGACTAATGTACTATCTTCAGCAGTATCACTACTTGTTTCTCGGTTCCGAATGGTCCAGTAAGCTACAGCGATCTTCAATAGTGTTCTTCAAGAGCATGCATGAATAGCTCCACTCTAGTCCAAGGGTATTGTGCGCAGGTTCCTACTATCGAATAAGACTGTAATGTACCACCTGGAGCAGTGCCGTATTTGTATCACAATAAGAAGTACTAAGACTGATCCAGTAGATCGCAGCGATCACTTGTACTGTTCTGCAGGAGTGTGCAATAGCTGCAAGCAGTAGGTCACCAATCCTCCTAACGCTATTGCTGAAGTCCAAATGGACGTCGAATATAAGATATAAGATATCGTGTCTAATGCACTTAGACATCATTATAAACGTAGTAGTAACTGGGGATATTTCAGTAATTATTAAAGTACGGTGCATTTGTACTATATCACAAGTTCCGCTTGTGAATATTGTATCATTTAAAATCATCTCATTTCAAGAAACCCTATCATTTAGTGAATGGATTACCTTCCGTTCAACTTTCGTGATACGGAGCAACATCAACTCGCTCAATACTTTACCGGAATGAAATCGGAACCTTTGCCTAACCCTTGGCCTTATGTCTCTCGAGCGCCCTTCAAATTGTTACTCCGATTACACGCACTATTTGCAGCTGAAATTAATGTATTCCAAACAAGTTTCGCATATTATTCTATTAGCTCCTGTTTCACGCCTTAAACGCCATGAAATTGGCATCCCAAATGAACCTAATAGAATGTTAGGCCCCGTGTTTCAGGCATGACCATTCGCGAAGCATAAAATTATGATCGCCCAAGTTCATAGCATACCGGCCCCGCATGTCTTTAAATGCCATTCGAAAGCTCAACATCGCTTCAAACGTCCATCCCCGTCCGCCACACATTGTGTGTCCGGGGGAGGTGGCATGGAAAACACTTTGTGCTGTTGCTCCGAACCTTTCCGAGCTATTTGGTTTGGGGGGGTTCGACAACGCTTGACAAAATGTCCTTGTCGTCCCGAATCGCTACCCTCACCCGTCCGCCTGTTAAGCCATAATTCACCATTCTAATCGCTTTTAATTCAAAATATGTACAGACACCGAGCAGTAGTATCGGGGGGGGATGACAGGAAGGTTGTGGAAGGACGGATGGAAAAAATAAGCACACACACACACACACAAACATGGTTCCTGCTGCATTACCAGAGACGAGAGACGTTTGATGTTGAAGTGCAGCGAAACGGTGATGATAAAATTGAGGAACGAACAAAAAACAAAAACGACACACAGAAATAACAACGAGAACCTGGTGAACCGACAAACGAGAACAACATTTCCGAGCCAAAAGGAACCGTCGTCTCGTTGCTGGTCGATGGTGGTTTATGCGTCGTTGTGGTGCATTCGAGCCGGCTCGTTGTTCGCGCGCCGTTGCATTCTTGTTGCATTTCGGGTGGCGGCCGTGCCTTACCCCTCGGCGGGTGTTGCATTTCTGGAGGCCTTTTCGGAGCGCACCTTTTGGTCTTTGGTCTGATTCCGTTCGCTTGCTACCTGCGCTTGTTCTTGGCTCGCACAACAACAAGCCCACAAAACACACTCCGGCTGCCCGGAGAGTCGTGCTGAGGTGCATTTTTGTTTAGCTTTTCCCCTTTTTTTTCGCATTGCCCACCGTCTAGCGCGTTTGCCAATCTCCCAGTGCAGTGAAGCTATTTCCCTTCACTTCTTCAATTTGAATTCGTACCGACGCTCCCCCGTCAGATGTTTGCAAGGCCGCTATATTGTCAATAGTTCACAATTATGCTCTGAACTCTGTTCACTTCTTCCTTCTTCGCTTCGGCGTTCTTCCCAATTCCAACTGAGGCAGCATGGAAACACACAGCGGTACTTCCATTCCTATCAAACCCGAACCCGTCCCGGGAGCTGTGCAAATATCTTTCCGTTCCGTTTTTGTCCATTCCAAGACTCATTCATGTTGCTGTGTTTTTTTTTCTGTGCTGCAATTCCTTTCCAACCTTTTTCTTCCACAGACCCATCGGTCCCTATTGGGGTGGGTCCCTTCGTCCTCAAGGAAAGGTCTCCATCTACTCCGAAATCGGATGTTTTGCCGCATGTTGTTGTCGGTTTTTGCGTTAGTTTCCTCCAATCGGGCATAGTTTTCCATCGTCTATCGCACCCCCAGAGTGCGTCCTCCATTCCGTTTTCCATGCTCGCCATCGCTGCTGTCCCTTTCGCACAACTGCTCCCGACACGGAAGCCTCCGCGCGCCACGGAAAAGCCCATTATTTTTGCTTAATGATGATTTCTATCTGATTTTCATAATATCGATTGTGAAAGCGTGACCAAATCGTTGGCGTTTGTGTTGTTGGCGCATTGATGTGTTCTTGCCTTGTTCCGCCACTTCTCTTGCTCCCCCGTCCTTCCATCGATCCAGACCGATCGATCTTTATGAGGGCAACATAATGAAAAGCGTGCAAGCGGCAAGCAACGTCTGGTGGTGGGGGAGACGCAGGGATGATGGCAGCCTCTGCCCATTTTCTGGCTTCTTGCCTGCTACTCACAGGGCCTCCCGACGAAAACTTTATTATGCTGTACGCCGGGTTCGATCAACGGCAGAATCGGATCGGATATGCCAAGAGAATGCTTTACCGCCGTCTCCTGCCCAGATTCTCCTTGCGCCAAATTGGTTTGCCTTTGTTGTTTGTTAAACCTGTGCAACGGAGCAAAGGGAGTTTGATGTTGGAGGATTTTTCCACCCAGCCTCCGTTTGCAGGACCTACCTTTAGCCTTTTTTTGTCGGTCCCCACCGAGCGCGCTCCCATCAAACATCGAACCGTCTTGTTCACTCTAACGCATTTTGCTACGGATTGTTGCTTGGTCGTTTTGAACAATTTCTGTTTGCTTCCCTTTTCAGTTCGCTTGCTCACACGCGCGTTCAAATATATATTCTACGCGAATGATGCTTTCTTTAATGCGAGGCGAGTTTATTTTTTTCCCCTCTATTTCGGTTGCTTGCTTTCTCACAAAGAGGAAACACTTTCGGCTGTGGGTCGACGACGGGCTTGTTTGTTTTGCCGGGTGAACCGCGAACGAACGGAAAGCCCATCAGCACCACAAAACGCGCGCGCGTGTTCCTTTAAATTTTACCACGATGCGATACACATTCGAAATAAATTTTGTGGCGGGTTTTGCGCGGAGCCACGGAACGGTGCGGTGCGGTGTGTGTGTGTGAAACCTGTCGATAAAGTGTCAAAATTTTGCAGCCAACCCAACCGGAGCCGTGCGGCGCGCGGTTGGAATGTTGCTCGGTATTTTACGATGTTTGTCATAAAGAGCATACTTTACTTATACCGGTCGTGTTAGGCCACACATACAACTTATTGAACAAACGAATAGGCCCGGTGCGAGCGGCATATCTTCAGGGTTTGGAAAAGGAAAAGTGACAATAAATATATTTAGAACTTTCAGGATACAAGCATTATTAAAAATGAGAACAAGCTTAAATTTCGGACATTTCGTAAGATCTTGTTATGGTAAAGTTAGTTTTATTGGATAAAGATTCTTTAGTTAATGAAAAAAGTTCGGAATTTAATATTAATTAATCAAAATTGACCGAATGAGATAAAAAAAAAGGAAAGCTACTTTGATTTTTTTGTCATAGTTTGAAGAGCGGAACCTGAGGAATCATGAATATTTGAGAATTCTTTTGTATCTTTGGAACAGAGATTCAGATTCATTATTTCGGTGCATGGATTCCTACAGATTCATGATGCACCCACCACTAGACTAGTTCCGATGGTTTTTGTGTTAATAAATTTGATCTCCTAATGGGCAGCAATCATTAAGATTTAATTTATCCTGTGAAATCGTGTATCGCACAGGTCATTTACGCATGGAAAGTCAACTGTTTAACTATATTCTATGATATTTTTTATCGATAGTAATGCAAATATAGTTGAAAAATATTTCACGCAAAAAGAAAATAAACATCGGCTCATTTTTCCGCCCTGTCCCACCGTACTTCGTTCTGCGGCAGTTCATCGCACCACGCAGATACAACGGCATGTGCGAACAACGTTTCGATAATCATCATAGACAATTTATTGAAATTAAGCTGTACCGCGATTGAATTGCGTGATCATCGTGGCCTAGACATCGCCGGCTGCCAGCAAAAAAAAAAAGGAAGCTGAACCGATTTTAACCCCTCGCTGCCACTTTTCCCATTCAATCGGGCCTTTGTCTCTCTATAGAACCATTCGATTTTGGTTCTTCCATTTTTTGTGTTTGTTCCCATTTTTTTTTCCTCCATCCCAACACACTATGCCTGTACATTTCGAGGCACGCAATTTGTGCGCAAAGCGCTTTTCGACCCATTGCCGACTGGCAGCGCAACCATTGAAAGGATGGCAAATCGTCCGGTCCAAGACAGCGGTGGATGAAAAATCATGTCCGAAAACCCTTTTTCCCTGCTGTTGGCCACGCGCACACTTCAACCGCCCGATTACCGTTAGGAAAATCCATTTCAGTCAAATAATCAGGCCAATCGGTATAATCATCAATTCATCGCCATTTAATGCTATCGATGTGGTGTACACTGGCGCGGACGGAGCGCACACTGCTATCGATGAGCGGCACGTCAAAATAAAACAACAAGGGATGGAAAAAAAACAGAAGGAGTGCAGAAGGAGTTTTGCATGGAAGGTGAAGGCTTCCAAAGTATGCAGCTAACAAAAAAAGAGCACACAAAAAGACGCAATTTCTTCCGATATGTGCACTCATCTCCTACGGTTATTGTTTCAACATGTCACGCTCGCGCAAGTACGCGGTACGATGAAAAGTAGTACAAGCTTTCTAATTCTATACCTTCAAAGCCACCCGCCAACGCGCGGCGTCGAAAGGTGATTAAGCTACTTCCTTTGCATTGGAACGGGATTTTAATGGTGAATAGCCAATCCCGTTTTACCTTTTTTGTATTTTACATTTTAAGATTCCTTTAGATAGAGGTAAGGTAGTGGAAAAAATGGAAATCGAAAGTCATTAGGAAGCTGGGAAAAAATATTTGCTCTTTGTTGTTTATTCAAAAAGCTCAATCAAAGCACAGAGCTTTGTTACATGGTCGTTCGATTAAAACTAATGAAAGAACAAACGCAACACTTTCGTACCCTAAATTCAAACTTAATTCAAAACAGTGGAATTAAAATTTATGAATAAAGTGAACGTCACTAGTATTTCCACGAAAAATTGGGATATTGGAATAAATTCGTGGAAACACCAAGAAAACTAAATGAAGTCCTTCTGACCAATTCTCGTGAAAAACTTCTAACAACAACGTAATGGAAACCACGATTAGAGCGTGGCCTCCTTACACGAATATCTTTGACAAATGAATGATCCTGCGGCAAATGGATGTTCGTAGATGTTTGATAATGTTCGGAATAGTCCAGAGCATTGCCAAATTAGCCCGAAATAATTTGGAGTAGTCTGGAGAATTCTGAAGTATTTAAAACCCAAACACTACGAAGTTCAATTATGCAGCATCTGGCGGATTCGTCATGCATCGGCTTGGAATTTACGATCGCTAGAATTAAGCAATACAACTGCCAATTTTCAATAACCCTTCCAAAAGCTCGTAACTCACTGCAGATCCGCTATGCTGTAAGTAATTCTCTTTAATTAAGAAGGTCCTCATTAGGGTCCATCTCATTAGGGGCTATAAATAATGTTCGCAATTCAATTAAAAAACCCCCAAAGTGTAGGACACAATCAATCGACACCGAACTCTCACAGCGATACGCACAAAAGCACACCATTTTGTGTGCCACAATATATCACTGTGAGGCCCCAATCTTTCGAAAAAGCCTGCGCAATATGAACGCCCGGAACATAAACGTACTGTCCCTGCAACGGTTCACACAATGGAAGGCAAATATGTACGCAAATACGCACCAGATGAAGTCATTCGACGACTCCGACTCCGGCGATGTCATTTCAATTAACAAACTTTTCACAAAACCCCAGATTGATTGCTTTTATCAGATGGATGGATGGTGGTCGGGCCCTACCGTGCCGGAGATACGGCACAGGCCAACGTTCGGGCCCGGCACTAACCCAGAAAAACGAGATAGCTGCAACACGGAGCTTATCATTTTATGCTCCATGCATCAAATCAAAGCACGGTGCGCGGAAGGTTCGCAAACTGGTCAACCGGAACGAACTGTTGCAAATGGAATGGCAAAAGAGCACCACGACAGCATGGTGCGAAATGGTGATCGATCGTCTCCCGGTGCCCCGGACCCCTCTGCAGGTCGTCCGGTGACGTGAGGTTTTCCGTGTTGGGGCACAATTTGATTTGAATTTGAGAGTTGAAAGCAACTATTTTCAATAACTCCCGCCTGATTAGTCGTTACTCAATTTACGGTGAGAGCGTACGAGTTTATCATTAACTGACTTTATGACGGTGTGCGAAGGTGGGATCATCAGGATGTCCACAAGGTAAGTGTGAGATACTTAACAGATTTAAAAGTGCATTTATAGGTTATGGAGTGATCTGTGGATAAAGGAGTTTATTGATCTAAACTTCATATTTCAAATTTAAGTAATAACGCATCTAGAATTCTTCAATATTTTAAGATTACAAACAGAACAATCTACCTGAATTTTGTAGAAGTAGTACCCTGCCCAGAAGAGCAAATTACAAAGCACAACCTATTAATGCACATTATTGATCTGTCTCCAACGTTTCCTCTCCAGAAGCCAAACACAGAGGAAACGCTTTGTTACTCACGCGCCGACAATTTTGGGGTAATGTACCTTCCAGACATTCCATCCCAGAATTTGCAGTTCGTATGTGGAAAATATTTCATACCATACCGAGCATCGCCGTTGCAGCCCATCGGTCTCGTTTCTTCCACGTATCCATCCCCTCGCAATTCGGGCAATGCGAATTACATCAGGCATTGGGCAGAAATGCCGTACGCTGAAGCTGCTCACCTGCAATATGGAAAAAAGGGAAAATGCGTTACCAGTGTACACAAGAGATGAGGAGCACTCAGGGACCGACGAGCGCAGTCACGGCTCAACCAATACGGGGAAAGTGAACCACCAAAGTAGCAATAAATTAATTTAGATTTCCATCCATATCCGGGGCGCACTTCACTGTCACGCAATCGCGTAATAGACTTTTTCGCGGGTGCGATATTAGCCTCTCTCTCTCTCTCTCTCTCTCTCTCTCTCTCTCTCTCTCTCTCTCTCTCTCGCTTTGTGTTGTGTGTGCGCGCAAATTCATTTCCTTCCCAGGCTCGGGCGGATCGAACCGAAAAATAAATACCCCAACAACAAATCCGTACCGGATCTGTAATTATCGCACAAGTACATGAAGGTAGCGTTATATTTTTTTCCCCCGCTGCTATTGCATAAGCCTAGAAACACCGGAACGCGATGCCCCGTAATTGCTATGCTGGGCTCCAAAAATGTATTACGAACTTTCCCGCTGCTGGGAGCTTTGCAGAAGGGCAACGGGAGAGACAAGGGGCAACGGGAAGGGAGAGGGCAAGGTAGCACATATTATAGTTATCAGATGTAGGCCACCAGAAGCAGAAGAGAGCTGTCAGAAGTTGTTGATTCTGGCTCGAGGCGTTGCAACATGCGGTACCCGATGGGGACGAGGACGGGCTGGTGATAATAGGGGAAGAACAGAACTATGCTTCTACCTATGCTTTACCGCCAACGAACCAACCACACACACACACACGCACACAAAAATACCCCTCTGCATTCCCTTTGGGAGCCACCGAGCTACCCAACGGGCATTGGTTCCCGTTGGCACGGTAACAACTATTCATAATACGAGAATGTTGTACGTGTGAGTGGTGCTGTGTGTAACACGGTTTGCGCGTATGTGCTGGCGTGGTTTAACATTCCACTGATAACGAGCGCTTATTTTCTCTCGCACAAACGAAAACAGGAATTTAATAAACTAATTAAACTTCGGTATTGCACTATGTTGCAAACCGCCGTTGGATCACCTTTATGCTCACAACCCAGAGCGCCACACACCGATTGGGACCGGAGCGGGGTTGAAATTCAGTGCGGTTTAAGGTGGGTAATTTCCCGGTGGTAGGCATCACCACAAAATGGCCAATTATTTATGGGCAACTGTACGGGAAGCATTCTCATGTATGTGTTAGAGTTTAGCTACATTTGGGTAATGTTTTAGGTTTTTTTTTATTTTTATTCTATACCTTTCTACCACATGAATCTATGTCAAAATTAGCATTGCAAAATGATGATTAGTGAGGGAAGAGTTATGCATTTTGGATCATTCAGCATAAATTTATATCTTCTTCATAAGCCATTTTTAAATATAAATTTTATGAAAATGATTCTATGAGAGAGTGGGCTAACAAGTAATTGATTTAATTCCTGATTTTTACTTTGAATTTAACACGTTCGGCGCCCAGCATGAATCAGTGATGTTTTCTGCAGTTCTAAAATGCCACTATTCGCAAAAAATACAGAAAAGTGTCAACAATATTTTCACATTGGCTGTTATGCATTTGTTGATTGTAAACACAGTGAACATTGTAAACATTTGTAGACAGTGAAGGAAACTTATGTTTTGCTCTTTTCGGATTCACAAAAATTAGAGAATATTATTCAATAAACAAGAGAGAAAATTGTTGAATAAAGGAAACAAATCCACAAATAATGTGGACAGTTTGCTTCCACATCATGCGAGGAAAACGTTACAAATATTTTTTTCTTTATTACATAATGTAATATTTGTTTCTACAAGTTTCAAATGATTATTATGTTTAACATTTCAAATTTACACCAAGGTGCTAGTTCTATTGATTCCGCTTCAAAAATTTAAATCAAACCTGCATTCCAAATGTTCAAGAGCGTCACCCATATTTTGGGTGACGCGGGACGCCTCTGGAAACATTCCGAAACCCATACATGGGTGACGTGCTACGAAAGGTGTTAAATTATTGCCTATTTAAGGCAGCCATAATAATTTTGTACTGCAAAACATTAAATGTTTTAGTTATTTTAGTTTTATTCGGCAATCATGTTGACGAGTCTCGTTGATCTTAGACCAAAAGAGGCCCAAGCACATGGACATTCCCACTAAATGAAATTCAACCTTCCAGAGTTAAAGCTCCTCAACTTCAAAATGTGACGTACAAAGTAACACATTGACAAAAAAAATGACCGATTTAGTTCCCCCTCCGCAGGCTACAAATGTTCCCCAAGCTAAATAAAACTTACTGATTCAACCAAAAACCAAAAATGGTTCCCCGCCTAAAAAAAGCTTTACGGAAAGTATTGCACACCACAGCAAATCGCCCGACCGCAGCAATGCGGGTGGCCGCCACTATATCCGGGGCGCGTAACACCGGGCGGCAAAAATCATAACAAAAACCGCACCGCACCGGGGGGACAACAATATTGGCATTGATCTAGAAACCGGGCCCCGGAGGCAAATAAAAACAGGAAACGGTATGCGTGCGAATGGTCATGCGAGACATAGAAACGCAACCGGCCCATCGGCAAAAGGGCAAACAAATAAATATTTGGCCATCGGCCACACATACATGTCGACCTGGGTTTGTCGGCCGAAAAGCTCATCCCGCAAAACCCCCGCACACTTATGTGCGCGCCCGGAAGATGGCGAGTTCTGGAAGTGTGATAAAATTAATGAATTCCGAAGCGATGCTCGCAGCGATCGAGGTGCCTCTAATACCCAGAGCTGTGGAATTCACCCGCAGGCGGATCAATGCATCCGCTCCGGTTAGTTCGGAGTGCCCAATTGTGAACATGGTGGCCCCCACCAGAATGGGAGAAGGGAACGGGTTTTTGTACTTCCCCCGGCGAAGCAAGACAGTTGACCGACCGAAAGACGCTCCACGGTGAGTCAGGGTGGTCGCCGACTGGAGCGATGTGTCACGCACCGCAAAGTGAATCTGACCCGGGCGGTGATAATGTGTGGCTGTGTGGCTTTCGGAGCTGCTTTGTAATTACGAGATTCGACATCGACCATCGCGCGCGTACTTGTGCGCTTGCGATTTCGCAGGGAATGACAGAACACCCCGGGAGACGATAACCGTATGCTGCTCATGAAGTACGGAATTAGTCTCGCCGGCAACACACGCGCGAACCCCTTCGTTTTATAATGCGCTTTCTTGTGTGTGCCTTTCCCTGCCGGTGGTGCTGATGCTCGTGTGTGCCCTGGGTTAATGGCTGCAGTCGGTCAGAATAAATTCTCTGCTCTCGAGACCAGCGCACTCGAACCCATCCATCCACCACGGAGCACGGAGCCAAAGCGCCAGCCAGACTCGGCAGCGTGTCTGCGACAGTGAACGTAAATTGAATTAATTTGATTGATACGAGGATAGGATTACCGATGGTCAATCGGTAAGGATAATCGGTATAAACGAGATGAGCCCAACGGGTAGTTTCTGCACGACCAGCCACGGTTCTTCACGGTGGCCAGGAGTACTTCACCGGTAGAATTGCTAAATAGAGAAATCGTCCTTTGCTGAAGGTACGTGATAGCACCTGCGCCGCAATACCCGGTAAGCGATCCACCTCTTGCAGCGAAATCAATCTCGACCATGTCACTCACTCATATCCGGCCCATTCGCTACCGGGGACCGGAGGTCGTCAAAGTTCATCGTGCGCTCCAGTTATTACGACGATGCCGCTCGACTAATAGGATCCCGAGTCCTCCCGAAACCCAAGAAACCCCCACGTGTAGATTCCACGTTACCGGAGAGTTTTGTGGATCAGGACCGCTCGGACGAGCAGGGGATTATCTTGTTCCATGATGCAGCAAACAAATGGTAAATGGCTTTTCCTTAAAAACGGTTACAACTGGTACGACTGGTTCGCATCCGCTCAAGTCGGATATCCTAACGCTTATTTTCTACCCCCTCCGCTGGCAGGTTTGCTTATTTTGCAACGTGAATTTTGTGTCATTCGTTCACGCAGGACGAGCCAGGACAGAACGGTACCGAGAGCAGCTTGTTGAAGTTAACAAATTTCTCGCATTTATTATCGTCACAGCCGGGTGGCAACGGATCGGCTGCATGCAGTGAAATGTAATGGGAAGATTATTGCATCCCATGTGTGGAATTCACACGTAGGTTAAGGGTTTCGTAGGAGGATGAACGGGTTAACGGTCACGGGACGGGTTGTCTGTGGTGTTGGAAACGAAAACTGGGGGACAATAAATATAATTGGATCATTTAGGTTGACAAACCAATCTTAAAATGTGCACGAAGACTCGTGGCTTCAGGACGGCTTGGATTAAGAATTTAATGTAGATTAAAGTGGTTTGTGCAAACGCTGCCGGACAAACATCCCCAATTTATTACATCTTTCTACTTCGCCATTTTTCATTCTTCTGAATGTTTTGCTAAGATTGGATGTGTTGGAATTTTTTTTCTCAGAGAGATGCATCAGACATTGAACTACAGTCAAGTTTCTTTGACCTGCAAGCTGAAGAATCCGCTAACTTAGAAAGACTTGCAGCTTAGACACGGCTACCTTAGAGAGACATTGGTGTACATTATGTGCAGCCTAGAGAATGCCATGTTAGAGAGACTTTGCAGCTTTGAGAGACAAAAAATGTATTGAAAATGAAGGGACTGTCAAAAATGTTCATCTTAAGAACACTTTCTTTGAGAGATACTACCTTAGAGAGACTTGACTGTACTTACAAGATATTCATACAGATGTAGTATCATCTTCAAAAAACCTCTTCTAAACGCGTGTACTGTTTTTGCGTTCCAAAACCCTTCCCAAAAACGAAAGCAGTAGCCCTTCACCGAACAAAGGTGACATCAGAAGCGAACGGAACATCACTACCGCCGATGCAATTAAAACCGAAATCCGAGTTAGCACACTTACGCTATACGATCGGGGCAGAGAACATCAATAAACCATCGATCAAGCTAACAACCTAATAAAACTCCAACTATGTCACTTCTGGCGTGGACACGGGTTCGAGGGCGAGCGACCAAGCGAGCGCGCGCGCGCGCACGTCTCCATCGTTGAAACCCGCGTGTTAGATGTTCGTGACAGTGGATGGCAGCCAGAAGAAGAAGACGATAACAACAGGCTTGGAGAGAAAAAAAAGACACCAATATACGAAAGAAATTGATTGCTCGCCCTACTCAAAACGGAAATCATTAGCGATTTTATGAACAACCCATCAACTCCAACCCTGTGTCTCAACAGGGCAGAACGATCGCAAATAAAGGTGCGCTTTGGTGGGGAGGGCGAGATGGCAGGGTAGACTAACGGGGCGGGAAGGTCAGTCATCCCGTGTCAGATGCGCCCGTGGGTTGGATGGCCAGAAAAAGGCGCAAAGCAATAATATCGGCGTTCGCTCTCGAAGTGCCCGCGTACTACCTAACACCGAGAATAGATGGTTTTGACGGTCATAGACGGTCGTCTGCTACGGCGCGAAGATTGGTGTGCGGCCACCAAACGCACGCGGGCTAGCACGCCGAAGTGATGAGCAATCACCAAAGGATTGGTGTGGAATATTGCGTAAAATATCACCACTCAGCCAATGATGGTGGTGAAATGGAGCCGTTCTGGACAGGGTGATAATAAAAAAAATGCGAAGTGAGATCTCGACATCGGTCATTTGGTGCGAAAAAACGCATCGCTCGTTTGCGAAAACTATAAAAGGATTGCCCATAAAGAAGCAGGGTAATAACTCATAAGAAACTGATTAAAATTGTAAAACTTCGATCGTGATAAAAATGGCATTCGCGCAAACAGGCACCCACATTTCGTTCGGTTATGATGGGAATGTAAGTGCAGTGCGTCATTGAACGGAACGGGAGAATGTTTTAAAATAATTTTTCTTACTTTTCCAATACTTTCACTCTTAATACACGGCTTGTGAGAAGATATAAAAAAAATAAGATATTTAGAAGAGATTTAGAGGATATTTAAGAAGATAATTATTCTTAAGGGAAGAGAAGAGAATATAAAAAGATATTTAGTAAATTAGAAACTGTTTTTAATATATTTCCTTTCTTTCCTTTGGTAAATTAGAAAGTATACTTATACTGCCTCATACTATTTAGACTTAGCTCCGGGTCTTTATGGTCTGTATTACATAATAAAAACTTTAGCATTTAGCATTAGCATTGGAAGCTGCACGCTATTACTTATTTGTTCCACTCTTAAACTAAACCCAACTTTATTTTACTTTTCTTTCTTGATGTACAAGTTTTTTTAGTTAACGAAACATGTCCAAATTTATACTGTGTGCAACTTGTCCTTTGTCACACATAGTGTTCCTTGTAGCATCTTATGCGGTTCATTAGTTGATCAAGGAGTTCATTCCCTAATCCGGTTTATTTGTAACTATAAACGCGTTGAAGCTATTGTCTTTAGGACTATTTCAACTCAAAAAGACGCATCTGTTCCAAATTATGCAATCTTGAAGATTCGTGAATCTAAGAGTATTTGAGAGTTGATCTCTGATTTGAATGATTCCTCACTAAAGCTTCATATGAAAGACTCTGCTCAAAAGATTCATTAAGCGCGCACTACTTATATGCTGTAGGTTGTCGATGCCGTCTTAAGATACAAGCTTTCTGACATTAATGATAAACCACAATATCCGAGGCAAATAAATTGAAAACTTTTCTTATTGAACAAATTTTAATGCCTGATGAAACTATCCATCCCAAGAGTTTATGATTTTCTTTGCCCGGCAAAACGTCTACTCAAATGCATAATGCACTAATTATCCCCCTAAACAGTGTGCAAAATCACAAATAGCTAGACCACCTGGTATCGACCATTAAAAAAAACACATTTAACATGCATGTTCAATGTCGAATAGCCGAGCCCATGTTACATCCGCGACGCAAGGACTAAAAACTAGCTCGCGATGTCATAAAAGCACTTCAAACGCCAAAATGGAGCGAATGAATTATTTACAAGTGCCGGACAAAAGAGTGCCAAGACAAAAAGCGCTACACTGCCGACCCACCCGATGATGGTACGCCCACTGTATCGGAGACGGCAGACAGTATAATTTTCCCAGCGCTCCCGCACGTTCCACCCCACCCGTACCCGGGGGTGCCCCATGTGTCGAGAGAGCTAATGCATTTGTTTTTCACCCATGTTCAACAGTCGTCGGATTTCAATTTATTTTCCCAGTGAGTTTCAATTTATTTCCACCAACCACACTCATACACACACACCTTCCGGCTCCTGCTACGCAATTAAGCATGCGAGGAAAAACGCGCAACGGAAAAGTACACAGGAAGCATTTGCAGATGGGAAAATAATAAAAGAAGCCGGCCACAAAAAGTCAAACTAAAATTGCATACTAATAATCGAACCGCTCCGGCACTCACCGTCCGCCCTGGTGTACGTGTGGAGTGCCATTGGGGCAGTGTCGGATCATAGCTACATCATAGCACTGTTGAACCCCGACTGCAATAGTAAGGCACCGTGCGCGGGGGGATCGAAACCGAGCAGGAAGGATGGACAAAATCAATCATTTTTGATTATGTGTCATTTCGCGATCGGGCACGGGTGTACCGCTGCTTTGGTCGATTTCGGGTAGGCCCGGTGCGTTTTATCACCTCTTTCCTGTGTGTGCGCACAGACAGCAGGGCCCGCGCTGTTCCGGACAGCGGACAAGATACATGTTCTCGGGTGAGTCAACGGCGTACAGTGTGATCGATTCACCGCCAATAAAGCGTAAGCGGGGCAAGATACAGAGACAACCACCAGCAATCCCCGTCCAAGAAACGTACAAACACCAACATATGTATGGGCACGATATGATAATGCCGTACCCTCCTCTACCACTTGCCACCCAGAACAAATATGAATCACATCGCTCCGGCGCACCACTATGGCCACTCATTTATCGGGTACAGGCTTTCAATACACCGATAGCCCACCACCGGTCAGCCGTAAGTAATGAATTGTGTCAGCTGTCTTCCGGTGCTGCATATCTTGTCCTATTCCCGTCCCACCATCCCACCCCGAGGTTCCACCACATTCCTAACCACCGGAGGGTTGAAGAATTCTCGGGTCAGGAAGTTTGTGGCGACAGAAGTTCTCGTCCGTCCCGGTGTTTCTTTGGTAACATTCTTCGGCTCGGGAGCTCCGTAACACAACCCTCTACCCTATGGCCATGTTTCCATCCCGTTTCAAAACAGAACACAATATTCAGATTTCGAATTATTATCGATCCTTTGATTACCCCGTTTGCCACTCGACAGTACTGGGGATGCTTTATTATGGGCCCTGATTTGTCATGAAGCAAATTGTACGGCTGCAGTGGAAAATGCATTCTGTCGCCTTTTTCTTCCAATCGCCGCTGTACTCTGGTCTTTATTTTCCTGCTGCGGAGTGTGATAGGGAAATTGGAAAAAAAGGCCAAGGAAACTAGGCCATCGTAATGTGGGTATGGTGCACTGGCACAGCTGCAACCAAAACGCCCAAGCAGGCGGATGAATATTTAAAGAACTACAAAAGAGAAAGAGAGTGAGAAAATAAAAACCTGAACCAACTGCAATCAATACGTCGATAAGTGGCCGTGTTTAATGTTGGTGCGAACGGGGAGTTAGAAATAGCGGGCTCGTCCTTTCAGGTGCTCCTCCTCCATCCAATGGTTCGATTCGAAACGCTATAAAATCCCAGAACCGCAGCTTTTCAATTCCATGAATTCAGAAACCTGAAACAATTATGCTGCGATGCACCAGGGAAAACGAATACACCAAAGGAGAGACAGAGTTGCAGAGGTAGGTCGACAGAGGGAGTCGTTCTGAGGGTGTGCTTTACGCCACATGCCACATGCTGAAGGGCCGATATGGCATGGCACAGGAGTGGGAACCTTCACTGGAACTACCTGGAAACTGGAACCCAAATCCGTGTCATAGGAAAAATTGGAAGATGAGCTAAACAAAAGCGAGGTAAAAAAAACAGACCAATGCTCACCATATGGTGTTGTCAACATTCCAATACTATCGATACGAAAAGCAGGGTCCGGCCAGGAATATGAATCCTTTTTTTCGAGTGTGAACCTACCTGAGCTGACTCGTTATTGGATCTGCGCTTTCGGGTTGCCTACGTTTATTTAAGCGCCAGCCGTGGGATCTTTTTAAGGGAATTTTATTTTATCTAAAACTCCGATCCGGTCCTGGCAGCGAAGCGTTTGAGCACAAAATTAAAGGTATTACAGCTCTTTTCCAGCTCCTACACGAGCAGTGTGATCTACTTCAGACATTCGGCAAAGCGGAAAGCAATCTCCCCCGATGCAATACCACGGTGCCCTACTTGGCACAATTGTATGTAAATTCCCTTAAGGCCCCCATCAGAATGGAAAAAAAAGAACTCTTCCCGGGCCAATGGCAAATAATTGGATACCAAAACTCACCTAATTTAAGCTCTTCCCCAACAACCGCGTGCATCCAGGAAGGGCCCCCCCAACGGATGGTGGTATTATTTTATTTAGCTGCGAATCGTGCAGGTTACGACCGGTGAATCGTTCGCCAAATAAACCCGTAGATCTGGTGGTCGCCTTGGCAGGATTGCAACGCACGTACCGTAGAAACTTTTGTTCCCGGGGCGCACCGGGGCGCAACTAATGCTTCACCGTGGGCTTAGGAATCGTTCGGTAGGAGCCGATTTCGGCACACAAACGTGACCGTGATTGGGGCGGGAAGACGAAAAAAAAAATCGATGACAAAATTTCATTGAAATTCTAGTCACCGATCACCCGTGTTGGAGGACGTTTGACCTTCCGAAACTTCCGATTTCGTTGCTCCCGCGATCTATAATGCGGCCTACACAACCCCTCGGGTGTGTGCGACGAGCCTTTACGATGTTATGCATGGTGATAGCGTGGCTTCTCGCGTGAAGAAGCCTTTTAATGCGCTGAATTGTTCTGATATAGCGCGCGAGCAGTGGCGTTGCGCTATCGAGCAGCGAATGAAACGCTTATCGCTACCATTCAGCCTTGCACACCGACACACACACACGCACAGGCTGGTAACCGGCCATTTTCTCCACCGTTTCGTATAAATAAACACATTTCAGGATTTGAAGGTTTTCAAATGCGAACGATCGGTTCGGTAACGATTTTGATAGCGCTGTGCCGCCACTCAACGATTGGCCCCGATTGAGGGCCATCTTCATCTGAATGCTTCGAACAAATTGCGGTGGTAAAGATTTCTTTAACTGGAACTGATTTTTTATTCAAATCGAATGGAAAATTCCGTTCCAATATTGGGTTCGATATAAATATTACACATGTTAATAGCTTTGCTTGAACGCCATTGGGGACATTAAAGATGTTGGTAGTTTAGAAAAAGTGAATTAGGAAAAAAAAAAACTCTGTCTGTGTTTTTTGCAAATGTTTCCAATTTTCGATTCGATTGTTTGTACTGTGGAGTTTGAGATTTCTTTCTGGGAAGCGTAAAACATAAGAAACTTCTTCGAAAAGTCATTCACATTACGAGTCGACTCTCTGATGATTGATCAATTTCTAGAGATCTCAAAAGAGAGAGAACCTCCTCAATGTAGAAAGATAACTCTCCGAAGCTGAATCGACTTCTACAGATTTTCAGGATTTTCAAATTGAAGATATCAAATCTTGAGAATGTCTGGAAGCTTTTTAAGTTGAAGTAGAACATGTAGAGCTAGATGTGGAATCCTTCTTATTTTCTTAAATATTTGAAGATTCATATAATAATTCTTCATGAAGATACAGAGCATCATGCACCTTCATATTTAATATGTAAATTCATAAAATCGATTCAATGATTCACTCTGATCCAAGAGACTCAGATGAACTCAACAACAACTGTTAGAAATATATTCTAAATTAAATAAAATTGAGTACAAGGAGAACATCTTTAAACTAAAACTACAACATAAAATGCACAACTTATATACAATATGATACATTACATCGCTAACATTGCATAACGAAATAAATCTTTCCACAAACAGCTCCTCGCTACATCATCCCCACACACACACAAAGGCTGTTGTTGTTGATATCATGACGAATTTTAGAACAAGTCCGAACAAAAGACACCACTGCAAGAAAGTAATTTGCTACGCACTACGCCCCGTAGCAGCGTGCGTCCGTTAACAATGGCCCATAAAAAAATAAAACTATCCCACCCCCAAAAGTACAGCACCAACCATGTTCTACCACACACTTACCGGAATGGTTAATGATCATACCATAGGGTGACAAATTTGGACAAGATATTCAACGTCACCCGCGCTGTCATCCTCTTGGGGGAGAGAGGCTCTGGGCCCTTTCACGACCGGATCACAACTATGGAACGGAACACCGTGAAACCATAGTAATGACGACATTATTGTTATTATTTTTCCCTTCCAAATCCTGTCCCGGTAGCTGGCTCGTTTGTAGCTCCGATTCCTCGTTGGATCGCCCGGAAGGGGCTGAGCAGCGATGAATTTGAATTTGAAAAGGAAGCACATTACGGGCAGTAAGCATAATCACGGTAGCATATCAGGCGCAGTCCAAGCTAATTCACAATCAACTTTCCGTTTCGAGGGCCCTGTTCGACAACCCGAAACAGAAACTTCTTTTGGTGCGTTCCCGAGGTAATAACTTACCTACCCTGTATTGTAAGCAAACAACCAAATGCTTGCAGAAGATAGGCACTGCATCTCGACAGAGGAATTAAACCCCCAACAAACAAACTCATTTGCTCCGTCGGTCCCCATTAAACTCACGAGGATGTGTAGTGTGTTGTTTGTGCTCGACTGCCGGAGTAGTCTTTGAAATAGTTCTCTATAACCTCTCCACAAAACTTTGGCCAAGTGCAATAATAAATCTTACATTCCACTGGCACGGTACGCTGTGCTGCACTTGTGTGAAACCATACGCGCGATTTGTTTGTCTCTAGTATGTTCATTAAAACTTTCCCATCGATACACGGGGCAAATCGTTGCTTCACGCAAGCAAACACTTACGCATGTGCAAGGATCCAATATAAGAGTGACAGCATTCGGTTGGTAAAACACACCGGCACAACACGGAGGCATGGGTTTTGTTGGCAGAGGTTTGGCTAAATGTTAAGGACTTTTAATTCGTGACCAAAGCGCAAAAGTTGCACCGCCAAGTGGTATTAAACAGTAAGTGCATGTCGCCACCACACGGAACCATTCCAGAAGAACAATCAATGCTATGGACAAATCCTTTCACTCCCATGAAAAGCCTTCGTTTTCCCGGCTCCAATGTACTCTCAAGAATCGGGGAAGCTTTCAGAACGGTTTAATAACCGTTTCCCTAGCATTGGCTTCACAACCAACAGCACAAGGGGAAAAAAAGTTGTATGCACCGGACTTTTGAGAGCGAAAACGGATATCGGCATCCGTGGGAGGATAGTTAAAAGGGACACACGAGGTTTTGGCGAGTCCCGGACATGAGTTGCGCATACTAATGAAGTCAATCGCAGCGTCGTCCGGTTTGCGGTGTTGATGCTTATGATGCATTCCCAGCCGGCAGAACGTCCCGAACCTAGAAGCAAGTACCGAACCAGGCTTTCCACCGTTTGGAGGGAAGTACGGACAGGGGAAAAATCCCCAACTCGTACGATCGGAAAACGGTGACACAGAAGCGAAGGATAACATATTGTGTCATCCGGCATGTCCTGCCACAGGATGGCAACTGCATTTTCCACACACAGACACACACATTTCCCGGTTCAGTACAGTGAAAAAGTGAATTCCAAACCGTACTTCCCATTGCAATGCAGTGCTGCCAGTGATAGATATTTCGTTGTTTTTCTTTTTTTTTTTGTTTCTACTCTCCTCCGTACGCTACAGCAGCCACACGCAAAGACGATGACAGTGGAGCATTCTGCCATGGAACAGTGGACACTCTGGATGGCAAAAACGCGTTTGCTGCATTTGCATATGCGGGACAAATTAATTATCTGTCAACGGTGGTTGGCATCTGGAGCGTGATGAGCTCACACACACACACGCATGTGACACAAGACACAAGTGGCATAAAAGCGTACGCAGAGATGGGCTTTTGTCCGCCGGCAACCGGAATACAATCAGTGAAACAGACCCAAAACGCTGCAGATCGATGCGTCAAAACGTACCACCCACACACACACACACACACACACACACCTATATCAATGCAATCGCCGGACACTGTCCGAGTGGGAACTTATTTTGTGCTAATTATTCTCCTTTTTCCCTGCTTTTATACAATCTTATCCGATTGACTGGTGCAGGACGATTTGAGCATCGGAAAATGTAGGTCATCATTGTAGTAGGAAGACACATCTTTAGTCTATTTTCACGAGCAAAGAGGTTTCCTAACAAATACCATCTCTCTCTCTCCCTCTCGGTACTATTTCGCTTTACAAAGTATTTCTTTGAGGCTGTTCTTGAACACCCCGTACACGTCAAAACATTATTGGGCCAGCGCCATTATCATTTGCTCGGGCTGTGACACGGCTTCGTGGGACATTATTTGTTCATGTCATGTTTAGGTTGCGGTAGTAAAATTTTTCAAACGAAATAAACATCACATTCCGCCATGCTACGGGCACTCGTACCGAAAACTCGTACTCGACAAAATCGAAAGCGAACCGCTGCATGCGTGTTCTGTCCAACCTCCAGCCATGGTTCCAAACGCCAAGCCGTGGTGGTTGGTTGCCGGATTGATTTGTGTGTAACGATTTTCCGGCTAGATCGGGAGTGCGCACAGCTGGACCGACAAAAGACGCGTTGCGTGATCGTGGTGCGATTGGATGGATTGAAAGGTTTGAAGAATAGCAGGAAGTGAGCACTTGTGGAATCGTAAAATAGTCACGTCGTAAAGTAAAATATATTGCCTGCGTATAAACATAGTTTTCATAATCGTATTTAATTGCCCCATTGTATATGCAATCTGCTCGGTACACGAACGATAAACAAATGTTTGTTTTGTCTCACTTGCGCTAGAATTATTTTAATGCATGGTAATGGAAGTTGTTACGATGCTTGAAATCTGAAAATGGTTAAAACTTGGAAATTTATATTTATTAGGGAGTTAAAGTTCTATCGCACGTCATCAATGTAATGTCACCCACAATATGGGTGACGCTCTTGTACACTTAGACTAAAATTTTCGATTACATATTTAAAACGTAAAAAATAGAGCATATATTTACATTTGCGATAACCAAAACATGGTAGTCGCTTAATGGAAGTTTTCTATTTAAATTATTATAGTATTTTAAAAACGGTCACCGGTGCTGAACGTGCTAACAGCAACTCGCTCTTGTTTGGAACCCTTTTCGGTGTTATAAAATATTTGAAATACTTTAAAACACACACAACTCCAAAAACTCATCCACCAATCCAGAGTGGGCAGTCGGTTGGCGTAGGAAAAACACGTCCAAAATGTGACGTTTAACTTCGAGACGCGTTTGAGTGTTTTCCAAAGCATCCCCAGTCTCCAGTCCACCCTCCCGACATCCCTCTACTGCATCACGTCACTTCAACGTTACCGACGAGCCAAAGCCACCCAATTGTCATGACGGGGAATGCGTACGCTTCCACTTTGACGATTGCCGAATGGTGTGCCTACTTCAAAGTCCATCCCAATCCCACAGTGAGCACGCCGGCTCGAATCTCCCCCGGCACATTCCGCTCCCGCACGTGACACGCACGGAAAATGCGGGAAAACGGAAGGGGGAGGGGGGTTGGGCAAAAAAATAATAAAAACAATCCCGTTCGGCCACACACTTTTCCCCCGTTTGTGCCCATCAATCAGAACCGTCCACGGGTCCGTTGTGTCGGCACAAACGAACGACAAAACTTTGAAACTTTCCCGATGATGTCGCGGGTGATTTGAAACATAGGCGAAGAACTTGCACCCCCCTCCAACCCCCGTAACTCGGGTGCGGTGTGGTTGTGTGCGTGTGTTTGAATTGGTTGATTGATTGAATGGAGTCTAATTTTAAAGTGAGCGCCCAATATGACGAGCGGAACTTTAGCTACACCCGTCACCACCGATACGGAACCATCACCTTCCCCCTTATCACCCTAGCCGCAGCTGAGTTTATGAAGGATGCTGCTGCTTCCGAACCCAAGCCCGGGCGTTGGTGAAGCGAATCCAAGAAACTCTCGACTAGTTACAAAAGAAATGGTAGAGAAAAAGTGAACAATGTAACGTGGCGCGTTTTGTCGGGGCCGTCTCGCCAGCGCAATACCCCCGGTGTTTAGTTGGATAAATTGTGTTTAATTTTCTAATGGCCAAAGAAAGAGACTTTTGTTCGAAACGAATCCGGGGAGGGCGGTTTTCAAGATCGTTTGCTGCCGCAGCACGAAGTGATCTCTCGTAATCAATTTCAAGTGACCCGAAAACCACTTCCAGCCATGTTAGCCCACGGTGGTGCCCGAGAGGCCTGTAGTGCTGAAGAAGTTTGCTCTCGGGTAAGGGCCGTTGCTACATTGTGCGTGCTGTAAAACGATCCGAGACATTCGGGGAACAATTTGTGATTGATGTCGAACTGGTATTGAGGAGTGGATTTTTTTTCTCCCTTACGCTTCCTTTTGAAAATAGTCTCTAAAATGAAGTTTGTTTACTTTAGCAGGCCCAATCGGTTGTACAAATAATATAGCTTACACACAGAAAAAACATTCCTCCGGTTCTTGGTAAGTCAATCGAAACAACTCACAAAAGCGTGACTAGTACAATATTTTAGTCAAAGGACAAGTACTGCGAGATATCTAGTCTTAGATGATATTAGCTTTAAATGTTAGATCTAAGAAGGAATTTTAAGATATAGTACTAATTTCCAGGAATATTCCAATCTAAATTTCGACCGTGAGCGGTTCAGAGGACTCCTGCAGCAGACCAAGGCCGCGAAGCGGATGTAGCAGATAAGTAAATAAGAATTCCTATCTAAATCCTTTAAAGGTCTAAAAATATCAAAATAATTGTTTATAGCTCTCGTCTTTTCACATATTTATGTATATATATTATCGTACATGTAATAAAATACTTCAAAAAATTATTAAAATCATCCTTTAAATACACAAGATGCTTCAAGAACTTCATGACTAAAATACTAAACGTTTTGTCCTGGTATCATAATGGTAGTAATACAAGAATTATTATGATTTGGATAAAATTACTAATATAACAACTTACTATTAGACATTTGAACAGTATTAATTCATATTCGGAATTATTGCTCAAAGTCTCAACAAAATGATCTTAAATTGTGCTCCAGGAGTTGATTTTGTCTTCGTGAGAGCATGATGAACTTCATGACTAAACGGCGGCCAATCTTCACAAGACAGAACCCATCCGAACCTTTTCCCTATAGCAACCTACTATCTGACACAATAAGTAAAGTAAGCCAGACCCAAAAGATCGTTAAACTAAGAAGATGTCCAAAATGTACCCTATAAAGGATACATCAATTCCGTAGCTAAAATGAGAACACATTTCACCTTAAATGCTAAATAATGTCTATAATTACCTGACGATAGCTAATACTGTTTTAAACGTATCGCCCGTAGCGTACTTTTCACTGTAGCAATAAGAAGAAAAAATACCCTCTCCCAGAGCAAATCATGACACTCATTGGACGTTTTGTTCACACCTTCTTTATCTTTAGTGCCATAAACGATTTCGCATGCCATAAACCAATAACTAACGAATCGAATCGTGGAAGGTCAAACTCAAAAGCCACACACAAACCCATATGCTTTCTCTTGGCAGTTGCAGGTCCTCGATCTGTATGGCCCACTTCCAATAATTGCATACATCTATGCCAGCTTTGGGCTTTGCGTTATTAGACAACCGTGCCTATTGACTCAATCTCGCGTCCGTCAACTGGCGATGATTGATTGCACGAGCCATTTACCGTCACCGGGAGGATTGTGTGATATTTAATAGGGAAAATCTGACCATATTCGGACCCCTATTGCTTGTTATGCCGGGACGAGATTGTGTGCAATATTTGACTAAGATAGCGCCACGCAGTGATTGCAAAACTCTTCCCTTTTTTGCCTTCCTTAACACCCCACCGATAGCGGCGGATTTTTGCTCCCCATTTTACGAGTGTATGTCGAACGCACCCCCCTTTCTGATGATGGCACATGATTCGGTGGAGTTATACTTGATTGCAAGCACTTCCACAGCAAACCCGGCCAGACGTTATCTTATGGTCGAGACGAACCCCTCGAACGACACTACTGCATGGCGCTGTGTGCCTTATCGGTGCTATCAATAATTGGGTGCTTCATTTAATGCTGCTGTCTTTCAGACTTTCATGAACAACAACAAAAAATCAATCGATTGATGGTGATGGTACGCAAATGCAATCACAATTCGCTATTCAGCCCACTATCGGCTTGGCGAGGATGTCACGTGAAGGAATTTCATCGCAGGCGTAAGTTAGTTTATGACGCATCGCACACAAAACGAACAAAAAATTCATTCTTTCGCCATACCCAATCCATCATGTCTGGTGAGTCAATGAAATAGATCATTTAATTTCATCAACTCATGAGTGGGCTCGTTACACGGTGGATTGCTTCCTAGAGAAACCAATTTCCTCCGTGCACTCGCAGGCAGCAGAGCGGAGCAGCGTTCCGTATCCGGAACTGTGGAGCTTTAAACTCGGCATGTTAATTACAGCGAGGCGATATTCTCTAATGTTTGTAGGCGATTTTTAGGGTTATGTTATGCAAACCTTTCACAGCACATTAGTCGAAGGTGGAAGCGGAAAAAGGTGTGCTAACATCGCAGGTTTCTAAGAAGGACTTCCAGCTTGGTGCGCTGATCTCCAGCAAAATCCTTAGCGAGAGAGTAATTAATTGTGGATGTTAATTCGATGGCCGAAGTGTTTCATCCCCGGGATCCGGACGAATGATGCGTCGTCCATTTGTGGAGGGGGGGTTGTTATTCTGGTGATTAATAATAATACTTTCGGGCAGGTAGGTGCTTCAAGAGGATCCACCTAGCAGCCCTTCCGGAGCAGCGCGCAAAGGGCAACGTCCTACCTTTTATTAGATCTTCTACCGCCTACCCAAGAAGTAATGTTTTTGAACCGCCACGATGTGCCCACACCCGGAGCCCAGAAGCAGACGTCATCGTTTCGGCTTTTTACAAGAATTAGACCGTCGGCTGGCTGGAGCGCAGGCTAAAAGCAGCCGCACCGTACCGTACCGACGCGGTACCAGGTTGCAAAACAGCTTCAGTGCTAGCTCTTAACGCCACTAACTACACTGCTGTGCACTGCATGAGCACCTAAAAAGAAACGGTGTTGGCACGTGAAAAGGCACCGAGACAAAAGTGGATGTTTACGCCAAGCGGTATGTTTGTAGAATTAATTAGTTCGCCTAAGAGCGACGACAGGCAAGACCCTTCACTGCCAGAATATCCTAACGCACCGGGACTACCTGATGCCTTATTGTGCTGCGCCGGCTGACGATGTAAATAAAATGCCAGTCATTGAGAGGGTGTACTACTGCATTACCAGCCGTCAGTCCGGGCATCGGCGGAGCGCAATGTATAGCGCAGCGCAAAACGCAAACGATACAGTGGAGACTCCGCTTTGTGTAGCCTCCTTTGTCGGAGGCTGCGACAATGGTGGCGTTGCTTCGTGACGCCTGGATTCGGCGACCGAAGCGCACCCACTCGAAACGGCTGTCAGAGCATCTTTCCCCGGACGTTGGCGTAAGGGCTTAACAAGATGCAGGCTTCATTCCAGGTGTGGGAGGCTATTTAAATTGCAATACTGTAGTGGGTTCTGTTGTGACCGTGCGGCGATGGGTGAGAAAATCAGGACCAGTCGGTGCTTATTTCGCGTGACAGCGAAAGTTGGACGCCCGTTTTACATGCACCGTAGAATGCGCACGAGATATGGTAGCAGTGCTGGGTGTAATTTTGTTACCTCGACCAGCAACAATGTTGTTATTTTGATTATTATTTAAATTGAACCTCGCGTATGACCCGGATAAGATAGGAAAGGTTCGATATGGACATTTCTCACGCGGTGACAAAACAGCTGTGTCCTTTCCCAAATGCCAATCAACAATGATTTCTAATGGACATTTTATCAAAATAACATGCATAACACATTTTAATCCGATTCTATAATAATGTCTCCAGGTTCTATACTACCTAGCATTATGTATGGTTCATAAGATATGGTAGCTACACATTTAAGATAATAAAATTATATATAATACCCATTTACGGCGCAATGTAGGAGATGCACTATGGTCACCGAAAATGCAAACCGAGCGTTTAGTGTAAGTGCACAAGATCGTCACCCACTATTTGGGTGACGGGATACGGAACGTGTTTCAAGTATAATAATCACCACCGATGTGTTCAAACGATCAGATATTTGATTTAGTCGAATAATCTACACAAGAATGTCTCCATCTTACAAAAACAAATGCCAAGAAACTATATCATATCGAGCCGAAAATTTTCCACACATAATGAGGAGCCAATAAAGTGGGTTTATAGCATGCGAATAACTTCCCCGGGAAAAAGCTACTCCTCACTCAAATATTATCAGTATTATTGAATTGAAAAACTGGAATTTTAAATAGCAACAAAAGGGCCACATTAAAAACAACAATAAGAGGTTCAACTTCACCACCAGCAATTCATAAATCAGTGCCCCATCTAGAAACAATAATAATCTATCTTTGTCGCTGTTTATCACATGCAACCAAAAGTAATTATAATTTATTGCAGTTGCCTCACGTCATTCCCACCTCTCGGCAAAAGGAATGTGATACACTTTCTTCGCCGTGTGCCACACAGGTCGACAAAACCGGGCCCGGAGCGCTGCGGTGTTTGTCGCTTGACAGGAAACATGTCCCGAGGGAAAGTCCCCATCGCTACAAAACGACCCAAGAACGTTCGATAATCATTTTCCCGTTTCGCTGCTGCTTCCCAATGTTTGCCATGAGGTGCGTCGTCGTCGCTCTAATTCGTCGACAGGCCGGTTGCCCCAGAGAGATCGCGAACTGCCCTCGACCTTTGCCATGTTCGATTGTCTTGTCTTGGGCTGCCCTTAGCCGGAGGCCATCGTATATGACGTTGCGCCTTTGTCGTCCCCTCGACAGCGAGTTTTATTTTTACAACATAATTTCATTCCCCCGTCCAGTCCGTTCCGGTGTGTTGGTGGCCACCGTCCGGTACGTGTGTGACACTTGTAACTTTGCAACGGAAGTTACACACGCGTTTTACGGGTGGGCAAGATCTTGCGCTGGTTGTATGCACTATTTGCTGGTGTGGGTTTGTTCGTTTTTTTTTTTTGGCCTTCTTCGCTCTCCCCAGAGGCCCCATCTAATGGCTCATTACGTGCCGGAAAGGGCTAAGATGGGCGGGGAGCGTCCTGACCTGAACGAAACAAAAGTGTGGCATTCGTTACGGACGTGCACGAATTAGTTACAGCATTGTTGCAAACACTAGTGCTACCATGAATGTACAAACAATGGCGCTTTATGTAAATGTGTACGCAAAACTTTGACAGCATTCATAATTTCCGAAACGATTAATGCATTATCCGTAGGGTATGCGGTCGAGACATGTGTAGCAAAAGCGAGAGAGAGAAGGATTTTCATTAGATTTAATTGCATTAAAGGTATTTTAATTTTTTTCCTGTATTCAACACGATTAAAACCCTTCCGAAAGTGTGACTCATAACTGGTTTCAGGAATGATAACAGCGGATTCCAGCCAGCATTGTTTGAAAAAGGAAAATTTCGGTGCCTTATTTGAGTTTTTTTTCCTACCGTTACATTCCGTTCCTTGCTAGTGTCCACCAAGGGTGACCACCGAGGTGGTAAAACGTTTCCAAACCCCTCCCATACACTCGTCTGCTTCGAGTGGCCTTCTGGTATTTTATTATTGCCTTTTTTTCTCTCTGTGGTGCTGCTTCACATTGCACCATATCTTAATTCGTGCGCAGAACAATATACTGACACTGGAATGCATAATTACCGCATCGGGGGAAAACTGACGGAAACTGTGCACACACACACACGCACCCCCCAAGTGGCGAGTGCCAAAACCGACATCACACTGAAGAAAAAGAAGGGTGGAAAACAAAAATTTATAATAAACGCAACCACACCGGAACATCCTTCCGTAGTGTCAGACCCGAAAAATCATTTATTCAGCTTTGTAAGATGAATTTTTCACCAACCGGAGATGAATTTTTAAGCAGCCAGGTAGTAGCAATGGTATATATATACCCGTAGTTATATTCATTTTCCAAATCAAGCCGCTGTTTGATGGCTTTTCCCATCGTTATTCGATTTTTTTTTCTGGTTTGGTTTGGCAGACACAGCACCGATTTGAAGCATTGGCAGTCCGCAACTCATCCGAATGGTTTAGTTTGTAGCAAAATGAGCTTTTTACTGTGTCACTCAGCTGTGCTCAGTTGTGGGGTGTTACAGGGTTTTACAAGCTTATATTAAATGTCAACAGCATTAAATTTACCACGAGAATCGGTTTGCAAATTTTAGTTTAAAAAAATTAAGGTACTTTTCATTTTCATTCTACACACCTCTATTTATTATGTTCGTTTTTTTAAAAGCTACAATACAATAATCGAGAGGCTTAGATCTGGTTTTCAGTTGCAATAACAATTTTTCCCCCAAAACCCAAACAGTTGCACCATATGACAGTTGCATTGTAAAAATGTTGAAAATCATGTGGACAAAATTCAAATTCAGGCCCAGTGCAATGAAGGATTTTTTTTCATTTCCAATAAACATGTATTCGATTTATGGAAAATGTTGTTGACATTTCAAATTTGATTGCAAATTGTTTCATTGTAAACATCCCAGCGTATAAAATTGCATACTGAAAGGGCCAAATACTCGATAAAAATAAAGGTGTAGTTATCAAACTATAGTCCTCTATTTTCCAATTTTCCTAGAAGGAATACAATGTGCCATGGCATATGGATGAAATTTTCGTACCACTGTTCCTTTTCGACCTCTATTTTACTGATACAACGCAAAAATGTAGAATGTCATGTAGATGGTTATGAAATCTAACTCATTGAATGATGAAATATCTCCAAGTATAAAAGAAAAAATCATCCGCCGTTTAATTTCACTTGTCCAACCCTGCATGATGGATAGATTCATATTTTTTTCTCTCATTCTCTAGCAGGAGGCGGATAGGTAAGATAGAAAAAAAAACATATTTTTTTAGTTTAATTTTGCTGTACCTCCCAGGTCCGTCGGTTCATACATAACTTAATAGCCAAGCGAAACCGGAAACTGGATATATGAATAATGAACAGACAAACGATCTCGCCACTCCCGGTTCCACCGTTTTGCACACCATATACCTATGGGTTTTCCCATTTTTCCTGGGCATTACTTGGAACTCGCTGCCAACCGCTGGACGGAGGATACGTGCGTGTTTACGTGTACAGTCATACACACATTTATGCATGAGGATAAGAAACGATGTGCCGAACAACGAACGCATGTTCGTTCACTCAATTCGCTCTATTTTCGTATCGGAATCGAATGACATTCGGCCCCACAGGAAAAGTGGGCTGGCAAAAGCGAACCGAACCACGAAACGCATTTCCACGCGGGAATGGAAATGGATTTCACTCGAAAAAAAAAACCGCCCCCAGGAGGCTTTCGCTGTGTTTTGCGCACTCTGTGTTGCGAGTTTTCCTGTGAGACCATGTTCGACTGTTCATCCACCCCGTAGGATAACTTTCCCGTCTCCCAGGGTCTTCCGGCCCGCGGGTGACCCGGTTCTGCGTTAATGGTGGATTGTGTTTTTATGCCAGCCGACGGACCAGCCTGCAATCGGATCTTTTCCGCGGTCTGTTTTTGCAGTACAGAAGGAACCCCACCCGGGCCGCAGTAAAATTGAAGTCTAACCTGTTGAGAGGATAGAATTTCAAACGAAACGACTCTAGGCCGACTTTTAGCTCCTCGGGGAATCCGTTGTTTTCATTTTTATTAGGCCTAATCTGTGGCGATGTGGCCGCTCAGCCAACCAAGCGCACCCCCTACTCCGCGGTAGCAGAACGCAAAAGGGCCATCGTGACATAATGATGAGCTGAAAATAGTTTTGTGTTCTGTTTCGGTAAAGGGGGTGTTGTGAAAGCCGAACGTTTGCACGGCGGGTCCGCTGTTGCGCCGCAATTTGGTCGAATTTATGCCAGCTTCCTTTCGCTGTCTCCCGTGTATCCCAAACCCCCGTTTGGCCGGCCAGGGGTACGGTTTCTTAGTATGTAAACGTGGCTTTACATAATAAAGCTGATCGCATCGTAAAACAGCCAGTGGAAACATTCAAGTACTGTAGAGCAACACCGACAAATGACTACCGTTTTTACTGACTACGGTTTGATGTTTGATAGGTTTAACCCTTAACTGTGAGGTGGATTTCCGTTGCGGCAAATGGATGACGAATCGAAGTATTACGGAGTATTTTTTTTATGGCACTTTAACATGACAGGAGCCTCACCTAAAAATAAATAGAAATAATGCTGAGATGTAGCGTGACACATTCACTCAGTAGCGCTGATAAATAAAAATTTGGAGAAGGCACAATCCTAATGTTATAATCCTAATGTTTGGTAATAAAAATAGCATTGAAATCTATGATGAATTAAGTAAGAACATTAGTATTATAAAATCTTTTGGACCCCTACAGTCCTTTTGGGAACTAGAGTATTCCAGAGATTTTATTTAATAAAAAAATTAAATGCATATTAGTCACATTATAAAATAAAACAGTATAAATAAGAGTTAAATGCTCAAAAGATCATAATTTACATGCACATTATTTACAAAAATTAGCAAACCACTTAATAGGAGTAGTTATTTAAAGTTCAACAAAACGAAAAAGAAAAAAGAAATGACGAGTTACAGTAGCATTCGATCTTATTTTACAAAATAATAATAACAAAATAATTGATATTAAAATTTCATAGAAACTGTTTCCCTAATTAGCTTTTTCGAAGGCAAACCCGCAATAATAATAACAAACCATTTAAAGCAATTGCCAAACCCCTCCCGAATTTCATAAATATTCGTGCCCGTATTTCCAGGATATCCAATGAGTAATAAATCGTGCAATGTTCTCCGAATTTTTAGACAGCTTTTCTAAACAATCACCCATCAAACCGTTAAAACACCACAACAGATTGATTACAAAAGAATGTAATATCAACGCGGAATTGCTTCATTGATTGAAGCGTGCATCTTGTAATTTTCTGATCATTTCTCGAAATAATCAATACCACACCCCAAATCAAACAGGGCACCCAAGGGTTAATGCTACTTTAAAACAGTCCCCTCGAGGGGAAATTAACAAGAATTATACCTGCGCCACCAACCCGGGCTGTTTTTGGGGACACCCGGAGCAGTTTAATGCGATTTGGAACACCGGGCAAGAAAAAGGGCAACGGAAACGTAAAACCTGATTAAGATGCCTTCGCTAACGGATGAATAATTTTCCTTGTGCGTTGTACGGTTTTTCTTTATGGTTGTCAAACGAATGTTCTCCCAGGTTTTAACCTTTGGGCGTATGTGTGTTTTTTTGGGGACGCTGATGCGTGTTGCAGTTGGGGAGGCGGGCACCCATTCCAGCCCTATACCGGGGCAAGCATAATAGTGTGAGTGTGTGCAGTCACTCCAGCACTCAACATGTGGCCCAGCATGTGTACTCCCGACGCACATGTGATGGAAAGTGGAACAGTGAAGTTAATTATAGTTGGAAATGAGAATGGATCGACCGAATAGCAACTACTAACAACAATAAAAACACTTCCACACAAACACACACACACAAAGCGGTAGAGAACATTTTGCTGGAACAAAGAGAATCGAAAGCCATCCAACACATATCGTCCATCTCCGGGATAGCCAGCCAAACCATCCATCCCGGAACGTCGACACGTAACGTTTTTTATCCTCCCAAAACAACGCCCTTTCGTTCTTTAAGTACGTCACCGTGCACAACATTCCGGCAGCATTTTCCGGTAATTCCCTGGTTTCCTCCACCCGTACACACATACACCAGCACAGCGTAGACGGGAAAGTTGCCCAAAAATTACCTAACCGAAATTGTTTTCCAATTAAGCCCCAGTCTTTTGCATTCTTGGAAAATTAATTCGCCCCGGGCTGGCTTTCGGTTTCGAAAGGATCCTTTTTTCCGCAGCACCGACCTTCATACCGGCATCTGTGTATGTGGGCTTGTGTGTGTGCTTGTGATGAATGTATGTACAGGTATTTCATGAAGCTACTGACATAGTGTTGCTGCTGACGGTACCGTTGTGCGATGATCCTGTTTTCCCATTCCCATTCTGAAATGAGCTTAAGGTTCTTCATTTGTTTCGGTGTAACAAGTGAACAAGTGAAGTCGAGACGGCAAAAAAAAACAAACACACACAGGAGCACAAGTACGTTTCACATTTTCATGCAGGTCATTACAAAAATTAATTATGGCATCCGTGCCTCGTTTGTATCACCCCCGTGTCCACATGAGGTAACTGAAATGAACGTGTATTTAAAATTACTTCTCCTAGCTGAAGCCTTTGCAAATGGGAAATGGGCTGTCAGACAGCCATTTTGTACTTACAGTGTTCAATTCCAGCTACTAAAGCTAGTAGTGTTTCCCCAACCAAAACGAAGATGTTGTTTGCTCCTTGGGAAGCGTCGTCGGAAGGACCTTTGCCAAATTCACCCACCAGACATTGGTCAACCGTACAAGACTTTTGAAAGGTTCAAAACATTTAAAACAAAGAAATGCTTCTAAAACAATCACAACCAAACCACAATGCCGACAACTTCTGCGGGTTTCTTAAATGTCCTTTGAACCGTGAACGGAGAACCATCTCAGCAGGACTCGTCATGAAGGGATGAAACCGCAGACAATAGAGTATAAACCCAGCAGGATACTGGAAGACCTGATCTCTTTATACGTTTTTTTACGTCTTTTAAAAAGTATTCTCAACAACAGCAACAAAGTTGTTGTATTCTGAGCAACACATGGAAATATCTCAGAATAAACACAATAAAAAAAGTCATTTCTAATGATTGTTTTGAATTATTGAATAGGCTCAAAAGGTATATGAATTCGAGCTTACTAGAATTTCTTCGTAGCCTATCATTTCTTGGAACTTGAAATTCTAGAAGTTCATAGCTTTATTGCAAACGTGGCAGAACTGATCCAGGCAAGAAGATGCACCAGAATGACGTAAGATATTAACAGACATGCAGATTCATACAAACAGTATCAAGAGTATATACGACAATAAAATGACATCGTCAATTCTTAAAGTCTTCTGCCATGCCATGCTCATGGGCAGATAAGACGGGGTAGATCAAAATTAAGATGGAGTGTTGCCGTTGATGCATCCGACACAAATATCGGCAAAATTTCTGCAAATTAATATTCAAAATCTAGTTAAGACTGATAAAATGATATACACACTATACTAAAACCAGTATTTCGTTTAGATGTCCAGTTAGTCAAAGGTGATAAACGAGGCAATGTTCAAATGCTCCAAATGCTATTTGCTTAGTATGTATTTATAAATTCATGCCAGTATTCCTGGTAAACAGAGTACAGTTTTGCTGGTAACCAAACAGAAAAATGGGCAGTAATGCTAAACACATATCCTATCAAGCATTGTATCACCAGGGCCTTTTTTATAGAGACCCTGACGTCACTGACAAAGGAATAAACTTATTCACCACCCGTAAAAGTCGGCCCCAGGTTTTGTCCCAACCTCCTAAATCGAAGCCACTATTATCACCCTGCACAGCCCCCCCCAATTCTCTTTTTCTAGGGCATGAAAAGACACCGGAATTGATTGAGAGCGTTCGAGCAGTTCGATCTTCGATGACGTCAGTGATTCCGATGCGCTTCGCACTGACGCAGCAAACCGCACCACCGTTGTGCCGATGGAAGGATAAAAATATAAAGTAGCACAAAACGATTGAGTTTTACACAAAAGCGTAGACAAAAGTGGCAAACTAAACGCGCGATGAAAGAACGAAAAACCACGTTTCGTTGTGTTATGGTTTCTTTTTTTTTGCTTTTAAACAATCTGCTTGCGGTGTTGGTGGCGGCCACCAAGCAAAAATTGTGCACCGTAATCGAACGTAATGGATGATTTGTGGGAAAAAATGGTGGAGGCACTTTCTGGGGAAGCTGACAGGAACAACAACGTACATTCAAACACACACAGACAAAAAACGCAGTCATGTGGCACCGAGGCTCGAGAAAAGCTCATGCCGCAGCGGGCCGCGTTCGATTGATTTGATAAATTGACTCCGATAAACATTAGCACGTTCGTCGGCAGTGTGGTTAAGGATACTGTCGAGCCAGCGCAGAGCACAGAACAAAAAAAAAGCCAAAGCTCCGTTCCTTTTAGTCGTTGTAAAATCTTAGAAAAATCACGCATCACCGCATTATAGCGGGGGCACAAGCAGCGCTGTCACGGGAGTCGAAGCTACCCGATACATCCCACCAGATAGCGGATGTCCCCGGGGCAATATGTATGGCGGCTCGCAGAGCGAAGGAATACGCCCGGTCACCGAACAACACCGAGTTAGAGCAAATCAATAACATCATCCGAAGCGAACCCGTCAATATCATCATTGGGAAGATTGCCCCATCCTCGCCTCCGGGCAGTTAAACCGACTAGGGGTGTATTTTTCCTTGGGTGGAAAAGCCGAACACGGTTACTATGGAGGGCCGTGTGGGATCAGTACACAAAACCCGCAACCCAAAGTCGAAAAACAAACCCAAATCAAACAGATCAATTTTTGTTTTCGATAATGCGTACGATGTTCAATATAAAATGAATCCATATCAGTAAATCTACTACCGGGGGTTGTGGTCTGTAACAACGCACCCAGAAACCTCCGAAATGTGGTAATCAATGTTTCCAGCAAAGGAAACATAAATGGAAGAATTAAAACAAACCATTATTCAGGACAATTTGACAGGCCTACAATGCAGCTTTTTGTTGAATTAAGCTATAAGTGATCAATATTCTAACTCTAAGTAAGCTAAATTGTACGCATTAAAAGTGATCTGTGCACTAATGCACTAATGCACAATTTACTAACAAAATAAGTACCGCTTTACTCTATATTCCAAAAAAAGCTTAAACATTTAAAGGTCTCTAGACCAAACATATCATGTTGCCTTAAATAATTTTATTTTTCAGGAATTTAAAAAAATGTAACTATTATTTATTGCTACTAGCTCATACTTTACTGTATAATAACTGTGTAACGACTTCATGTTTCGGTATACTTCATGATTTTTTTTTCAAAGTGTCAAGAGGCTTAGAGCATCAAGAATATTTGATGAAAGCTTTAAGCTCATATGCAGTTTCATACGGTTGACCGTCCTCATTAAGCTCTTGAAGTAGTATTCCACAAATATTCGCCATCGGATTTATGTTTCGTATCAGGTCAACGGGTTGTTCCCCAATGGCGCAAAGTGGCCTTTTGTTACTTTGATATCCTATATTAAAGCGTTACCTTTCTAGAATATAAACTACTTAAGGTTGCGAAGTTCAAGACAATGCTGCAAATGGTTTACCTAGCTGTCATATGTGATCATATCAGTTTCATGCATGTCGAAACAATCGCCAATTACCCAACAATCACTGTTACTATGACAGCTGAACGCTTTGACATGACAGAACAATCTTCGTAGTTTGTACTAGAAAAATCAGGACTGACGACTAAAATTTCGCCAGTAGTTAGTGTTACTATACGGCTTATTAAGGTTGAGCATTTTTCATGACTGGAAGCCAGACTGACTTTGTTTTGTAATTTGTAGTGTTGTGCTTTACTAATCTTTTGAGAAGAGTCAATCATATGAAACTCTAGTCATTTAGTCAGGAGTCATTCAAATTAGACATTCGACTTTCAAATTTTAACCAACTACACAAATTTGAGTTTTCATTATTGTTACGATCGTTAGCATAAACACGTGAAAGAATAACAACTATGTAGGACGATCATTTCAGTACACACTGAACTACCATCAATCGATGTTGTCCTCTCCATTGTTAACTTGGATCGAGAAATTATGTCCTGTAATTAGTCTAATCCAAAACAGGATTTCGACCAAACGTCGGATTACCCGTAAAGGTAAGTTTGCTGTGAATGGAAACAAATTTAGGTCCGACCAGAAAGTAATTATTTCCTGTTTGCTGCCGAACATGCAAGACGTTTTACCCCATACGGTGCAAAAGACCCCAGGCTCTCCGCGAACCGATCGAGGCCGCCTTTGGACGGTCAATGAATAATTTAAATTTCGCTTTCACTAAGGTCACCACCACTCTGCCAGTAGAAGGGGTCAGCACAAAACGGTTCCCGTTTGACCCCCTTTTTTTTCAGTGGAGATCGACGAAAGCGAGCGGATTATTGTACCTATTGGAACGCGACTTTTTTTTTAGTGTCCGTGTGTTTGATTGCTGACGGGGTTCGAAAATCACACGCCATGTTCCGGCTTCTAGCTGGGATGTACGTACGAGCATGAGTGATGGGTTGTTGAAGGAAAAAAAAAATCCCTCTCACATGCTCGTGAAGGGTTGCGTTGTTGAGGTCCGTGTGTTTAATGGTGGCGGTACGTGTGGCGAAAACGCGAAATTTGCCCACAGCCAGTGCCCTGCTCTCAGACAGGTATCGAAAAGCAGACACACAAAGAAGCAAAAAAAAATGTAGACGAGACCATTGAAACCACATTCACTAACCGTTCCAACGCCGAAAGGTGCAAAAAAAAACGGAGGAAATAATAACAATCATCAAATACCGATTAAGTATCATGGCCGGTGTGCGATCTGCGTTGTGAGCAGATTCATCGGTATAATAGCAGCAGCAACAACAAAAAAAACCCCTGGCACCGGAACCGCCTATTTGCATCACTTCACTCTCGCGGGCGCACTAATTCATCCACCACTCAATCTGCAATCGACGCCTCGAAGGAAGGAAGCCGAGAAGTGGCTTGAACAAATGGTGGAAACCGATAGTGAATCACAGACCGTGAGCAGCTTGTTGCTTGTATTCGTAACAGTGTGGCAAAGCCCTTCACTGTGCCGAGAGAGATCGCTCCATGATGATCCTATACACCCCGATCAATGGCGTCGATTGACGTTCGATGATGCAGCAACGCGGCGAAAGGCGAACAATCGTTGATCGTGTGATACCATTTCCCGTCCCGAGCGGATGGAAGTCTTCAACTAGCGGTGGTTACGGTGGTGCAGTATTTGGATATCGGTCGGCCTCGCTCCATCCATCCAACCTGCCGGCTGGCAATTGCGAACGCCGCCTGATGCGATGTTTTAAAGACACAAACAAAGCGAGCGACCCCGACACAAAGCTAGCGCATATATTTAAGCTTTTAAGCCGCTTGCCACCCCCTGCGCTCCAAAAACATCCACCCACCCCCTTCTTCTACTAGGCGAAAGGGAAGAGGTTTGCGCTCGCTTATTTCCGAATCGAGGCCGTAGGCCTTCGCCGACTGTCTAATACCGTGTCGTTTCTATGGTATTTTTCATAGCCACACACACACACACACTGCATCCTTCTTACCACAATGTCATGGTGGCTGGAATGGGGTGGCCTCCTCGCGAACCTAATGGAAACCGTGTACCAGTCTTCGGAGCTTCGAAGCGGGCGGGCAATTATGCACCACCGCGCACCTAAGCAGCTTCCCGTGGTATGGTTTGGAAGCGCTTCTAATGGTGACCAAGTCCGGTTTTACCCTAAGTACCATCAGATCACCCAACACCGACTTCCTTCCGTGGTACTTTGGCACCGAGCATTGCAGCCGTGCGGTGCAATCAAGCCTATAAGCCGCTTCTCAACCGAAACGGCACCCGTACACTGATCCCGTGAAACTATTCGCACCTTGCCAGTTGGTTACGTTCACCGTTGGCCCGGCCCCGGGGTCCCATACCAAGGTGGTGCGTCAGCAGCAAAACTGCATTCGTCACCGGTTACCATCAAAGAGTGAACTCCGTAAGTCACCGCCGGTCGGACGGCTAAGGTGTGCGCACGCACACACACACACACACGGGGGAGGGTGATTATGGTCAGGGTCAGATTGTGCGGGCAAAGGGGTAGTGTTTATCGGCATCCCCGGCGGTTTGGTTAGTGCGATGGCGAGAGAGAGGCTGTGTGAAAAAAAGAAGGTGTCGGCCAACGGTGGATTTGAGTTGTAAATTTATGGTTTGATTTTTATTCCCTCGTGGGATCGTCCCCCCTGCTCCGAAAACAAACATTATGAGCATTAATCCTTGAGGCGAACCTGGCGGTGTCTTTATGGTGTTGTTCGATTTGGAGCTCGAGCACACCCGTAGCACTTTCCGGGGAGGGGATACCACACTAATCGATACGTTCTGTGTTTCCGTGCAGAATGATTTGTATTGTTTTCATGGTTTGCAATTTGTTATCTTACCCCCAATAAGGCAATCAATAAGGACAGTCTGTGGGGCATATGGTTTTAGGTTTGTCTAGGGAAAAGATTGGTGTGTCTTTGATATTATTTAAGGGATTAAAATATAAGTACCAAGACGTGTGTGTGAATTCCACCCAATTACCGTTGATCGGAAATTTGCATAAAAAGTGCAAAATTACATTCAGGCCACATTCTTTGATCGCTCTTACAGATTTGGGTGCAATTCTTACAATAGATTACAGCTCTCTTCAATACTTTTGGGATCTTTCAGATTTGCAAATAAAACTAAACACCCTTAAAGTTTTTCATATAATTACTAAAAATATAGTAATATATATCATTTTCAGACAAGTTATTTGCAATTTTGTGTACATAATTTGCCCAGATCATCCTGTTCAAGCTGTTAATTTGTCGCGTGGTAATACTCTTGCCGTTTGCTGACTTCAAACACGGACCAAACGCTGCAGTTCAATATTTCTCCCACTGAGACAAAATTTTGATAAGAGAAGCTTTCCAACACTCTAGGTCTAACTGAGTTCTGTCTTTTTCCGATCTGATCTAATCGCACCAACAGTCCATAAATTAATCGGGAACATTCAGACGCTACATAGTTTGAACAGTAAAAATAATTGAAAATTTAAAGAATAATTACTTTCGCTTTATTATTAGGCTATTATTGGGACTTTCGTACCATTTTAGATAAGTCGAGTCTTTAATATTTCTCGCGAATTGATTTGTCTTTTAGTTCGTTACTGTCAGTTGCAGTGTTGGGTGAACCAATTCAAATACATGATTCTAAACGGATATTTTAACTGCGTGAATGGCTCTGAATCTCCATTCTGAAGATCAATGATTCCTCAAAATATCATGATTCTTTTAAATTATTTAAAAAAAGATTAATTCCCAGAGATTCACGAATCTCTCTCTCTCTCAAAACTCATGTTAAGCTGCGGATTATAAATTAGAACGGTAGCTTATAACACAAATTCTGTTCAATTGGTCAACGAAACTGAAGCACTGGCATCAGTACTTGGGCTACTTCATCAGTACAGAAACACAGTAAACACATTTTTAAAGAAGCTTAAAATAATTATTTTAATTATTTTTAAATTTTAATTTTAATCTTTGAAGACTCATGAAAATTAGGAGATATATGAATCTTTCAGAACTAATGGCTCTATTAGGTTTCATGAGTATTTTGAAGGTCTACTTTTGATTCGATTGACTCTTAATTGAAGGTTTACCTCAATGACTCCTCTCAAAATGACTCTGTGTCTTTGGCAGTCACAACTCTAATCTGGTGGTCAGTCTCGTTCCAAGAGTTGTTTGGCATTTTAAAACATTTTAATAGCAATATGTATCATGAATTTATTTATGGCATGAAAAATTGATGAGCTCAATAAAAAAACACTATCGGAAATTAGTTAAAGCATAATGAATCATTATAATTGAGTAGTTTAGTCTCTCACAAACAAATATTCACCAGGAAAAAAAAAACGAAACAGGTGATATTTACTTTTGATTTAAATAAAAACATACGTCTACAATTAACTTTCGCTAAATCTAGTTGACAACTAAACACATAAAAACACTTTACGTACCATCCACTACAAAATCCTGTTTCGCTGGACGGCAAATTTAAAGCCCCAATTACTTCAACAAACCGATTATGGTCAAATTGAAAGTACCCAACGTTCCGACACGCCTGCGTTGCCCACCCAAATAGAACGAGCACGCAACGTAAAATCACGAACGGATTAGGTGACATCATAATACGCCATCCGTTCGCACTTACACTCCGGGTTTTGCAAACCTGGGCAAACCACACACTTCTGCACCAGCCCCGACAAAAGCCATGGGAACGCTAAACTGGCCGGGTCGAAAAGAAAGCCATCCCGAATGGAATGATTATGGGATATATAAGTATTATTTTTTCCTATTTTGTCTCTTTTTTCCCCCTCCCCTTTACCATTCCATTTGCCATTCCGTTGCGAGGCCACACCGAATCGTGCGCGAGTCGAATGACAGATCATAATTATGAACATTAGACGTTCATTAGCCCCGCGGAGAACGCAGGGCCACAGCACTAGGCCCGATTGGTCGGACACTTTCAATCATCCAAATGTCCGGCGTCTGCGTCCACGTTCCCAGGCACACACAAATATGCCACCAGCACCGGAGATCCATCAACGAACCGTCGGCCGATCTCGTAGCCGACTTGGCCCAACCCAACCTCTGCTTTTTTGGGGAGGGAGAGCAACACTTTAAGCTTTGTTTCGCATACTTCAAAACGAGGTAAAACGTTTTTAATCCGGCACCGTCTCGGACGGACATGGTTGTATACAACAACAAAAACGCCATAGCGTCCGAATCAATCTGGCGGTGGTAAAAAAAAATCAAATCTACAATAATGAACGATGAAGACAACAATCAAGGTACGATGATGCGCACTCGGTGCAGTAATCATTTCCCTGTTGGTGCACACAATTAAAGATTAGTTTCGGAGGCGCACTCGACGCCGTAAACGCGCAACAAACCAGATGCGAAGTGCAGCAACAACTAAGAGAAAATAACAACAAAAACACAGGTAACATCAAAATAAAGGTAAATATCGTCTTGCCAGACGCAAATCGCCTTCGCAGCGTGCAAATAAACGCGTCAGAAACCCGACTACCCCGAGAGTGGCCGTGGGCTCGGATGAAAGAACGCTGCGAACGAGCATAAAACGCAACGTTGAAGCGCATGGCGACAGCAGCACAGACTCCAGAGAGCCCTTCGTCGTCGTCGCCATCATCATCACTATCCATCGCCGAGCATTTTGTCGGTGTTCCGATGCCAAATTCATTATCCCTCGACGGAGACGCTGCTGATGGTGGTGCTGCAGCAGATGAGAATGAATTTCGTCTCGCCACAGAAGACGGCCACCAACCTTCCGCGACCGGGAGCCGTCACAGTGAAACCGCGCCTCGTACGCTATGGTTCAACCAGAACCGTGGACTCCGTCTACTCCCTATTTCGCACGAAGTTTAGCCCCACACAGTGGCCCGACGTTATTCGCAGACACATCGCAATTGCATTCCACACTTCGTTGCACATCTGCATACCGCCCCCCAACTCCCTTCCCTGGTGCCACCGACAGGGCGGCTGGTCCGCGACTTAACACCTCGGGAGTTTTTCCCACCTTTCCCACCGATACGCCGAACGTGTGCTCGTCGAGCCTCGGGGTCTTGGGGGCCCCGGTGTGTTTGCCGGTTGTTGTGTGACACGATGAGATGGTGAATTATTGGATTTTCCTTGCCTGTTGGGTATGCAATAAAATTAGTTTCAGACCTAAATATCGTTTGTCACCAGTACGTTTTCTCGTTGGCTATGTTTTTTTTTTCGTGTGTGTATGTGCGTTTTTTTTTCATGCTTCTACCTTTTACGCTCCGTTTGCCATCCGCTAGGTATTCCAGTAGCTGTGCCTTTCACGCTCCAAGTGAAGTCAACGAGGGCATAGAGCGATATTTTTTCGTTGTTGTAGCAGTTTGCTGTTTGTCGACTCTACCGTATGTGGTCTGCCAATTTTTCCGTCCCCAAGTTTTGCCAAATGAAGACTATTCGTTCCGTTTGGTTGGTTCGCAAAAGTGATGTTTTATTGGGTTGTTTAAGGAGTTCTGCTTAAGAATCACACCTTACCGTGCGATAAATCGGATCCGAACGATTCAGGGGGAAAGTATAAAAATGATTTGAGTTGGGGGGCTCGTTAGATTGAAAAATAAAATTTAATACCGTAGTTCTTTGCGATGCTACTCTGCATAATTGAATGTTCTCCGAAATATTGAGGATGCATAAGGACTAAAATCTCATATGTCCTGAGGTTCGTAGAATTTGAGTACAGCGTGAGAATCATTGGTCTAAATACGGAACAAGGTCCTTTTCGTTATTAGTGAAAGCATCATCCGGAGTATTGAAACAGGGTTCAATTGTACTAAACATATAGCCTAATACGTCTGAGTGGTTTTTGGTCTGTTCCGTGAAAAAGAGCGGCTAAAGGTTGATTTTTATTAATTTTGCAACAAGAACTGAATATTTCTGAGCTCTGTATGTAGTTGTATAATTAGAATATAAAAATGAGACCACAAATGAGATGTCGATGTTTGAGATCCAAAGGGTTTCATAATCGCGTTCGAAGTTACCTTAGGACCTCAGGCAATGTCGGAACTCTGTCAACAATCAAGTAGATACCGAAATTAGGATGAATTAATCTCAAGCTATTCTTCAAATCGGCTGTGATCGGTTTAAAGGACTCTTGCAGTAGGCCAAGACCGCGAAGCGGATATAGCGCCGGATAAGTAAGTAAGAATTCTTAAAACCTACGAAATGTTTGATATACGTCTACTAGCTATTAGAGCTCATCAAACGTTTTGCTTTGTGGAAATTCCATTAAAAAATATAGAAAATTCAAATTCTAGTCGACCTGTATATTATGAGTCTATGAAATATCAAAAATATAGCTAGCATTCGAATTCGTCAAAGATCTTCATAAAAGGGATTCTTCGAATAGTCAAAGATCTTTATAACAACAATACCTAGTTGAAGCCATCACAGTCCTCAGGGATAGATTAAAAACTTCATAACCTCTTTTTAGACTACAAAAACATTTCGTCTAAACCACATCAGGAGCAATTATACAGCAACTTTTCCAACAACCCACTCCATCTTAAATACATTTTATATCGTTACTCTAATATTTATTTCATCTTCAAATCCACCATCAGCAACAGCCCGTTCGAGCTATTCATGGGGGGGGGGGTGAGTTTGTTGGTGGAAACCCCTCACCATCACCAGTTTTTCCACGATGCGAAAAAGCGAGCCGAAAACAAAATACCGACCTCTTCCTCGGTTGGATGTCAAGATCATAGCAACAAAAAACAACTCCATTGTACGCTACCCCCAAACCCAAACCGTCTGTATTCTTCCCCAAAACGGAAACCAACCGGATAACCCACCCTCCCTGTTCGTAGTTGCGGTAGTACCAACGTCAGCGCAATGGCAAACAGAATCTGCCACACCTTAAGGGCAAACACAGTCCTCTAGGAAGATTGCATTAGTGTGAGCAAAGGGTTGGCCAACGCAAGGGGGCGAACGTAACACATATTTCGAAACGGAAAGGTCAGCGCAATGGTGGCTCTCGGTTAGTTCGCCAGGTTACTCCGTGCCAGGTTGTCCTTCCTCTATGATTGCAAGAAAAAAAAATAATATAAAATAATCACACACAGCACAATGCACAAAAACAACCGAAACCACCGAAGAGAGAAAAAAAAGCAGGTCAACGTCGTTATCCGTTTCGGCAGGATCCAAGGGAGTAGTCCGTGGCAGGGAGACGTGTGCAGCATTCCTGCTACTATTTATCATGGCTTCTGCGGTGGTGGCTGGCAAATGGTTAATCATTTTATATCATCAACAACGAGCCGCAACAAAACAAATGGCAACCGTTATTATTGCTCAATGGGGAATGCACGGCACAGCACCAAGCTGCAACCCGCTGAGGTTCTCGGGCGGTTCTCGGTGTACAATACACCTCCGATATTTATTTCCGAGCGCATATTGTGTTGCGTTCGCTTGGTCTTCGCTCGCTCGATTCTACACCAAACACATAATTCCGACTGGTGCATGTGCGATCACACAATGCACGGGAGTACGAAACTCGCGCGGTTGTAATGTCTATTTTATTATTGCCTTCGTACGAGACTTCCTGTGACCACGATCCGACGGCGATGGCAAAGACAAAACGTCTGCACTCCCAACGTAAGGAAAACGGTTAACGCTGCCTGCTGACAAAACAGGGAGTGACAAAACGCGAACGCAAACCCCCCCGGTTTCAAATCTCACCGTACAAAACAAACTGACGGATTTGCTCAAATTAAAATAACATTTAGCGCGCTCATAAGTGTGCGGTTGCAAGAATAACACCACTGCCAAACCAAACCGTGCGCGACCCGATCGCGAGACGTTTAAATGATTATGCAGCTCAGCTGCGACCCTACGACGCTCACGAGATGGGAGTGATTTATGGTTCTTTTTTCATTGTTGCGTCCCCCACTGTCTGGTTCTCCGTTGTATCGTTCCACTTGCCGGAAAACCGTCCATCCCCAGCTGCCTCTGGTGGATTAAGGAGGAATCGAAGTTTCCTTTCTTTTTGTCCGTTACTGCTGGTGGTTGGCTGACGCAGAAAGGTTCGGAATCGAACGTGCAAACACCCATTCCGAATGCCCGGTCTGGGGCAGCTTGCTGTGAAGCGTCAGTGTGTGTAACTGTCTCTTACGGAGACAATTATTTGCCGGGTGGAATGTGACGGGCCACGTTGGCGTTAAGATAAACGACGAAATTCAATTCTCGCACGATCAAATGCACATGATGCAATCCATTATCATAACCAATGGACGTGTAACGTTATTGCACTGTGGACGTTGTATTGTGCTGTCGATTCGTTGACGTAATAGAAATTATTATTACTTTGTTTAATGTGCTTCACACTGGCAGTGGAAAGTTTACATTTATAATTTACAAGTCGGCCACTTCTTGGGAACATTAATTCAAGGAGATAAAGTTGACATACAAATTGGTGGAAACATGAGAGTACCATTAAACTAATGTATGAGATCCTATAGACCATACAAAGTCACCATGTCATCAACAACACGAATAAATAGTAATAATCAATCCACACAGGAATGCCATCTTTGCCAAAAGGTTTAAATGATCTACATAGATCACATCGACTGTACCATTTTTGGGGATTGTTTGTGAATGGCAAGGTCATGTCAAGATTTTGAAAACATGCTGAGCTTTTTGTTGAGTCTTGCAGTATCGGCTGCTTGCTGTTGGATTTGCTCGAAAAATGACCGACCCAACAATATCAAGACTTTAAAGCTCCAACCGAATGATTCTCAGACATTAAACATGTCCAAAACTAATAAAAACCTCTTGGACAACTTCAAAAAAAAATTCATAAGGACATAAGAAGGCCCTCAAACACTACCGAAACTGCCCAGACTAGTTCTGTGAGAATAACGTTTGTTAACTTTTGAGGATATTCCGGTGAAAAGGACACCGGACGACAAAGTCCGGATTTCTGAGGCAAGCAACGAGGATAAAACCACAGTCGTGGCAAGTCTACGAACGAGAATGATTTAATTGTTTCGATCGTAAGAAGAGTCGGGATTTACGATTTTAGGACGTTGGCGTTGGTTCTGCAGCAGGCACAAGTATTTCTGGAAGTCTTGGTTGGTCAGCAGGAGGTATTGGCTTGTCGTAGCAGGTTAGTTAGCCTTGTTAGTAACGATCGGTGTAAGATTTTATATCAATCCAATGAAATTCTGCACTTTTACCACTACATCATCGGAGCTTGCCTTATAGACTGTTGTTTTGATAAAGCTTATACACCGACCGAAATGTAAAAACAACGCCGTAGGATATTTAATGCTGATCAAATATAATACTGAATACAAAAACCTATTCGTACAGGATACAGGATAACCTATAAATATAGGAATCATCCTATAAATACAGAACGTACCTGACTTAATTCCGCGAACTAACAACTTATTCCAACTATTGTTCAAGACCCTGGATATTTCCCATATGAAATTTAGAGATCATTTCATGAATTCTTAATAAATCAAACACATCTACATAGCAATGGCTTAAAATCTACACTACAAACATTTAATAGCTGAAAGTAATCAAAATATAAAACACCAGCTAAACGTACCTTGAATCGACGTCCGCAAAAAAGCTCACGCTGAAATCCGATCCGCACGAACGAGTTTCCTAGGTGCGCATCAAATCATCTGCAACGAAAACCGAGCGAGAGAATCGAGAAAAAAAACACAGATATAAATAAAAATACTATCCAAAAGACCAGAAGAACTGTACAAGAGCGAGAAAAAAAACACCCAAGCTACAATTATTACGCCTGCATACGCTCAAACGCTTCTGTGTCTTCGACGAGTATCAGCGCGCTATAATTGCTGACTGACGTGAAGCCTAGCCAATCTCGGAATCCTGTCACGTCACGCCCGTCCGAAAGCTGTCTAAATTTAGTCTCCCCAATCCAGAAAGGCGATCCTCGGGCAGGATTTCCAACAGCTTTTTGCTCACCACCAACCGGTCCTTCCCATACCGGTGGCCATCGAACGAAAACGGACACGGGACTGCGAACAAAACCACCGGGCATACACCGGGGATGCCATATCATATCGGAAGCAAAATTCGTCCAACCCGTGAATCGTCATCATGCCCGGAAAAGGTACGTGCCCGCAAAACTGAACGGGTCGTGTCTCAACGTGTGCGAGAGTTTTGCGTGCCGTGACCGAAGCATCACACAGCATTCCACGGCGCGCCGAGAGTTATTAGCATTTTAATGTGATTATCATCGTAAGAGCCAAATCAATCTGCCAGCAAATTTTCGTAGATTGGATCCAAATTTATTATGCTCTGCCGGTCCACAGCCGCGCCACCGGCACAAACCGTTTTGCGTTTTCGAAAGTCAGACGTAAAACGCTCGATTGAGACGGAACGGTTTTGTGGCATGCGGGAGACACTTCGGCGTGAGGTGTGGTGTACCCCGGGAAGCGGAAAACGGATTGACATCTAAATGAAAATATAATTATTATCCGGCGCATAGTTTTGCTAATTCTTCGAAATCCTCAGGAAATCGGGTGAGGACGTGGGCATGCAGTGGGACGCGAATAATCAAATAAGCCCTGAGAAAATAAGCGGACCGAGCATTAGACGTTTGCACTCCTTTTTCACACTTCCAGCACCACAAACACTGAAGCGGTAAGGAACAAGATCACACATTGTTCACGAAAACCAACCAATCGATCCGGCTGTATGCTTCTTCCAGGAAGGTATTAATCTTTGCTTTGGAATTCACCACGAAAAAACAACACACCTTATGTTACGGTAGAATGGTTATAAGAAACAAATAGCTCAAATGCATGTGCATTATGCATTGTGCAGCCACACAACCACTGGTTCGCAATTTGTTTGCTCTAGCATTATGCCCAGGGTGCTAAAGCTGACCTTCTTTGTGTGTGCGCACCTCATTTGCACAGAGCCACAAAAGCAGCGTTCTACATCGGTCAGCTTTCGAACATGCCAGCTCGCACCATAACTCACCATTCGTTCGATATTCCTGTGAATTATTTACTTTATCCGGTCACCTTTTTCTAACCAATTGGTCTATTGTTTCCTTGAACTTTAGGGGGAGGGGAGGGTAAAGACAATGGCAAACAACCGAATAAATATAGTTCAAGGTGTGGTGTTCCACGATTTGTTTGTTCCTTTTAGTTAGCAGCACTTAGTAATTAAATAACCGTCACCGAACCCGGGGCGCATTAATTACGGGTAATTACAGCAATATAAGAATGGGGTTTCTACCACTATCCCCCCCAAAAACAGTACAAATCGTACGCTCCTTTTCCATTTCGGGTTTTTTGGAGACGCAGGAGAAGGAATGAAACGAAATTGCATCGAAAAAACGCAACTACTTCCATTCCAACCACAACAAAGGCATCGAGAGAGACATGAAGCAAAACGAAAGGAAGAAAAATGCACAGGCAAACGAAAATGATTAATTTGCAACAGCGTCTGCAGCTCTTTCTAGTTTATTCTTGCTAGCAGCGAAAATTAGGGTCCTCTTAGGTCACCCACTAATGGATCGCTTTTCGGCGTCGGTGGGTTTCTTCTGGCGCTGCGAGCACTGTAGTGGTCGCCACCGTGTCTCCCAACCGGCCCGTTCCTTACCACTTTTTGAGGATGCACGAATGTTCACGGTTCAGGCTGCAATTTGAAAATAAAACAACACCAAAACCATTCCGGACGGTATCGTCGCAAACTGGCAGTGCGCGAATGGAATCGTGCATAAATTAGAGCCTTTTTTTTGGTTGTGTGTCTACACTGGAGTACGCCCCATGCACTAGAAGCCAACCCCCCCGTCTGAAGGACGATGGAGTAAAACGCTCCCTAGCACGGTCGATGGTTGAAACTGGTGCCTGGTAGGTGAGTTTGCCATAACATCAGCCCTATAATTTGATGTCGTGAGAAAACACACGACGCTCTCCACCGCAATTTGTAGCATTTCGAGTGGCCAAAGTGGTGCTCCAAGTGGATGGGAAAAGGGTGTACTAGCACGGGAGGAGGCTTCCAATTAGGATCTCACCTTGTGGTACAAATCTTTCCATCTCACCGAGGCGAACTCGTAACTCACCACGAGCGGTGAGCCTTACTAGTGAACGAAAGCGCTTGTCACATCATTCGGCTTAATCTCACCTGCATCTTTTCCCAGCGGATCAGGTCGCCTATGGTTTGTAGACATCAGGTGAGAGAAAAGGGTCACCCTCGAGATCTCGCACTTTGCTCACAGTTTGTGAGTATGATTTTTTTTTCCTTTTTACTATTTCAACACCATCACGGTGAAGATAATCTCACCATAAAACCTCCGTGGCCAATCCGTAATTACATCTCCCGAAAACCGCAACCCACCACAACCTCGCCCCCAAAAGCTGAGGTTTATATTATTTTGGCTAACCTCAATTAGAAAATGAGCATATTCGACATCACACACACACACACACACACACAAATAGGGAGACTCGAGACATGGGGTTTGAATGTTTGAGGCCATGTCTGTGGCTTTGGAAGATGGTGATTTGTTTTCTTCGATGTCTTCTTCGATGGAAGGCGCACCGCAATCTATCGCGATGAAGATGAAGAGATCTAGGATTTGTTGGAGCAAGGTGTGTGTGTGTGTGTGTGTGTGCATTTTTCGATTTAATCCGTCGCTCATGCTAGAGATGCTGAAGAAGGCTAAAAGCTACCTTACCGTCGGCTAAACACCGGTGGCAGCATGTCGTCGTGGCGAAGGTGAGGCTCCTTTGGCGGTACCACTGAACCACACCGTGCACCTAAACCTAATAACGTCTAAATGCTTCACTAGTAGCTGTTTTTTTTTTTGTAGCATTGCGTAAGCAGCACCGTGTGTCGTGTGCAGCAGAGATATATTCACGCACGCGAAGACGTGGACATAGACACAAGGAAAGACATCATGTGTTGCGGCGCTGTTCGATTCGAATCGCTTCGGAATCTGCCTCCAATGACGACGTTTCGCAATCGTGTACATGCCGCTCTTAAAGTGACAATGAGATTAAGATTATGGTGTGCCTTCGGGGGGAACGACTATGGGATTGTTGCATCAATAATTTTCCATTACCACACGGTGAATTCCTGAAACAAGTTGTATTAGACATCTTAAGTTTCTCACCTTGAGATTTGGCCAGTAATCACCCTAGATGTGGACTTATAAATCAGTTGAGAAAAGTCATATGAATCACAAAAAAAAAATCTTTAGCATCGAAGTCATTACCATCATCATTCTAATGATTAATGAAATCTCCAAAATCTTCAAGATTCTCAGGATTCAAGGATCTTTGGATTAAAGAATCAGATTCATTCATTCGCTTCAATTCAATCCGATTGTAATTCACCCAACACAGAAACACACTGTTCGCAGAACATTAATCGAAGAAAATCCAGAGAGCGACCTCTATTCCTATTACCATCCTGTCATCCTGCAGTCGTTTTGCTCGTTTTAAGTCATTTTCAAATCTATTTGATCTTGTAATCTGGAAATCAACAGCAACTCGGTTCTGGAATCTTATTGACCACTCGCACAGGCAGACAGTCAGTCTACCTTTATATCTCTCCTTTTTCCCAATCCAAAAACCCTACTTAACTTCCATCTCCAAAACTCTATTACAATCCAATGCACTTTCCTCGGGACTTGGGACCGGTGCTAGAAGATTCGTGCTGCATCTTAAGAACCGAGCACCACTCAAACGAGCACGAAATGGGTTCGGTGAAGCGAACAGCGATTACACTTCACTCCGTAATGCTGCGCGATACAAAGACCATTTATCAACTTAATGCGATTTCAGTGCGCTCTGTTTAGCAATGCAATTTCTTGTGCTTCATTGATAGCTAGAACCTAGAGCTCCGGTTTTCCATTAGGACACCGCTGATATAACGAAAGCGAGAGAGAGAGAAAGAGGGAGAACCTTGGTAGCTAATTTTCTGGCCAGGATTTATCACAAAACGATTATGCCGAACGGTTTATCACTGCGAAATGATAACTCATGCGTTTCTCACCATCTTCCAGCTGAGAGGTCCGGTTTGCAAAACCCCAGGTGTGGTCCCAGAAGCTGCCACAAATCTTGTGGCCGGCCTGGTGATTATGTTTCAGGCTCGTAGCGTATCCGGCGTACGGGTACGTTCGAAATCGTTTTCGACGTTTAATGGTTCATCAGACGAATTACTCTTAATGTCGGTTAAGAAATGTGTAATTCCTGCCTGTAACGATCGTCAGTAGCCATCGAGACAGAGAGAGAGAGAGAGCGAGCAGCACAGTAAAAACCAAAGGTAATTAAAGAAGTAAATAAAAACCTCAAACGATACGGATTTACAATCAACTGTCGCAACAGACGATAAAGACTTTAATGCGGCTTCCCGAACAGATCAACTCGGTCGTGCCCATATGTGCCAGAGCCGCCCATTTCGCGTCACCGTTGGTGGGCTTCCGCGGTGTGCTTACCGAAGTTTACCTTTACAACGGGGAACCGATTTGCTTCTCTCACGACTCAACGGCAAGCTATCGCACAAAACACATGTTTTACCCACCACCACGCTTCTGGTCCAAAAACCGTCGGATTAGTTCACACACGAAAAAAAAAAAACAAAAACAAAAAAGGAAAACAGCAACAGGAAACGGTTCTGTGTAGCGATTGTGCAAATAAATATATTCCGCTGTCCCTCTTAAAAAGCTGTAGCCCTCCACGATGGCCATTCTCGCGGTCGGATCGATTCGATGGATCCGCTCCGGATTTTGCTCGGTGCACTTGATTCGCATGTCCGTGTATGAGGGTCGAGCTTATATTCACCGTACGGAACGTCTCGTTCCGCAGCGAACCGACTGGGGGACGGCCGTCAACCGTCGCGAATGCCATTAACACCGGCGTTAAAGCGAACGGTTCATCACTCAGCCGAGGGCTGTGTGCAGCAGCAGCAGCGTTGCTTCACAGGCAGAACTGACGCACACAACACACCACGCTCGGACAGCCGGAGCGACAACCGACCCGAGACAGATTATATTGTACTTTATGGATGGTCAGGATTTGTGTCAAAATGTTGTTCAACTCGCCCTCGACGCGCGCGGTTTTGCCGCGGTACGGTAATCTCCTTCCGCTTCGGTCCAGGGGCTGGAGAATGCGATGAATCAGCTGCCCAGGGTTGAGTTCTCGCCTTCGCTGGTGTTACTGCTGGCTCACCGTGCACGGGCATTCCGTTTTCCTCGTGCACCGTGTTTCGCCACTTTGCGCCCGACCAATGCAGCCAGAAATTTATCTTCCCAGCACTCGCGCGCTGTGTGGTCCAAGCACACATTCGGTGAATTTCACCCAGCGAACCAAGTCACAAGAGAGGCAAAAGACGGGCAAGATTTACCAAGTCGAGTTCATTCGCGCTAGGTACTTATGGCGCAGCTTAAATTGTGACCAGAAGTCGCCCGAAGGCATGATTGGAGAATCCGTGAAATATAACGTTACGGTTACGGCTGACCTTGCCCCATAATGTGAGCCGCCGTGTGCGACGGATGCTTTCCACTTCGGTACCAGAGATAGCCGAGGATTTTGGGGCAAGTCGTCGAGTGGCACCCTCTTCCACTCACGGGATATCGCCATGAAAAATGTAGCTTCACCCAGGATAAATTGAATAAAACGTACAAAAATTCAATAAAAAAAAACCTTCCCGAGGCAGCAAAACGCTGTTCAGGCTTTTTTTGTCTTATCCCATGCAACGGTTCATGACCGAGGAGTTGAACCGCAACGCGTGTACTTCAGTGTGTCCTTTTTGCCTAGTAGAAGCAGAAGAAAGGCAAAAAAAAACAGACACACACCACATCTCTCGCCATTTCTCGTCTACATGATGCGATTTTTTTTTGTTGATGGGGCCCATTTTTGGGGGCATGGTTCAACGGGTAGCAAGACCTTAAATTGAAGTAAAACTTTGATTGCAAAAAAAAGAAGTCCCCGGGACCTGGGGGTGTGAGTGGTAAGTTTTCGTCCGGTTTTGCACGATAGACGTTTTGTTCGGGATTGAAAATTTCGTGTTACGTGAGGAGTTTGGAGAAACGTGTGCAAGAATGTATGGTTTTCGTAGTCAGCAATGTGTGACTTGGTGTTAGCTTTATTTGCAGTAATGAATATTAGATTTTCGTTCACAGTTAAATCCAAACCACTCAGGTTCATTACGCAAGTGTTGCCAGCTCGGTCAAGGTTTATAGATGTTGAAGAGAATGTTTTATTGTTCTAAGTTCTAAGTATAGATTTTAAGTATAGATCTAAGTTCTACAACACATAAAAATGATCTGACGGTAGAGTACTTAAACTATATCAGACTAAAAATTCTTAAACCGATAGATGGAATGTCGTAAAGATCGTTTTCAAATCTTCTTTTAAGCAAAATTATGCTGTGTCTTATGCAATTCTCATGCTATGTATTTAACCCTTATTCATATTAAGATCGTCCATATTATAAATGACAGAAACTTCAGACGACTACAACAGCATATATCGAAGTGCCAGTCAACATAATAAGTGCTTCTACACATTAACTCATAACTCACATTAGTTTAACCTTCAAACGAGATCTTCCCACATAATCGTTTTGGACATCAATAATCAGAATTTTTAAAAAACCTGAGATTGAACTGAATTACTAAAAATTGTATTTAGGCCTTCTCGTTACATATTTGCAAATGTTAAATTAAGGATTATTATTGTAGCTTCTAACATACTATAATAAAGTTAAATATACTATCCCTAAGAAGAATCTGAAAATGAAATAGAACTATATTAGTCAATAGTACCATCTCATGAAAACACTCCTGAAAATGACTTGAAAATGGTATTTCTTTCGAATTCCTAAGCATACATCTCCTTTCAAAACTATTTTTACAGCTAACTTAACTATCTACTAATACTTCTTCTGTTTTGCTGAAGAACCAACTATTTCTCAGTTCTTATTATGGATTGGGACCCTTCAGACCCCGCGAACTGGACGAAGTCCTAGCTCGATATAGCTTACTGGCAATTGTAAAAATGCATTGCTGAAAATGCATCCTCAAAAGATTTCTAAGTGCAACTATAAATATGTATCCAACACATATTTGTAGACCTTCCAAATAGATCTATTGCTTAAATGAACCCCTAAATACCTCATAACCGACCAACCATAAGTCAGGCAAAACAACTAAACCATCAACTGAAAATGATCAAACCGAAACAATTACCCTCCGTCTAGTAAAAAGCCTATCTTAAAAAAGGAATCTACATTAAAAGGCAGCTCCAAACCTTATCATTTCACCCTTGGCCAAACGGCAGAAAAAAAACCAACACGACCTCGCCGTAGGTTAAGTTGCTCGACCCGACCAGCCCCAAGCAGCACACATTTATGCATTTAAGGCACAATTTGCAGAGGCACATCAAATTAAGCTCTCGCTGCTGGCCCCATCTCCGCTTATTCGACCCCCGCCACATTCCTTTCTTGTCCATGCCTGTTCTGCAAGTATAAATCGTAAAACTCGCTGGCACCGAAATCTGCACCGAAAAGTTGTAACCACCGGCCGGTCCCAACACCAGCCTCGCGAGACCCATCCGCAGCGAGTTTGCGAAAGCTGCACCACCATATAGCCGCCGTGTCGTAAATAGTGAAGCGAAATGCTTACCTCGGCACACCACCCTTAAAAGCGCTCCAAAAACCCATCACCCAAAACCCCAAGACCCGAAAGCATTTTTGCGAAGAAACACTTTTCCCCTGGCCTGGAGAGCCGGTGCCCTGAAAACACACAACTATCGGAGCTCGGTGATGTGATCGGGGAAGTTGAAGGATATCTCGTGAAGCGCTAAAAGCGCTGGAGGATCTGGGCACTGGGAAAACCCATTTGCAAATGAGATATAAGACAAAACTGACGGATTTATGGGTCAGGATCTCTCTCGTGCTCCTTTGGTGCCCCGCTCTCTCGTATGCCCTTCCGAACGCCACCCAAGACTTCTCGAGGATTCGACATGCTGACTAATGCTTCTGTGTTCCTACTTGCCTGCTCCCACACACACACACACACACATAACATTCCAATTCGCCTCACCGAATGCGGGATATTTCCTCTGCATCACGGTCATCACGGAAAGCCACCGTCGTGGTTGTGTTGGGCTTTTTCCGTTTTGTCTACCACGGAAAGCAAGTTTTCTCTTCGCCCACCTGCTCTCCACAAAAAAAGCTCCACCACGGTTGGACACCTCTTACAAGAACTCCGGAAAGGATTACGCGATGGTTGTACTTTTCCGTAGCGCTTTCCATCGACGGTCCCCACATTTTGGGGAGAAAGTTCCCAGAAGGGATGTTGTTTTTTTTGCTTGTTGTACCGAAACAAAACAAAAAAGAGAAACATTTCGAAATAGGAAAATTCACCCATCTGACCTTTGCCGGTTCACTTCCTTTTTGCCACCGGTATCGGTCCCGGTACGTCACACGGCCGGTGCAAAAACGTTGGTTAGTGCAAAAGTATTTGCGTTTTTGACTGCTTCCGGTTGGGACGACGGCTGGCTGTGTGATGCTGCTTGCTGCTGCTGCTGCAGCTACTAGCTTCTGCTAGGTTAGAGTTTGCTTCTCCGTTTGATAGCCATAAGCGGGAAAGAAAAACAACCAGACGGAATGTTGACCGAATGCTTGCACACCAGCGGCCACACGCTCGGACGAATCGTTTCGCTTAAATGCATTTCTCCAACTGCACCAACTGGTTTATGGCGGTTAATTTTAGCGCCCGTTATTGCGCCACACCACGGCGGTACAGAACGGGGATTGCTATCGCGTAGGCGAGGACTGCGATAACAGCCAGCCATCATCGTGAAGGTCAGCCCAAAAAGGACGAACAGAAGCGTGTTTGAATGGTGAAACGTGATGGTTTGCTCGTTGCGGGTTATTTATGAAACCGTACCACCAGCTTTTAAGTCGTCCGTTTCAATTCTCTGCTTTGGGCCTGGACTAGCCTGACTACGGAGGAGGATGCCCTGTATCATCTAATAAGGAGACTCTCGTCCGATCGACTTCGTAATAGCGGAAAGCATCAAAATACCTCACGAAAAAAAAAAACGCGTCGCCAACCAAATCACGAAACACCCGTTCCGGATGTTATGGTAATGAAGCTGCAAAGTTTTCACTAAACGATGCGCCTTGTGTGTCTTCCTTTTGCACAAACCTCCGAAATCCTTTAATGCTTTGGCAAGCGGTAAGACCCGCCCAGGCGATGGATTCATCTTTTGTCGAGATTTTGTTTGTCTTGTCACTGGCATTTGCTACTGTTTTTTTCCCTCCCATTTTTCGTCCAGCTTTCCCCATGTCTAGAGGGCACCACCATTTCGCAAGAAGAAAGGTTACCGCCGAGTGGAGATATGGAAATGGAAATAACTCTCTTCGTGCAAAAGATCAAGGCAGACCGCCACCCGGGAGGGAAATCCTTTTGCTAGGAAAGCGGGAGAAAAACAATTTCCTCTCCCGATGACACCAACGGGACGGAGACCCACTCCACCCATTCGACCGGGCGGAAAGTAATTAGCTGGATGTGCAAATAGCGCTGCAATTACCGGGGTATGCCCGGGAACACAACGGAACTTTTTCATGGACAGGCTATACTACCCGGACCCGGGGGCGAATCTCGCACCGGGACACACATTGGCTGTCATAAACTTTTCCCTCTCATCGCCCGAAAATACGAAGAACTGCGCCACATATGACAGCAAACAACAGCATGGGGAGGAAAAATCTGGGAAAGCGAAAAATCCCGAACTTTCGATCGTGAAAATCTGCGTACAAGCGCACACCGTAAAGCGTATAATACTTTCAAAGATAAATAAAGTTGAAGCAATCCATTCGTGTAATGGCGCTTTACTGCTAGTGGTATATACGAATACCGTGCAATGATGCGACATAAATAAAACGGAGAAAGTTTGCTCCAGATTATGGAAAAATATCCTTCTACGAATTTAGCACACATTACAGGGTTGTTTATTAAAAATGGAAAGAAAAGTAAAATACTGTAATCTGATACATCAAGGACATGAATTTCGGACACAAGAGCTTAATATTCAAACCAAGGCTTAAAAATTGGAAAGAATTCCTCAACATATTCAACCTGTAAAGTATCCAGAAATGGATACATTCAGATCAACTAGGGTTTATCGAGTGTGGATAGGATTATAACTCCTATTAACAATGTAAAAGCTATATGAATTTGTACGAAAATTGTGATAAGTATATTTAACTTTAACATTTTCAACTCCGTATCAAAATCGAGAGAGTTATCGTAGGGTCGTGACTTGAATTATAGCATCATAATTTAGGTGATACGATGTTGAATATGTTAAAACACAACACAAAATAGCAAGTAAACTAATTGGCAACACATTTATATACCAGTCAAGAAGTTGACAGTTAACAATAATCATGTTCGTTCGTTCAATATTTTGCAGTACTTCTCATCATTGAAATCAGTTGTATCTCTTGCAAAACGAATGACATACAAAACCATCCAACATTTGAGAGAGTTGAGGCGTGCCTAAGCACCATTCTTCAGTTAATCTTGAGGTAACCTTGAAGTGATTAAAACAAATAAGTTGATCTTAATATATCAAATCTTCCACTTGCGTTTGAAGACTAATTTGAAGATGTGTTTCACTGGGCATTCCCGATATGTTTTCGAAGCATTTCTATTTCAATAGACATGTTTCTAGTTATCTTACAATCGTTTTAAAAATTTTAAACTATAAAAACTGATCGTCACTGCAACCTGAAAGTCGTGCTGAAATTGATTTGATGGAGTACACCTATGGTAAAATTGAAATAAAAATTGAAAAAAACAAAATGCTTTAGCAATGTTTCTTCGTATCAGCTCAATATTTACCAGAAATTAACTTAAATTACTCGTAGGAGAATTTCTTTGCACTTTCACCCAACATAATGTTATGTTCCATTTTTCATGTTGACGTGTCCTAAGCGCACCGAGTCCTACACAATTCCCAACCAAGGGAAGATTTTACCTACCGTACGACGGACCTACCTAGGGTGCAACACAGCACGAGCAGCACCGCATGATTAGTGAACACTCGCCCGGTGTCTAAATTAGCTAATGAAAATCTAGCAAGCCCAGTCGTTCCCGAAAGGGTCCGATCGGACGTGAAAGTGCGTCCCTTGTACGTCCCGGTGCTAGATGGACTACAATAAACAACGCTCGTTTGCGTAATCTACCCACCCAGTTACCCAAGGGCTAAGGGGGTGGAAAGGGCGGAAACCCACCGGGAGAGACACCCCGACGTATGCCCATTTCGTGTAACGACAAACGGTCGAAACCTGACACCTCAGTCCGGCCGCCTTCTGGTTCGAATCGTGCGCGAAAAGGAACGTATGCACATGCTGGTTCGGGTTGTGAAACTGACTGAAATATGTCTCGGGAGAATCGCCAAGCGACGGACGGACTCGAAAGAGTTACGATTGAGATGGAACAGAGCACGAACGGGCGACGTTTATCCCAACGGGTTGTACTGCGGATGGCCATAGTTCACACCATCCCTGCCCCCGGGGGTATTCCACCTAAAGGGGCATGTGATTAGCATGAAGGTCCGCCATGCATCCAGGATGCAGTCCAGCATGAAGACGCGACCTTTTTTTTTTGGGGCAGCGAAAGGCGACAACCAGCACTGCCGAACAGCTGGTTTGTACCGGTGACGAGTCGGCACGACTACCCTAACGAACCATCGTAAAGATTGGCCACGTTTCCCTATTGCATAAAACCCGAACGGACACAACACTCACTGGAAACGCATTCGAAGCATACCTGTCGAAGCAGGGGCTCCCAGTGAGTCTCCACCAGGGGCCAGTGTCTGGCCGTTTCGGACCTTCGGCACACTCGGTGCAAAGGTCAGCGCCGTAAAATAGCATCGCGGTCCATTCTTCATAAAAAAAAAAACACGCTAACGAGCCAACGTAATCGAGCCACGATTTGGCGATTGGCGAACCGTACCGGTAAATATAACGAATGCCTCCGAAACTCCCTTGTCCGTTGGCTTACATCATAGGCGCTGGGAGCGAAAGAAGTTCCCTCCCAACCCGAAAACCGGGTAAGGATCGTGGCGACACGATGACGAAACTGGCCGGGCTAAATGGAAGGGAAATGAACCGGCGAACGGTTCGCCCTCCCGATCACCATGATCAATCGATCGATCGAAGTGCAAATGAAGAACCTAACCGCACGGTGCGTCCTTTTTTGGAAGTCTTCCCATACAGACTGGAACCCGACGCAAAAGGGAAGACCGTTTGGCAAGCGACCGTTCATGGCGCACGAGAGTGCCCACGGGCTTGACACGGGTGGGGGGTTTAAAAATAGATAGACTTACAAAAAGAGCAGGGCGTGTTTGAACACACAGAACAAAAAAAAAAAACACGAAGTGAAACCATAAACAATTTCTTCCACCGGATTACAAGCTAAAGCCAATTTAAGCCTTTTACGTGCTATTGATTAATGTATGTCGAAAACAACCGACGGATTGGGGATGGTAAAATGACACAACTAAACCCAATTGTCGTACAATGTTCCATCTTATTTATGTGCAAAAGGGTAATTCGTTGCTGTAAAGGTTAACAAATACATGGCTGTGTGACGGTAATGCGATACTGCGATGCGATAAATCCAGGCAAGAACGTTAACAAATGTTGATTGTTTTGAGTTTCGTAACTTATGCCATGCAAGTATGGCGTAAGGAATAACGAAGTATAAATTATTTTTAAACTTAAAGTAGTCTCCGATATGGTCCAAGTTTGAAATTTAATGTCTAGGTTATAAATTTACACCAATGTCAAACACAGTAGAACAATATGTTGATAATGTCGTGTTATTCTGCCCAATAACTTTGTTACAAATGAAAATGTCACCGAAAATGTATTGTGAGCAAACAATTAAGGTTGACTTTACATTTTTCTGGTATAAAAGATTTTGCTCTCGGATTAGATTCAAGATCCACAATAGTAGTGGATGGTCGGGGCTACATGTCAACTACATGCTATAAGTACTCTTTTTATAGCATACAGATTTTTATAGCACAGTTTTGATGTAATTTTTACTGTAGACAATCATCATTTGTCACAAGTCACTCTTACACTGGTGTAAATATGCATAAAAGAACGACTTTTGCAATGTCCGATCGATGTTACCAAAATCGTGTAGCGCAATTGCTAAATAAATAAAAATTTTGTATTAAACGCTTGTTTGTGTATTAATTATAACCGGCATTAACCTTAGCAGAAGGACTTTTTCAGACTACTCTTATCAAGTTCAGTCCGGGATGCTTGCTGGATTCTTTTATAATGAGCATGCCATTTAATACGCTGCAATTCACATTAGTTTGCAGATATTTCCTTCTCCAAACAATGGAAGGGCGCCTTACAATAAAATCAAATGTTTAAAACGCCTCTCGTTCTAATGTTAAATCACAGACTATACATATTAGACGAGAAAATTGTGACGGTGTCTCTGTCTATTAATCTATATCTTTGGACTACTCTGGTCTATCTACTTTGCACTACGCAGGTGTTACCATCGAACATGTCTCAGAATTCCTGACGATGTAAACAAAATATAAAAATTCCAACATCCAAAAGAGTTATTCAAATAATTCCATGACGTGGTCAAAAATGGTTATGTTATTAAATTTATTGCCACCAGTGTATTCATCATACTAAGGCTGAGAGACTGACATATTAAAAAAAACAAACAAACAAACAAACAACCTTCTAATGTTCCAACATGAAAAATCGCTTTCGATACCAGGAAAGCTGACAATCTAAACATCACGGGCCATGCATCATGGACCATCAGTCGCGTAACGCAAGATGCAACACGCTTTAAACGAGGGAAAAATCCCAAACGCCAGCTGTGCACAAATTGTCACCACCGGCAACTCCCGGTGCTCCCCGTTTACGTCCAGCCCCCCAGATAAAAAAAAACGGACGGAAGCAAAAATTCCAACCATTCTAAGCTCCCGATCCCGAGCCAAGGATCCATGAAACTCTAGCCGCTCGGTATGCCGTACCGAAGTGTGTAGTCTGTGGTCAAGTTTTGCGTTCTACTGGTGTAGACATGCCGACCAAACAGAACAAAAAAGTGTCATGATATTGTTCTCACTTCACACATCTTCTAGTGTACCACTGCATCGCGGAATAGACTCGGTACGGTGTTTGAAAGCTTGCAAGTGAATTCTAGCGGATACGGGCACTTCTCCCGTGGCGGTGTCGCGTGGAAACATTTCAACAACAACCAACACAAAACCAACGCCGATGCGCTGCGTTGCGGTTGTCTAAAAAAGCCAAAGCAAATCCCCATAAATTGTGTGATATATGAGTAATACATGGGCAAGACAGCCCGTTTTGCCACACACACACACACACACCCGTAGTCGCCGTAGTCTTTTGTTCCGACCGACGATGGTTCGCGAACAAAACGGCACTGGAACAAAGCTGGCGGAGACAGACCAAAGCTTCACTTATTGCGCCTTTAAGCCGTTCGCTCGATGAGCCGCAACCGAAACGCGCCGCATTCGCGGGCAACATGGGCACGCGCAAAGAAAAGGAAGGTAACAAAAAAAAAAACTCCCCCCAACACTGCCATGACCAATAAGTTCTTGCCCGCATCGCTTGTGATTGCCGAGTGCGCTCGGGTTGTCTTGTCGCAATATTTACTAAAAATCCCAGCCGAACGGCTAGGAGAGGACACCGATCCGTGGGGATTTTGTTCACCATTTTTTTGTTGTACCCACGGCGATGGAAAAGGCTGACAAAATAAGAAATATAACACGCACCCCCGTCAGCTGAGTGCGAAGAAATTGCGAAACCATCTGCCAACGACGATACCAAAAGGGGTGAGCCTGGGTCGGGAGTGGGAACTGTGAAACCAATGGAAGTTCCTCTGCGGTGGAAAGGGGAGGGGGATTTCGCAACGGAACAACAACGGAAGGAAACGCAAAACAACGTTTGATTGGAGCTTATGAGTTTCAATGTTCAATCTGTGCAGTTTTGCGCTCCACAACACCGAACCACCGGTCGGTACCGATCGGTGGTGGGTTTGCATCCACCCAACGCGCGGTTCCATTTTGTCGGTTTTATCCCGCTGGGCGCATCTGTAACGCTGTAAGGTGCCTGAACCTGCGGGCATCCACCGTGCGCTAGGGTGGGTCCGCGAACGTTAGACGGCAGAGCGTAAGTCGATGGAATCGTAATATGCTGTAAAGGATTTGTGCACGTTTTTCAAAACGGATTTGCCGGCGGGGCATGAAATAGTGGTGAAGTGGGACGAATAAATAAATAACGAGAGTTCGAACCGCACTCCCCGCGGAGGGGGCGGTTGGGAGAGGTTGTCGTTTTCGGAAAGACCTTGTTACAGCGCTTTAAAAGTTGGCTGTTCTATGATCCACTTTGCACGAGCCTCACAATAGTTGCTGCAGTTACATGTTGGATCAATTATTGGCTATTACAGGAATTGTACACGGGTTATTCAGAAGATACCAACCCGTGCGATGAGATTCTTTTGATTTCTTGGGAAACACTGGAGCTTCAAGATCATGTATCTAAATGAATGACTTTGAATTTCTGAAGATTCATGAATCTTTGAGGATTCTTTTGCTTTAATGAATCCCTGAAGATTGATGAATCGTCATAAATTTATGACTTCTCGTAGATATATAAATCCTCAAGGATTTTCAATGATTCATTAAACTCCAAGGAATCATAACCCAAGTACAGTCCCCATTCGATTGCACAATTCTATTGATAATTCGATGAGGATGCGTTATTCTATCTCAGAAAAGAATCTTAGAAGATTAAGGGAATGATGGGAAGACATGAATCCTTGAGATTTGATGAAGAAGTTAAGAATAGATTTGTGATTTGAATGATTTCTCACTGAAGATTCACATGAATGACTCAACGTATTACACAAGACCAGTAATGTTCTATAACTCACTATTGTAGTAAAAAAATATTAGTTTAAATACTCTAATACTTCTTCCTCTAATTTTTTGTTGAGAGTTTCACTAAATGCGAAAGGAGAAATCACTTCAACATACCTACGCGCCTGTTACCGCTTTTTAACCTACTGTTCATTTGCCCTTTTGACTAAGAACTGACAGTAATTCATTCTAAGCTCTCTCGCCATAATTTATAGCAAATACAAGTAAATGAATTGCTCTATAGTATCGGCTTATAGAGTTGTCCACTATCTTTCTTAATTATGTTTTACATTGATTTATTACATTAAACCACGAAATGTTATGCAATCATATAATTCGATTGTATTTTACAATAGTAGTTTTGTGCTCTAATTTCAACTGGTTCTATTCTTCCTGTTCGTCTTTTTTTTTTGTTTCCGATCCGCCATAAAAATTGCAAACTCATATACACACGCTAGAAGCTTCTCATCTTCTGAGCTTGGAAAGAAAATCAACAGTAATTCACATATTCTTTATCGCGAAAGGTCGATTACATTCCAACCTTCCAATATGTATGCCGGAAAGTCCCGGGGAGGAAAGTCCCCAAGGACCAACCGCACAACGAAATAAAACAATTTTCATCGCCAGCCTGGGGTAGCATACACGCCAGCACTGTATCACGGAAGTGGCAACTTTTCGCGGATTATGAATCGATTGCATTTCGTTTACTTTGTCTTATGTGCTTCGGTGCAACCGTTGGTGGAACGATGCTGATGCACGATTCACTCCCTTCTCGGCTTCTCGCTTTGCTCCCTTCAAGAGTTTCTGATTGTGGAGATGAAATAAAAGAAACACATGCACACGGGCGACGAGAAAATGCATCGCGGGATGGCCAATCGCAATTCGCCAGTGCCAGTGAACGTTCCATCCGGCAGCGAAGCAGACAAAGAGCACCAGAGAACCGCGAAGTGTGTGTGTGAAGGTGACGTGGTATGTGCCAACACCGCTGCCAGCTATTGATATCGGCGCCTGTAGGCTGAATCTAGCGCGCACGGGTTTTCTATGGCACGGCAAACACATACATCCCCAATTCTGGGGCGAGCTTTTATAGTCGCCTGAGTATCACACTTCTGGCTTCTAGATGCTTTGCGTAACATTCTAAAGACGATCACGCGGTGAGGGATCCGAAAGTAAAGCCTGAAGATGGTGTGGAGGTGCAAGTCAGCGGGACCACCGGTGTCGTCACCCCCGGTGTGCCTTTAATCCCACCAGCAAATGGTGGATAAACGGAATGGAAACCGCCGCTTGACGAGCAAGGATTTTTCCTCCAATTCTATGCCACCGATCGGGGGGTGTGTGTTGCACACGGCAATCTACTCGCCTTCAACCGGGCTTGTGTGCTTGTGCAGTGGCCTGGTTCCGGTTTTATTTCGCACGTACGTGTGTTACACGATACGTGACCTGCGCCCGGAGCATGGGCTAGTTCCACTGTTCCAAGGTTAGGAAAATGCGGAAGACGATGCAACAAGCAAGCGCAGCAAGGGTGGAGAGCAAGAAAATTACTTGCCGCTTTTGTTTGCAAATGGGCACACGGTAGGGCAGCCACCCTTTTGGGCTGTTTGCTGGTAAGGCGAGATTTGCAAAAGCCCATTCCGGGGGACTCCCTTTCAATTTCACTTCAAAAGCCAAAACCGAGCGTCTTGTAAACTGTGCGGGAAATTTATCACAAAACACACCGGCAAGGAGTGAATATTCTACGGTGCGAAGCTGTCACTGCATCGCGTTACAGCATCTGTATCGGATGACAAGAAGACGACGACACCGACAACGATGGTGCGCTTAGTAAATAAATCTCCCCCGTTGCGTACCCCGGATGGGGGGCTAATTGTTCCGTACGGGTGCATTCCCCGGGTTTTGATAGGATTGAGACCTGAACGGAGCTGAGCACTGGATGGGGTGTTGGGTTACTCGGTCCAAAGCGGGTGATGAAACCCGCGTGCACTGCTGCTACAGCCATGGGTTTCATTTGCGAATGGATGGGTTAGGTGTTTCTTACCGGGATCCCCCCGGAACAGTCCGGGAACGGATGAATCAAACGCACGGAGGTTCAAAAGGTTTTGCACCGTATCGCCGTGTCTTGCGGGCATATAATGGACTACGGATTTAGATTGATTGGTTGAATGAATGAAACAAAATCCAGATTGCTTTTATTTGTTACACCGTACTCGAATGACTCCAAAAGGGAAGAATGCCTTGGGATCGGTGATATTTAATAAGTAAGCAGTGATCTACTGTAAATTAACCCTTCATTTGCTAGGAGATTTCATTTTGAAACAGTTTGGCTCCATCTGCTCTTTTCCCAGGATAATTTTATGGTTAAGATAAGGTAGTCGGCCATTAGCGATCCAACTTAATTCTGCATGAGATTATAAATCTTTGAGCGTTGGGGTTTGTTCTGAGTTGTCCTTTTTCCCTTGGATTTATTTCATTTGCCAACTAGTAGTTCATCACTCCGGAGGTTAGCAGAGACTTAGGCTAACTTTAACCATGCCTTAGGTATGTCCAACTGCAAGTGATGAGGTTTTATGTCTGTATTAACAATACACATCAATTCTGACCACAGAAAATCAACTACTTTTTAAGAGATTGGTTTGACTTAGCAATGACTGTTTGTGCTCAAGTGAATATTTCATCTTTTAAAAAATCAATCAATTCTTCCTCATACTTCGTATGAATTCTTCAAACATTCATGTGTCTCAAGAATGTCTGCACAAGCGTTTTCACTCTCCATTCCACTCCACTCTCTAGATGATTCTATTCTACCTACCAACTACCATCTGTGATCTGAGATTCATGTATCATATTGCATAATTTAAAGTTTCTTTCCATTGCAATTCAATATGTCTTCTACTGGATGGCACTGTCGACACTTTGAAAGATTCATTGTTTTGTGGCAAATATTCTGCCGCTTGGTTGATATCGCACTACTGAAGTAACACTGACGTTTTTCTAATATCGACGAATCTAACATAATTTGTCTGGCATTTCGAAGGTAGCAAACGATTTTCAAAGTACTTTTTTTGATAAAAATCTGAAAAGTTACATTTATTACTAACGAACACGAGCGTTAGAAGCTACCTTTCCCAGTGGAGTGGCCACCTAAACTTTATTAAGTGTCCTGGACGTTTCCTGAGGTTCATGTAGAATTTGTCATTCACTAGCACGTAAACATCCCTTTCCAAGGTTTCAAAGAACCTATTTGGGTGCTTGGTAGCCTATCATCAACCTAAGCCTTTTCGTGAACATGTTCAAATCAGTTCTAGTATTGTATTTGTCTCAATTCTTAACCAAGTCTTAAACCAACTTCATCATAGAAATCCTTGATCCATGATTAGCTCAGCTCTGCAAAGTTGAGCTTTATCGCTATTGCCCTAAGAACTCACTCTTTTGAGCCCATAACTTATTCATTTTTAATCTAAAGACTACTAATTCTTTCCCCACAGAAATTTACAGTACAGTCGCCGTCAAAAGGTTTCAACAAAATGGCCACCAAGGGCGCTGCAATAAAAAATGTCGTAAGGGCTAATACTAAACTACTGCAATCTTTAGTACACTGAGACTCTTTCAGCCATTAGGAAACGAAGCACCAACCATTAACCCTAATACACTGCGAAACAACATTCTTATACAACATCAACATCTTCATCGAACAGTCAAACTTTGCGCAAGTGAACAATGCAAAACCCCATCACGAGTCGTGATTTCCTACATCAGGCAATCATTATGACCGCCAGCCAGCTCAACCGGGTGACAAAAATGCATTGCAAGATTCGGGGTGATCCGATATGCATAATTTTCCTTCAAATTTGATTGCAAAAAACAAAGGGTGCTTTAATGCACAGAAAAAAAGCACAATTTTCCAGCACCACCGTTTCTTGATTGGTGCCGCGAGTCAGATGTCCGGCGAATAAAAAATTAATCACGATACAAGCACCCTAGCAAAAACTGCCCTTCCCTCGACGAAATGGCGCCCAATGCCGTACAACCATGCCGGGTCGACCGCGGGTTTGGAGTGATGCAACCGATCGGGGGAGGCATCTCACCTGAGCCGAATGCAGCGGTGGCCCCACAATTGAGTCCGTCCATCCCGACCGAGGCTACGATCGGCACGAAGCAATTCCCGCACCGCGCACGAAAGTACATTTAATCCCGCGTTCGTTCTGGCAGCATAAACGGCAGTACCCCGACAAAACCATTGGCCCCGGCAAACAAAACCGATACCGAACAGCCGATGATTAATGCATTAATCATTCGCCACGCAACGAGACCGTCCGTCCGGGCCGCAGTTGGACCGATCCGGTTGACCAAGGGCTTTTTTGTCCGTACGTCCAGCAAAACACACTCACAAATGCTGTGAAACGAAGTTTTTTTTTTCCACCTCGCTAAAGGCATTTCCGACGGGTTTTGGAGACGCTGCCGAGGTGAAACATTTTGTACCACACGAATCAATAATGTGCCAATGAAGATGATGATGATGATAATGCGCCACGGAATGTCTGCACGGGCTGTGTTGGCACAATATTGATACAAAAAGAAGGAAAAACGGCACGGTAAAATATCGCAAGGCCTGTACGCCCATAAAGTACGCGGCTCTGTCATGAGTCAACTGGTGCTGTGCGCCTTCACCCACTAAAAGGGGGGGGAGATGAAGATCGACGAAGATCTGCCAGCTATTTCCTGTCGCTGGTCGCTGGAGTGAGTGTGTGTTTGATGATCACACAGTAGAGGGATAAAAAAAACCGGTACCGCGCGCAATCACTCGATCGAGCGAGCACATTTTATCGATCAAAGTCCTCGGTACGAGGGTTTTTTTAATGGCACAGTACGACGTTAAGACCTAAGCGCAGGCTCTCCGTGGCGTACGTGGAGGTTTAGATGCATCGCGCGGGCCCAGTCAGGGTCGTCTCGCAACGAAACCGTCCACAAGGATTAGGCCATAAAGATGCATTATCTTCGTGCAAAACTGGCCAAGCCTGTCTGCTGCTGCGGCGGCTGCTGCTCCTGTCGCATTGGGCGAATCGGTGCGAGGGTTGCTGCGCACATGTAATCATCATCTGTTGATTTGTTTGCGTATGCTAAACGGACATGTATGGCGGCAAGTTACCGTGTGCCGGGTGACCTTTTCGATTAGTGGCTTCGATTAGTGTGGGGCCCCCACCGGTGCATGAGCACCTGGCATCCAGCGCCAGGGTGTGCTTTCGATGGTGTAATGAGTGTGCATGCGATGGATGCTGTGTTCCTCCCCGCGCTCGAACACGGAACTTGTGTGGTTCTGTTTGTCCCGTGCAGGCAAAAACTAATCGCAACCAATGGAATGCATAAATCAAGTGTGCCAGCAGTATGGCACAAGTGTCAGCCAGCGAACAATCCTTCAGCGATTTGAATCGAAACCGATACGCAAACTGCAATGACAAACAAATTCAGGAGTGGTTGGAATTTGAATCAATGACAGGTGCTTCAGGAAACCGAAATTCATTTAAATGTAATTTAATTTTCGACACGGTTCTATGCGTTACATCGAACGCTTGTGTGTGTTTTTTTTTGTTCCTGTGAACGTTCAACGTAAAAATATGAAATTGATGGCTATCGGCAGGAATTATACACACTTCCGGGTATCCTTCAATCAATGCACAAACTCAAACTCATCAATCAACATGCCTTCGCACCAGTCACTCCATCGTTTCCGTAAAGCGTAAAATAAACCACACAAACCGTTTGTGCACAGTTGTGCGTGTTTGATAATTTGCACAATTTCTTGTGTAACTAATAATTGAATTTCGATGTACACGTTGCCCTACGGGCGTTAACCGAGCTGAACGCACCTTTTTGCACTTTTGGTACACCGTTAGTCACACAATTAAATGTGCTAAATGATGAATTAATTATTTCACGTACGTTCGGGCACGTTTGGAAAAAAACAGGATTGCAACTGACACTAACATTAATTGTGCTTTGTGCCTGGAAAAAATTAAAATTCACGGATATTTTTGAGATGCTTTAAATAAAAAATAAGTGACGGGAAATCCACAGTGAAATCAAGAGTTTTTTAATGAAAACCCGACTTGCGTGGAATTAACTCCAATGCTCTGGAATATTACTCAACACAATCGAGACTACTCTAGACTATTCCGAATACTTAGGTTACTCTAGATTGTAGCCTTTCTTTATAGGGATTTCCACAGTTGTGCTACTCGTAGTAATTACAAACATCCGGACTGACCAGGACTACTCTGATTACTCAGGTCTGCTTTAGGCTCCTCAAGGAATAACTCCGATAACTTGGAATTCCAGCACGAATAATACGAATGATGCGAATATCCAATACTGCCGCGGACCACTTCAAGTAATTCGGCCCGTTCCGGACTTCTCAAAAACTACTCGGATTACTATGGATTGATGTATTTTTCTATGGAATTTCCTACAACTAGACAAGGTTTGTCCAGTGAGATTTTCATGGAATTTTCAATGAATATTCTACCGGAATTGAAGGTAGTTATCAACAAGTTTTCATCGGAGTTTTCAGTCTGATGTTCCCAGTGAATTGTTATGAAGTTTTTCTCGGAGTTTTGAACAGTTTTTACCCTTACAACGTGCCATACCACCCCTTACCGTATGATTTCACTACCACTAGAGTTACCTCAATTCCTTGGAAGTTTCGTAGTCGACTCCAGTCTACTTCTGGCTACTTCGAATATTTTAGACTCCGGAATATCCTCCGGATATTCGGAGGATTCATTAACGTTGTGAGAGTTGATTCCGGATCCGAATGATTCCTCACTAAAGATTCAGATGACAGAAAGATTCATTAAGCAAACACTACCATAAACTGATCCAGACTAATTTAATTACTCCAGGTATAGGTAGGTTATAGGTAGAACCAGAGGTGAAACAGTAGTAGGCACAGGTTTTGCCTCAGTTTTCTACTGGTTTCTCAAGTGAGTTTTTTCAGGATTTTCCACAGGTTTGTTTCTAGAGTTCCTTACATTTTCCTGCGTTTTCGAGAATGAATGTAAGATTTTTGAATCATTTTCAAGCTTTTATAAAACAACCTTAGAGCCGCCATTGCTAAACGACCCTCACGTCACGTCTCACCCTCATCCTCACGTGGCCATCACTAGAACGATCACGACCCATGAATATCACTTTGCGAACGGCACGACTCGAGCACGTAAGATGACAGAATGAAAAATAGTATCTTCTAAAGACCGTCAGATCCGTCGATATTGGGCAAGATGATCTCTTTGTCCTGCCCGAGGGTTACGTAAGGATCAATGTCAAAAAATGTCGAATTTCTAAAAATGAGAAATTTGGAGCAAAAAAACACCTAACCCAACCTCCGGGTCAATTAAAATACGGACTTAACCAAGAATCGAATTCAGAATTTCACGGCGTTATATTGCTGTTTAATGCAAACGCAATGCTACACAATATTGTGTGTTTTTGAAGCATTTTTCTCGTGTTAAATCCACACCATGACTCTCTGCATCATGTCCACACGTCTGTGCTGTCTTTTTTTCGGGTGTGCAGCAATCAAAACTACACCGTCATGCATGCAGTTATAGACGTTTCACGGTCCAGCAATTCTTTAACCTGGTGATTAAACATGATTGAACGGATGACAGGAACTGTTTCCCTTTTTTTTGTTGGCTCTTTGTACAGCACCATACAACAAGAGACTCATCATCGTTTCGTGGGACGTGTGCTGTTTTGGTGGCGGTTCATGGTTCCATTCCGTGAAACGCAAATGAGACGGCAAGAAAAACAATCTCATGCATGGGAAGGAAATTACCCGCAGTGTACGTGCTGCAGTTGACAGAACCAACTAAACCACCCTAAAAGAAAGAAAAAAAAACGGTGCAAAATCACGTCAGAAAGCTTGTAGGAATGGGTAAAGAAAAACAACAAAACCGATTGCCATGCAATTTTCCGGACCTACCAAACGCGTACTATTCTAGTCACTTACCACACGTCCACGTGTGTGTGTATGGTGCAAACAGTTTCGCTTCCGAAAAATGACCCACCCGGCTTGCGTCAAACTCTAAAGTTGGTCCCACGGTTGGCACTTGCCTCGGGTGTACTGTTTACGCAAAGGAAAGTGTTATTTCTGTGATTAACAAGTTTACATCTGCTGCTGTTCTTGGCTTGCTGCGTTTCTTGGTGTTACTCGGAACCGGGGCAACCACCGAGGAGGGAACACGAAACCCTCAAAAAACCGCCAACTGTGTCTGTTGGTATGGAAATGTGGTGTCGGTGTATTTATTTAACCATTTTAAACAAAGTGCAATCGTAGGATGCATCCGCTTGCGCTTCCCATTTTTTGGGGAAAATAGGTAGAGGGGAGGAGGCCCTTGGAGAGTTGCACGTTTAATTGCAGCCCCGCGCGTCACGGGCACGAGGCAAAGAAATTCTGTTTTTTTAATGGGTTGTATGTGCGCCTGGGTAGTGTGCCACCCCTTCATAACATAATGCTCTTTTATGGGTGAAATTTATGCTATCGCTCGTTTTTGTTTATTACCACCAACAAGGCACGGTGCACGGGCGTTATGCAGCTGTCTATAGAATGCAGTCGGAACAATCAATTCGTACATAAAATTAAGTGAACCTACCGTCAATCATGCTGGCAACACAGGCTGCAACTGTCTCTTCGATGGTTCTCGTTGATTTTTGATGGTTTTTTTTTATTTGTTCATGTAACACACTATTTTGACACCAAAGCCACCAACAACAACCAAAAAAAAAATCATTACCCACTACATCACTGAGCGCACTGATTGGCAGTATAATCCCTCGTGCCGCATAAGCTTTGTAATCGCATATCTCCACCGATAGCACAGCATATCGCCGAAACGCACGCTAAACAAGTTTTGTTTATTTTATCCTCCCTTCCCTCCCCCTTGAACAGTTTCTTTCCTGCTCACCAAACACACCGTGGCGCGTTATTTAATACATTACTGCATTGGATGGGATTATCTCTTTACACTTTTTTTTTCCGTTTTTTGTTCTACCTTCAATCAACAACTTCCTTCGCCATTCGCAAACATGCACAAACTTGAATTGTTTTCATTTTATGCTTCATTTGCACCACACTAACACACCGCCAATGTTTATGGGATCACCGATAGAAACAGTTTTAGGGAAACACTTTTAAAATGCGTTAAGAATACGCGAAAACTTACTTTACTCGCATGAAAAACACCGACCATACCATCACACAAACTATCGTTCGATTTTAGTTTATGGTGTACGCATCTACGTTTGTGGGGAAAAAAACAACAAACATAAAAAAAAATCGAGCAGACAGCATAGCTGCGCGACTCAACTGTCAGTGCACGTGCCACATAACGATTGCTGCAAGGTGAGGTGTGACAAATTTTCATTCTGTTTCAAATTAGTTTTTTCACATTTATGATGAAATTTTCCCTAGTAGGCGACTTCTATTTTGTCGTACTATAATCTTGCAGGTATATTTGTTCATGACTTAATTAAAACATTTGTCGATAACTGCAATGCATGAAAATGTTCTTTTGCAAGAAAGTTTTTGCATCGCTTTTCTTATCAAACACAATAAATTTAAAGCACCGTCTACACGTTGCAAATCCATTTGAAAATTTTTACATTACAAAAAGCAGAACTATGCATGCAGAATTTCAGCTTTGTGAATAAAAGTGAGGAAATTTCTGTTGATAACGGTCGTTGGTGGTTGTTTCTGCATGCATACTCATTTGAGTGTTTGAAATAAAAATTGGGTTTATAACGTTTTAAAATAGTTTTGTTTGGTGGATCATTTCAATACATATTTTCTGACAAACTAGCCTTAATTTTTACAGCATGATAGGTCAGCTTCCAGCAAGATAAGTCCAATTTTCAAATGTAATTCCAGTTCAATGAATGCAATTCACCATTTTCACCACTCGTTCTCGCATTGTGGTGTATTACCGCTGCTTATACACCTTGGATGTCATTCGTGTAGCGGACACTGCAGTAAATGTCACCCGTACCAGCGTAGGCCGTACATTAGCTGTATTTTGTTAAAAGTAATGAATATTTTGAATGAAACACTTCTGTAATGTATTTCCGTTCGCTTCCTTCGTGCGTCGTACGCTGTGTGTGAAGAAAGTTTGTTGTTTGTAAAGTGTGCGTGAATGTTACAAAAAAACTGTTAAGCTTGGACCTCGGTTACTGTGTTTATCATCAGGTACTCTGATAATCGTCACAGCACACTCCCGTGATCTTTGTTCACTTTTAGCAATATTCAACGTGTCACCAGTTTCGTCCGCATAGCGACAGGCAACGAGACAATTGCCAGCTGTACGCACAACATCACCAAGGGCGGCAGATTTCTTCGTTGCTCCACAACGAAACACCGAAACCTACTCAGAGCAGCTGAGTAAAGGTCAGGGTGGTGTGGATTTTTTCTTTTGTTTATTATTCATCTGCAAGGAGTGTCGACACTGTCTTCAAATACTTGGAAAACACGACCGACACAAGACACATCCTGACTAGTGCGCGAAACTCCAGGAAAGGTTCTCGGATAAGTTAGTTCCGCTATCGACATTGGGGTTGTCTTTATTCGTGGAAAAAGGAATGATGGTGGAGTGGGACAGGAAACCCCTCATACCCACACGCACGTATCCGTTCCACGCAGGAGAAACGGCAAGTAAACAACAATTAGAGTGAAAACGAACCGAAAGAAAGAAATCAGCAAAAACACTTTCGCTCGCACCGTGGCTGTCCTGTGTGTGTGCGTATGTTTTCAGCTGTAATGAATGCTTCTTGAATGAAAGAGAAGTGTGCGAAGCGATGAGGAGAAGAAACAAGTGAAAGAAGCGCAACAAAAAAAAGCGAACGTACACGTGTGCATGTGTGTGTTTTGAAAACAACAATAGCAAGTGCAACGCAGCAGACATCAACCCCAACAGTTTGTCTCGTGTTCGTGCCCGAAGCCCCATCGTAATGGCCGTGTGCTGATGGAATCCATTGTAAGGATTCGCTTCAGGTGTCGTGCAGATTGTCAGTGCTAAAAAGGTCCCTCGAGACGGCGGCAGGATATTGTCCTTACTCGCGTGTGTTTCAATCAACGTGTGCGTGTGTGTGTGTTCCATCGTTATTTGCCTGTTTCTCATTACAAATGTTTCGAAAGTGCAATCAAAGTAAACCGACCAATTCCTTTTGCATTGTGACATTCATGGCGTGGTGTTAGCGCGTTCTGTATTGTTGGTTCCATCGTGCGTGATTGTTGCATCTGTCAAAAGCTGCATCCATCTGCAAGGGAAAGCCTACTGTGTGTGGATTTTAGCAGCACATCAAGCAAGGTTCACATCATCATCGTCAACATGGGGCTACTGTTTGCCAAAATCTGGAGTTTATTCGGCAATGAAGGTAAGCAAATAAGCGGATTGACATACGTCACCCGCAACGGTATCGCAACGGCAATGAAATTGTACGTTGGCCTACATTTTGAATGGAAGCCCACTAACCACCCCTACCCACGACGTCACGCCAACCCAGTTCGCGGGGTATCGTTTTCTTCATCGGTAGTGAAAGGTCTTTGCTCTCGATCACGGTCGTGATCACAGCAACATCATCATCGAAAACATCGCTACTATTTGCTTGAGTCTTTTTTTTCTCTCTATTTTTGCTCCCTTTTCTTTGTTCACCCATTGCGTTATGTCTCCTTCCACACCCAACCGATGTTCAACCATGCTCACCCGTACGCAGGGCGCTTATCAACGAAATATGAAGCGCCTACTGCTTGTGGGGCTTTCTGCTTATCATGTTGTTACTGAACGTACAATGCATCTACTGCTGTCAGTCGCTTCACACCGGGATCGGGGAAATGTAAACAATGTTTCACCGATTGTAACGAAAGAAACGGATTATTGAAAGTATGTTTCGTTTAGTGAACGGTGTTCCGCGGGTGGAAAGATTTTCTCAACCATTAAACAAGCGCCTGGAAAGGAAAGGCAGATGATAGATAATTAGTCTCCTAGGGTGATCATTAAATACACATTCAATCGCTAAAATGTTAGATAGTTGATAGGAAAATGTGTACGAAAGTGTGGCCTATGCTGTAAAGAGTTACTTACTTGCTTACTTATCCGGCACTACTACCTCTCTGTGGCATTGACCATTCTGATGGATGTAACAACTCCATCTCAATTCGAACCTATCACGGCTCCTCTGTCTATATGGAGGACCTAAAAGTACTGTACAGGGTGGGTCGTTCGGTGTCATTCTAATAATGTGACCAGCCCACCGAAGCCTGATGAGTCTATTTCGCTGTACGTATTAATTAGTTGAACGTACAGCTCGTGGAGTTCATCATTGGAGCGGTTTCACACAAGGGCCCTTCCACACATTCGGGACAAAAAACCATTGTGAGTAGTTTTGGGTGAATCTAATTCAGATTTAGAATCTGAAGCTCTATTTAAAAGATTCATGAGTCATCCAAGACTTATGACTTTCGCCTATTCGTCAGTCTTGAACAAAGTCCATGTCTCAGATGCGTTTGTGGGTACCGGGTAACTAAATAAGTTCGGATAAATGGGTAATCCCAAAAGATGTAAATTTGACTAATCTCGCGAACAAAGAACTGATTATCTCGAGCAGGGTTAATAAAAAAAAAGTCAGAAATGGCAAGCCTAGACCTCCAGAGGTTGTAATGCCACTTACGAAGATCCTCAGACCATTAGAAAGACCATTCATTCGACCGCCAGCACACTAGAGCGTATCCTCAACTTCAATTATGTTATACTTAACGAAAATTGCAAGTAAACATGCTAAATAATTGGTTTCACAATCTTGATTTTGGACTGTCCAAAATGTTCATTAGTTATATTCAAATATAGGACTACAATTTACATCATTATTTCGAATTCTATTTTCCCAACACAAGTTTATCTTGTCTGGATTGTCTAATCGTTAACGTGCTATTCGGTATTGATTTAAAAACTGGTCGTAATCTAATTATTTCGGTTTATGATGTATTAAATTCGAATTGCACGGTGTTGTAGGCCACGACAGTCGTCCAATCGTCCTAAAATTGGGTTTCTTTTAACTCTTTTTACCAAATCAGACACTTTGAAAAAGGAAAATAAAGTAATACAAATAATGATCTGGTGTTTATAATTATTTGCATAAATATGGTACAATTAAGTACAGTGATGGGGCAAAGTACCCTCAAGCAAGATCAGTTCCATATCGCATGCGGATCGTTTTCCGAAACTGAAATAAATAATTAAAAGTATTGCACTGCGGGAAATCGGCAGATCAAGACGAGGTCACAATGCAAAACCGAAAAAAAAACTTACCAAATAAGCTGCACACACTTCAAAGTTGTATTATTTCCGGGAAGGTTCTAGGGACACTTGCTGGTGTTATAACTCTTCCCAGAATCAAAAGGATTCATTTAATAATTCGTTGATTGTTTGCCAAACAAAAGACCAAAAACGTGTTCCGCACCGAAACTCCACAACTTCAACAGGTTTCGCAAAGCGCTAGTTTATGGATTCTGTCGCAAAAGCTTTGCTTGCTGTTACCTCCTCTTGTGGACAGTAGAGTGGGCCAAAAACTCCCAAAAAATAAACAAAATAAAACGACTGTGACTAAAACCATTTCTATCATTTTCTCTCCTTCCTTCAAATTCCGCGCAGATTGCAGACTTCCGTTGAGGGTGTTGTTTGTTTCTCTCTTCTTTTCGAACGAGAGACCGTCTGTCGAACTTTAAATTCCGAAGGTCACGTTGAAAAGTGAAACCATCAATTTAGAGGGAAACGATTAGCTCGATTGCTTTCCATCACACTGCTCGAATGGGGAACTGTTTTTGCCCGGGGGGTGCTAAAGTGTATTGACTTTGACGCTTTTTTTTTTTTTTTAAACTATTCGCCAAAATTACTGGATGTATTGGACATTTTTTACCCAATTCATGACATTTTTCATGGAAAAAATAATTTAATCTACACTGAACAAGCCTATCAGTACAACGTGCTCTGATGAAACAACATACGACAGACAAGCATTTATCAGCAGGCTCCTAGTAAAAAAAAGGGCCAGCAAAAATCGATCCACCAACCCACAACTACGGCAACAAAAAATGAATGAGGTTGCGTTTGGTGAAGCGTACGAAACTGGTCCGGTTTCACTCACTGGAACGACCCCCGGTGGCATATATAGCGGCATATCGGGTGTGTTTTATTTTAAACATTTCATCACGACCGACAACAAAACACCCCGACAGTGTCCCGGCGGTGTCATTTGGCGTGATAAATCAATTAAATGTTACATAAAAAGCATGATTTTAAGGTAGGCGGCGGCGGCGGCGCTTGCGTTGACATTAGGAAATGTGTTTGTTCCAATAATCCCGGAATTGCGATTTCGGTAGCAACAGCATTTCATTGATCATATTTTTGTAAACTGTATAATATATTTTATATTACCTCATTTATCTTGCATGTGCTACGTGACTAGCTCAATAAAAATGTTGAGTTTAAAACATTTACTGTCGAGATTTGAACCCAGACCGGTACTGTTGTTTAGTGCCACATTACCCAACTCCACTATTTGATCGGCAAGAAAGATCGTCTCTTGAAAGTCACTATGTTCTAGCCACACTTCAAGAAATATGTTTTATTTCGAGTTAATTTAACGAATGGTTAGACGTATTATGAGTGTTACATTGCATACTTTACTGAAGCGTACAACATTCAATATATTCCTCTATGTACATCCCCACCGAAGTCTAACTTTCACTGGTAGTTCCATAAAGCCATACATTTCAACCCAAATATGTGAGGAACTCTGACCATTAGCTGCGGTAGTGATTATAGAAATTATAATAAACTACGTCTGCCATACCCATTACAGTGGATCACAGTGGAAAATCACTACCTAACCATACTTTCGCTTGTTTGCTCGACTCCATACGTGGCCGCCAGACGCTACAGATGTTTGCTGCACTGGAACCGAACTTGACAAACATCACTTCTGACTCCCACCGCCACAGCCAATCAAAAGTTCCAAGTAAAGTTGGTCTTAATCGGTCAACTGGCTTAAGTTTGCGGCTAATATTACCGTGGCCGTAATGAGAGTTAATGCGTGTGGTAGTAGTGGACCCTGACCAACCCTTACTCGGGGTAAAGCAGATATCCATCGCAATCGTCAAGATCGGATCATGCGTGTTTGTGTGCCTTAATTCTTGTGACCCTGTGGGGTTGTTTTAAATGTCCACTGCTCCACTTTTAACGGTGGTTGGTGCTAGCAAACCCCTCCATTTTTTGCGGAGAGTAGCAGCACTTTGCTCCACGATCTTCGCACCAGAAGATCATGTGTGGGATAATGTACATCAACCGTCCCGTCTAATGCGTTCCCGCGTAATAGAAGGGAAGTGTACGAGAGTATAATCTGATAATGTCACGGTCGATCGAGCGTTTAACGCGTAACCCGTTCGGGTTAACGTTGATGTTGTAATGTATAATAGGGTGAGTTCGCTCGGCTTGCTTGTTGGTTGCCGTTGCGTGTTGAAGCTGGAACAACCTCATGGTGCTGGAACACCGAAATCGTGATACAGCTTTAATTGACAATTACATTGCTATCCTAAACCGGGGTTAATCGGGAGGTCTTTAACCCTGCATCATGTGTAGGTGCAGCAGTAGAGATGAAGTTAAACGAAACACTCCAGGGTACGTGTGACCGTACAGAAATTGTGGCAGTCATTCGATCAGCATACGTACATGCCTGCGGGTAAATATTCTGCAACTGTCCGACATTTCAGTCGAGCGAGGAAACGATTTGTTTTACACACATGGGCATGGTTGGAACTGAGGCACCCCTAGCCAGATTGTGCATCTAATTTAAACACATGTATACGTTAATTAAACGATACTGACTAATTTAGTCAAGGGTTTCTCCTACCCGCATGTGATATTCATTGCTTTTTGTCATGGAATTTGAACAATATTGTAGTTAAAACATCGAAATAAATTATGTCCATTAACTGTCATGATCCTTTACCATTGTGCTGCAACTGTCAAAATAAAAGCGCGCTCGCGTAAATGTGCGTAAAAGCGCGTCGTGTAGATAGTCGGTTAAGGTTTTAATGTTTCCCATATGTTTATTGCTCTCTGCTCCCGTTCTGGACGCTATTGGGCAAAACATGTATGGTGTCACAACAGTCTGCAAAATGATTTAATTTTATTAGGTGTGTTTTACAACTTTAGAGAGAGTGGGAAAGAGTTTTGCACGGTTGTTTGTTCATTGACATCCGTCGTGTTTATGTATTATATGTTTAGCTTCTGTTTTATCACCTTGTTCTGCAAAAAAAACTAATATTCAATATTTTATTTCTTTATTTTTACCCCCTTTCAGAACACAAACTCGTCATGGTGGGTTTGGACAATGCCGGCAAAACCACCATCCTGTACCAGTTTCTAATGAACGAAGTCGTCCACACAAGCCCTACGATCGGATCGAACGTGGAGGAGGTAATTTGCCATCGTGAAGGATGAAAAGAAACAGTCGTTCAAGCGATACAAAAGCTCCATAATTTGTGTCGTGCTCTCTTCGTAGCAACGAACGTAGCGAATGGTGGAAAAGATTTTTCTTCCGCGTGGAATATGCTTCCGCCACCACACCGAATCGAAATAAGCTGCTTATCTAACGAGCACATTCTTATACTAACCTCATTTGTTTGCTTTGTTTCTTTTGCTTCTTTTGCGTATGCAAACACCAAACTATCAACGGGTGGGCACTGGTTCACACGTGCTGCAGATTGTATGGAAAAACATTCACTTTCTCGTGTGGGATCTCGGTGGACAGCAGAGTTTACGGGCGGCATGGAGCACGTACTACACAAACACAGAGGTAAGCAGGATCAATGCGTTCCGGCCATGTGCTGCACGTGGCGTACGTTTGTCCATTACCATCGTCATCCTTTCGTGTAAAAATAGTAACACCACACAACGGGACAACCTTATTCGGGGTTTCACCATGTGACTCAAAGCATATGTAAACCATTTATTGCAAGCCGCAGAACTTCTCACGCGATTTGCAGGCGCCTGGATGGTAGTAACATTCAAACACGTTTCTTTTGCCATTTTTCAGTTCATCATCATGGTAATAGACTCAACCGATCGCGAACGGTTAGCGGTGACGCGCGAAGAATTGTACAAAATGTTGCAGCATGAAGACTTAACGAAAGCTAGTTTACTAGTGTACGCAAATAAGCAGGTGAGTTTCGGAGCAGTTTCCGATTCAATATTTTATATACTTGGTCCAGTTTTAAGATTCACAATAGTGTAGGGTTTTTTTAATGTAAAAGTTTCAAGTAACCGCTGCTCCTTTTTCTCTTGTTGGATTCATGGCGTTTCTGTACTCATTTCCATCGTTATGTTGTGTTCACGGGTGGAAAGAGTCTTAGGTGATGTACCTTGTTTTTCCTGTTCGTCATCCGCGTCTGATATAGTGATGATGCTAATATCCGGTTCGATTAGTATGCAGTCGTCATCTTCTTCGACATCTATCTCATTCGGATGGTTGAAACTATTATTTTCCTGTTGGGAATGATCCATCCTTGCTTTGGATGCTGTCTCCTTGCTTTCTGCCATCCTTGCCTTGCTTTGAACGTTTCTTCTATTTGGCTGGTACCAGAACCTTTGACTATAGTGTTTCACCAGAGCGAATTCAATGTTTACCGATCAACATTAGTCAATGCCAACTTATCAAGTAAAACTACATGTATACTAGATGTAGTAATATTGAGAACATAGCTATAGGAACATTAGAGAGTACAAGCTACCTCGAGATACAAAAGAAGAAAATTCTTATTTGAAATGGGGCCCCATGCGCCATGGGGATGCATATCAGAAAGATTATTTCTTCTAAAGGAGTGATGCTCAAAAGCTTCCAAAAAAGCGATCCGATTTAATATATCTCTAACTTTCTTTCTTCCCTTCTGTTCTTTTGCAGGATCTAAAAGACTCGATGAGTGCAGCTGAAATATCGAAACAATTAGACCTAACCTCAATTAAAAATCACCAGTGGCACATACAGTCCTGTTGCGCACTGACGGGCGAAGGGTAAAATGATTGGCCGGTGCAAAGCCCTCCGCATAGATTAACATTAATCCAACCTCGGCACATTTCTATTTCCATTTCAGTTTGTACCAGGGATTAGAATGGATAGCACAAAGGATTAAGAAGAAATGACACCCACCTGTGTAAAACTTCCGTAGCTCTGTTACAACCCGGACCAAACGCCGGTCACAATTCCTTCTACTGCACTGTCCGTGGATGCAAGGCAGCGAACAGTAAGGCGGTAGCTTGTCGCGTGTGTTGAGGGGGTAAAGAAATCATAACCATGAGCACCGTTGACTCCATAGTTCAACAGAGAGCCGCAAAGGTATCCCTTGCCCAACTCGTGTTGTCTTCTTTAATCCTTTCGAGACTGTTAAACAAGCACCGCTAGCAAGAAATTTAAAAAAGAAAAGAATTCATCCAATGTTTAGAACAGAGCGCGTTCAACGGTGAACGTGAATTGATTAATATATGCATAGGTTAGCATGCTGGACCTGGCCGAACATAGCTTGTGTTCGTCGGTCAAACACACTAACGCTGGTCAAAGGATGTAAGATAGCGGAGTACTCACAGCATAACTTTAGGCTAGGAAGGAAAAGCAAAGGGTGTTACACGTGGAAATGATTTCCTTACGGGCGCACCTTGATAAACGCGCACTTGTGCCGGGTGAATACGACTGTGAGATAAGATTTAATAGTAGTATATACTAGCTTAAAATGTAAACATATAAACACGAGATAAACACCGCATCCACACTCAGCGGATGCATCTTTTCTGTTGACCGTAAACAGCAAAACGAATGTGCAACAGTGACAGTGCGAAAGCGAAAGAGACACCCTCAATTAACACCTGATAATAGAGATTAAAAAAAGTTGTATAAAAATAGCCAAATGTCGTACGATCGTGGAAGAAAGAGTTTTTGCTTGTAACTGGCATGATGTGCGTGCCGGATGGGATGTAGAGCGACTCTTGGAGCGATAGCAAATTTCATGCAAATTGTATACACAATGTTAATAAGAGCAGGTACTTTACAATAGGGGACAATTGAATTGGCGATTGCTACCTTTGGGAATATGTCAAGCGGTGCGGTTTACGAGCAAATTCCGAACTCAGTAGCCAAATCACTACCACACACGGTGCACGCCGTTAGAAACAAGCCGATAAGCTCGATGTAACGCGGTAGAGTGATAGATGAAAAGACACCGGAGCAGAACAGAGGTACGAAGAAGCAGCAAATCGCAAGGTTTGCATTTTATGTTTTATATGACAAAAACACACACACGACACCAATGTGCAGTGTTTGTGTGTGTTTAAGGTGTATAGTTTTTTATCTTTGTTTCTTACCGTATCAATCAATCTGATCACGAGCGTGCACCCTCAAAAAAGGAAGGAAATGTTTAATCTGTACATTATGTACGCGTTTAGGTAGCCGGATCGGGAAGCCGGATGTTTTGGGGTGTAGGGGAGACAAACTATGAGTGTATTGAGGAGAAAATCAAATCCTGTGCAGTGTTACAACTTGTTGCTCGACGTAGGTTAAGTATGTGGGTATGCATATGGTGTAAGCACTGCTACCGAATCGAATGAATGAGAAATACTTACATTATATAGTTAAAGCAAGTGGAAACAAAGTAACAAAATATATACATACATGTACGTATCGAAAGCACCTCGTTTATTAAAACATATTAAATATGGTGTTTAAAATTTACATTTCATTTTCCGAATATAAACGTTTAATCAATTTTCACTCGGATTGGTAAAAGTGAACCACACGCAGCGACAGGTAATTGGTCATGACTTTTTGCCACTTAGATTTGTACGACCTCTTTTGTGACATTGATGGCAAGCTTGAGAGCCATCGATTATTTTATGTTCGTTTGACAACAGTTTAATTATTGAGTGATACATTTTGTTGTGTATTTCAACTACAGGAAAATCAATTTGAACACGAAGTTAGCTTCGAAGCTCTGTGGATTTTTGAACCTTCCCAAACTAATATATTCACTTCGGGAAATACACCATGAGTCTATTGATGCGCTGAAACAAAAAATTGCTTCAGGGCATTCCTGTAAAGATTTACGAAAAAGTGTAATTTTTGGATTGCTTCGAAAAGAACCGATTTTGACATTAAAATATGTGATCATGTTGATAAAGAAGTTTAAAAGTGATAATACCTGTGAGAAGTAATTTTTAGTCATGATCACTTTATCATATGTCTCGTTCTAAACACTACCACCGACAAGTGTGCTGCGGATTGCCTAAATCGAGGCGAAATAACCATCTTTCGTTAAAAATATTTCTATTCACATGAAAGTTCGATTTTCTTTCCGTAAGTTATCACCATTCATATTGTTGTAATTAAAAGTCTTTATATTAGTACCATCATAAGGTATTCAGAAGATTTTTAAAACACAACACAAGCATTGAACTCATTGCTTATAACATCCAGCTGTGGCATATTGTTTATTTAATCTTCTTAACATGACCATATGACATGTACAATGCGGTTCATCTAAATATCTCTAAACATTTTCAATTGCAGTGTCATTTATCGTAAACGAACACACAAATCTTTCACCCGCTAGAGTCCACATTTCAATCCTATCGTAAAAGAGCACCCGCCGAGAAAGATATTAGCAAATAAAACGTTAACCTGCAACACTCCAATCGAGAAGAGGCACCGTGGGACCATGTGCTGTTTGTATTAAAATTAACTACACCAGCTCAACGCGAGAAGTGCTCTTAACGCGGACAAACGGGCAATCAAATTACTACACTTCCCGTGGGCACATCCACTCGGTACGTACTCCTTAACGCATGTTCGAGGGCGGTTAATTAATAACGTCTCTCAAAAGGACAAATATATTTAAAATCGGAATAATAACACTTACAGTAGCATTTTCAGAAACTTCCACTCTACGGTTGGTCCATACGGAATGGAGTGTTGGACGATAGTGAAATTGCATCGCACTTATGCTGTCAGAAGGGGGTCATGTTCTTCTACTCATCGCCACTAGCGAGCGGCACCCATTGACGGAACGCTCGAAATCCGGTGCGATCGACACAGCCGGCACACTTGGCGCACAAATGTCCAACGCCCGGAGCGCGTCAGCAAAACCATAAAGTGGCTTCATTTGGTAAACAAAACCAACAACAACCGTGCTCAAAAGCCTTTCGCTCAATTGGTTGGGCACTTCCGGACGGTAAATATCATTAATTAGCATTTCGTTTCGCACCTTCGGCTCGAGTGCCGTTTGCATTGCTACCGAAAATACTTCAGCAGTTCAAACAGTCACTTCAACGCGGTGGATGCCGGACCAATCGAACAGCCGGAAGTGGAACGCAACGAGATGGATTTAGTGCTTCCTTCACTTCGGTACACTTTCGGTGCAACAACAGTGAAACATTTTTTTTAACCGTTCGTTGCAATTCTCCGACAGGTGTATGTGAGTCAGGGGTTTTCTTGCACTGTGCGGACCGTCTTCACCCACCCGGCCTTATCAGCCGATAGTTGCGTTATCGCAAAACGATAGTTTGCAATCGGCCAACCATCAACGGGAGGCAATAATGTGGCAGGTTTTTCACTTATTGGATCACACTGCATGAGGGGGGCCATGATGAACGTTGTGGAGGAAAAGGCAAGAGGGACACCAATGTTTGCGCATCCGTCCAGGTCGGACGGGGTTCGTCATATCTCTGCGCCGCATGTAGCCCATATAAAAAAGGTGGTAAAGTTTAAAAACTCTCCTTTTTTTTTTGCTTTACCTCGTCTCAATTGTCACTGTTTGCATCCGCCCGACTGGCCGATGATAAGAGCAGACTATCACTAATGCAGGTTGCATATTGCACCGTGCACCATGTGCATCGGATGGAAACAGCAGGGCTTGGCTGCGTGTATCGATTTGCAAGGACAAGGATGGGTAAACTGTGTGTGCCTCGGTGTTGATCCGTGATGGAGCAATAGGTTGACCCGCAGCCGAGCGCATTCGCTGCGACGGTATCTTTTGCGGTAATAAATTCGCTTGCAACACTGTTTCGAGACGTCATAAAACTGTTTTAAGGTTCATAAATTGAAATATTATGTGGTTTTATGTTGTGTTCTAAAGGATTGAATCGAATCCATAATGTCCATTTCGAGTGTCCAGAATGGATTTGGCTGCAAGTTTGAACGATCATATACTTATAGCGATCGCTGCTTTATGCAACAAATTGATTTTTACATAACAAAAACATATCAAACAACGCGGCTTGAAGGTTTTTAAAACTATTACGATACAAATTATTTATTTTCTTTGAAATATACGTTGACTTTCAGAATTGTTTTTGGCTATCAGCGCCCAAAAGTATGCAGTTGATAAAGAAACGGTTCTGTTTTAGTAGAATATTAAGTATTGCTAACATACTTCTAAAGGTCCGCTATGGTAATGTTTTACGAATTTAGTAAAATGTATAAATTCACCAACAAAATTATACGAAACGTCATAAAATTTATAACATTGCATTAAAATATTAAGCTATTGTCTAAAATAGTTGTATTGTTATTTTATTGTGTTAATGCAGAAAATTAAATCCCTTTATTGTATTTCTAATGTCAACGTTAGTATGAAAATAAATATATTAGTATGTATTTACCACTCCCCTAGAATAGTTTAACAAGGCTAAGATTTTATGGCTCATAGCGCCCTAAAGTATGCAATGGATGTGCAAAGGTGCACTATTCACAAATTACTAGTGTGCTAGTGTATCAATATTGTTTGGTGAGTTCAATGATACATTTGGAATACCTTTAAGTAAAAATAAAATATTCAAGGCAAAACCTTCCTCCTACTGATGATTGCTTATTTCTTCTGATAACCCATTTCCAGCAATTAAGTGTTAAGTTATTTCTTATTGCTTTGCTGAGCTGAAAAGATCATGAAAATAAATTTCCAAGATTTCAAAAAAAATCTGAAATTAGTTTCGGTCCTTTAAATTGAGACGTAATCATGAAAATAAATTGATTCGTTTAGATTTACCTAGACTAAATTATCATCCTCTGATATCATCATTTTACATTATGTGCCGTTAAATTTAAACAAATACTTTTAAAAATCATACAAATCAACGGTTTGGAACTGTTTTCAACTATACATATTCGTGTAAATTATTCCTCTGGAATAGTTCAGCAGTGTTTTGGGTTCATTACGCCCGAAAGTATGCAATTTCGGTACAAAAGATACTTAGAGAACAATTTTTACATTTTTAGAGAATTAATTGAAGTGTTTCGCATACTTACAGGTAAACTATTAAATAGTTTTAGCAAAACTTTCCCGCTACTGATAGTGGCTGAAATTTTCCATATATAACCCATCGGCAATCTCGTTCCATTCCGCTCCACGTTGCGTGTCCCCCATCAAAGCTTTCAGCTAACTGATAAAGAAGATAGCAGCAAACGGGAGGGGAAACCGTTCCTGGTCGTGCGTGCATATGTGACAGGCATGTGCAAATGCACAACGCGGCCACCCGTCGGCCACCCGTTTTCTTTTATCAATCGGTGATAATGTGAAATTAAACATTAGAGAATAATACTGCCGTATTAATAAGGTGCGTTTTGTGCCGTAAGGTGGAGGAGGCAGGGGGAATGCAGGTGTGGAGAGACACCTTGCCGAAGGATGATTGCTGCACTGTGGTGCACCGGTGCCAGTGCATGCAGCACCGTTAAGGCTCGACAACACTCGACCGCAGTGATAGCGCGGCCGGGGGACCGAGTAAATCGGACGTTATTGGTCAATTCCGCCGATGTGTCCACCGATGGTCCACCGTTCGGGATCGATAGTGCAGTGCAGTCGATGGTCAGATGCCACGGGCGTTAGATATCGGCGAGAGGATCATTGTTTTAACCGCGTGTAATTGTTTTCCCGTTTGCGAAAGGGATGAATGTTTCAAGTGTCAAATGAAGAATTAATTTTCTTGCTGCTTTGTGAGGGAAAAATGTGTTGATAAAAATATATTTCATGTTGTGTCAAAGAGTGTCTTCCATAAATGTGCCTTATAACGTGTGGAAATTGGTGGTACGAGATAGTATTAACACAGCCAGATCACATTGTTTCGTACATTTCACGCAAAGTAGGTGTTTATTAAGTGCGGTTCGAGCTTTTCAACCATGAGTCAATTACCCACCGGTCAGCCACCAACGGCACCATTTTATCCCTACACCGGCCTACACGCACCGGACGAAGGTTATGATGCGAACTTTCATATCTTTCCCCCGGACTACTATGCGCCGGAGTGTGATTATCGGACGGAGTAAGTATCCCTAAGGGCGATTCTTTGATATCATATCATGCGGGAAGACTATCGCCATGCGCTGCAAAGGTTATTTATGATCTGGCGACGGTGAGAAGTTGCTTTGAACGGCAGCTAGAGATTTGGTTTTACGCAGCTTAATAAATCGAGTTAGCCGTGAACAATCTAATCTACCCCGATTGGCAATCATCACCATTGCCTTTAAGTGAGGAATATGTCATAAAAAGACGTTTTTGGGAGGCCGGTAAAGGTAACAGATTGTTGTTGGCCACTTGAATTTTGGGTTTGATTTTGGTGTGTTTTACTGAATCGGTTGCTATCTTCTCAAGTGGTTCCCGCGTTCCAGGTGGCATTGATCATAAATTGTTGTTTTATGAGGGCAGTTTTTGACGGCTGTTGAGGTTTCCTTTCGAGTTTTCTCAATCTAAGACGAATTGGACGCTGGTGGACTGGTCATGTCATTAGAATGACACAGAAAGACATTGCATTTGTCGTCTGAAAAGTCTGTTTTATGGTCGTCTAAGTTAGCAGAGAAGGTGTGACATGTTAAAATGTAAAAAAAAGGAAAACTTCGGAAGTAGGAAGTAGTTAAAGCTGCCCATCGAATCAATTTTACTCTTCAAATGTTCAAGAAGTATTGGAATAGTCAACATCACCCTCCAAGAAGACCTTAATTTTCCTGAACATTCTATCGAATATTCGTTCCGAAGAAAAGAACTCTGCATTTGATTACAAACTCTCTTGGAAAATAATCGAAGATGAGGTAGTTGCATTTGGGCATCCGCCAGAAACGTCGAAATACGAGACTGACTAGCGACGGCATGCCTTGGCTTTGATCGGTGATTGATTGATCAATTTTAGGCTGCAAATACTTAATAGCAAAAGAAAGATACTACATCTACCTTTAATATTCCGCTTAAAATTTGAAAACAGCTCTACGATGGTTCCAACATTCTCTATTTCGCTTCAAAAACTCTTCATAATGAAATGGCAGTGTTTATGCATCCACAAGAATCGTCATCAGTTGCATATTGGTTGCCGTCGGCATGCAGTCTGAAGGATTTTTGGTGCAGATCAAGATCTCTGATCCGTGAAAATGATTTAAGAACCCTTCACATCTTTAAAAGTATTTAGTTTGGGTGCTTGCGCCTACATTTATGCAATAAGTTTACCTAGCTTAGGGGAACCACGGTTCTGAAGAGGATCTACCTCTTTAGCTGCTTTCTATTGAAAAATGTGAGATGTCGTAGCAAATACTCCGCCAAGCCACCATTAGTGGCCTAACATCAGTGATCATGCAATCTTAGCATACCTTTAGGCGCTGTGCTATAAAATTTGCCCTAATATTTCTTTCGCTATATAATATCACTGTCACTACTAAACATTAGTTTTTGTATTACAATGTAACTAATCTATCACCGCCAAATTACCATCTGAATGATTTTCATCATCTTACATTGTTAGCCTTAGCGGCTTTACCGCACGCTACACCTAATTTGAAATTGTCAATCAAATTTCTCCTCACTGTCTGCCAAATAAAATTAGTACCGGTTCACGTTCAAAGCCCAAATCAAATTAGCCCTTTATCAATAATTGTGGTTTTGCACCGGAACGGTATCCATTCGACTGGGTGGTTGGATAAAAATAAACAAACGACCTTCCGGCTACGGTTCCAACTTCACTCACACCCTTACAATGTATCCAAAAACCAACCAAAACACAATGGCTCTTCATTCAAATTGATCCCGATTTCTGCTTTTTTTTCCTTCCCGTTTGCTTTACGAGACGTTTGACTTTAGGGGCAGAGCCCCCCGTGGAAAGCATTTTGTGTCTGCATTTAGCATGACGAAACCGATCCAATTTCGTGCTCATTTAATTTATAGACCGTTGCCGTATGCACTAGAAGCACCTTAAGTAGATGATGGGAAAGCAATTTTTTAGCAAACATTTCGAACAAATGTGACATTTATAGCAAAATAAAATAAATTGTAGCATTATGCATTGCTTTTGCCTACATTTAGGCGTACAGTGTAAGCTTTTGATGTTAGTAAAAGAAATTATGGTATTATTTTATTTAAAATTAGTTTATTTAAATTGTTTCTTTACTTGTTTAAGCTATGACGATTTATTATTAAATAAATATATTAAATGTGATGATCTTCAAACAGTCTTTTCGATCCTAACTCTTGATCAACCTGATTGATTGGTACTCTGTAGCATAAGGGTGGAAACTATACCCCAAAGCACGCCGTCAACCATTTACAAACAAGCTGCCAAAAGGGCATTCAGTAGGGGGGAATATCGTTTTGTTTAAAAAAACCAATTACAAAGTTCCCACGGCGCTAGGTCCCTCCAACGCCAGGGGATTGTTGATGTACGAATGGTTAACCACTGTTTCGCCTTCCAGACGAGCGGCTCAGAGCGGCTCGTCTAGCAGTAATTGAGGCAATGAAAGTCTTCAACAATTTAACCTCCAATACGCCATCGATAAAGTGCATTTCGTGTAAGTGCAATTGCAAAAACAAAAACAACAACGCCCGAAGTACCGCAACAATACCGTTGATTTGTGGCATTATGCCGCGGAAGGTAGCGGCGAATTAACTTCTGTCCATTCGCCTGTCCCGTCGTGAGTGCTCTACTTGTGTCTTAATGGGTTTCGCTTTTGCCAGGACGGCAGGACTCGCGGTAAAAAAAAACCATTATACCATAACCTCCTCGTGTGATGGCCGTGGGAAGTGACGCGCATTGCTTTGCTAACAAACTAATTTCAACAACCCCAGCAGTTTGGGTTTGTTACACCACCGAAATGGTCCGCATTTTTTTTTTTTTTGTTCGTGTCCCGTTTATATGGCGCATTTGCGTCCCAGCTCGATGGCTTTTACGATCGCTTACATGCTCGCCCGTAATTATGAAATATTTATGATTGTTTATGCGAACACACTGTTTGATGAGCTCGTAACGATAGGGCGCAGGGATATGCTTCAGCAAGGATTCAGCTGCAGCACCCAGGACATTACGGGACCCTCCCCACCAGGGCACCGGGCTGCCGAGTCAAGTGTGTGGATCCGCAGTTGAAAAGCATTCCATTTCCATCGTAATCCAAAATCGTTACACCGAAATGGCCCTTTGGCACGAGGCACGTGGGACGTGATCCTAAAAAGGCCGATCATCGGTGGCACGCGATCCAACCGGGGTACGCGGGGACACTGCGTTGCTGTAATGCTATTTGCCATTTTTTTTTTTGCTTGCCGCCAGTCCAACTTTTGAAAAGTTCCTTATGTCTTCTTCATTACACAACCCTTCATATGGACATGGCAGAGAAGCATCGCATCGGTCCGTGAATCATAAGTGAGGCAGAAAACACTTGCAACCCAACTCGAACGGAACTTCGTGCAAACAAAACATACGTGAAGCTTCACTCTCCATATGTTGGAAGATTTATCGCGCCCTTTTTTTTACTTTACATTATGTTAACCTCTTGCTGCTGCTACTTTTTTGTATCGGTTGCTGTTGAGTTTCATGGGAGTTTAATGGAAAGCTGTTTGGATGCACTCAGCGTACAGAGTATGGCTGAGTGCATGCACACAAACCGTTGATTGAGTGGAATTTGAAGACTCTCTATGCTTATTAGTATGCTGTTTAAATCAATCTGGCATGTTCCCTGCTCGAGTGTGTTTAATGAACGTTTTAAGGTATTACTAAGGGTAACTACTTAAATGAATTTCAAACCACTCGGCACGATTTAGTTGTTGTTTTACTTCTGAAAATAATAAAATTCAACTTTACTACATTAATTAGTAGACTATCAGTAAAGAAGTAATTTTAATTAATTATTTTCTAGCACTTAAAAATAATTTGAAAATAATAAATAAAATTTAAACTATTTTTGATTGATTTACATCAGCATTTTCGATAGTATAATGTAATTTTTTAAAGAAAAAAACAGTTTTCAACTAAATAATTAAAACTTGTGGTTAAATCACTCCAAATTATACAAACCAACTCAACAAGAGAAAAGAAATTTAAAACAAAGTTTAATTCTAATCTCAATCGCGATTTGAAAAAACCGCACGGTACGCCTTCTTTTTCTATGAAATGGGCGTGTCCTAACAGTGGAAAAAATATGTTTAAGTGTGCGTGCGAGCAAACATTAACCCACACTAGACATACAATTTTGCTCAGTACTGTAAAATGCTTCAGTTCTTTAGGTTTCTTTACAAAACTTGTTTATTTTAGTTGTTTTTCTTCATTTTAATTGCTTTTTTTGAAAGGAAAAACGCGTTTTATTAAGTGAATAAAATATATAAACCAAACAATAATTAAACAAACTTATTTACGAATTATAAAACAATCTAAGATTCTTCCCACTTTCGACGAAAACGCTTAATTACTAAAGCAATAGGTGGAATGTATGCCCAAAGTCCAGAGGGTTCGTTGCTTGCGTCGCAAGATACTACTGCGCATGATCAGACACAAGCACACCAGTGTCCTGGCGAGGATGGTTCCCGCCAATGTGACCCACGTTCAACTCACCATCAGCACCATCGGAACATTCAGTAACGTTTAGATCCTTCGACGATCAACCGGGCGTGGTGGCAGTGAACAATTCATACGGAAACGCAGCAAACCTGGCAAAGGAAACAGTGACCGATCCGCGGCTGGAAAAGCTGCTCACAAAATGTGCACCCTTTCTGTCGTGGGCACCCATTTTCATGCCCGCAGCCACGCTCAATCACAGCCTGCTGCGGGCAGCCCTGTATCCGATCGTGCTCAACTCCTCCATTCCACGGTGAGGGTGATTGCTTGTTGTTGTCGCTGTATTTTTTTTTTTTTTGGAGGCTAATTGACAAGGGATTGGTGATTAGGATTAGTGCGCAACGAAACGTGCCAACCGTGGCTTACAACCGGAGCTGATAAGAGTTGATTAACCAGAGTCGCACGGATGGGAAGTGTGTCGAAAGAGACGATTTTATTGTGGTGCTATCTGCGATAGCGTTCCTAATATGTTGGACTGTTTGAAGTGATTTTTCTCATTGGCGAGTTGTGCAAAAGTGAAGTTGTACAGGATGCTTCTACATTCGATGCTTTTGATGTAATTCATGCATACGACGATACAACTATGTTTTTTATCCATTTGATGTAATATAATATGATGGGAAATAATGAAAATCGTGGGAACAGTCGCTTAATCTCGTGCATCTGTATTTAAACATTTTACCATACTACCATACTGCATTAAATTTTAAAATAAATTAGTGTATGATAAAGTGACACTAGTTTTTAGTTGGAAATATGATTTTTGCCTTAAATTTTTATAATGTTATGCCTATAAAAGTAAGTAAATTGCGTGAAAAATATCTTTCAAGTCAATGGGTTTGCTAATCCTCGAAAAATGTAGGGCACCGGCTCGAAATTGTTCTGCGGGTATAACAAAAAAAACCGTGTACGACCATTAAGCAACAATTTTATGTTTAATGTTACTAATAATCTGACAATATTTTGGAGCGAATTTTAAAATGATTTTACGTGTTTTAACGCGATTTTTCCAAAGCGACCGTAAAGTGGTTCTACAAAGTGAAAAGATGTAGTGGAACAGATAAAAGTTGGCAACAATTATTTAAAAAAATTTAATATACTTGAATTTTCTTAAACTTTCACTTATTCTTTATACACTTAATATTTTATTTATGTTAATTCATTAAAAGTAAAGGTTTGTTGTGCACAATTTCTATTTATCTCCTCCCCCAGTAAGGCAATGCCCTTATAGTTATGCTACGCACTGTATCATGAGATTAAGTAATTTTCAATACAATCTTCACTAAAATGAAAGATTCTAGTGATGATAGCTAGTTATGGGAAAACCGGTTCCACTAGCCCCAAAAATTCGAATTCACAAAACGGCTTTCTTTACGCATCCTTGTCATAAATCGAATCTTTCGAATGAATCTCCAATGAATCCTCCATTAATCCTCAATTAAAAAACATAAAATTTAACATTTTTTATATGTTTTTTGTCCTTGTCCTATGGCCTTGTCTTACCCTCTCGCAGCATCCTCGACAGCATGCGAATGGCTCCATCACAGCGCTCGCAACGATTTCACATTAGCAACATCTTGGAGCTAAACAGTCAGCAACATCAACAGCAGCAACAGCAGGAATCTTCCAGCAAAGATCAACCGGCCGTTCCCAGCCTCGCTGCGGCTGCCGTGCTACAGCCACACGTACCTCATCCCACGACCTACCCGTTCACTATATCCGAGCTGGAATCGCAACAAAATGCTGCCACACAACAAACGTTGGATGTGTCCAGTGCGGGTAGCTACCCTGGACCGTCCGTGGACGATCAATCACCCCTTTCGTATGGTGCAATGTCCGCACAGAGCGGCTCCTGTTTGCCATTGCAACCCGTGCTTAATCCTTCCACTATTGGCGCCGGCATACCGTACGATCCACCACCGTACTATCCGTATTCGCACCATGCACACCATCTATTCGGCGGACCAAGTGCTGCTTTGGGCTCATCCGGTGTACCGTCAGAACCGACTCGTTCGTCCTATTCCTACGGGGCAGTTAATTTGGACTATGGTAAGACGACACGTGTCCGGATGTAGCATTACGCATTACTTACTCTCCGTACAAACTCCTTCCAGTTCCTTCGGTAATTCAACACAGCACCGCAAATGAGACGAGCAGTGCGAATGCTCAGCAGCTCAGTCCAGATAGTACCTCGCCCGGTCCGGAACTCTACTCGCTGGCCAGCTACAGCAACATTCCCCGTGTGGTAAACGAAGCATCCGACCGGTTGGTCGCACTCGAGTCCGACGGGCCATCGCTCGATCCGGAGTGTTCCGTCGACACGAACAACAACCGGCACAGTCCGAACGACACGCCGGATGGGCTGGACTCGCCGGATCCACGTGCCACCCGTTCCGGAGGACATCGTAGCGAGCCGGGCACCGGTGGAAGTGGCCACAAGAAACGGAAGCGTCGCATTCTTTTCTCCAAATCACAAACCTTTGAGTTGGAGCGACGGTTCAAGCAGGCCCGCTACTTATCCGCCCCGGAGCGGGAACATCTAGCGAGCATGATTAACCTGACCCCGACACAGGTTAAGATATGGTTCCAGAACCATCGCTACAAAACGAAGCGTGCACAGACGGAGAAAAGCTCTGGCTATGGTGCACCGACCGTGCTCGGTGCGAGTCCACCGAAGAAGATCAATCCTCCGGTGCTGGTGCGCGATGGTAAACCGTGTCAGGATGTGTTGCAGCATCAGCATCACCATCAGCAACAGGCACAGGCACAGCAGCAGCAACAACAGCAGCAAGGACTTGCTCATGCACATCAACACGCACCGTCCGCTCACTTCCATCATTCATCGTTTGGAGCAGTTCACGCGCCTGGATTACAACCGCCGGGAAGTGGAATGCTCACCGGTGGGCACGGTTCTTCTCCACGCATGTGGTGACGCACGCGCGATTATTGGTCGGGACAATTTGATCGATTCTTCGAATAAAGAGTGCAATCTAAGTGAATGAATTTAAATGACGACTTTTTTGCAGGCTGTTATTTGCTAAAGCAATATGTCGAAATGAAAAGTATTAGCGAGAATAAAAAACTTTAGCAAAATGCAAATTCTAACGGACCAATTTACGATACTTTATCATAACGAACATTTTAAATCGATTTCAAACAGTTTCATTGTTGGATGTCGAAATGTGCGACAAATTATCCGACACGTTCGAAACGGTTTCCGACGCTCCGACATTCAACTTCAGTCCCAAACAAAATACCCAAAGAGTAAAATAATTTTAAACATTCACACTTCAAGCTTCTGAAGCCTTTGCACATAAAAGAGCGCTTATTTTTACTTTAAAACAATCGTGAAATATAAAAAAGCATCCCCCAAAAGCTTACTGCTGTTTCGCAAATCATCTCCTTTCCCACGCTGTCAACGGTTTTTGTTACCTGGGTGGCTGCAGTTTGACAGTCGTTGAAAATGCCGAAATAAACAAACATTTTTGCCACGGTAAAACAAATTCGTTAACAGAAATCTTTGCTAGTTAAGGGTGCCAAACTACACGAACAAAACGAAACGATGCGAACTCCTGGTAATTAAACCATTTCTTACCGGACTTAATACACAATCTCAAGCCAGCAGCCTAATGGAGCTGCCTTTACTCGGCGATACGCTGATCGTGCTTGTGTCCCAGGTATGTGCGGGTGTTCGATCCGATCGATCGAAATATGCAACACGTACTCAGTGTGCTGTTTCGGGTTTCTTTTAGCTCATTTTCTTCATCGGAGGATGGGTGTTTTTCGTGAAACAGTTGTTCCGCAACTACGAAATACGGCATGTGTTCGTACAGCTCATCTTCTCATCCACGTTGGCCCTTTCGCTGACTATGTTCGAGCTGATTATTTTCGAAATCATCGGCTTCTTGGATTCGACGTCACGCTACTTCCACTGGCGGTTGGGACTAACGCTGCTGCTCATCATGGTGATCGCCGTGATACCGTACTTGATCGCATATTCCTGCATCAGTAATGTGCGAATAGGTAAGTACCGTTGTGTGTCTGTGTTTATGTGACAGCCCGGCATATCTGAAAGATATTTTCCTTTTATTCCAGTGCCCGCCAGGTGGGTTCAACCGTTGACGACCCTCATCTGGCTTTGCTATCTGTACGGGTTCTGGCGCATAGGCGATCCGTTTCCACTGTTAAGCGTTAGCCGAGGTATCTTCACGATCGAGCAGGCAGTATCACGCATCGGTGTGGTCGGTGTCACCGTGATGGCAATACTCTCCGGATTCGGTGCGGTGAACTATCCGTACACCAGCATGTCTTACTTCATCCGCCCGGTCTTACAAAGCGATGTGGTAAATTTGGAGCGACGGTTGCTTCAGACGATGGATATGATACTGGTGAAGAAGAAGCGCATCGCACTTGACCGTAGGAGGAACAAACCGAACCAGAAGCAAAGCATCTGGGGCATGATAAGCAGTGTCACGCAAAGACCTGCCGGTGCAGAAAGTAAGAACGAACCGAATATCATTCAAGCTTAGCATAATTAAAATTATCACCTCCTTTTTAATCCCAGACATTGGTCAGCTACGGTTAGAAATTTCCGCCCTAGAAGAACTTTCCCGGCAACTCTTCCTCGAAGCGCACTCGATGAAAAACATGCAGGAACGGCAACGATGGGCAGCTACACTGCAGGGCAAATACTTTAACGTGCTGGGGCATTTTTTTAGCCTGTACTGTTTGTGGAAAATTTTCATCGTAAGTCACACACACATCCCTCGCTGTTATTAGCCATGTGCCTGTCGCGTGTAATTATTATTGTTTACTTACAGTGCACAATTAATATAATCTTCGACCGGGTCGGCAAAAAGGATCCGGTAACGCGCGGTATCGAAATTGCGGTGCACTGGTGTGGCTTCGAGATGGACATTGCGTTTTGGAGCCAGCATGTTTCCTTCCTGCTCGTAGGCTGCATCGTCGTCACCTCCATCCGTGGCCTTTTGCTAACACTGACGAAGTTTTTCTACAAAATTTCCTCTAGCAAATCGTCCAACATTATCGTGCTGGTGCTCGCCCAGATAATGGGCATGTACTTTTGCTCGTCCGTGCTGCTAATGCGCATGAACATGCCCGCCGAGTATCGGGTCATCATAACGGAGGTGCTGGGCGGTTTACACTTTAACTTTTACCACCGGTGGTTCGATGTGATCTTTTTGGTGAGCGCACTCGCGACCATTGTCGTGCTGTATTTGCTTCATAAGCCGCCCAACGTTGACTCTAGCATGTAACAAGGAAGGGGGACCACAGTTAATTACTGCCTATTCATCTTTGCCACGCAACACGGTGAGAATGATGGCGGTACGATTGTTTTACCGTGGAACCTCAATGCCATGCGATGGCGGACCAAACCAGTGGACAAGCTTCTTCACTACTGTAACGTAACATCAAGTGATCGTATTAATTATTGCTGTTAATGTTTTTCGTTGCCAAACCAAGAACGTACGCCACATAACGTTCCGGTGGCTTAGTGGTCTCACACCCAATATCCCAAATATGCGCCACGCGATTTCTCATGCGTTCACATATACACATACTTCTGCTTGCTGTTTCGTTTATTTGTTTTTAATCCATTCCGACATTCACGACAGCTAACGCTGAGGACATGATAAACTGTTGATGTAAATAATCGAGAAGAAAACAATCAATAGCAACAAATAAAGGGTTGTATTGAAATGGAAAAAAGGTCCTTGGTTTGCGCCAATACAGGGCATAATGTTCACCTGTTCCCTTCAATTTCTTAGATCCGGGCATGGCATCGGCATCATCAGAGGTACATCTGAGGCGGCGTGAGAAGTGTAAATTCAACTAAAACGCTAGGTCTTGCAGATTTTACTTAGATTTAATGCGAAGAAGATAAAATATCTGCTTTTCGCTCTAATCGTCATAGCAGTTGACAGTCACCTGAGTAACATTTGACAGCGACTATCTGAAGGTAGTAGAGGTGTTCTGATAACTTCGGACAACAACTTAAGCGAAGAAGTCCTGAGGGGCATTGCAATTGGACTACTATGATACTTTCGGCAGTCTTCTATGGTCATCAATCTTGAACGACATGGGCAGAGGATACTTTTCGGCGTAAAAAGATATCCTGGCCGTGGCTAAAACCGAAAGAATACAGCGTGATGAGGATGTCGGACACATTTTCTACCAGTAAAAGGCACTCATCCGTATGCGTAGAAAAACACGGCGAATTCGCTGACAGAATACTAACTGCAGCTACTAACTACTGACAGGAGCAAAACCTTCCTAAGATATTGGAAGTAGCCGGGAGTTCCTGGAATCAGATTGATGATTTGACGATGCCAGCACGATTTGCTCAGTGGACCAAAAGGGGTTACAAAGGATACTGCTTATGTATATATTTATGAATTGTTTTAAGAAGCAATTCCCCTTGAGTTACCCTGTAATAATACCAACAAATACCACGCTTCTTCCAGCACAATTCCTAGTAATAAATAATGATTAACAAAATCGAGTTCGGGGCCAAAAAAAAACATGGCCTCACACTAGCACCAGTAATGGGGACCCACCATCAATAGTTAATGCTTCCGCCACCATGCCCGCCTTACAGTCACTTAATCAAATGGAACTCAAATCAAATCGTCGGCGTACGGTTAGCCGGATCAATCGCACCGTCGTCCTGTTGTTTTTTGCCTGCTCGCAACGGGGGTACTAACGTGTGTCTAAGAGTCATCGAACAAAACAGAGCGTGCCCTTTTTCGAGCATCAATCCAGTGCCCGTACGAATGGAACGACCGAAGGCTTTTTGTGCATTTTTTTCTTGTTCCACCTTTAACCCACCGAAACCGTTGTCATGCCGATGGTCCATTTTATGAATAAACAACCCCTCGAACAAACACACACACTCACCAGTCGCCCCAGTGGTGTAGGGAGCCGTAGCCATGGGCCAGGGCCAACCGTTCTCGTTCGGCTCTGTTCCGATCGCCCGCTGTCAGTCGACCGTCGGTTCACACGTCATCCGGTACACGGGAACTACAACATATGATTGCGGTTCACGGTGAGCTCGCGTACGAAGGTTACTGCGAATGTTTTGTGCCGTGCGTCCCGTAGATCGGGTGTCCCCAGCCAGAGTGTCCCGAGGTGCCAAGAAGGCTTGTGGAGCTCCAGCGCACATCGTTAATCGCAACCGTCCCGATCGGGGGTGCGAAAGTTCCCTCGGTTTCACGGGCATTTGGACATTGTTAATCGATAGCAGGTTCATTAAAGTTCACTCCTTGCTTGGCAGACGGTCGGCCAGGGTGTGATCATTTACGGCTCCGTGCGCCGTACAAATTGCCACTGTGTTCCGTAAGAGTTTATATTCGTTTTTAAGCGCAAAGCCGCAACAGTTGCGATGGGCAATTAATAATACAGTACACAAACCAGTGTCCCTTCGTCTCGCACACGGCCCCCGTGATCGTATCTTCGCGCGTACCGCAACCACGTTGTAAATAGTGGAGCGTGAAATCAATCGATCGTTGTTTGATCGAAACGGGTGGCGCATTCGGCACACGGAGAGACTACCGTGTGTGCCTGCAGGCGGTTTGACATGCAACAGCAACAACAGGTTGCAGTGTAGGACGCTTCGACAAACCGAGTGTGTCCAGCTTTGGTTCTTTTGTCACCGATACAGTTACCCCGCTTTGTGTTGCAGTTTGCGCGTCATAACAAGTGCAATGAGGAGTGAGAAAAGTGTACAATAATTTATAAGCAATTAGTGTACGGTGGGCGCAACGGACCAAGGGGGTGGGGGGAGGTGAGTTTGGCAAGCGTGAAGTAATAATTCCCCCCCCACCGACGGCGGATGCTTCCATGTAGCGCGTCGGTTGCGTGCCGTGGACCATAATGGGTTGCAACACTAGCCAGGAGATACCGAGCTACGGCGGTGGACAGAAGGCGACCGATTCGGCCGCCGCCCTTGGTGAGCTGCTGGAAGGTGATATTGAAGAGGGTAAGTTTAGCGAACGAAAACTCCCCCCAAAGCGGTTGATGGAGACGCCCGGTTGCTCATCACGGGTGCGATGGAGGCGCATGGTGGTTTGTAGATTTCACCACATTTTATTACTTTATATGGGTGAAAATTATATTTAAAAACTGGTTTACAAGCCATTATAATCCTTGGAGTTTATTTTTAAACTAGTGAGCTTTTTATGTAGCTTGAATTTATAAAATTTTATTGAAGAAAACTCTAATATTTAACAAAAAGATTTGTATGTTATACAAATTAACAATACGAAAAATTACTATACATTGTTTTAAATAACAAAAAAAAAAAGCTATAAGAATAAAACCATGTACACACCTGCACTTACAGGTTGTTTTAACGCTCCACTCGACCTGCTCGATTCTGCCCGAATTGTGCTTTTTTATGGGTGATGCTTTCGAAAGCTCTTTCACTTTCTCTCTCACCACGCGTGCTCTCACTCTCTCCGGTTTCCATTCCACGAAAAGCTACTCGCACATCGCAATACTATTACATCACGCTCACGCGTACACGATTCGTGTTCGGTTTCGCCATCGGTTCGGGCTTTCCGAGCAGTGGCAGCGATCCCGATTCGGGGTTTTTTTCAAAGGCTGTTATTTGTTGCTGCCACTGGTACGTTCACCACTGGGTATCTGTGGTCACCGCGGCGAGCGCGTATGGGTGTGCGTGTGTGTGTGTGTGTGCAGCCGGGTTCGGAACGGTTCGCCCGACGCTTTCAAGGCTTTTCACTCTGAAGTGATACGCGCTGCCGTGCACACGTGAAACCACGGGCTCCCGGTCGTAACCCTGTAGCGCGAGCGTACCGTTTCTTCCCGTCTTGAGTCGGGCTGCCTGTTTCGACAAAGCAAAGCTAGCTGGTATAACCGTGTTCCGGTTGGTTCGGTCAGTTCGTTCGAGGCCGCCGACGGTGCTTAAAGTTGGTACGACCCGGTTGCATAATCGCGTGTGAAGTTCCGTGTTCCGAACGCGCGGCAGCTCTGTGGCAGATTCGCGCACACCAGCGTCCGGTTACCGGTGTTTGCCCGTTTTGCGTGCGTGTTACATCCACCCGTGCGAAGTGACACAGACCACTTCACCAGCCGCCCAGGAAGCATCCGGCAAGAAGCTACCGGGAAAACAGCAAGGTAACGTTTTATCACGATTGTTCATCGGGTTTCGGTTCAACCCGGACCCGGGTTCAAACCGTTACCGGGTGGCCTCCTTCCAACGAGGTGTGGTAAATTATTAATATAATTGTTTTTCCAACAACCCCCGGAATCCGGTTGCTTCGTGCGGGATCCCGAGCGCCGAAGATTTTGTGTGCGCCCACCACATGCAAGCCACCTCGAAAACGGCAACGGAAAAGCGAAAACTTCTCCGCCTATTGCCGCGTTATCATCAATCTAACTTTACAAAACCGTGCTTCGCTACTTTGAACCGTTCCGTTTTGCGCGTTGAATTATGTACGCGGGCGGTTCTGTGCCGTTGGCCTCCAAATCGGAACGGATTTTGCTAATGCGCCGTTCGTTGCTGCTTTCCAAGTAATGTCCGGCAGGATCCTCCGAATCGATCTGCCAGTTTGTGGGCCAGATTCCGATTTCCTCCGTCCGACCGCTGCTGGAGGAACAAAGGGGGAACGGATTTTGGGGGTTGATGGGGGGATCTTTCGGGGGTGAATGCTTATTGATTTCATGCTTCAATTTTTGATGCACTTCCCGGTGGGCTTTTACTGCGTCGGCTTGCACAACACCGACCTGGGTCCCTGATTGGACGGATGGATCGATCGAACCGAAAGAGGCCCTCCACTGGCAACGAAGACTTTGATTCAGTTAGCTACCTGCAGCAAGTACCTTCAACAACACAATGTAACGAATGCCGTCCGTACGGCTCACCGGTGCCTCCACGACATTCTTCACCGTCGTTTTGTAAAGCAGGGCGCCCACCGTTGCATAAGAACCCAAACCGTGCGGGGGGCCATATTGGCTCCTGCCTGCCATTCTCGAGTGTTTCTGCTTTACTTCACTTCGGTTCGGTTTCGCTGCGGTCGTTTAATGTTCACCATCGGTAGCCGTTTGCTTCCATCTTGTGCTGTCTCTTTTTTTTTTTGGTCGAAGTGAATCGAATTCGAATGGAATAGTGAAACCATTCTTGCTGTGTAGTGACAGCGTTTTTTTTACATCCTCAAAAACTCACACAAAATAAAGACACTTCATTTCTTTGGGCTGTCTTTTTATTGGGGAACTTACTTATCGTGGCAAAGTGGGGCTTGTTTTTTTGTTCTTGAGAAATGCACGAAGGGTGCGAGCGAGCCACGTCTACTTGAAATGACTTTACGATGTTCTATAGGAGGGAAGGCGAAACACTAAACGATTCAGTAGCATTACAGCATTACGGAGGCATGTTTGGGAATGTTCCTGAGCCCGAGTACACCGAGTGGTGTGCCGCAAGGCAAAGAATTATTCCGTTTATTGATCTCACCAGGAAAAACTTGACATTGAGGTTGGGTGTATCTGATTCAGAGTCATGAATCTGTTTGAATGAATCTGATTCTCCTTTCAAAAGAGTCATAAATCTGAATCTCTGTTTAAAAGAATCATTAATTTGAATTTGTTAATTTAATTAATTTGACTCTTTTCAGCAGAGTCCTGGATCCTCAAAGATGCATGTATCTCCGAAGATTCGAAGATTCATGAATCCTCACAGTTGAGTGACTTGCCCTGGTGCTTTATCGCCATTCTTCCTCCCGCACCGTCCAAAGTTCCTCTAACTATCCTTACAAGGCCTCGAACGGGTTTGATCAACCACTGCTTTGAATCTTTTGAGAGTCCATTCCTTATCTGAATGATCCTTCACTTACGATTCATATGGATGACTTCTCTTAAATGATTCATTAAGCTAAACACATTAACCTCTATTAGCTTCAAAAGAACAGCTACAACAAACGATTTTATTGTATTAATGAAAATAATCATGTAAGAATTTACACACCGTAATTGTGCCTAGAGTACCCTCTTTACATCCTTTAGCCAAATGACACAATCAAATTAGCTTCAATGTGACCAATTTAAATAGTAATGTTTTCCGCCTGAACACTTAAAAAAAGTTCCCTCCCACACCGTCTGCCCAAATACAAACGCATCTCTAATAACCCTTGCAAAGCAATTGGACAATAAATCTTTCCTTGCACTACTGGAACGTCCCAGCCTCAAGTCCTCGCGGGCCTTCATCTTGTAAGGCACCAAATCGTCCGTTTCATGGAGGACCCCACCACCCTTAAATGTGGCCATTTGCATAGAGACGGGCGCTTATGAATAAAATTATCTGGTGCCAGTTCCTTTCGCACAAAATGGTCCCCAAGATGGATTGTACATATAACGGAGCAGCATTTTATTCCCACAAACAGAGTGGTGTGTTTTTGTTTTTGTTTTCTCCGTCCGGGCATTATCTGGGGCATCATATTTTGTCTTTCTTCCCGTGCGAAAACCCTCCGACCCCGAGTTCGGTACCTTTTCCTTCGACGATAAACAGATTGTCCTGTTTTTCTTCTGGCTATTTGTTTGTTTGTTGCTCTTCCTGGCGGGCTGTATTGCTGTAGCTCCACACCTAGGACGAGCTGGCGTTCATGGTGAATGGAATTTAAATTTCGTTGAAGCTTGTGACCACAGACGCGGAGCTCCATGATAGTGTTGTCCAAGGAGAGTAATGCATTTTTAGTGTACAATAACAAATATCTCTACATTGTGTACGTCTTGCATGGGAAGGGTTTATTGAAAAGCTGTACTCGGAGCACATGTGTATCCTTTATTTACTTTGGAAACCATTTCATCGGTTATCAAATTATCCCAACCCCTAATGCGATGAAAATCTCATTCGCTCATGAATAATTTCGGCAAATCGCAAAAACCCCTTGCAAAGCAAAAACATCTGCGACGCTCACATAACGCTCTTGGAAGGTGTGCGTTGTCGGTTGTTTTAAACTTTCAGGAAGAAATGTAAATATCTCTTCGATTTGTACCCGGTTGTATGTGGAGCGTTTGAAAGGATTCCACTCAACCTCTCTCGGTTATTACACAGCACCCAGCTCGCTATCTAAATTAAGTTATTTTCCGATTATCTTCATTCTACCTAGAAAAGCTAAGATGAAATGTATGGAATAGATTAACTTAATACGAGCGGAACATGACTGACGCCATTGCAGATTTGCAAACTTTCATTGAAATCCGCAGTATTTACCTGCGGTACGTATTCCTGTACCGCAGTATTAAGAAATTGCTAAAATATTTTTTATAAGGCAATCACTTACCTGTTGAATTTATAAACCACACACAAACAGCCATGTAATCATGTAAAAAATAGCATTGCCAAAAGTCGGATCGTTTGATAAAATTCATTTCATCAAACGTCAACCGCATGTCCGCACGGTGCGCCCCGTATTCAACGTCAGTTTTGACGTTTGCGCACCGTACGGTTTTGTTTACATACCGCGTTCGCCCCAGCAAAGTTCAATCGCCAAACGCAGAAAACGCACCGAAACAAACGAATAAAAACGCGTCCGTGGTGCAGTTTTTTCTAATTTGCCGGCGCCTATTTTCTCTTACCTTTTCTTTGCCAGCCCGATAAATAAAGCCACGATGCTGGAAATCACGTGCAACGATCGGTTGGGTAAGAAGGTGCGCGTGAAGTGCAACCCGGACGATACCATTGGCGACTTGAAAAAGTTGATCGCTGCCCAGACCGGTACGCGCTACGACAAGATAGTGCTGAAAAAGTGGTACACTATATATAAGGACAATATCAAGTTGGCGGACTACGAAATTCACGACGGTATGAACATCGAGCTTTACTATCAGTGAGCTTGCGGTCCGAACAGAATACAAAACACAAAAGGGACGCGATTGATGCGACGTGCTTCCGAGGCGGCGTTCTGGTGCTGGTTGGTTGTTGTCGTCGTATCGATTTTTGGCGTAGCTTCTTCGTGACCGAGCTATACCGTGCTTTGCAGAAGCGAAACCTGAAGCAAAATTTTAACAACCAAGTGCACAAATGGCACACAAACATACGAATGCTGAATAACGGACGGTCAATAGCTTCATTCGGTGGAATGCGAGAACAAAATGATCAGGGCAACGAAACCGCAAAAGGCAAGATTTTAATGATAAGTTTGAGAGATTGTAACTGTTGGGTGGAAATAAAAATGTACTAAAAGCCAACTAGCCGCACACACACACCAGGCTCGTATTGTCTCGTTTGCACTGTGAACCTTTAATGTTTCTCCCCATCCTTCTTCGACCAGCGCTTCTTCCAGCTCGCTGGTTCCTTTAGTTATCGCTATAAACTATACAGCAACCAATCGCATGAAGATCAGATTGTGCACCACTTGTAGTACCACGAACCGGTGGTGTGAACGATTCCATGCCTCGCATGCAATGATTTATCGGTTATGGTAATGTTTGCAGGCGTGTGTTACCACCCATTCCGTGTCAGTTTTAGAAGTAACATATTCATGCTATAGCGTTGCCCGTCAATCTGTCCCAAACGGTATACAATACACAACAATCTCCCACCGAGACACACCCCAAAAACTTCCCATTTCCTGCGGATCGTTTTCCATCGCACTCGAAGCAAATCTGTGAAACTCCTTCCACCGGGTGGGGTGACGCATCGGGTTGTGAAGTTGTAAATGACGGTGGCCACAGAACGTGACGGGCTTATGAATTGTTGCGTAAACGTTGTCAATGCAAATTTCAATTCAATTCGCCACGAAGAAGTTTGCTTGGTGCTCGGTGTCACCGTAGTCCGGAGTGCCAGGACGTCGTGACATTGGTGAATAACGGCATAAAACGGCACCAACAAAAGGACATGAAACTATTGTCTGTTGGCCGAAACGGTCATAAAATGGATAAACTAATTGGTTTTGTAATTCAATTGCAGCGCAGCAAAAGATTTATTTATTACATTTTTTGCGAAGGGAATATTTTAACTTCTATAGAATTTTTTTTATTGAATCCATTTTAGAGAAAGTTGGTTAGAAGTTAGAAAGTTGTTTATCCATCTTTTGCAATTTTTTTTACTTTCGCCTAGTTCTGTTGTCCTTAAAGTTACCCTTTATGAATGAGTTATTTGACTCTTGGCTAAGATATTTTATAACTCTTTACTTCCATTACCAACTCATTCTCTGTGAGTTAGTTTATAGTGAGTCCCATCCCTTAGTTTACTCTCTCGCAAATGATTTCTTCAGTTTGCGTTTCACCAAGGAAGTCTTGTTTTAGAGAAGTCGCGAACTACGGACGAAGTTTCCTTCCCGTGTTAAATGTGATCTAGGAGTGATATGTTCTGTAATCGAGTCTCGCGAAATGTCCGCTGCCGCATTGTCTCATGTTGACCAAATGCAAAGACTGGACAAATTGGAAGAACTCCGGAAAGGGTTGACTGACAGATGGGGAGAACCTTTGTCGAACCTAACTCTAATCATGACATCTACGTACGGTCTGCATCGCTCGTGACGAACATTCGTTTTCTAGACTTCGTGGTTCCTACTAATTTCCAAAAGGATATCCCAAAGATGTCCTTTGTTCATGCCTACTAGTGTCGTTAGTGGCCCTTTTTGTGGATGTTTCTAGGGTATTCTACTAGTGTTTGCCTCAAAATATCGAACTCACTCTATCGTTCTTGAACTACCCTCAAGAGATAATGAATTCTATCCAACTTCGTGTTAAACGCACTTCAGATAGTCTCAAGCTAGAGCAAGAGAAACAGAGCGTAAAAACCACGTCCACACATTTCCATGGTGAGTGAAGTTCCATGTGGCTTCTAGCTAAGTTCGTCATGTGAAGAAACACAATATCGTGCTGATATACCATAAGGACATTCACAACGGTATCTCCCAAAAGTAACCGCTGATGACTAATAACTGTTGAGGGTCTTTCGTGTATTGGTAGTCATTCATTATTTGACAGATGACTGAGGGAATTCGGATCGCTCCATGTGCTTTCCTATGACTTGCAGACATACTCCCACACAGCATTCCGTTGTCGTTGAGGTGCGTCGAAGGTAAACCAAGCACTAAACTAGTGCAAAATTATTCATGTTTCTTTACGGACTTCAAGGAGAAAAAAAACGGTAATTGAAAACAACATGCTGCCTTCTGTTCAGCAATATCCGTTGGCCACGTGCCATGGCTGGACGCTGCACTTGAGCAAATTATTTCCCCTTGGTCTTGGCAACCAATCATCCACGTGAGCGATACGTTGACCACATGGCACATTCACACACACATACACGGGAATGCAACATATTGTTGCATGATGGAGTATGTGGGTCAAAGAACTGGTCTTCTGTTGTATCCACTAATAGGCAGTGCCAGGTGGTTGGACAGCACTGTGGCATCACCTTCCAGAATGCAACCGTTACCGGAAGACGATTGGCCTCGCATCGTTTGAAGACTGTTGTAAGCATGTGGTTTATGCATCCTTCTGTCCAATTAGCCCGTCTACTTTTCTACCACAGCCGCACTCCATTACCGTTTGCGTGTTCCGTACGTATCGGTTTTGCGGATTCGTCGTGACAAAATGGCACAGTAATTTACAATCCCACAGCAGCGAGTTTTTTTTGTTTGTGCCGAACAGTGATCCCACGTAGTAATCCTTTTTATTGAAATCGATAAATCAACGTAGCGACACTGTGGCAGTGGCATTACAATGGGAGTTTCCTTCTGTTTTCCGACCGAGTGTATGGGGAATCGATTCCAATGGGCGGTGAAATGATATTGGGGGACATAGCCGGGCTTAAGGATTCACCATTTGCCAATATGTCACCCGTCTAGCGTCAATAGACGGCCATACCTCCCCCTTCACGTTGTGTTGTGAACATTTTTCATCCACATCCTGGAGGCTTGACAAACATAATGGCAGCCTGTAATTGCAATTTGTGGTAGCTTAGCACAAAAAAAAGGGTCTACGGGTACCTGGGACGCGAATAAGCGAGAATCCTCCCGGTGGACTTGCCAGGCCTGTGGAACGGATTTGTCCGCGGAGTGGAAGGTTAACGGAAGTGCTGTGTGAGCGGTTCATACGGTTCTTTATCGCTGTCACTGTCCTTGCTCTTTATCACCCAGGGTTTTTAAGCACGGTACGGTTACCTTACCACCTGCTAGTAGCAGTGTGTCGATCGATGTGTCGACCCCACCTGGCTTATGTGCTGGTTCACTCACCCCACCTTCAACAACGGTCTGTGGTACTGAGGAGTAGAACTTTTTTATTCCCTTTTTTCTCTGCTTAGCCGGCTTTAGGACTTCTCTGCAATCTCTCCCGGGATATGGGCTAAGCCCCCGGAATCGGCCTCATCAGGTTTGTCGGGCTGGAAGTCGTACAAGTGATTGAGCGAATTTACACCGACGATTTACCGACGTGGCGAGGTATGACGCAACCAACACTGATTAGTGCCGTTAGTGAATCGATCGATGACGATTCGCCTGCCGGACGCTTCAATCAGTCATGTTCGGCTGAGCACCAAGATGAAACTAATATCGATAGGATGTAAAATCCGGTTACGGTTGAATGGACCGACCGTAGGTGGCTTGATTGGCCCCCCGGGGAGAGCTAGCGAACGGGAATGGAGGTTTCCTTTAATCGTCCCGTACACTGCTACCCTTGACCTACATTCCCAGCGAGTGGCATTTGGGATGAGTGGCAGCTGGCCATGTACCGTTTCGACGGATCGTTAAGGACGGTAATTAGATTGTGGCAGATTGTTATTGGGAAACCAAACCAAGCAGCACGAATTGCGTTAATAATATTTAATTTCTGAATTTTTGTTTTTGCAAAACAAAAAAAACCCGCTTCCAACGTTTCGATGAACATTTTGTGGAGATGCAGCTAACAAAGCAACTTTCCATTACAGCAACAACCCGAACGTTACGTAAACGGGCAAACTATTCCGACCCGGGAATTCGCATAATGTTTATCCCGTCCGTGCTATTTGCACCATCTGCACCATCACGTACATGTTATGCCATTGCTCTTTATGATACTATTTCATGTGCGGAGTTGTGTACACCCGGCAAAGATAAGACGGGTGAAACGATTCCCAGGATCTAATTCGGCGACCCAACGGTACGCTTGGGAAAAAGCGGGAGATTACTTTCGGCAGAACTTTGCGCCATATTGGGCCGGCGCGTGTCGCAGCAATGGGATCTTGTTTTTAATGCTCCGTTAAAGGTGAAATTCAACCCGCTGGGTTCGTGTTTTGGGTTAACTTCGCACTTCGTGTAATGGAGACGCTTGGTACTTTAAACGATACGTGCCACCGAGCAAGATCGGGTGAGCATTTTAAAGCCGAAACTAACAGTACAAAGCGGGTGTTTTATTGAATTTATCTAAAACGGAACATGAAAGGGAAATTTGCATTTATTTATTTATCATCGTGCGTATGAGTGCTAGAACGATGGGGAAAGCTCACCACTAGCGATGGGCTAATCGGAATAATGTCGGTTGGTTTGTTCCTTTTATTTTAAACAGAACGGTTGGAACAAGGCTTGAAGTTTGAAAAATGATGAAAAGAAATGAAAACGATGAAAAGGAGTACAAGAGGACTGGATAAAAGAACTGGAACTAGAAAAAAACAGAAACTAAAAGGAAATACAATAAAAAATTGTGGCAAATAATGGAACAGGAACGGATAAAGCATAAAGATAACTGAAATAATAGGAAAGAAATTGAGTGTAACTAAAAAGTATTAAAAGAAGAAAAGAGAGCCGAAAAGAAACGAAATGATATGAAAAAATACAAAAGAACGGAAAATATTGAAATGAATAAAAAGCACGAAAAGAAAAAGTAAAGAATCAAAAGACATGTTAAAAGAACGGAAATATAACGCGACGAATGGAAAAAAAGATACTAAAGAAATAAAATGAACAAAAAGAACATGCAAAAAAGCTAAATAAAATCGAACTTGTTTAATCAGTTGACTAAAAAAAAACTGAATCAATTTTGTTTCGTTTCAACGTTTCCCATCGCTACTTACAATGTCAAGCATCAAAATGGATGAAAGACAAAATATTACATTGCCCCACATAACTCTGAAGGTTCAGTGTGTTGGTCTTTTGTCCACTTTTAAATGAATCCCGTACCAGCATCCGCTATTGTAGCCCCCCAAGCTCTGCTGATGAAAAAGCAAAATTATGGTACTTGTTGTATATCCATTAAATAAACAAACGCACGGAAAATACTTGGGCACCACCTAAAATCAATAAATCGATTTTCGTTACTAGCGCACTTTGTAAAGGGTCCCATTGCGAAACCTCCCAATGTCCAGTGTCGCCCGTATTCTTTATGGTGCCGTAATCGGATTCGAAACAGACGAGAATGATTCGAGTTAATAGTAGGATGAACAAACCAAAAAAACACACACAAAACAGACAGCCCACAAGCCCTCCTTCTCATGAAGTCCTGCCGTGCTGTTCATCGATAGTTAAGATGGTTCCGTGCCCGGACCGGGTATGTTCGACCGATCGGCCCGGGGAGATTGTTTTAATTAAAATTAGATTCAAATTTTCATCGGTTCATCAGATCGGTGTTTATTTTCAATCTACGTCGGAATGTCCTTCGTTCAGTTCGATTGCGTTTGAATCTACCGAACGGGATTGAAATTCCCAAATGGGGAACCCAACCCCTTAATCGGGTCGTTTCGTGAGGGTGGACACAGTCACCGTGGAAGCAAACCAACAAAACAAAAGAACGAAAATGAAAGGAATCCAGCAAGGCGACACTTTTCACATCACGCCATCCCGGTGTGCTGGTGGGTGTTTGCGGAGCGAATGCAAAAAAGGGGTTCTTTTAGAATGTGACACCCGGGGGCCTGCGTACAGCTGCTGGTACGATAAGGCACAGAAACATCGAGTCACGGAATTCAATTTGAATCTCAAGTGAAAATATGTATGGAAAACTATGGTTCCGTATGCAGAAGATGGTTGGTTTTCCAAGACGATTGGGAGGGCGGGCAAAAAAGTTGGTTGCTGTACGTTTTCCTGGAATGCAATCTTGCGGTTTGGCACTGCAAGGTACTGGTGCACCTTAGCATATAAATGCACTGTTGCGATGTAAAAAAGTAATGCGACAATTCATAATTCATTCAGGGTGCATAAAATTAGTTTTTTTTGTGCACTTTGAGCTTGAAATATGCTTATTCTATGGAAATCGTAAGTGTTGGTAGGCTTATATTAGCGTTTTTGTTTTAATGTAACAGATAGACCTCCTGGTGGTGAGGTTTAACTTAAGGGCTTGTACACCGGCGGCCTCAGTTCGAATCCCTCTTCTCTGTTTCCAGAAGAAACCTTTTTATACGCGACAAAACCTTTATCTGTTCTAATTCCAGTGAGAATTGCCCGAGGAACACTTCCGAATCACGCGCGAATTTGACAGTTTAATGAGTTCCAATGGATAACAGGGAACAGAGACTTGCGACTATTTAATTATGCACATGTCTTTAGGTTTAACAATACAATGTTGAGTTTAGAGAAGTTCAACGCGCGGGTTTCGCAGTGTGTTGTTATATTTCGGCTCGCACATAATATCCACCTGGCGGGTAATCCGAAATCCGGTTAATTATCGACGTTCTACTGATGCTAAAACAATATTATTTATCCATTACGACCGCTAGACCAGCACTCGGCAAACTTCTCGGAGCAATCAGATCGTTATCTTAAACAATACCCATGGAATTAGTTTTTTAAAGAGGGAAAATATGCAATTTAGTACTTAAATTGATGATGAGATATGAGGAGAGACTTTAAATATGCACTTGATTACGATCTGCAAATGTTTGTTTCTATTGGCGCAATATTGATAACAGACTGCAGATGTCTTGAATTGCTTGAAGCTTAGTATAGCTAAATGGTACCAAATAATAGATATTTAGAAGATTTTTTAGTTTTTGTAGCATTCTATGAAACTTTAGGTATGGTACAAACCTATAAGAATTGAGATAAATAAACGCTACGGATAAAAAATCATTCAAAGTTCACAATATTCTTAAGGAATATTTGAAAAATGTGTTAAATTTACTAAATTATTTTCATGAACCAGCAATAATTATCGAATTTATGTTAAAATTTCGGCAAGATTAGCATGGGATGAAACCTTTTCCACGAAGAGCTCCGATGAAAGTGATAACCATTGATGTGGCGTAATCCGTGAAAGCAATGAAGAAACTTTCAGAAAAAAAAACTTAATGGCCATTTCGCCACCAATAGGCAACTAGTGCTATTTTTCCCCCACTAACCCACCCCAATTGTTCTTTTACACTCAATTCATCAAGTAATGCAAATGAAAGGAAACGTCTTAGAAACCCGCTCTTTATCCGACACTAAAACATGTAATTCCACTCACGCTACATATGGTCTCACCAGAAAAGGACGCGCAGCAAAAGTGCTATTTATCCCTGTACACATCATTAATCTCCGTCCAGTCAGGGCACGCTAGCACCACATCGACTAGTTCACTTCCCTCTGCATCGTCATATCGACCCGCGCATCACAAAAGCTCCATTGGAGTGAAGGAGACAAGTGCGCAAACAGTTGTAAACCCTAAAAAAGAAAGGAAAAAAACCCCAACAATCAGCACATATAAAGTTAACAAACAGACTCATTACCTTATAAAGGAGGGAGGGGGGGGAAACACGGGTTCTTAACCATAAAGAGCCACGACCCACTGCACCATTAGTTGTTCCAACCGATTGGTCACGCCGGAATGGGGCCCGGGGGTATGCAATGTGGCGCACAAAACCGAATGGCGTCCAGCTCGTATTGACCTTTTTCTTATAATGTGGCTTTCCCATTGTCCCGTCAGGTGTGTACTGTCGGATAAACCCTTGCTAAATCGATGTGCAATCATGCACGGTGAGCAGAGCAGGCAGGCGAAACCCCGTCATCACTTCCGGAACGGAGATTTCGATCAACGGTTCCATTATTGTACGGTTTTTTTTTTTTTTTTACAGCAACCCTGCACCATTCTACCATCACCAGGATGTCATTAGAGGAGGTCTCGCACTCACTCACTCTCTCTCTCCCTCGTAGGATGGCCTTTGCCGTACATTAGTTGGAATGAATTTCTGTTTATTCTGTGTCACATTCCAACGTTCCGTACCGTTGTTTGCCTGCTATGGCAAGCTAAACACTGTGCGGGGCATCCTATTGCGAGGTGAATGTCAATAATGGCTAAGGCTAAGGTCAGAATGGTGTAGTACTGTACCGTTCCTGGGAAGCTGGTACCAACATACATTAACCCTCCCACCCCTCCCACACACACATCCGCTGGAAATCGATTATGGGGAAAAACTCATTTCTCAACGCCATTCCCGGTTTCCGTATTTCTGCTTTCCGGGTTCGATTGGACCGGTTGCTGTGGCCCCGCCCCGTGTGCGTTCGGCCGGTGTTTGTCGTAAATAATTGAAACACTGCAGGAACAACAGCAGAAAGCTCTTAATTAAAATGTATACAAGGCGCACCGGGACGTTTTGGGGTCAGCGCAAAGCCGGTCACCGTTGGAACTGTTGCCCAAAACACACCCGTGGACGGTCGGACACCGATTCTTTGGCGTCGTGCCTGTGCGGAAAGCCTCAAGTCAGTGTTGCCTTCCTTTGCTTTGGCTAATCGGAAAAAGCGACTGGTGCGAAAGGTCATCCGACACGAAACACCTGTTTCACCTGTACGTTGGACGGTTCCTTCCCACCCGCTTGGCCAAAGCTAGCGAATGTAATTAGTATTGATTGCGAGTCGTGAAATTGTTATCAAGCTAAAGCCTACCCGAGCGGTCGGCCACCGGGTTCTGTGGGATACGTGATAATTGAGATGGATCTTTAGGCCCGTTAGGCTCCCAACTTCCCTAGAGCACTGGCACTCCGGTCGTACGACGATGGCTCTATTCCCACCGGGGGGAGGGGAATCGCCCCAACAGGCGATAGCATCGCAAAAACCAGCTGTTGCATATCTGGAATGCATTTATTTTTCTTCGCACGTTGCACAATGGTCGCTGCCAGTTGAATCCGGTTCGGTCCCTACCCTCGCCACGTTGCAAGCAAAACTGGCAGTTTACCGCACGATGAGTGGATCTGGTGCAAATTGGATTAAGAGCACTTGAGGTTATGGGCACTGAGCGAGCAGACAGGTTAAATGTTTTATATATGCCGTTTTTCCCCATTATTTGCACGCTCGAGTTCGATAATCCCCAGGCAGCTCATGGCCCTGATGATGATGTACGGATAACACTCTTCTTAAACTGAACGTCCCAACTTGAAACGAAAACAAATTTGCACTCACAGGAACTCCGTATCACAAGGCATTGCGGTGTTATCATTTAACCTGGTCGTACGTTTCTCACTGCTGTGAAAGGATGGTGATTACGGAAGTACGATGCAAACAAAAAATTACACCGGCAATAGAAGTGTCAGGTGTCACCAAACACAGTCACGATCGAGGAGGGTTGAGCCTTTTGGCCCGGGGGTCCTAATCAGCCATCATACCCCAATAATGATGATTTTATCGATTTGTGAAACCATCTGGAAGTCATCGCTTTCTGCGTGCGAATCGGCAGCAGCAGCAGCAGCAGCCACATTAAGGGAGACAATTATCGAATAGCGCTCACCCAAATGGCACATGCCATTCCGACGCTTCTTCAGATGAGCAGTTTAGCGCGTCGACAGTGTGTTTTGCTGTGTGCCATCACGCACGAACGGTCGGAACCCGGAAGGGCACCGGAAACCTGGAATCGAAGAGGGATTTGAATAGATGTATCGTGTGGTGTCGGGGGCACGTTTTGCAGCATGCGCCTAATTCCGTGCATGGCAATTAGCCTCGGAAAACGGCTTGATCCTACCGAGCATTATGGGCGTTAAATGGGTGTGGTTGAATAATTAAAGTAACGTTGACGTCGGATGCGGAATGAAGGCTTATAGCATTTCCTGCTAACATCCAGGAGGGCTTAGTGTGCTTATAAATCTGCTGACTTCGTATTTCTCCACTTTTCTACACTTTTCTATCATTATTTAGATTAATTGTATTTAAATATTGCGCCAGCTGTAGATATTGTGGTGTCTCTGGGAATTTAAAGTACAGAGAAAGATTCTGCCTAACACTCCATCGCACACTCTCAATATTTCTTCAACATTCGTGCTATTTTTCCAACCGAATTCCAGGAAGGATCATTCAATGAGGAAGTACTTCGTGGAAGGTCTAGGGTCTAGTATTTTTAAACAGATTGTCGAACAGTTGTGTGCAACAGCGACGTGATAGCGTACTTGCCCCAGGCCCACGAATGGTCAATCATTTTTATTGGTTGTTTGGTAGCACCGAACAAAAGGTAGTAGCAAATTGCAGTTTGCTGTACGGTAAGCGTCGACATGTCGACGTGCCTGTGTTTTTAAAATATAAATAAATAATGTTTCCTTTTTAATTTGGTTATTCGAAGAAAAATGGTGTGCTATACTTTATGATGCTAATACCGGAAATGGAAACGTTAATATTTGTTCAATCTTTTAATATATATATAGTGGATTGAAGCACATTAAATATTAAAATCGTTTGCTTTTGTTTAACAGTGTTACCAAAAAACTAATGATTTTCATACCAGCAACACTTCTGTCACTTATGACACTTATGATTTTTTTAAAGAAATTCTTGAAGTTACAGTTGAAGATATTATCCTTTCAGTTCGAAGTATTCGCACCCGGCATTTATGATGCGCTCTATGTGAGCAAGTATTATATCCAGATACAAGAAGATTTACTACTCTTCCATTCCACTTACAAGTTCGGTAATGTCTAGCCGTAGAAAATATTCAAATCAATTGCAATCTGTGTGTCAATACTCATGCTATAAAAATTATATTTTTAACGATGTCCCACACATTTCCAATCCTCAGCAACTCCAAGGCTTCTATTTCGTTGACAAAAAGCTTTCGTTCCCTTGGAAACCGTGCTCCGAGTATCAATAGCGCCGGGTTTACATTAATGTCTACATTCGGGACAAAAAATAAAGTACATTATACCACCGAACCACCGCCAGTGGCGAACGTTTAATCATTTTCCACAATCGTTTCTTCGGCGCTCAATTTATCGAAAACCACGAATTTCCCAATCGGTTCACGTCGACCGATGAACGGTGGAATGAAAAAATATGTTGCCCATAAAAACTGCCCGACCGCGCACTGGTTCTGCACCACGACTCAGAATCGACGAAAAAAAAAAGCCCAATCGACAGAACACCATCACGAGCAGCACTAATGCGGTTCGCTTTTGTAAGGCGGGTGGACAAATCAGACCGAGCGAAAAGAGCAGCCGAGCAATGAAAACAAGTAACGAAAAGCTAAAAAAAAACACACTTCCTAGTTACTCGTAGCTCGTGAAGCACGGTGGCCATAAATAATATCCATTCGAATCATAAAGGTAGAACGGGCAAGTTGGGGCACCGGAAGTGGGTTCGAAAATTGAGCGCACCTTTTTGAGAATGGGCGAATGGGCCGGAAGACCGAAGTCGGTAACGCGAGAAGAAAATAATATTTCTTCTTCGCCCAAAATGCCATTTCAATGCTACGGACACTTTCTATTCCGGTTCGACTTTCATGCGTCATAAGCGGACGGAAATCAGACATCAGTACCTGTGGCAGGGCAAGGCATTATGGCAGGTGTGTTTGTGTGACATTCGTATCTGCCTGGTGGCCTGCCGTTCTTTTGCAGATAGTCTTTGCACAAAATGGAACCGAACCGTATGTGAGATTATCTTGTAGAATGGCGTGCTTTTTTTCGGTTTAGTCCTAGCAAAGCTACCAACATTGGTCAGCGTTTTGTCGGAAAATAGAGCTTTTCGTGTGTTACGGATCTAACACCGTTCCGGCAACGGTACGAATATCGTAAGCCGGACTACCAAAATAATCATATTTTTCTGATAGCAAGATAAATCTGCTCGGCGGAATATGCAGAGGCTTCTACTGTGTGCCGACTGTGCGCCGTTAACGATGGCAAGATAGTCTATAATGCTAAACCAAAATCAGATTGACAGGCAGAGTAAAAACATTAAAGTGATCCATGCGGAGTACAGATTCTGGATACAGCGAAAAAAAAATAAATAGCGGAATTTATAAGATTAATGTTCTTCCAAGCATTTTCCTTTCGAATTATGATTTTTCTTATCCGTTCAAATAGGTACAGTGGAGCAAAGGCAAATCCGAGCTCCTAGAAATTGAAGGATTTTTCGAATTTCAGCGCGATTTTAAGAGATATCATTTAATATTTGGCATTTTTTACTTCTTATACACATTTATACCTTCCTAAAATATACTTAGATAAAACTTACCGAGGAATAATTTGAGAAATGGTCAATCAGTCAGATTTTCATAAAACCAATGGACAATCGGGATATTGAACAACTTTTTATACAAAAAATATGTTCTCCTTCTGATAACTTTAATTTTCATTGCTCAAATATGTTTACCAAATATTCGCCAGGTCTATTCCACATGCAAGAGACAAGCGCAGCCCATCTCTGTTAAACTATCTCTTCAAACTGTCGGCTGTTTATTGTTCCAAGAACTTTTGTTTGTTATACCAAGAGCTTCAATAGCATGAACTAGCTCAGTCAAGCAATTTACTCTGCAGCTGTACCTCAATAAAATGTAAAGTCTAAGGATATCCTCAAATATCTCACTTATCTTGAAATGTTTAATTCATCTTCTTGTAGTAATAGTACATATTCGTCATACTCTTCAGGAAAATGATGCTTTTTGATCTATTCTGTCGCTATAATTAGTTATAAATTTTATTCTGTGCTAAATGAATTCTTACCGAATTTAAGCGTGTAAGACTTTCTGTTATCAAGATTTGGTTTTGAGGGTTAATGGCAACAGTATGAGTCTTGAAATAACATATGGAGAATCACACTTGTCTGAAAGTTTAATTGTGTGTTACGAAGGTGCAACCTTTTTTCTCACTTTACTCACTTGTCTATCTCACTTTATGCCCTTAGAAATTGAATTATTATGCTTATTTAACCAAGTTTCGATGTTTGTTAACCTTTTTGTCCAATCATTCCACTAACGAAAAATGGTTAAGTTCTTTAACACTGAAGCAATGTCGTACTGTACTATAGACTTGCTACTTTTCAGTAAATAAAAATTGTAAATGTTTATGCTCCATAGGGAAATTTTGCTTCAATTTATTCGATAAACCATACAATATCGCATCGAAATCGAATCGCCCAACTGATATTTGAAAACTGAAAACTGTAAATTAAACTGTTTAGGTATTCGTTTTTCTTATGAATATTCAAATGTTATGTTTTGAAAAAAATGAGTGTTCTTATGGGCTGATTGTTAAAAGACGTATAAATCAAAATTGTATGTATAAATCACAAAAGTCAAATCTTGAACCACTAAAGTCATCCACAAAGTCGAATATTTGTTCATCTTCAAGATGTCCGGAACTGCGTTAGCACAACTGTAACTAAAGTAATAAAAAAGTTGCAAAGGAACCATGAGTATGAAACTACATCCTAATAGTGTTAAACGCACTATTGAATATTTATTGAACAACCCTAGTGTCATAGAAACTATTCATGGAAATTGATATTGCTGCTTTTATCCTTCATTAAAGAGGCGGTTGGGTGGAAATAACTGTTGACTAACTCGTACGTATGCACACCATCCTAGCCGGGCTGTATGTCAAAATGGGTGTACTCGCAATGCACGTTTTTTTTTTTGGTGTTATCGAACCGATCAATGTGTTCGATACTGCCGTTGCTAGGCAAACGGAACATTTTAATAACGCGCGCACTCACACATACGAGCGGAGCGCCTGCATCGAAGAATGTACCGTCCGTCGGTGGGCGCTCGGATGCTGGAAATAGCATCGATACATATCGCATATTGCAGGAGAAAATATTTATCGACAACGATGCACAGTGCAAAAGGCGTACTTGAATGGTGGCCCTCCTGCACTTGATGGAAACGTGTTTTTTTCCCCCTATTTTTTATATGGTCCGACGGTTACGATGGTTGTTGAAAATGATTTTCATTCCTTCCTGTGTTGCGGAGCTTTGTGCATGGGCTGCATACGTGGCCAGCGGCGATGGTGATGACGATGAGGTACTCAATGAGGTAAAATGTCACAAATGTTTTGTAACAATTTGCACACGGGTGTTGGATCAGAAGGGCAGTGAACACGGAGCAAGCCGGCCGGGAGGTTCTTTTTGTGTAAATGGCATGTCCCTAAATATTACACCGCCAGCTTCACAGGAGAGAAAAGCTTGGAAAGTAGTCAAAATTTGCCCCGAAGGTCTGAACGGCATCATACGTGATCCAACGGGAGCTGGTTTGGTCGAACGTGGATTACACAGCCGAAGTTGGACCGAACCTCCTACGCCCGTATCTGGGTCACCATCGGAGGTGTACGGACACACGCGTTGTAATGCTGTAGATACTCTCTCTCTCTCTCTCTCTCTCCGCCCTTATTTCCTCCCACCCTCTATTTCTCACTTCCCGAACATCCCATGCCTTCGGCCACTTCGGGCAACCTTGTATCAACCGAACGGCAAGGACCACTTCCGTGTCCTTCACATAGTTCGTGCATAATTAACGGGTTTACCACCTACCGCATTACCGGCGCATCCTCCACCCGGAACGAGTGCCTCGAGCAGAGCGAATACAGCTCGCTACATGGTACACCACTTCATAAGCATACCAAAGATGGGTTATGAAGCTTTTTCTTCCAAAGTCCCCCGGACGTCACCAGTCACGCGTCCACGTCCTTCGGTGGCACACACACACACACGTTCTTCGCGTTGACTTCATCGCAGAAGCACCGGTTTCCACCAAGAAGCGAAGAGAAAGATTATGCCAAGAGTCTTTCGTGCCTTTTCGGTAGTGGCGATGGTGGTGGGCGCCGTCATCGTCGACTCTCCGTCGTCGTGAGTGGAGATAAATTATTTTCCAAAGAAGATAAATCAGCCTCGGATTATTGGAGATGGCCGGCCGTGTCGACACATGCCGACACTTGGCCGCAAAGTTTGAGTTTGAGTCAATGTTTGCAAGAACGTACAATTAAGAAGCGAAAGAAATGGGACCCCAAGAAAAGAGTTCGGTTAGATCAGACCCAAGCCACACGGCCAACGCTCGAAGGAAGGATGTCTTTGTAATACGCCGAAGAAGTAAATTAATGTGGGTGTATGTGTGTGTAAAAAAGATGATACGCAAATTATCTTCCACCAGTGAGCCAATGTGTTGAGCTTTAATATTTCTTCCTCAATCCGGTTGGTGTGTGTCGTCACTGGTAATGGTACAAATTTATTTCGCCCTTCACTTTGAGTGACGGAAAATGGCGTTTCCGCACACGATAGTAATGAATGTAATAAAGAATAAGTTCTCAACTGAAGATAGCAACACTTTCACCGGTACCGAAGCATCTTTGCGGTACAGCCGTTTCCTTCATTCCAGCCAGACTGTCAACTCGAAACCCCGTCACCGGTGGAACAGTGTGCGGTTGATGGACACATGGTTCCGCTTTTATTCCGGTTGCCCGCTATCGCTCACTTCACCAAAGTCCCCACAATGTACGGCCCGTTTCGAAGTGTGTGCACACGTTCCCGCTCACGTTTCATTCCGGCACGAAACCAAACCGAAAAAGGGGGCTCGGTGCAAAAAAGATGGTTTTACAAATTTAATGATAACTAACGAGAAAAGTTTTTCCTGTGTGCTCATTAGACGGTGAGATATTTTTAGCCTGCATGCATGCATACGTGTTTGTGTGTGTGCTTTCCGCTCGCCTACTGACGACGGTGGGAAATGTTTTGTGTTATAGCATACGATAATAAATTATGTTAATTAAAAGCATTTTGAAACTTTACACCGTTAAGACATAAGAAAAAAAAACAAATCGCCCAACCGTGGTGGTTTGCATGCGTGGTGTCATATTAAGTTTCGTATTGCAGGGGTTTCAAGTTCAAGTGGAAAAAGTACAGACTAGATTTTCAGATTCTTTTTAAAAGTTTAGTGGAATATTAAGAGAATCCAGAATAATCTGCAGAAAATCGATATCAACTTACCAAAACTAAAGAAAAATGGAAAAAAAATCATTTCTTATAAAAAACCTTAACCTTAAAAAGATACTGTTGACTTTTATTGTACGAAGTATTTAAGCTCACGTAGTTAAGTTATAGCCAAGTTTGGATACTATTCTGGTTGAACTGGATTGTTTCGTATTGAATTAATCCTTCTAGTTTTAAACTAGCATTTGCGAAAAGCTTGCTCGGCTGAAAAAACTAAAAGCTTTTTTTCCCCTTTTCCTGCTCTAAAGAGTCTATCAACGCCATTCATTTATTCACGATTGAGTTTTGTAGACACTTGTGGAATGTGCCGTTCATTTTTAATTCAGTTGGTTTAGTATTAACAAGTTTTCCATTCTGTTCAAGTTGACCTGGAATGCAAATAGTAAATATAAAACCGCATAATATGGATCCGGCTAAACAAAAAGTATTCTCTAGAAAGCTTCCTTTACTGACGCTTTTTTACGAAGCTTTCTGACATGTCGAAGAAATTCTTGTTGACAGAATGTTGGTCAAATTCCAGATTCAGGGAAAAAAATCACTTCTTCATTTCCCTGTATATATTCCACTTCAACATGAAACGAATTCCTTAATGACTTCAATTTACCCCCATGAAAACGACAAACCCTGTAAATGCGGGGCGAAAAAAAAAGCTGAACCAGAAAGAAATTACAAAACAAACCGCAGTATGTTGTAATTAAAAATGTGCCCAGTTTCTGGTTAAGCGATGGTAAAACACCTCCATTCGTGTGACATTTTTGTTTTAATTAAAAATGTGGAGGTAAAAACTTTAAATGGCACCAAACCTAATTAATTTCCCTGTTTGCAAAAAAAGCCAATTTATCGGTTGATTTGATAAAGAGAAAACTAATTTTAAACCTCGCGCCAGCAAATAAAACGGACCATATCATAGGACCAAGATGGTAATTAGATTATTGGTTCTACCACCGGCCATTATTCCCCGGTGCGTGGGTTCCGTTATTGAATTTGTGTTGTTTCGATTTACGTTCATGCTTTTAAGTTCAATTTTTCTTTGATCAATTGTGCATCGCAATTTTGAACACCGTACCGGAATGCATTTTTATTTACCTTCACTGGTAACTTCAAAGCTTCTTTTTTTTTATTCACTGCGCTCCCTGCTTACCGTGCGCTCCTGGGGGCAGTGGCACAGTTGCGATGAATAATCGAACGGCATTGATCCGCAACGTTTCAATAATTCACATCCGGTGCAGTGCCGGCGCTAGTAAAGTGAAACCCAGCTGCATGCCAACGGTACCGGGTTTCACTATCGGTAATTTATCATGTCAGACTCAAACGATCCGTTTATTGGGTGACAGTCCATTAAGCTGGAACTGCTGCTGCCGTACCGTTTCTCAATAAAGCAAACTCAATTATGTGCGGCTACTTTTGGGGGTTTTTTCGTTGTGTTTGCTTACGCTCGTGGTGCTTCGTTTCCCAAGCACCACCGGTGGGCTAGCTCATTTTAATTCGGTGGCAATAGGTTTGAAACACGGGTTTACAGACCCCCGTCGTATGAAATGGATACGGTCCGGAAGTCCGAGTTGGATTCTCATAACCCCCCACCCCCTCCCCTTCCACCCTATTTGCCTGCTGTAATGTTTCCGGGAAGTGTTGGCTCATTCTGTTCCGGGCGTTTTCTTTCCGATATGTACACGCCAAAGTGCTTCTTTCTGGGTAGTAAATAGACGAAGCAAAACAACAGCAACCAAAAGAAAAAAAATAAATAAACGGAACTGTGCCTTCCTACACTCTAGTGTCTAAATTTTCTTGTCGAATTTCCCAAAAACCCATCTTCATTATACGTTTACGGTTTCGTTTACGGTTGGTTCGATTGATTTTTTTCTCCCGCTGTTTATTGGTGGAAAGGAATCGAATTCGCGAAGAAAAAAAGAAATGCTCAAACTGTACGAAGCATGCTAGGAATCGCGTGAGCTCGTATTTGGTCGATGAATTTAATTTCCGAACCGCTTTGCTGTCCCGGAGGTCAACCCCATGAGCAGCACAAAAACTGGGCCTCTTCTTCACTGCCTTTCCTTGTTTTTATTTTTTTCATTCACTGCAAACGTCAAAGCCATCCTATTCCGTTGTCTCGGACACTATTCGGACACTGGACAACTGGTTTTGCTTGGTGGGAACCATCAGCACAACAAGGCTGTCAGAACCTGGCATCGCAATAGACAGACTGTACCAGGCAGCCCGATAGGCACTTACGCCACACAATTACCATCGTTTCGTGCTGGGGTGTAAAATTTTTAAGGCACACTCGCCAAAACCACCACCGAAGGAAGCTAGAGCGTAACGGAAAACTTCCCTTCAGGCAGTCACAGCCGGCCGAAAAACCGATAGAAACTGTTGAATAATTGATCTACCGTAAGAAATAACATTATTCTTCCATCTTTTTTCCGTACCGTGAGAAAATGTTTTCGGGGCACTTTTCCTCGGAAATTTGGTTCGTGCCAGTTTTACGGCACGTCGTTCGCAACACAGTGCACACTGGTGCTGCCCCACCGTTCGGTAAAGGGGTTTGGACGGCAAAAACCAAAAACACGCCGCCCCCGAAAAGCCAGCAAGAAGAGTAAATTAACCTTTTCCCAACATCAAAAGTACGGCCTGACCAGAGGAGCCCGTTGGACGAAAAGCTCTTTGAGTTTGCTGCTGGGTGCTTTTGCACGTCATCCTGCCGGACAGCATGATAAGCTACTTTGCTGCCCACGCTGCACCTAACACTTTCGTACGGTGACGCAGCAAATGGGCCATGTTTAAAGACATGGTTGGAGGTTTTTTGTGTGCTTTTGCGCAATCCATGCTGTTTTATCTTGTTTACATTTTGAAGCACTATTACGTGTAATGTGGCTATGATAAACATGAGAGCTGTATGTGTGTTTATTAAAGTCTTACTAGTTACTAATATATTTTTGCTTCTAGATACGAAGCAAAATGAAACGATGAGTAATTGACAGACACATTAGGTTCTCCTGTGCTGGAGTGCAATACACTGGTTACAGCTGTAGAAATGCGGGGAAACTCGTCAAATCACTGTGCAAGCAGTGGCGGAAAGGGAAGTAGTGAACCTATATGCTGTAGAGATACCAGAAAAAAGGCGTTAAAGAAATGATGATATTAAACACGAACCTAGTTAATGATATAAAACATTGATGAATAATGATCGTCAAAACACAGGTTTAGATAAAAATGAAAGCGCAAGGCAATATATGAAAATAAAAAAACCAACTAACCTTGGTCAAATCAAGCTGAATACAGACTAGTGTTGTGCTTAATGTTTTTTTTGAGAAGAGTCATTCAAATCAGAAATCGAATCCTCAGAGCAGTAATGCATTAAATCCCCTAAAACCTTGATCATGGATAAATCTTGGATAATTCATGGATTTTTGAGGATTCAAGAATCTTTGAAATGAAGATTCAGATTAATTCATTAAGTTTGAAGAATCATTCAAATTTATAAAGCTAATCCAAATTTTTCCAATACTAATATAGAGTTATCGACTTGACATATGGTTCTGTTATTTTTTTTTAATCTTTCCAAGTTGAACTGGAATGTGTGGAGGCATCATCATGAAAGTTCACTCAATTTCTGATTCTTGTTCCAAAGGAAAGTTATTCTATTTTCTTTGTGGCAAGCTTTACTAGTTGGTGAGTGGAGAATGTTTTACATTGAGTAAATTTCACATTACATATGTATATTTCACTTCAACTTGTAAAGAATCCAGAATTGTTTCCAATTTTCTCTCGTGAACTCGAAACCCCTGTAATATTGAACAAATATTATATTATATTGTACTAACAAAAAGAGATGTTTATTACTTACTTATATGGATGCAGAAATAATATGGTTTTTCGGATATAGACACTGATGGTTATTTTCAGGCTGCTCTATTCGTTAAAGATGGAGTAGCTTCGAGAAGATTGGAAGGCAACAGATTACAAATAGTCACAAAGGAATCCACCTTAGCAAAGGTGAAAACATTGGACCATATCAGATGAACTTTGAATATCAGATGAACTAGTAATATCCTTTAACAAATTGTTTGAGTATACCAACATGATTTTCAGGTTAGACAGGACATTATTAGAACTTCGTTAAACTAAAAAAGCCACATGACTTCCGAAGACGAAACCTTACAAAGAAATTACCTTGCCTGAAGGAGAGAAAAAGACAAGGAGAAGTTATGCAATTGAGACGATGTGTCTCTTTTCGCAACACCGAAAAGCATACGATGGGCACACGAGTGTAATGATTATGTCGTTACCGACCGTAAATGTCAAGTGTGTAAGTAGAAGAAAAACGTAACTTGTTCAACCATAAGCCACTCCCCAGCCGAATGTTGATCGATTGTACCATAAAGAAAAATCATACAAAAAAGCGCTTCTCAAAACTGTCATTAATGATCGATAATATGACAAAGTTTTGTCGTCGAAATAAAAAACAAAAAAAGTTTCGCCCCATAAACCTCACTGCCATCATTTCTTGTTTTATCGCTTTTTTACCATTACCATACCCATTGGGATGGTCGAAAATGGGTAGCCAAGCAAGCAACAGTTTGATACTATGATTTTTTCTTTTCTTATCATAACTTCCATCCCGCAATGCCCGCTCCAAAGAGCTTACAGTTTAGATCAATCTTCTCGAGTCCCATTCAAACAAGGTTTCAGGTAAGGTTAAAAGGTAAAAACCACTGCGTCAGTAGTGAAATTTGCTCGTTTCAAGCTTAAGTGGTTTGGTTTTGTGGTGTGAAATCGCCACCAAGAAAGGACCCACTTCCGGGCGGCAGTGTTTAGTAAATCGAGTGCCGAGTGTTGATGCTTTGGAGCACAATGCAATTTTACACCCTTATACACGCTCCAAGGTGCACACTGCTGTCAGCAAACTAAACCGTTATTCGCCAACATTGTTACCGAGGGGGAAGGGGCGGGGGTGGGAAACATTTTCCACCTTGTAACCGGGCCGCGATAAGAGTGAGAGCATTATTTTATTGCACCCGAGAGCAAAACCCACGTACGGCGCCATGTCGCCGAACGGGGGTTGCGAAGCTTTCGAACAAAATGGCAACCGAAAACTGTCACCGTCAGTCAAGGGAAGGTTGCCCAGATTTAACTCTCGACACACGCAGGAATGTTGACGGATACGAAACCGGTGTGCCATTACCTGCGTCACGACATGGCAGTTTGGTGGAACACACTTTTCCGATGGGAACTGTACGGATGGTAGTGACATCGGTCGAGACGAGCTCTACTTCAAAGCTGCCCCGACAGTGGCCGGGTGCGGGTAAGGGGAAGCGCGAAGGACGGGGTCTTAAGTGTCACAAAATTCCGTAGCATCGGCGAGACACAGACCGTTTGCATGCAAAACGAATCCTTTGCCGTTTGTGAGATGTTGATTAAACTTCGCTGCTGAGGATCAAGCGTTTGCCGCAGCAGGATTTGGTTCTGCTGATTGAACTTTGTGCCCTGGCAGAGTGTGGATGCTTTCTGCGACCTTGCCCATGAAAGGGACGACCATACACCATTAGCATTATGCGGAATTTGCAAATGCAAACACACTGCGAAGCGATGATACGTACGATTTGGCCAAATGATCAGTCCTGTGACCTACGAGAGATAGCAACACACAGCACTCACAGCCAAGCCGAGCGAACAAACGATTACGAACTTGAAACAATTTCAATTTCATGTCCATCTTTCACTCGGTTGGGCACAGGCACACAGACACGCAGAGCTTTTCAAACATTAAAATTAGTCCATTCAAACGCAGTAGTCGAAGAAATGTGTCACGATGGAGACGCCTGGTACCCCGTGTGGTTGAACCATTCTAAACAACCCCTGGTAGGGGGGTGGTGGTTGTTTGTGTGATAACAATAGTCTCATTCACATCCGGCCCCCGAATAGCCGCCTTTTCAGCGTTCTACTCGAACCGCTTCCAGTGAAACCTGGCAGCGTTTTGTTAAAATGGTTTCCAACACCACAATGGAGGCGCATGGTGGTTAACTCCGGTGTCACTCGTATATATGGCGAAACCGTTTTGACAGTTGGAATTATTGATTTTATGCCTTGCCTGGGGTGAATTCAAATGCACCCATTCAATAGACTCCTCCTTAACGAGCAAAAACATTAATGGTAATTGTGTTTATAATTGTTAACTACTGTAGTCATTGGACTGATTGTACTGCATGAATGTTGATGTTTTTGTTTTCGCGTTTTTTTTTTTGTTGCCATCGCTGTAGGTGGCTCCATGCACACACTAGTCCGCTTGACTAGAAGGATTAATTTGCAAACAAATTTCGCCAATAAATCATGTCACGAACCGCTTGGGATGAATTAGACAGTGAGCGCCACACAGCCCAGGCCACGTGGAGGGTGAGCTGGAGCCGGAGGGAGTGAGGGAAAACTGGTTGAAAAATTAATCGCTCGTCCTGTGCGTGACAGTGCCAGAACAGTGGCTCACACTCGCTTCTCCCTATCACCTCACAGGCCTCCATCACCGTGGGCCTTCTGTTTTCGATCAACAGGCTGCAAGGAAAATTAATGACGACAAGCCTACCAATCATTTGCAGCACGTAAACGGCTCGTTTTTGGGGCTGTGGATATGTTTTAATTTCCATTTCGTGCGGCATCAAGTGTGCATGGGCAGGGAGTTGGTGGCTGGAGAAACGAAAAAAGGGAAACAAAGTTGCCGCTAGCAACAACAAATATGATTGAAGTGGATGATGGCCTTCATGATGATCCTGCCGGTTGGAGTGGAGTAGGTCTGGGGCTGTGCATACGAGTGCCATAATGAGTCGGTTTGATGTATAAACTTCTTGCTCAGCATCGTCGAGTGGCAAGTTAGTCTTGCAAAAAACGATACATTTTAGTTGGTTGCATACATTAAGGCGTTTTGAGGTGAACGTAAAATTGGTCTAAGAACAAAAAGAATCCTTCTCTATCAATTGTCAATCAGTCTCACGATCTAAAACACCTATCGGTAAATCAACACCCACTCTCTCTTTTTTTGAGCCAGTTTTTGTATCCAGTTAGAAAATCTATCCGAGCTTTTCATTTAATCCAGTTCGAAAATCTGGCTTCAATTGAATTTTTAAACCAAAAAGGGATTCTCGTTTTTGTTTCAAACGTTCGGCCGCAGACTTTGGTTTTGAATGATTTATCGTTCTACTCGACAGCGATAAATTGTCTTCACTATTTTGCTGCTTGTTGCCCTCTCTCTTTCGCTTCTATTGCTCTTAAACTACACTGTCCGGAGGCGGATCTAGTTTTTTTGTTCTCTCGTTTCCTGCATTCCACCTCCAAAACGTCACTTAATAGTCAGCAAACCGAACAGTATGCAAATTCAGTATGCCACCCGTAGGGGGAAAAAAACGACCAATAAGGATACACTGTGTGCCGACCACCGATTTGTACCGGGGCGCCGTGGGAAAACGGTGACAGCCTTGTCCTCTCCAAAAGGGATGGAAGAAAAGGTAGAAGAACAAACCGGCATAAAGAGTTGGAGTAGGATTTTGATGAAACTATTCTACCGAGTACGACACTAGGCACGCAAAAGCACGGAGCCACGGATTTTGCATCCTGATCCAACCGGTGCGGCCCCGTGCTTTTATGGGACCAGTGGAGAAGAGTTATGGATTGTAAACGAGTGAAGATTGGCCCTGGTTTGCGCCGGTTTGGGGATGGTTTCACCAAACGGTCCGGACTCACCTTGAGCGGTAAGAGGCCGCATTGTTTCAAGTAGTTTTTGGGGATGAGTTGACGAGTGGCCTGTCCGTTACAAGCGAACCGAGGACAGTGTTGTGCTGGTCGACCGAAATGCTACCCTGGTGCATACTTGGGCGAGTGAAATGTTTTATAATTCCATTCGAAACTGGGTACGACCTCACTGTCCTTGAGCTGGTGTGGCATATTTTAATCATTTTTTTATGTCTACCATAAATAAACGTGGCCCCATGGCATCCCAGTGCCATTGATTCATGTGTCTGGGTAAGTGAGTAATGAATCCTCAATAAAGAGTCAAATGCTAAGACGTAGTCAGTCGAACAATTCATGAATCGCTAAAGATTTATAAATCTTCCAAGATTTTCCAAAAATGTTTTAGCGTTCGTAATGCTCGTTAACAAATTTATTATTCAGCAGGTTGATAACACGATATGATTCTTTGATGACGAACCTTACGCACACCAATACATTCACAAAAAGGTTGCAAATGACAAAAATTAGAGCAGAGCTTGAATCATCTAAGCGCATCTAGTGGAGTTTTTTCCAAATAAATTGGATTTTTTCTAAGATTTTAATGTGGCTGATCATAATTGTTAAATTATTAACGAAAGTAAATACAAATATTGGTAACAATAAAATGCTTCAAGAGTTTATATAAGAAGATGTAAGAAAATATTGAATTTATCTTAAACAAACAAAATTAACTTTAATTATGGATTTATGGACAAAATTACGGAATTTAAAGAAAATATAGAATAAATTGAGTCCCAAAAGAACCAATAGAATATTCTAGAGTCTTGAAATAGTAACTCAGTGTCACTCGTTCAGTGTTGAAAGATACATTTCCATTAACGCATCTGAATCGGATTCGTCCAAAAATAGTCAAATTATTGTAAAATTCAAATTGAACAATTTTCTCACAGAATAGTAAAAATATTTCCTTTTTTGGTAAAAAAAAATAGCCTGCACAATCCTGCCTAACAGCCAAACCAATTAAAGCACCAAGCTCATGCTGAGCTCCAAAATCCGGTTCCAAACTCGTCACTGCAGCACTCGGAAAACCCGTCGACAGGGAAACACTATCTTTTTGATCCTTTCCCAAACGTGAAAAGGGGGCGCCTGACCGTTCCTAGCCCGCGTTAAAGCTGGTTGGAGCGAAATTTATTACCTTCCGGCAAACCGTGGTACCGTGGCTGTTTGGCACGGGCACAGATCTCCGGAATTCGCCTCGCAGCCAGCAAACAAAAGCAACACACACACAAAAGGACATTTTTAAACAAAAGCCCGGTCCCTGGTTTGTCATTGGTAGGGGGCTGGATTGTGTACCGGAGCACAAACAATGCGGCTCAGCGAAACGTGGAGACAGTCGGTTAAGTGGAAATTGTGGGGGAAAAAAAACATATACCACGAACCGGCACATTCGTACAAAAACCGAACCCCCGGAAAAGTTTAAAATGACCCCCGTGAGAAGCGTTGTACAGGGGTGGGTTTTCGGTCATCCGTACCATCCCCTATCCCCGGCCCGGCCCAGTCGGAATCGGATGGATTTCTTCATCACCAGCCATCGGCTAATGGTCGGCACCTATTCGCTTTTGCTTATGTTTTATTCAATGCGTTCAACCTTTTGTGAACCGAACCGAATGCAAGAATGTTAAGGTCGAGGGTTGCATTGGCTACCTTGCGCAAGATAACAACAAAAGCCATAAAACCGTTCCAAACCCGAAGGAGGGGAGGTGGGGTCCAGTGTTTTTTGTTCGACGGCACTTCGTTATCGTGGCAGTTGTTGTCTGTTTTGCTTTTGTTTACTCCACGCCTTTTACGACCTTCTGCTGTCTGGTGCCTATAAATGGGTTGGAAGAAAGACGAATCCCATCCATGCGGTGGTTTGTGTACAGCGACACTACGCGAGCCTTTCTTGGGACGTCGCAACGTTCCGATGAAAGCGCGTTGACAACTTGTTCTTTTAACCTTCGCGTCATATTCAGTTTACGTCAACTTGCATATGCTTTCCATCTATTCTTTTAATGTGTCTCTCTCTTTCTCTCTCTATCGCTCCCTTGGACAACATCCCGCGCGGACCGGGAATTTTAGTTCCCAGCCACAGCCACTTTGGTTACTATTTTTAGTGCAGCAGTGGACGTGAAGCCCATGAGAATAAATGAATGTCCGCCTTTTTTTTTTTTCGTTCGCGGACAGAATTTTATCTGCAAGGGAAGTTGGGGCTACCCTTTCGGAATAGTGTGCTGCACGACAGCCCTTCATGTACTCGTGCCAACCGCCGAAGAACAGCCGATTTTCTGTGGTTTTCACTGATTTTGTGGTTGGCCGCCGCTGTGGTTAAAACCTTTTAGCTAGTCAAGCATCGGTGCCTTTGACCAGACGAGCGAATCTATAATGGCATTAATTAGGCCACAACTTCCACCACCTCCATTTTGTGGCGGACATTAGGACTTACCCATTTTTCCTTAGGAAATGACAATAAAATCAAACACAAAAAAAAGTAAACGAACAACTACTAAAACCATACTTCCGTCATGTTCCAATGATTGCACACCATTCCTAGGCCTGAACCTATTCGAGACGACCTTCCGGTATGGAAGCTAATTGGATGTAAATAATTTAAACCCAACGAACAAGCATCGACATGCACGCATGCATGTGCACTCGATTGCTGCCATTTCAATGCCGACAGGGACGATCCATCCCTAATTTGCGTTGCTCCAACAGGCGTTGCGCTCAATTGATTGTACAAACGAAATAAATGCCTGCCATTTACTCGCCGTTGCGACCGGCCCAGTGTACGGTGATAGTCACAAGCATTTACCGAGTGTCCACTCGATGTCCCCGGACGCGGACATCTGTTTGATCTGCATAACTACCCCGGGAATGGGGAATTATTCGATTGCTCCCGTTAATTAAGTGGCAGGATGGCGAATTGTACGACGGGATGCATATTTCATTTTGTGTCTTTATTTATGAATATCTCATTTACGGGGCATGAATTCATGACGGTAGTGGAGTGACTAAAAAGTGGCGAAAAATTCGGGCAAAAAAGTTTGCTGGAGGTTATTTCTTTATCTTCAATTACCTACCCCTATAATGCTAGGGAGCATGAGAAAGAAAAAAGGAGCGAACGAAAATGATAAAATATACGTTTTGTTTGTTCATAACAAATGTATAATTATTTCGAATTAAAAAAGAAACTTGTCCCATTAAAGTGTTTAAGGCATCGTCAAACGACAGCAAATTTCTATCGTTGATATTCAGAACTCACTGTATCCAGTTCTCAAAACTTACGACGCCTTACATCGTGGAAAGCAATTGACATCAACTGCTGTTACGCAAATACAGAATGTAAGAATTTGATGATAAGTTGGGTATTAGTTGGGTTCCCTTTTTTTGCTTTAGTTACTTCAACAAAAATCCCAGGAACATAGCGTATCTAACTGCAACACAGATATCAGTTATTAAACATGCCATAGCAAGGATTCCCCCCATATCAAGAACAGAATGTCTTGTAAATTAAAGTTTCATTTCTCCAACAAAAAATTGACCTTTCAGCTTGTGGACCAACGTCTATAGAGTAATGCGATCTCGTAAAAACCAAGGTTCGCACGAATACCTTGAATTCCAATAAAACAATCAAGTGTTCTTGGTTATGTATTGGTGAGATGTTCTTTGAAGAATGCTGTACTGTGCATATACACGAGCAGGACATCGTGTATATGCACCTGACGCTTCACAATCATGATATTTTCCATTGTTTTTCCAAGAGTTTCAAGAACCCTTCTGCTGAAGCACTTGTATATTCTACCTCACCTAATTTTGGGTGAAATTTTCAGGACATTTAGCTTCGTCTTCATAGGCCTTAGGAAAAATTACTTTAAATTTCATTTCTAAAACTTGTTAAGTTCAGTTTCAATTAAATGTTTACGCGATACGAACGGCTAAATGAATGCTGTCGTCTAAAAGTATTTTATATTACTATATTTTTCTTATGATCAATTTAATTTTTCCTTTGAATAAATTTTTCACTTCTGTGACACATTTACAGAAATTTCATACAAAAAGGTAATACTTTTACTCCCATTTTAAAGTCTTAATAAAAGTCTCTTTGCTTTATGGAATCATGTTTTTGTGAGTGTGTGTGTGTTTTTTTTTCAAACGTGACGTCCATTTCTGCACGTTAATGTTTGCCTTATCTCGTGATGCGTAAAACAAAGCGAACTGCGCCGGGTAAACACATGCACCGGACGCACTCGCTGCACCTTTGCCGGCATCGAACCGAAACGAACATTTCTATTCGGTAAAACTCCAGCGTCCACTGTCGGGAAAAATGGCACAGTGCACCAGCATTCGACTGACACATCGAAAATATCAAACAGCATTTCACTCAATACACCACGTGCCAAACCGTGTACCTGTTTCCTGCCAAAGAAAAACCAACAGAATTGCAAACACAGGGCGTTCGGTGTGTATGACCAACAACCACCGTTCGTGGCACGCACGTGCCATTTTTCCGCATCCGGTTAGAAGGATGCTATCCGTCGGTTAGATGCATACACATGAACAAATAACATGCTCTCGTTGATCGTTGCCGTACCGCCCCATTGCAGGGGGGAGGGAACGCTTTGGTTCTGCTGGGAAAACTCCTGGGAAATTGTAGCATCGTATTATCCTGTGACCTGATTCACAAGCAGTTCAAACGATGTCGCTCGGACCACGAATGACGATGTTTCATCAATCCGGCAACGTTCCTTCGACACGTGCAGCTGACGGAAAGCGGCCTTAACCACACTCGGGTTGGTGCTACCCTCCCGAGACAGATAGGACATGATAAAACACATCTCCCTCTGTGACTCTGTCACTCTGTGCCTTGGCAACTCCATTACTCCGTCTGATTTATGCGCTCACGACATCACCTTCCTCTAACTTGCACCGTGATTAGTGTTGAGTATGTCGAAAAGTTCAAACGAGCCGTGCCGGATTGTCATGTTCGGCCTTCTTATCCCATTCTCATTAGCCCGGAACACGAGTGCTCTCTGGCTGTTGAGCTTTCACGAAAAGATAAAAATCTAATTCTATTCCAGTAACGTTAGACTGCACGGGGATGGTTAGGGTCCAATCCACCCCATGAAGGGGACTCCCATCGCTCGGGGTCAAGGGCGTACAAAATTGGAAAACTTTTGTCAGGTTATATCTTCAGAAAACTTCACCACACACTGACGCGCACACAAAATCGGGTACCACACCGATGGGGAATAAGCGAACAGAAAAAGAGCAACTTGTGTAAATGTGAAAATATTGCTCTCAATTAGGGACACGTACACGGTGGAAACCATTGTCGGAATGTCCATACTACGGGTGCCTACCGGGTGTCGTAATCCACCGCCGGGCCAGAGATGTAAATTGTTTGGCAAAGTATCATTATTCGTCCCGGTAACACACCGGTCAACAATATTTCAAACCACATGACGAATGATTTCGTGTAACTTTCTCCAACAGATGCAAGTGAAAGTTGCTGGTAGAATACATGTGATGGAATGCTGGAGCGTATATGAACGGAACAGAATGAACATGTGTGAATTGAATATTACGAACTTTCAGGCCACTTGCCACATAGCACTTTACGGCCATTTATTTTTGAGAGATAAATGAAAATGCTGAAGTAAGAGTTGGTTTTCGAAATACACAGCACTTTTTCACATGCATTTCACATCGCGTATAGGTCAATTTTTCTCTAAATGTTTTATGCATTTCTACATTTTATAGATACTATACCATATTATACTAACACTAACACATGAATAGCTGATGATATTATGATTATAATTAGCAGCGCCGGGTTTTCACATGATAGGACCAGTCCAAAATCCCATCCGGACCAAACCTCCGTACGCAGGACTGTCTATCCGGTTACGGGTAAATAAAGTCAAAGAAATACCAAACTGGTAGACCCTACACCTAATGAGGTCGTTGTAAATACAAAGAATAAGAAGAAAAAGATTATAATAGACGTTGCCAGGACGACTGTCTGGTAGCTGCGAATCCTTTTATTTTATCGACATATGAACGTCCCGGTGGTCCTGTGCGACGGATTGCCTATCCAGTTACGGGTAAATAAGTAAGCCCCTTGAAGTTGTAGAAACAACAAAGAAGAAGAGGAAATCTTCTGAGAGTTATGTCACCGAATACTAATATTTTTATGCTAAGTAATACACTACTAACTTACACTTACGACACATAATTGCAGCCATTTAGGCGCCATGAAATCTTACCAGCAATGTCCATATAGTCTGATAATTGGATATTGGATCTATTACTTTGGTTTTTCGATAATGTTTTGAAAATATCGCTTTAAATGCTAAAAAATATGAGTAAATAAGTATGTTGATTCTTAAACTATCAGGTATACACGATATTGCATCCGAATTAAACATTTGCGAAAATTTTCGAAATGCGCGAATCTCCGCGATGTGCTATAATATAATAGCATATCTCAGGGACTGCCAAAAAATAATCAATTATAGCTTTATCACATACAAATTAAGCAATTAAGAAAATAAGTAAAGAAAAATAATAACAAAATACTAAAAGCGAATTAATACAAACGACATGGAAATGAACAAGCTGAAGAAAAAATGAAGCTTTCAAACTTTGTTCGAAAACATCACTCAATTATTTGTATATTTTTTCCACCCTAAACAATGTAAACCAATGCTAGTCCGGCCGAAACTTTCAGAATGCCGTTCCCAAAAGCATTCTTCTCCCATCCAGGAAAACATCGTGCAATTGGCATTCTTTGCAGCAAAAGTTTACATCCGCACAGAATAAGCTATTAAATGAACCTCGTCCGCGTTGGTACGCAATCGGCAATCTAACAACCTCGCAACAACTCGGAACAGCTCGTAAAATCCTTTTCATCCGCTCAACAATCGGTCCAGAATTTATGTTAGCCTTGGACCCCGAAACCAACGGTAGCACATAACTCTCTCGGCCGAGGGTTATTTGGCACAGTCGTTTTCTTCCGCAAAAGTAAACACTCGTTTATTGGTTCCTCAAACAGATAGCACTTAAGGACAAGCTGCCTCGCTCGTTACCCCGGCAAAGAGCGACGGGGTGGTAGTTCGGTAACAATAGGGAGTTTTGTTTGATAAAAATAAAAAAAAAAACAAAAAATAAATAAACTCGGCGCACCTAACGAATGAACGGGAGGCCAAAAGAAGCTGAAGCATTTCGAATCACATAACTCAACCCAAGCAAACGCGTACATACCGCTCGGTTTCGAAGAAAACGAAAGAAAGAAGCGAACAAAACACTAATAGAAAGTAAACTATTTCCTCTCAATTCCACTGCATTTCCGCCCGGTCGCTCATCTGCTTGTCCCCACTCACCGTACCGGTTCCGCAATGCTCGATCGAATGCGAACGATTTCGATACGATCGTAAATAAGAAAGATAATCGTAGACAGGCCAAACACACACACACACACACACACAAACAAGGCACTCGCTGCGAAAAGTTCCATCTGTACGAGTCGAACCTTCGCAACCCGCCCAGATGGCCCACGTTCCGTGCAGGTTCAGCTGGGTGTGGGCCAAAAAATGCTACTTGGCAGCACTAGTCCAACAAAAACTGCAAACCGACTATAACTCGACGGTAAAAATCCCAAGCTAAAGACCCGTATCGGTGCTGGGATCTGTCGCCATTTTTTTTTTTGTTTATTTCGCTATCGTCCGACACTTGTGCCAGCTTTGGCGAGAACGATAGCATTTCACCGCAGACAGACATGTTTCAAAAATAAAAACCCATCCGTACCGATAACGATAGTGATCCCAGATGGATATGTTCGAACGGGCTCTCGGGTGTCATGCAATGGATTGGGCAAGGCTTACTTTGTTAAAATCTAAATTCAATTTAAATGAATGTGTAGCTGTTTGCTATCATTTTCTATCCGGCGTTCAATACAACGTATAACGCAGTTTCTTGCTTCACTCGACATAATCTGACAAGAATTCGACAACCCATTTGGTTGGTCAAAAAAAAAAAACATCGGCTCCCCATTACCCAGCAGTGGTCCTTTGCTGCGTAACCTTGGGCAGAAAAATCAATGCATCGTTATATCGTTGATCGCAAAGTTTATTGCTGGCCAAGCCCTTCGATTCCATTTAGTGCCCGTGGTGATACGACAGTCGGCACTGATATTGATTTTATGGAACGAAAGCATCGTTAAGTGTAGCGCAGAAGAAAATAATAAAATATAATTAAATTACTTGCTTTACAATACCGATAAGCGTAGCTTATTTTATGAAAACAATATTTATAAATAAGAGAAAAATAATTTATTGAATGAACGTACAAATGAATCAAAATTAGCAATTTATGGAATTTGTATTCAAATGAACCATTATTGTGCTATAAATACACCCTTCTTTTATACAAACTCTTTTATAGCACTTCAACTACCTCCATAAATAAATGAAAGAATCGTTAAATATTAATTTGATTTGAAATGAAAATTTGATTTCAATTTCTTGCTTTTTCTGAACAAAATCGAAGCAAATGAAATTTTGAATGAACAATTCATAGGAATCAATTTAGCGCTATAAAGCTTCCTATTAAATTAAAATAAAGAATTCTTTAGCTCAACATTAAAAAAACCCAAAATATAATTAAATTACAGGCAGTACTCGTGATACGCTATTAAAGCGTACTGCTATAACCCGGAACAAATGCGCGTATCTCGAATATCCGCGTAAGTAGAATCCGGGAAGCGACTTTTTTGAAGAATACATTAAAATAAATTAAAATCAAGTTTTTAATATGAGAAAAAAATATATTTTCGACCAATTTTACACCTTTTTGCTTAGATTTTGTGCTATAAACTAACCAAATTTTACAAAACCGCGTATCTCTGGGACTACCTGTACTTACTTTGGATAGTTTATGAATAGTAAATCAGAATGATAACAAATAAATTTTTGAATGAACAATACTGTGCTATAAAATTACCCCTTTACAATTGACTGCTGGAAGCAATCAAACATGTAATAATTTAACAAACTCAATCGACTACCAAAACATGTCCCCCCCCCACTCCACCTTCCCAAAAACGTGTGGGAAACCCAAATTTTCCGAAACACACCTGAACCCGTAAACCGTGACCTTTCGGGGTTTGTAGAAATGGACAGGGATTCACTTGACAGCTTCGATTATTTACGTCCATCAAGCGACCCTGGGATCGTGTAGTTAGCTGCACGAAACTTTCGACCTACCGGGCAGCCATAGCGCGTACCATTGCTCCAACCGAACCGAATGGGCGTTATGGCTGGGCCTAAATATACAGCCCGCCAAATGTCGGAAGTAGTGAAGCTTCCTGGTTAACAAACGTCACATAATCAGCGTCCTTCGGTGTGTGCCTATCTGGGTGGCTGGGAGTAGTGAATGGAGGGTACATAATTTAATACCAACCGGCAGCATAACAAGCGTGCACGTAACCGACGCCATTAGGCTATTTTTGTATGTGTTTTCTCTCCCATCGCGCCAAACCGATCGGTATGGATTCGTGATGATACCATCGATATAAATGACACTAAATAAGCTGCCATTTATACATAATTGAATCATTTTTATATCATTTATGCTTGTATTTACACTATTTATAAAAATAATAATTAAATATTCTCTTTTTGAAAATTCTCTTCGATAAAATTCCCATCAAAAGCATAATTTTAATCATCATAATCCATCCATTTTAATGCGTGGGGAAAAATGATTTATGCTCACATCTCGACGAGATGCACATACCGTGAAGATCCATACACACACACACATACATCATGGCGCAATTCGCAACGATACGCTTTCATCTTTCCTGAGCGTTGCAAAAGAAAAGACCGATGACGTGGCGCGTGGGAAATTTGTAGATGAAAAATTATGCCTCTCCGATGGGAAAGGTGGCCAGAGTGAAGCGAATGGAAAGAAAACTCCTGATTCCGGCCGCCAGCAAGAAAAAAAAACGGGTCAGCGAAATGATGCTTGATGGAGGCCTTCAACCATGATGAGTAGCACATTTGCTTGATTCCGGTAAAGCCCCGTGATTAATCTTGATTTTTCCCTAACCTCCGCAAAAAAAGAGGGTGAAAAAAAAAACAATAAACATTACGCAAGCTTTGGTGCACGATCTGTTCACCGGAAGTATTGCAGCATTATGAAAGGAAGAAAAAAAAATAGTATCATTTATATTATTTTCGTGAGCGAACGATTTGTGTCACGCGGGAAAATATAGGATTTATAAACGTATGCGATACCCATAAACCATTATCGATTCCTGGAGGAAGGAAAAAAAAACCAACCTTCCATTAAATCCTTTCCGCGGCAAAGCTTCGATCGATTCAGTACGGCCCAATCTGGGTCATCTTTCTCTCTCTCTCTCGCTCGTTAGCGCACACAAAGGGTTCAAATCAAGGTAGCCTACAGGATTACAGCATGAAAATATCACAAACAGAACGAAACCTCCACTTTAACGCGCCCGAGTCCCTCCCGAATTCGTCAAATAATGCTGTGGCTAAAAATATCCCCGGAAAAAAAACCCATCAACAACCTGTGACCCGAAAACTGAGGCCCGAAACTTGTAACTGCAAAAAAAGGTTACAGGATGAGAAAAAAAAAGAAACGAATGACCACGATATTGACTGTATCGTGCGGGGTGGACAAAGGAGCCCGTGTAAGCCCCGTACAAACCCACAACAACATCAACAACGGAACAGGCGATCCGCATCATATTTTATGGATCACCGGAGAGTAGACACGAACCGTAAAATCCCGCATGTGGAATGAATTTTCACAAATCCATCCACAGCGGTGCAGCTTCCGGGCGCTCTTTCGCGCGACCCCTTATGTACGCGGGACACCACCCACCATGTACATGAAACGTAACGACCGGTAGCAGCACAACCAAAACCAAAAAAGTAAATAACAATCTACGAAAACAGGTAACAAAACAACAGCTACAAGGGACAAAGTTTCGTACGCAAGTTTTGCCACATCCATTTAAGGGTGGTGTGTGTGTGTGTGTGTGTGTGTGTGTTATCCGATGTATGTAAGGTACGGTCAAACATATTTTGAGGCTGGTTCCCTAATTTTTTTACCATCCAAATCCCCCCCCTGCTGCAAAAGTGGTCGAAGAAGCGAAATGTTTCCTTCGCTTTAACGAAAATGGAACGCGAAGAAACATGGATGATTTTCGAAATTTTCAAAGTAACGCAGACAACTTCAATCCGCAACAAAAAAAAAACACCCCAACACAGCAACGAATTTGTGCGCCATACCAGGAACGATCATCCTCGTGTACCTGCCGGTTGGGGTAAACAAAATTCGGAAATTTTCTTTATTGAATTTCCCTCCGTTTTCGCATCCCCGCATCGTCACAGCAGGAAGATCAAATCTTCTGCATTCCATCAAAACTTGTTTCTTTACGCCGCCTGGTACCCGGGCCCGGCTGGCGAACCTGGTGAAAATATTAACACACAGTTGCGTCACAACCTGATGAAACTCGGTACAAAAGTTTGTGTACCGGTGTGTGTATATGTGTGATCTGTCGATTGAAACCGAAAAAGAAACGAAAAATCAGGTTCGTTTTACCGACGACGTGTCCACGAAATGTGGGTACATTTTTGCAACCAATTCAAACTTGCACGGTTGCTAATATATTGCGGCGATGGGAGACGGCAGTCGATTAGCATTTCGATCGGATGATTTTATCCCGCATCCACGGCGACAGACGGGCGCATCAGCAACGGTGCGGGGCAGAGAAGGGAAGTATTTGAAATGCAAATCAAGCCCTCCGGTGCTGGGTAGTTGCAGTACGTGTTTAGTGCAACACTTTTGCTGGCACGGTACAAAATTGCAAAACACACCGGAACCTAATCGGGGAATATGCCGTGCCAGGCCAGATGCTCCCGTAGCTGCAACCCCGAGCTGCTGGTGAAAGCGAAATGAAGGATCACAGGAACAAAAAAAGTTCCTCAAAAACGAAAAAAAAATATATAACCAAGGCACCATTTTCGTTCATTAGCATACATGAATGTAATTAGTGTGTTTCCACTCTGCACAGTAAAGCTGCACGCGGACGGAGCTAGTTTAATTGGAATCAGTGATGAATTCATTAAATGCACACTTTGGAGAAGTTTTTTTTTGTTATGATTGGATCGGGAATGTGGAGCATATTAAGCCACCGTACAAAACTAATTATCGACTGGAAATTATCACTTCGACAAAGTGTTGCGAACTGTTGGCAGGTAGCAGTAAATAATTTAAAAACTACAGGTCCACATAAAGCTTAACCTCAACAGGCCGATGGAGCAAAAAATGCGGGAAAATCTGTGGATATTCATTCATCTGACTAGTATTTGCATCGTTTTTTCACCAAGATCAATATTCAGAGGTATTATGGAGCGTCAAACGTTTCACAAAAGCTTAATCTAGTGCCGTTGTGTTTTTGATAAACGTGAGAGCTTTCGATTTGACGTGTGATTACCGTATAAACTTCAAATTATTGACAACTCACTTCCCTTTACCTGCTGTTTCTGATTTTGATTTTTCTTTACGGGTTATTATGATTCTCTAGCGTTTAACAAATATAAAGACGTTTGAGGCGCGTGAGAGCTTTCCACTCGAGAAATGCATTTCGTTTAATCTTGGTACTCTCATCGATCTGATCTTATGAAGACTCGCATCTCTGGTGATAAGCCCCCTATCACCTGGCCTGTTATAGTTCTCAGGCGTCTAACAATTATTAAGACATTTGAAGCGCGATAACTATGAAATATAACAAAAAAAATTAAAGTTGAAAAAATCATTTCGTTTAATTTTGTTATTTTCATCGATCCAATCATGGGAGCAATCCTATCACTAACTCTGTGATGCTGCGCTAGATATTGTCATTCATTTTTTAACTAGACTGAAAAAAACTCTCAAAAAGAACTTGTATCAAGCTTAAAAAAAACACCACTAATTTACTATTTAGTCCCGCTAAAAGTGTTTAATTTTACATCCAATTGGTTGAGGGATGAAATCAGAATATGATGTTTTAATTCACGTTTGAAATGGGTCGTAAAGACAACAAGGAATATTCGGTCCGTCTGAAATTCTTGTCAGAAATTTCATGGGATCTTATCATTAGTCAAACGTTTTCCAATCGTCTTATAAAAATCAGACGTTTGGTACTTTTATATTATGGTTCCGTTGGTGTTTTTTCGTTTGACACTCCGCAGAGCTTTCAATTCGCTTCGAAAGCTTGATATAAAAATCGAATGTCAAAAATGTGCATTACTTGCACACATCAAAGGACTGTATTTGTAAAATAATATTTCAAAAATAGTTTAAAAAAATCTTTTTACTTTTTAACTGAGATCACATTAACAAAAAATCGTAGAACTGATATGCTTTCCGTTTGGATAGAATGGTTTCCATGAATTTTGTTTCGACAATTTACCTTATGATTCAATCGGCTTAGATTAAGTCATTATTTTTATGGGTACCTACAATATTAAAAGCTATTAAAACATTATGGTTTGACAACGTGATGTGAAAATTTCCTGCCAACCAAACAGCCCAATTGTCACCCTTTCGGTCGCATTGGTAACCTGTGCAGTAAAGTTGCTGCTCTCTCTGCAGCTCAAAATTTAATCATACACGCACACACACACTCATCACACATTCTAAATCCTCATCCCCGTCTACGTCTCGTGTGGGGACACGGCAGAGCAAGCAGAAATTTTTGTCACTTGCTCACCTGGGATCACGATCCGAGACGCTCGGGTGCTAACACGTAATAATTCTGCACACACCGTACCGCGTGTCCGCTCCCGGGAGACACATCTCTTCACGCATCAGACACCATTTGCAGCTAATGGCACTTTTGCCAAGGTGCAAGACGACTCTTTGCAGGTGTTGGTGGTGGATGCGGCCACGCGGCTCACTTTATTGGCAAATTTTACGTGCCTGTAATGCTATTTTAACACACTGAAAATACCGGTGCGAACATTATTGAAAAATGTTTCTCATACGATGAGCAGTAAAACAAAGCGCTATCCTTAAACCGGTTGCTCCCGGCGGGAAGTGATTGTTCGTGTTTCGGCACCGGCACATCCCACGTATGAACAGTCGAGCGTTGATGACGCTAATGGCGGAACAGTAACGACCCTAAATGTGTCTCTTCTGCGTGTGTGGAGAACGAAACGCACGGTGCACACTGGTAACGACCTAAAACGAATGGTTCCAGGGTGCCAGTTGATGTACAATACACAAATCATAATTTATACACCTTAAGCTGAGCTCCTCCAAAACGGTGCCATTTTCGTTTGCTGGTTTCTGCAAAAGCGTCATCAATCCACGCGCTATCATAAACACAGCGAAACCACGGCAATGTCCACCCGAACCCCGAGTTAGGTCAGGTAGGTGCACACAGCCCACAGCACCCAACTCCGAGCAGCATGAATGCACATTCAATATTTATTTGTTTACATGTCCAATGCGTTGGAAAAAGGGACTTTGCAAAGCAAACAGTACGAGAAATCGGTCCGATACCGCAACAACCGTAGGAAGCAAAATTTGGAACTTGCATGATTTATTGCTATCGAAACCGAAATGCCATACGCACCCCAGTTGTGGGAGTGAAAGTCCTTGCCGATATCAATACCCCTGCGAACCTTAGTGAAGTTTGCTCTAATTTGAAAAGTTTGCCGCAAAGCTTTCCACGTTCGATTGGCAAAAGGCCGAAAGGTGAAGCTAAAGATAACACACATCAACTGCTGAAATAATACGAGCGTGTTCGAAGCTAGGGAGTAAATTGGAAAAAGGTTCATTTTGTGCAAATTAATAAGCTTAAGAAGCTTCTTTTTTCTTTATCGGCACAACAACATCAAGAGGTCTAGAGGCCTGTCAATTCTGGCTTTCTTAGACTTTATTTACCCGTACACGGGTAGTCAGTCCTGCGTACGGTACGGATGGGATTTTGGACCGGTCCTGTCGTGTGACCGACGTCGCTACCGATACACCATCGGGCTACTTAAGAAATTTACAGTTGGTTATTCAATAATTTACAACGCTTTATTCCATACATGCGGGACACTCAACTGACATCAATTTAAACTACATGCAGGAATTTCGAGGTCTAATAAGATAGTTGAGACCATTTTTGGATTCTTTTCCAGTTTAAGTAGTACATTTAGAGATTATTGATAGGTAGTGCCATGAGTAATGCCATGAGTTACAGAGCAAATTCAAGTGTTCAAGTCACCTAAGTGAGCGAAAGTAGTTGAGTTCTCAGTGAGGTAGCTATTTTTCAAGCTTTTGCCAATTCTTGATATAAAGCTTATCCGAATTGACTTATTGGCTTATCACAATTCTTCCTCAGTATTGTTCTTCCAATCTTACTTCCATGCTCTCTTATGCAGTCAGAGTTACAAGAAGCTTTCTAAGATAAATGAAGTCTAATTTTAGAGAATAGAATTCGATTCGAATTCGAAATAGAAGATCTAATCTCTAGAAAGGATAAATTACCGTAGCTAGCAAGACCTTTGCGACGGACATCCTGGGAACTCGAGTTAACTCACCAAAAATCTGATCACAACCACGCTGAACACTTATAACTTAACTCATCAACGTGAAAAAAAAACTTTCATAGCTCACTTAAATGAGCTGAGTGACTCACTCCACAGTTCCCAAACATTCCCACTTGAAAACCCTGTAACTATTCAATAATAAAAAATTCCTCACATAAAAGCAAATGGTATGATTGTTTTAAAAGAATGATCTACAATGGTATGGAATAAATCTGGCTTAAATTGCAAATACCTAACACAATAGTGTTGCCAAAGTGCTTTTTTCTCTGTGCAGTAAGCGTAAAAGCAAACAATAAACCCTGCAGAAGCGTACCAGCGCTCATTGTTAGCACAACAGGGCCTCATTAAACGGTCCGTACTTTATTTAACGCCACGTTTCAATTGTTTTGCTTGCCCGCCTACTTGCCCATTTCCACCGAAAATGGCTGCCTACGCACGATGAGTGTATGCAATATTTAATCATGATTTCCCGCGCTATCTTTACAGTCGAGGCGGCAGCCACAAAGATCCAGGCAGCGTTCCGTGGTCACCAAGTGCGCAGAGAAATGAAGCAAGGAGACGGTGTTACTGGAGCCGAGGGTCAGCAGAAGCAGGACCAGCAGACGGAACGGGAACCGACCAAGGAAGAGCTGGAGGCCGAATTCGACCCGAACGACCAAGGTAAGGGACGGATGGGGAGGGGGAAGGGGGGACCCTGTAGTTCTTCCCTACGATCGTTAAGGAAGGTAGAGAATGTGGATAATTTTATCACGTAAATACACAGTCCGTTATTTTTGGGCACGGCCAGCTGGGGAATGATCGGGCGGGTAGCTTCAATTGAATGGTTAAATAATTATAAGGGCAACAACCGCTCTCGAACGTTTATCGCTGGGGATAGGAATCGATACTGCTTACATTTCCATTTCATTACGATAACGCTAGTATTTTATTCTATTTTATCACCTCAAAGCATTTCCGACACAATCAGCTTATTTTTAGCCAGAGTGATAGAAATAATGGAGTATCAATAAAATGGGGGGATTGATAAATTCGAGGCTATTTAAAGCAAGAAATACACCTCAAGTTGGAAATTAACTTCGCTTGAAACCCATAAAACTGCTCGTGAAATATGAAACGTTCAATTTGTCGTGTTTAAAATGAGATTTTAATTACTCGCTTACACCAATTAATGAATTATGATGATTAATTATACAGTGCGTACCATAAATTTACGCTGACAGCTGGTTTTTATTCAACAAAAACATTATGTTCCGGTAACTTATAAAGACACAAAATAGACGAATCTATCAACTAGTCTGGTGATTCAATGCAATAGTCGGCCACACTTATTAACTCGTTTTGGTAGACATTAGAAAAGAACAGTTACATAAAAATTGCAACTTCCATTTTCATAGTGTAAATTTTGCACATTAAGCTCAGAAACCTAGGAGTTGATTACAAAAATCACGTATCTGCGGATTTACGTTAAGTATTTATTTAGTAATTCAGAAAAATTGATAATAAAAATGGATAAGTTTGAGATATCTCCACGGTCTACCTTGAACGTTTATCTTGGTAAAATACCTGTATTGAAAAAAAAACCACATCAACCTCACAGGAATGTTATAAGAAGGTTGCCATATACAAGGATATCTAAAAAAATATCTAAGAAACCTCGAGATTCCTCAACACTTGTATTTAGAACAAATTCTATCATGATTCTATATGTTTTTTTTTTTTCTATATGCAAACGGTTTTTTGTAACTGTACGTATAATAAAATTACAGAAAGGAGCTCGCGACCGTATGTGCAATCATAAAATATTGTAGATACATATGAAAATAAGAAAAGACGAATAAAAAATACGTTGTTTTGTACTTACTAGAACAACATTTTAAATTAACTCTGAAGATTTTTATTTCCTTTAAAAAAAAACAGACACTCTTATACTTATGAGACGCACCGTATATAGTGAGACGTACTCTGTTCAATTAAAAAGGGACAACATATTCATCCAGCACGATTTGTACAGGTTAATTTGTCATTCACCCGCGCCTGGTACGTGTGATTATACAGCCCTCTACAGCATTAAAAATGCAACCACATCCCAGCAACCATTGCAGAACCTGCCACTGTCCTGACCACATAATTACGATGTAGCACCGTACGGCTCACTTGCACGAGGTTGCTCACTGTGTCTTCTTCCCTCGCTCGGTCCTCCACGGCTCTCGGAAAAAATTGACCAAACCCGTGTTTGTTTTCTCCGGAACTCTGTTTGTATACGGCTATGACAGCGAGTACACAGTATCACACGCGCGGTAGAATATTAATTAAAATTGATATCCTCCATTAAGGATAATTGGGTGAAAGACGAGATCGCCGGGCCAGAACGACCCAAACAGCCAGCTCAAACCGCCATCGTGCCGTTGCGAAAAATGAACGCTAATGGTCGTTCTGCAGCGTTGCAAAAGAACGAAAACTGCCAAGTGTTGTGGCATCCGGTCGATCGGGCGCATCACTTCTGCTCAAACTTACTTCACCCGCGGCACATCCGGACGCACATCCTGCGCGAAGTTTGGTGCTGAGATTGTGCACAACCACCTGCATCTGCTACCTTTGCCGGACCGTACCGGTGGTGGATTAGTTGTTGGGGATGCTGCGAATGGGGCCCCAGCGGCATGCCCGTTTCGGTCGTTTTGAAACAAAGAACGCAATGAAGAACAACAATACAAGGCGCTCCTTCTAGCCAAGGGCTCACGGGTTTGTACTGACCCGAATGGTGGCGAAGTTTCGGCCACGGTCGAATGGAGCCTTGCACCGTGGATGGTGGATGGCGAGGGTTTTATTGTTTCTTTCCACCCACACGATGCCAATTTAGCGCAATATTTCGCCACATTCTATGGCCCAACGACGTTTCCCTTTGGCCTGCGGGCACACATTGCAAGGCAGGCCGAGTAGGCGGTGATGATGGGAGTACCAAAAGCAGGGAGGGAGGTTTTTTTTCTCGTGTTTGTACGTCGTCCCAAACGGATCGCCATGGGTCAGGTGATCCGCAGGATTTTTTTTTCTTCTTTTGCCATGGAACCCTTCGATGGAGGGAGTAATAAAAGTGAAAAAAGAAAGATTATTCAACCCGTTTCGGGCACAACTTTTTCACCCGATGGAATTGCCCTTTTTTTGCGGATGAACCGAAAGGTACACGATTTAATGTGCCTGTCCCAACCAATTACGCGTGCCACCGTTCATGCTTTCGGCGGTGCAAAAGCGTCAAAAGTATCGAAAAGAAGTCTTTCTTTTTCCTTTCACTATTCTTGTACTGTTTTTTATGTTATTTAGGTATCAAGCGAAACGATCTCCATTTTGGGCTGAATGTCGGTATGAAGAATTCCTCCCTAATCCGCACATAACTAAACCCAAGTATTGAATGCCATAGCACAACCGCAGGGTAGTTGGTAGATGTCTAAAAATCCCAAACCATGACTTCACATTCGATCCACAATAACAGATACACGATGAGTATAATGACTTAAGGGAAGATCGTTAGCTTAAATATAGCGCCCTCGTTATGCTCTCCCACGAATTTCCCGAAGAAAACGGAACGATGCAGCGTTATTTGAGACTCTGGCAGGCACTTTCTTCCCTCCACCATGCTTATAATCCGTGCTCCCAACGCCGACCGGGAAGATAAAAGAACGGAAGCCTAAAATGGCCAATCAGTTGCACACTAATTGGCAATTTTGATTCCGCTGCTTGAACCGCTCACACAGAACCACTTCATCGTAAAGCGAATTGCCAAATGGAAGACATCAATTTTTAATGAAGTATCTGATGGTGGAAGCCTGTCTGTGCTGTAGTTTTGATTTATGTATTTACCATTCTTCTAAAATGCCTTTGAATTTAGCGAAATTAGTAAAATATTTTAAAACGGAACCTTATAAATGTGGCAATTTGACATTTATAAGCTCTACAAATGTTTAACGCTAAACTGATGCATCGCGTACACAATGGAACTCTGCTTACCGTGCAACAACGTAATCAATTGTTGCTTCAAGTCGTTGATAATACTTTTCACAATGCACAATTTATTCACCTCCCATTTCAATGAGCTGGTCTTAGAAAGCATACCCAACTTTCTACCTGTAAGCTCTAACTCCCCGAAAAATCCACACAAACCCAGAACAGGATAACGATAAATGTTCACCCGGAACGAGTCGCAAACCGTCCACAGCCGGTGGTTTCGCTGTTGCACAAAGTTGCCGTTGGACGCTTTAAGCAGTGCAGACGACGCGCACCTCACAACCCCCGTTGCACTCGGTCACAGATGCACTTGCGAACGTAAAACACGACGCAGCAATTCGCTACGTCCACGAAATTGCAACCCTAACCACCATTAATAAATTGGTTTCTCCGACTGTCGGCAGCTCACTTTTCGTTCGCAGGTTGGCAGCAGCGGCAAGACGAAAGAAGTGCGAGTGAAGGTATGGTACCGGTTGCCATAAGATCAGCTTCCAGGACCGTTTTCTCGCTCGAGACTCGAGGGAAGAAACTTTATCCTTTCCGAACAGCAAGAAACCCCGTCAGAACCTCAAACTGCACCGAACGAGGTGAAAAGTATTGTCGGGGGGGGCGCCATTCGGGCAAACACTTCTTCCCCGAGTACTGGGCGTTATCTGCCGCACAATACTTATCTGCTCATTGTCAGCAGTGAAGAAAGCTCTTCTTCGCACGGCAATATCGCTGTAGCAATATCGGAACACAATACCCTCATGTAGCCTTTCAAAAACGAACGGCACTAGCAACGAATTGTAGCAATTGTGTGCGGGATACCGGTGCCGATACCGAGGCGCAAACGACGGGAAGAGCTTTCGCAACAAAGAAAAGTGCCGGTTTCAGTGGCTAAATAACCGCACGCCAACTACACACACCGTACCGATGCGTGAGATCGGTTTGTGCATGCGATGGTGCGCTCAGAATGTGGCTGCCACTGCACTTCTCGATGCACCGAGTGATACGGATGGGAAACAAAACAGATAACAGGGATGAATGAATAACATGCTTCTAATTTTCCGCAAAACAGTCGCTTGGCAACATGTGGGTGTCAGGTGTCGAGCATCCTTTGGTTAAACCAACGAGGATTTCTACACATTTGACGTACTTCATCACACCGAACCGAGCAATCGTTCGTTAGGGTTTTTATCCCTGAATTTATTTTTCTTGTATGGCTTTACAATGGTTGACTGTTTGAGCCTTTAATTGCCTGTTTGTAGTGAAGTCTTGCATACACAGGTCTGGATAGGCACGACAACACCGAGCATGTTTGCTGTGGCTTGCAATCATGAAATGACTACTTAACGTCCAGTAAACCCGAAATGATCAATAGTTTATAACCACGGTAAAACAGATAATCTAACGTTAACATATGTACAGATCTGCAAACGTGAACTCGGACACCTCTTTATTGCCCTTTTGGCAGATATTAGTTTCGTTACCCATCCATACGAAATAAATAATTCAATATGTTGTTCTCTGCTTATCGTTTGCAAATTCGAATATTTGTTGTTTCGATACACTACCAACTACCAATAATGTATTTTGTTTTAACCTCAGACCCCATATATTTATTGCAGAGGGTTGAGAATACGGCAGAATGTTCGGTAATCTTAGGACAGTTATAAAATAGAAACAACCAAATAAGTATCGTCCCTTTAAAATTGTGATATTCTTGGAATATATCTCACCCTTTACATCACTTATCATGACTTGTTTTAACATATTCTGTCTATGCCACCTTCAGCAACATGGCTGCAAATGACTGGATAATGATATCTGGTTCAATAACTTGCTACCTGTCTATCGCACCTAAACAGCTTTGAACCATATTCCGATAAAGATACCTAGTTCTAGAAATAAAATCAATAATTCATCATCTTTGTCTACAAAGGTTTTCGTGAGCCTCAAGCCTTAAATTGTTGTTAGATTAGTTATTAATCACATCTTTGGAAGATACTAGCTGTAACGGTGACAGAGATCCAGAACTCTATCGTATATCGTTGCTTTTAATATTTAAATAGCGTCAAACTATCATCGTCTGTTAATGATTTTGCCCAGAATTCTTATATTTTATTCCACCAAATAATAAAATACTTCTAAGAACATTGAATTGGGACTGACAGGGTACAGTTATGACATATGATCTATAGACGCCATTGAGCAATGATTTGTAACATGTAAAAGGCAGGGAAGCAAACAAAAGAAGAAAGTGTGGTGAACATGGGAAAGGTTCCAAAAGTATATCTTTAAAATAAAAACTCTGAAATAAATGCGAATTTACACTTTTGTGTATGATTAAAAGACGACCCTGTAGCACATAAAATCACATAAGATGAAATTTGAATCCACAATTAAAGCACAGTAATTCGGAAAAAATATTTCACCGCACCTTACTGTGACCATTTGGTAAACGAATTTTAAACTTGTTTCAATAGAAAAACAAGTCCGAACAACTGTCCGGCTTTACGTGTGATCCACTGTATATGCCAAATGTTTCATTTGTTTCTCTTTCCCCTCGAGACAACTTTGCATCTGCGTGTGTTTATCTTACCTGTTTAAAAATTAGACAAATTTGATTGTCGCACACATTTTGTCTCGTTTGCGGTTTTTTTTTTACTTGCTCCCACTGGCATACAATATAACCGTAAGAATTGGAACGTACAAGTGAGAAAATTGTACCACCAAACGTGCCTAACAGCACGCAGTACAAACAGTAACGTCTAGTGTACCGGGCTGGTATTAAAGGAACTTTCAACTGTGAGCTCTTTGTTTTCCTTTCAACAATAGCCACTTAAAAGTCAGAACTGCACTCTGCCTTCATCGCATCGAAGGGGCAAAAAAAAACACACACTCACGCTTTTCCTCACGCTGCAATCCACCAGACCAGTGAATTCTTGCCTTCGGCTCACCTCCGCACAGCCACCACCGGTACCGCAACCCGGTAGACATTTTCGGCCAATGTTTTCATTTCATTATTCGCCACGAATTTGTGCACTTTTGTGGCACTTTCCTTCCTCCCACGTTCGGGGTGGTGGTATAAGAAAATTGTATATGGCCACACACATATGGATACGGCGGCTCGAAACTTCCCGACTTTTTTTTATCCATTCCACACGTCGCTCGGTTGCTATGTTGCCGTTGCTAGTGTGGACTGCTCATGTTTATTTTCTCAATGTCCTTCTGCCCACACACGTATGGTTGCTGCGAATGAGTTGTTCCGTTTCTCATTTCCCGTGCGCAGAGCGCAGTCTGCTGGAGGGCATTCTGTGTAGCATGGGCCATTGTTTTGATTGAGCTTCTTAAATAATCCTAAGCAGCTTAGTAAATGATATTAATAGCTGGCAGTGGAGTACCGCATTTGAATGTGGCAGCAGCAGCAAAAAAAAAACAAACATCTCCCCCCAGACACTCGGTTCAATGTGGGCGTGTCAGTCTTTTGAAAGCTTTTTGATATATGCTTGCTGGGGAAAAAAAGCCACGCTTGTGATTTTGATTCCACATTTGATTAAATGATGAAAAACGACCACAAGCGAATTTCGGCAACACCCGGAGGATAAACCAAACATTCAATCTCATTATCTGCAATTTTCATGAACATTCGTGTACATGAACTTTCAACATAACTTAAGTCGTTCTAAATTAAATTTTAATTCAATTCCTTACCGAAACACGATAGCTGTTGCTCACGCTTTATACTTTTGTATCGGAAAAAACCAACCTCACCAAATCACCAAATCGATTCGTGATTGGGTTTCGTGCATGGAATAGCTTAGTGTGGGTGTTTTATATCGGAGATAAATGGATAAGTTACTGAAACGCGATCAAATCTAAATCACCTTTATTGTGTGTACATTTCCCATCATGTGAATTATGTGCTCAGATTCAAGGTTTAATTTCTTTGGGGGTCGGTAATTGTGAAGATACCCTGCCTTACCATCCATAAAACAGTTGAAAACTTTAAGGTAAAGGGGGGAATAAAGGAGGTTTTTTAAGATTTTTTTAAAGATAGCTTCAAATTTATGGCGAAAAATGAAATACATACGTGTATTATGCCACTTTCCGGCTACAATTTGATTGGGAAACTCCTGAAGCAACCACATCAGGAGCATCGTGCCAACTCCGGAGGCAGCATCCAAATTGGCGGACATTATACAGACCTATTTTGTATTTTGTGATTATTTAACTGTCATCGTCCGTAGGGTTACTGTGAAAAACGAAAATATCATATTTTCAGACGCCAAATTATAATTAAAAAAGCTTGTCGACCTGTAACTTTTGTAACGGAATATCTCATGAAACTCGGGTGAAGTTTAGGATAAGATAGGCTCCCTAAATATGATTAAGTAATTGTGTTAAACGTCACTGAGTGTACCATCCCCTCAATAATTTACATTGTTAAAGGATCACTTATTAATATTGCTGGGGCATAAGTATCTGCACGTCGTACCATTCGCACAGATTGTTGTGTGTACGTGATGCGTACTAAATCATCGTAATCGCATACCTTTTTTTCCTGCTTTGCGATGAACAGTACCAGCCGAGGTAATGCTTCCGGTAATGTTATGCCTCCTTTGCAACCTTTGACCTTCGTACCTTCCGGTACCTTTCCTTGCCGACGGGAAGCGACAAAAACATGCTAATGGGCTACACACCGCCAGGACAGCGAACGGACCACGAATGCGAAGCGTTTATTTAAGCAAATTTATTTTCCACCCCACAACCTACCCGGTGGTTAAATCAACATACACACACACACACACACACACACACACACACACACACACACACGAAACATCCTTATTCGAGTGTATGCGAGTGTGTGTGTGTCTGTGAAACGAAAATCCGATCCATCAAATATCGACACAGCTGTTTTTTGGGACCATGCATGCTAATCATATCAACATCCGTTCGGGGGGTTTTTCGGAGTGGTACTACATTTGCTCGTAAAATATTCATTACCATTCAGCCCCTTCCGCTTTTTTTTATCACCCGAATGTATAAATGTTTATCATTTAATTCTCTGCTAAGTGGGATAGTAAAACTCTTACCCATTCCTGTGTATTAACGTAGCCCTTCACTATCATTAACAAACTTATTATCAACAAATGCGAATATCCTTGTCCGAAAAGGATTTTTTTTTAATAAGGTGGAAAAGTTTGCAAATGAGCTACCAATCCGCAAACAATTAATATCCTTCTCCTTCGTTATTGCTGGGGCCCAAGAATTAAATACAGCATTAAGAGTTGAAAAACTAACGATAAAAAAATAACCTCAACATTCCGCCGGTGGACAACAATCGGATCGGCGTCCCCGGGGAGTAAATTATCGTACCAACGAAAAGAAAAACAATTAACAGACTAACCCGGCGCGCAGAATAGATAATCACCATCACAAGCACCAACGCTCCCGGCCTTGCTTATTCGCGTCCGCAGCTTGGAACCTTTGGAATGAAGTGAATTAAAAACTTTTACCATCGCTCGAAGTATCGAAGGGCCGGGCAGGGGCCCCCAAACCAATGGGGGGTGTTTGGTGTCCATGTTTTTTTTTCCTGTGTAGCGATCAGAGTTCCAAAGATGGTTACCTTACAGTGCGGCAGTGTCAGTACGGCAAAATTCTTCCCCTTTACCTTCCGGCCGTGTCAGCCAAACGTGCCAAACGCCAAATGAAATATGATACTTGTCCTTCGGGTTTGACACTACCCGGGCTGCGATTGTTTCCGAGCGGTAAGTTTTTCGGCCAACCCCTTTCCCTATCACGTTGAAGCTTTGTGAAGCGAAGAAATACGTACGGCACCGTAAAAGTTTGAGCTGCGAACGAAGAAAACTAACAAAAGCGTCGCTTTTGTATGCGACCGATCACGATTTTGATTAAAAAGTAGATGAAAAATGAGATCCGACGCCACCGGATGCGTAGTGCGATTTGATAAATTCTATTTAAATAAGAAACGTGTCTAGTTGTGGATGGAAGGTTTCCTGCACCGCTAAGCACTGTCGTTTTTTTTTCTTCGAACATAAAACAGATCCACTCTAATTTTATGGCACTTTCGTTATCAAACAAAAACCGGTTGTGCGCGATCTTCACGTTTCGCCACTCAAGGAAATGTTCTTCGCATTCGAAACGATACATAAGCACACACTTGTACCGCACACTTCCCACAACCCGGGCCCGGGCACCTTTTCCAACCAATGCCAAAACCCGAGGACACAATGGTATGCTTATGTCACCAAATTCGGTTCCATGCTGCCAATTCTACCTTCACCAGAATAGGCTCGAGAAAAACGATAAACAGACGCAAATAAAGCTCGAAAAGCGAGAGCCCACATTACCAGGCGAGGTCTACACAGCGTGGTAAATCAGCAGGTAAATGTTTACACTGCTGCCCATAATCTGTCCGACGTATCCTTCCCAGAAGCACCCAAATCTGGGGGAGGGGTGGATCGAGTATTTGAACTCACGACAACGACAGTGGAGAAGTTGGGCACAGAGCGACAACAAAAAAAAAACGAGCAAGAAATATGACCACCTTGGAGGGCGGCGTTGTCTCACGAGAGCTTTGGAGCTTAATTAAATGTGATGTGTAATCGTAACTACAACAGCAAACAGTAAACCGACCATCCGAACCATGGACATGGAACATGAAACTTTCGGTGCTTTCGGTGCGCAAACAGAGCGAACTCAAGTGGAACCCGGCCCGACCGGGGTCGCATCAAATGAAATCTTGTTTCACCCGCAGTTCTCCCCGGTCTTTCCTCCACCACTGGTGGCCGCGGTGGGAGTTCTTAAAATTTTAATCATTTAATCATGGCGCAAGAGAATCCTTGTTGTACACGGGGTGAATTCCCTCCCGTTCAATGGGCTGGTGCTTCTTTACTTCTCAGTAATCACCCGACAAAGAGGGGTAGGAGGTTGAGTTTTGCCGAGTTTTTTATTTCAACTCCAAGTGTCCCCGTCCCCGCGGTGCTGTTTATGAAATGGTGAAAAAGAATGACAGTTGTAGCGTTGCGGTGAGTGATTTAGTAAGTATTGTACGGGACCATTTATCAGCATGGGTCAGTGCGTTTGCTGCACGTGACGGATGCTTCCACTGTTCGTACCGCTTGAAGTGCTTCAAGCGGGGGTCGTAAAACTTGAGAGTTTTTGGTTTGTGTGCCATTAAAATTGTTTCCCATCCGAACGCAGCAGAAGCCTTATCAATTAAAGTTGCTCTTTGGGTCATTGTGTTTTAAGGAGGCTTCTCTCAAGAAAGATTTTGTTGGAGAATAGACAATGGTTTATAGTTTTGAACCTAACCTTACTAATACTTTCTTTTTCTTTAACGGCACAACAACCTCATGAAGTCTAGGGCCTGTCAATTCTGGCTTTCTTTGACTTTATCTACCCGCAGCCGGATAGTCAGTCCTGCGTACGGAGGAATGGTCCGGATGGGATTTTGGACCGGTCCTGTCGTGTGAAAAGACGGGCGCCAGTGCTAATGCATCTCCGAACCGCCCGTAATAATACTTCACATTATATAATTTACAATGAAGGCTACAAATATCGAATCCGCCGAAATGTTTTCTCCGTTTTGCAATAGAGGGCGCTAGTGTACTCGATCAGTAATCGTTGGCAAGTCAAACAAATTCATTTTAATCGCATTGTGAAATTCTGACTACAGAGTTGATTTGCGATCGCTAATTAAAATAAAGGAACTGCAGGGTTTTGAAACCCTGGGATGTAGTTTCAATTTTCACAATTTTAACAATTGGGATAAGATCTCTAATCCAATATTGGAGCTAAAGATTATTAATGTAGAATTATTGTTCAAGCGTTAATTATGTTTTATGCTTTGAAATGATACTATGAACTGCGCTTTACAAGAATTTAGATTGTGTAAACGTTTTAAAATTAGAAACCTTAGGTGTAAGTGTATATGTATATATCTTAAGAACTGTTAGTTTTGACAGCAATATGAACTGTCAAAGAACGACGTGAAAATAAAGGCAGAACCATTAAAAACTTAAAACGGAGAACATCTTCAGCCTTCAGTTAGTTGATTTTAGAGCTTGTTACAATTGAATAGTATTGCAATAGTTCTAATAATAAACTGCAATGATATGCGAATAAGTTAGTGAAACATCTCTCAGAACCAATGATCCCATTTTCTCTATGTCCAATGTATTTAATACCCTATTTTTTATAAAAATCTAGGAATTTAGGACAGTATTTTCTACCCCTGACAGTGGGCTAAATGTAAATAATTGCTAAAGTCTGGTTAAATATATCAACGACTGACTTAAATAGCACCATGACGTAGAAGTGGACAAATGTCAAAAATACCTACTCATTTAGCATTCTGTGTCTCGCCCACCTATCGCCCTACCTAGAACTCAGCGCAAATATAATAACTTAGGGGTTTCGCGCGTGCTGAGACCAAGAGACAACAAGCGGAAATTATTTGCTAACGAAAAGGACACCCAACGATACAAATAGATGTTGGTCTCTTGATTGCATTGGGCACCGGGCATGACGAACTAATCCATTATGATAACCTGAAGCAAAAGGGATGTTGACACCCACCAAGAAATGCAATTTGAGCTTATTTATCATAAGTTTTTTTAAAATCGTTGAAACTATACTAGAATCCGAACCGCAGTTGATGCATTACAAATTAAAAGTTGTCACAAAAATGGCTCCTGCTTATGCAACAACGCAAATATCGCTGTGACGCACGTTTCTGTCATATTTCCTAGGACTGGTTCATTCGGTTTGCTATTTATTTAGGATCAGAACCTGAAATACCTCCGTTCTTCGGAAGTGGTAAAAAACCTAGCTTGATAATTTGATCAAATCACATCAAATGTCTGTGCATGGAATCCGTATATTAGTAGGGCAGTGAGAACAATACTTAGAATTATAAAATAAGAACTCGTTTTGGTATTCTAGGTAAATAAAAACAAATGGCGAAAATTACCCGTTAATTTAATAATATTCCTACTAATGCACCCTTTATATAGATTTCTGATGAACAAAAACCAAAAATAAAATACTCAGAACAAATATTTAATAATGGCTAAAGTTTAGCTCTCGAAACGGCAAACAACACGCAAAGACATTTCCACGGGCTCTAATCGCATGACAAAGCCCAAATCCCCGTTCAGAATCTTTTTTTTCTTTCGATCCCCAATAACGATGAGTTGAGCAGCGATTTTATTTTGTTGTTTTCATTCGATACTACCCAATATCTAATCCCAGCCGCGGATAAACATTTACCCCACGCCTGTTTACATCGTCACGCCACCGTGAGCATAATCTTTTGTGACTCTCAGCGGAAGAGCAGCCCGTTCGTTCCCGGTGCATAATGCCGCCAAATTTCGCCAATCCGAAACCGAGCGGGCGCGGCTTTTCATTAACACTCGCCCGAGGCACACGCCACGCCGATGCGAGGCGCGCTGGTACGGATTAATAAGCGATATTATGAAAATTTAAAGAAAACGATACGATCAGCATGGAAGCTGGAAAATCAATTTCCATTCTGCAGCGTCCGCCGTACCGTGGAGGCCAGAAACCGTTCGCGAACTCATTAATGGAATCGGAGTTCGGGCGTTGTGCACAGCAAAGCTGTTCGATGCCAAATACATCTAATCAAACTTTACGATCGGAAGCCGGAAAATCCGCTTGTTCTGAAACCGAAAGCCCTGCTACAGGGGATACTACCTTCTTTTATCATTCGAACGATCGGTTTTATCTCCGGTCGAACAGTACGATATCATTAAATTTTGGATTTTAGAATTATTTATTTACCCTACTCCGTCCGGTGTGCGAACACATTCCGCCGGCAGGACGGCCATTTTTTTCCTGCGTGTTTTCAATTTTCTTCCAGCTGGCCCCTGCTGTGCACGGAGGAGGCTGCGTCTAAACGAATAACAGACCGATAAATAAATAAAACCACGCTACGCATTTTCCGAACTTTTTTCCGAAGGCTTAGCCGGAATTAAGCCTCGTGCGCGAGCCCATCGTTCTGGATTGTGTTTGTTGTTGTTCGGTTGTGTTTTGTTTTACCCTTGGCACACTTGATTCCACATCCCGGCCGCCCAGGACTATCGCTCGACAGGAAGGATTTGGGATTGTCGGTTTGTACTGGTATTTCCGTCGCTTGTGGAGAGTGCCGGAGGAAAAACAAAATTCACATCCACACTGGCCACAAATGGTCGTCCAATTTCTTCCTCAATTTACAATTACACTAGTGAACCCGGGATGCGAGCGCTCCGACCGTCCGAAATCCGAAATCGAAACTTCCTTCAACCATTAGTCGCACAACCGGGGGCTGACAAAACCGGTGGAAGATATGTTCTGCTTCAGCGGTAATTCAATTCCATGTTCTCCGCAATCGCAAACAAACCATGGCTGGTTCGGTGTTATTTTGCGGCTTACTGGCCACGCTGGAATGGTGAATTATATACGCAAAACCCGTACGGATTTCTTCGACATCGAATTGCTTCCGGATCGGCTGATCGATGGAGGCGCCTGGTGGTTTGTAGATTTAAGGAATAAATCAACCCCGGGGATCGATTAATTCGCTGTGGGCCGAATGATTGGTTTACGATGACGGTGAATCTGCTTAGTCTGCTTAATATCAATATATTACAATTATTCCTGATACGGAGTGCAAATATTTATTTGATTATTTGCCTTACGGTATACAAAACGAAAAATAATTCAACCTCGGTGAGCAACCAGTCCTGCACAACTTGGCAAATAAAGATGAAAAATCGATCACCGGTACTATGTTTCTCGACTTGTTTGTGACCATCTCACCGTAGCTAACACTCCCATCCGATCCGGTAGATTAAAAAACTTTTTACCCGCCCTGGAAATGGTTCCACTGTTCCTTGAATTTTGTAATATTCCATCGCGCACTTTTACCGGTGGTCCTTCGTCACCCGGAATGAACCGGCCCTAACGGTTACCGGTATTGTTATCTTTCCGCCATAAAATGCAAAACCTGTCCAGGCACGTTCAGCGCGAAGAAGAAAAAAAGGCTTAACTGTTTTACTTTTGTGATTGTAAAAAAAGCAACCCAGCCTGGAGCTGCATTATCTAACCATTCCGGTTCGATGCCTGCACAGTGTTGCTTCCATGTTGGTTTTGCAGTATTGACATTTATTGAAGTATAGAGTAAAGCGTAAAGAGAGCTAAAAAAGAATAGCTCCTACTAATAAATACGCCATAATGGAGCATTTGCGCTATTCTTTCGAGGGAAGTTAATGTACTGGAAGCTTTGCACATGGCAGTGGTTTTGGAATTTTATGCTATCGCGTGCACATGTTTCGTGCTTTATTGATTCGTAATACAAATTACCAAGGTGCAGATACATATACAGTGGGTTTGTCGTTTATCCGTGCTGAACGGGAGTTGACCTTTCCCCGAATAAGTGGACAAGCACGGATAATACACACATCTGTCTTTGGTCATATTTATTCGCGTTTTAGTGTATAGAGTAGTGTTGTGTTTTATTAATCTTGTGAGATAAATCTTTCGTATGAATCTTTAGAGAAGAGTCATTCATATGAATCAGTAGTGAGGAGTCTTTTATATTAGGAATCGACTCTCAAAAGATTCATGAAGCCTTAGAGCGGTTCATGTCCCTGGGAGCCCTAAAGAGAAATGGTTTTTGGGCCCATTTTTTGTAAACTCATCAATCAACCATTATCATCAATCATCAACATCAATCTTAAAAGATTCATGATTCTTTGCAATACAGATTCAGATTCATTGATTCAGTTCAAACATTAATTCAGATTCATGAAACTGAATCAGATTCACCCAACGCTAGTATCGCGTATAAGATTTTGTTGCTGTTGTTGAAAGTTTTACTTTAATTTGTAAGTTATGATTGCAAAAGTAACTTTAAGCTGATTTTTTTAACTTGAATGATACTAATTGTATCATTCTTATTGCTGATTCTATTATTTGCCGTCACCAGTTTTACGGTTTACGTGTCAAATCGTCTTTGGAACTGTCATTCGTCGAGCAGCACGGATAATCCGACACCCGAATAAACGGCATTCCACTGTACGTTACCTAATATCTCAATTCCAGCAGCCAATCCTACTTTGCTTGACCCAAATTTCCATTCTACCCATAATCGTGACTTTATCGCTTATGGCAAACCCCTTTCGCTTGCTTGGCGAGGGATAAAACAAACACAATCAGCTTGATAATATGGTAGCCGCCATCGGCTTGAAGTGAGTAATTTTACTAAAACATTCACTCGACGGCCGTGCCGTTGCGCCACTCACGACGAATCGTAAGGACTTTTGCCTTAACAAACTATCATTCCTGCGACGGTCTTCCGTTCCGTCGCTTCACGGTGACTTCCTCGCCCAGCGTAAACATTTCGGGTTCGTAAATAAAACAGTTCCTTCTGTCGGTGTTCGATAGGCGGAATATTTTTTGGTAGGACCGGTCTTCTGCTACACTTCTGTGTAAATATTTAATTTCGATTCGTTCGCTCAAACCACACTGGCTGGCAGGTTCAGACACACGCACACCAGCTCACACAGCTACAACGTTCGACTGCAGCACATGAAAGCTCGTTCGTTTCACCATTTTTTAAAGAATGAAGGAAATTTAATCCCCATAAAGCAAGGCAGAGCTGCGGAAATGACGTTCAATCTCTCGATCCACGTACCTTGCGCTGCTTTATAGGGGGGAAAAAACCCCTTTACGTTGCACCCGCGTGTACATTCGCGTGCCGTCATGTTTTCGAACCGTTTTTACATCATTTCATCCATCACGTGCAGCGCCATAGCATTGTGCAGACATAAACAATATCATTTGCTGTGGTTCAATTTCCATCGATGCGCGGCGCAAAAGGTAATGGGGAAATCACACTCACGACACGATGATTGGGAAACATTCCGCCGAATGAGTAGTATGGCATCGCTCACGGTGATGTTTGTCACCGGAAGCCCTTCATTTATCACGTCCTGATGGGTCCGATAAACGTAAAGCAGTCCTTTGGGGTGGACCTCTTCTTCAATTTATTTGAAGGAAGAAATGGAGAGATATTCAATCGCCAAATTCGTTCAAAAAGCTGAACCAAATGCTAATCTTTAATTATCATCGACGTGGTGGGTCTTCAATTAATATAAGTTTAATTATTATAAGTCTAACAATTTGATATAAGTTTAAAAAACCAATATATCTAGCAGAAAATGCTTAACACCTGCAAATGGAATAAATAAAAATTACAACATATTGTCCTCTTCTCGGCAATAATCGTTTACTCTGCCTCTCTAATTGAGGTAGAAAAATAAATTGCATCTCTAAATTAAGAATCATCTTTTGCACGAAAGAAGCAAAAAATAAACGCAATGGGACCAATTAGGGCAATGTTACAAAAGTTAGCAGAAGAAAAATTCACCTCCATCAGCTATTTGGCTCCGTTTCGCATGCCCACGTAAACTTTTAATCAACACGCCGAGTTTATAAAGGAAAAAGTTTGGAAAAAAAAGGAAAAGTTTCAAAAGTTAAAGTGAAATTAGTGCTAAACTTGTCGTTCACGGGGGTAAAGTTGTTTCCTTAACGGCGTTTTGGTTAAAAATAACAACTTTAAATTTATTTATTTATGTCTGATTCCGGCAGGCAGATGCAAAACGTAGCAATTGTCGATGGAGGGACTCCTTTGCATGTATTTTTAAATTTTTAATAAAATGTACCAACACAATTTAGCCGACAAATAAGTTCTAAAGCGGAACGAAGCCAGCAATGGCCATGCAGCCATCCCCGCCCAAAACGAGCAACGCGATTGTGTTTTATCTGTTCTGGAACTGCCATAAGAAGGTGTACCTTTCTTGTCTCGGTAGAATCGCCGAGAAATCTAATTTCCATGTCATTTTCATCGTTGCTCGACGTTAATGCAACCAACGGGAAAAGGTGAGGTGAAAAAAAAAACCTTAAGCTTTTCGTCTCACAAAACGTTCCTTTTAGTGTTGTTCCAGCGCGTAAGCAAAGGGACACACGGGAACAAAATTTCGGTGGACTGGTGTCTGTCAGCAATGCGTTAGAAGAAGCCTTCTGGAACAGAGCAGCACACAATACGAGACCCTATTCGTCGCCCGCGGGTATTCGAATAACGAAACAGCTTTGAGTTTATGGCACGAGTGTCGCTAAACGTCCCGCAAACGAGCACAAAGCCGTATGGGCTAAATGTCTACTTACTCATTTAATATAAGCATTTCATTCTCTTTTATACTTGAACATCACCATCAGAACGTATCAATAATTATTATTTCCATTTTTCACCCATTTATCGAACTATTATGTACCATTAACGAGCGTTTCCTTTGGAAGACCAACCATTTAGTAAATCTTTTTATTGCATGCTGGATTTAGAATTTTATTTATTTCCCACCAATCAATACCACCGTTCGGTTGGTAATATTAATGGTGCAAAGGAACTGCTCACCTTCCCAATACCGTCCTGCTTTTTCTTCGCAAGAACCGAGGCAACTGTCGCCGCAACACACAATACAGTCAACCATATCCCGACGTATGCACGCCCATAAACACAAACAACTCGTACGCATTAGTGAGCATTTGGAAGGTTCGGGAAGGAGCCAGGATGGTTTTAAGTATGGCTGCTTCCACTTAAGATCCCCCAGTCCGGACGCTCTTGATGTTGTTTTTCATCGCGCTTTCGCAAACGGTTGTTTTGTGTGATCGATAAGTGGAAATTGGAGAACCGGATGGTAAACCCCCACCCCAGCAATAACGAGCCATCGTTATGCGGGAAGGGGGAGGGGAGGGGAGGCCAAGTGATGTAACAAGTGTTTTCGGTGTGCAGCGAAAATGATGCTGCTCGTTTGACGACACACGAAGAAAATAACAAAATGTTTTCCCTTTGACACGCACTGGGCTATAAATTGTTCGCGGAACATAACAGAGCAATCTAAAAGCCCTTTTTTTTTGGAGGGCATTTATTGAGTGAAACAAACAAAAATATATTCAAAAATAAATAAAGAAGGATAAACAACTACAAAAATATTTCGTTTCGTTAATAATTAAGAAATATTAATTAACAAACATATTAACAAGAGCGAAGGGTTGAAGGGGATAAATTAAATTAAACAAAGTAAGACGCAACGTTAAGCAACTTTGAACGCTTTAATAAAACGTAATTAAACAAGTAAAAAACACATACTATATATATAAATATTTCACATACACACACATATATACAAAATACGTAAGAAAACAAATAAACCAAGATAACAATAATTCGATTTGAATACACCAACCAAGACTTTGAACTATTAACTTAAACAAAGCAAAATCACAAATAAAACCCTTAAAAAATGAAAAAAACGATTCAAAACTAAAAAATTAAAGATATAAACAAAATTACCACATAAAAGTAACAAAACACATAAACCACACAGAAAGTATCATAAAAATCAAACAAAAGATTGAGTGAATGACAATAGTTTGTACGCTGGAAAAAAGTCTACCGCAGTAAACTTTCAATCACTTTTTACTACCACACAAACTATGAAAAGAGGAAACAGACCACCGAGGCGGAACAAAGCCACCCAAAGCTTTTAAAATAGCCTCTAACGGTGGGCAGGGCTCTGCAATGGGTGGCGTGTAATAAAATTTCGTTTAACAGAGACCGAGAGATCCATCAAATGGAAAATGGAAATTGATTTAACGATTTTTCACTGCACGTACACCCACGCTTTGCCATGTACATAAAATGTAGGCCAATTGTTCAGCAGCCCGAAGCAACCGCAGGGCAAGTGCCCAAGCAGTGCTTTTGCATTTGTTATTCCGAATTGCTGATCCATTTAAAAAAAAAAACTGATCGTAAATTTAATTTTTTTGCTGTCATTTCGTTTGCTAACTTTTTTGATTGACGTTTCATTCGCAGAGCTGACCCACGCCGCAACACGTATACAGGCCAGCTTCCGTGGCCACATGGCCAGAAAGACGGCCGGTACGAAGGAGGACGAGAAGAAGGAGGTGGACATTGATGAAATTACCAAAAAGGTACGGACGCGACAAAGCGTAAATTGCTTTAAGCAATCGCTTGTGTCACCTTCTGACTGGTAGTACATTGCAAATATTAATTTCTCTTTACAACTCCAACGCGCAGGTCGCCGAAGAGCTGGACATCGACATGGACGATCCGGAGCTGCACAAAGCGGCCAGCAAAATTCAGGCCTCCTTCCGCGGGCACAAGGTGCGCAAGGAGGTACCGAAGGAGAACGAAAACTAAGCGGGTGGCGCGCGCCAAACATCTTACTTTACCCGCGTCGAAGCGTCGGCCACGAACCCCTTTTGGTAAATCGAGATCGTCCCCTCACATCCATCGCCGGCGGTGATGGCATTCCCCCCATTATCATCCTCCCTGTACGTCGGTCGGGGCGAAGGGAACGATCGCGAGGGGATATATTTGGTGTGTGTATGTGTGTGCAGACAGCGTACCACGAGTATATCGCAATTTGTGGAAATTTAATGATAAATCTAATAAAAAAAAGAAAGAAAACAAAACAGATAAACCTTAAAATAAAGAGGATGAATGCACTTGTTATGATTTTATAAATTTTATCGATTTTATCGAATCGAATATTAAAAACTAGAAAATCAATCCTAATGAATAGATCCAACAAACAGTAAAAAAAACAAAGAAACACAAAACACTACACATTCACTAGCTCCTCTACTGAACGTTTGTGCGAATTTCTAGCAACTAATGTATAACAAGACAAGTCCAGAAAAGGGTATCAAAGTGGTCAAAAAGGCGAAAAAGTGGGATTAGCACAGCACAGGTAGAGAGACGAAAAGGAAAAACGTATTAGAATGGTAAACCGAAGCAAAGAAACACCCCAAAATAAATTACACACACGATAGAGAAACGTACGAGTATGAAAGATCATTTAACAAACAAAAAAAACTACAAAAATACACAAAGTTTACTCTTTAAGCTAATACAATGCAAAACATTAGAAAGATGATATAAATACAACTATGGATTACTAAAACACGGCAAAAACATTTCTATTAAATAATCACTTTAAAAAGAAACAAACACCCACACAAAGAGAAAGCAAAAAAAAAACAATTACGAAAAAAAACTCAAGTCTCGAAACCATGTTGGTAATGCCCGATGTTTCATTTTGTCTCATAGAAGACAGCCCCACACAACCGCAAACCGTAACAAAGCAGGGCACGAGCTATTGGCTATTGGACATTTGGGAAGCTGTGTAATGGTTCGCACTGACCAGTAGAGTGGATCAGCTGCAATAAAGAAAGCGCTACGGTAAGGCGAGCATGTTTTAAACTTGCAAGGATCCCACTTTTAGCGTGCCGGTTTTTTCTCCCTCCCCTCGTAGGCATTCCATCGGACGGTTTGGATAGATGATAATTATCGCACCGAAACGAAATTACCGCGTACATCGAGCGTACCATCGGAGCTAGCTTATCATTCGAAGCTCCAATCCTTGCTGCCCTGTGCTTGTATGTTAAAATGGCGGCAAACCAAAGCATAGCTACCGGACATACTAGCCAAACAGCGTAGCGTTGAACGGTTGTTTCCCCTTCTTTAAACCAATCTAAACCTGCGACCAAAAAAACGGTGGCGATTTGCTCCGATTTGTACGCGCGCACGTGGGAAAACGTGGTGAGGAAAGCTAGTGGAGGACAAATGTCACCGCCATGAATGTAATACTGTCAATAGGCAAAATAAATGCATAACTACATTGAGCTTTAAATCCCACAACGTTGTGTGATTGGGCGTTCGTTATTTGCTTTTCATTACTATCATAAAAAAATTACACTAAATGTTCCGTTCGTTGAGAAACCATTTATCAGCAGCGTGTCCTCGTCTACATGTCTTCCACGCTGTACTTGTACGCCTCTTCCTCAACCGCTTTCTTCTTGCTGGTTGACTCGAACCAACGCTTCTCAAACCCGTTCGACCGATCCACACCATCCCATCGATAACCAGGCCGCAAACCGAACCGATTGTCTGGGAATGTGCCCTGATAAATTGGCTTTTCCGGAATCCCGGCGCGTCTGTTTTCCTCCTTCTGTTTGTTACGCAAATACTCCAACATTGGATCACCGTCCCGTTCCTGCTGCTTAAGGTACTCGTCCAGATCCTTATCGTCCGCGTACCGTGCCAATGGTTTCTCCATTTCGCGGGCCGCTTCCTGAAGTTTGGCATTATAATCTTCTTCCTGTTTCACGCTGCAATGACAAAAGGAAAGGAAAATTACCTATAAAAAATTACCCATCCAGGAAAAAACCCTTCTACAATAATTACCCTTTACCCCAGCGGGTATAAATTTTCTTTTTCTCTTCTTCGTGCTTTCGCTTCGTGAGCTCTTCACGTAATTCCTTCTCGACGTCACGTCGACGTCCGGACTTGTCCCGTACCACCGTGTCCGCATAGCGACCAGAAACATCGTCGGACATTTGCATCAATGCTGCGCGTTCTCTTGCTCGATGCTTTTCGTTCTCTTCGCGGAGTGATGCTGCATCCTGCAATCCGGCACGCTTGCCATCGAGCGTTTTAGTCATCCGGTTCGTCGATTCATTTCTTCGTGGTGAAGGAGACCGTGGTTCCTGCTTAATCCTTTGCTCCATTTCACGATAATCTTTCCTTTGTGAAGATTCCCGCTTTATGTGTCGCTCGGGGCTTCTTGAAAAGCGTCTTTGGGATGCTTTTCTGCGCGGCGGACTTTCATCCGAATCTTTGCGCGTTGGTTTTCCCGACTTTCTCGGAGGGGAAAGGTCGGAATCGGAAGTGTGCCTTTCTAGTTTTATGCGCACCGGAGGTGAAGTTGTTCTACTCGGTTTGGATTGCGGTCGGCCACCAGAATTACGATGCGAGGAGCTTTCTCTGGCATCATGTCCTCTACGTCTGGGAGGACTTTCATCTGAATCGTTACGACGACGTCCATTAGTGGGACTTTTCCTTGAATGATCTCTTCTCTCCGCATCTCTTCGTGAACGGCCTTCCGATTCATTTGGACGATTTCGCCTTGGTGGACTTTCGTCGGAATTACGCCGACGATTTGAAGACTCTTTTCTTCGCGGGGGGCTTTCATCAGAACCATTCGCTCGATGCCGTGACTTGGATGTAGATGGTTGATCACGTTTCCCATCACTTCTTTCAGTTCTGCCAGAATGTTCCTTTTGACGGTGCCGTCTTGGTGGGCTTTCATCGGAAACGCGACGATGTTTGCGCCTCTCCGGTGCTTTATCTTCTTTTCGCCTGGGAGGGCTCTCATCTGAATCGTTTGGACGCTGTTTCCGAGGTGGGCTAGTGTCAGAATCATCTCTTTGGCCACGCTTGCGTGGCGGGCTCGTATCAGAATCTTCCCGTCGTGCTTGCCTTTCTTTAGACCTTCGCTTCCGAGGTGGACTTTCATCCGAATCATGTTTGTGCCGATTGCTTTTACTTACGGAAAGCTTACGCGGGGGACTTTCATCCGAATCTGCTCTCCTTGATTTTCCTTTTTCCCTTTCCTTCGATCTTCTCCTAGGAGGACTTTCATCCGAATCTTTTCTCTGTCGTCGTGACACACTTCTAGACGGTGGACTTACACTTTTGCGTTTCGTATGCGACTTGTCCGCTCGGCTCGTTTGCTGTAACATACTATCAAAACTATCCGTTGTAGCAACAGCTTTCCACTTGGTGGTGCTGAAATCCTCCTTCGCTCTCAATTCAGGCGGTCGTTCATCGATAATCCCAACTACCAACGGTGCCTCTTCATCGAGACCGAACAGATCCGTTTCATCGGCATCCATCCTTCTTTGCAGTTCCGTTAAATCCAAATCATCATCGACGATAACGACGCTGATGAAGCCCAAACAATAAAAAATAAGCATTAACAAGATCCGGCACACTTTACCCACCCAAACATACCATACTTACTTGCCCGGTTTACCAGCTTTTTTATCCTTTTTCTTCTTTTTCTTTTTCTTGTCCTTATCATTGGAAAGGTAACGTTTTAGGTATTCTTTCTGGTCGATTTTGGTTGCCATTTCAAGGAAGTACAGGCTAATTTACTACTAAAAAATTCGCTGCACAGAATAAAATGCCGCAATATTTGTTTACGTTTGCTTTTTGCTTTGACAGTTGACAGCTTAGCGTCCCTTCAGCAACAACTTCGCGAGTTATTTTCGCTTGATTACAGTCGCTACCAAATTATTGCTCTATACCTGCTGTGTTTTTTCATAAATATTTGTAATGCAGAAAATTATTTTAGGTTATAATAATCTATCCAGATTATTATAAAATCTGCTAAGAAATATATTTCACCAAAAAATGCAATATTGCAATAATACGGTCGTGACGCAAAAGACCTGCATGTTGCACGGTCCAAGATAAGTAACAGAAATACTTCAATAACCAAATACGAACCTTGAAACTATCGTTCCTACATTCTAAACAGTAATTTTATTCGTTCTCTCTGTACGAACCCTACTAGTAACACGGAACAGATCTAATATTGTGAACTTAAACCTACGGATCACTTACAATTCAGTACAGATCATAATTGTAATGACGGTAGCAGTAAGACATACCTGATTAAGCAAAGGTATTAGATGATCAGGCAACAAAAGATTGATTTATTGATGGTAATGATCGGAACATGCGGATAATGCGCCAAGCTTCAACATATGGCCAGGAAACGAATTGAAAATGCTTGTGGAACGTGATGAAAGCTGCTTAACGTCGTCCACCCCCTCGATTGTAATTGGAACGACCACCACCACCACGGCCACCACCTCGGCTATTGTACTCATTGTCGTAGTTGTTGCGGTTGTCTCCATAGCCACCAGCACTACCACCCCGGTCACCAGCGTAACCTCCGCCACGATGATCACCACCATAACCACGATCACCTCCAAAACCTCGATCGCTGTAACTGCCACGATGGTCATTGTAACTGGTACGACTGCTCCCAGAATGGTTACTGTACTGATCGCTGTTACCACTGTAGCTACTACGTCCCGAACCCGATCCGTAGCCGGTATGATTGTAATCTGTAATATTTAATGCAATCGAATAAGACCACAAACAACACACTTTCGATTTCAATGCAACAAACCTTGTTGAGGTTGTGACCAGCCACCTTGAACCCGACTTCCACGATTCTGGTTATGGCCTCCACCACCTCCCTGGTGGAAACCGCCACCATTGCCAGTACCATTCCCGGCAACACTTCCACCACCCTGATTGTAACCTCCTCCGCCACCACCTCCTCGACCGCCTTGATGATAGCTTTGACCACCCTGGTTATAGCCCTTGTTGGAATAGTTTCCCTGCTGTTGCTGAAATCCTCCACCACCACCTCGGCCACCACCCTGTGAAAAAAAGGAAAAGTTTAGAAATATTTTGTATCTTATGCATTTTTTACCTTTTCCAACTCACAGCAATATCCTAATAGATGCACAAACGATTGAAAACAAAATTGTAAACGATTTTAATAAGAAATTATCTTTCAATAAGCTTACGTAAAAGTTATTGGTTAACAGTTCATTTTGATCATGGCAATACTGCAAAGAAATGCAATTGTTTCTCAACACAATGGATTGTTTTACATACCCTGCCTCCGCCGAAACCACCACGGCCACCTCCACCACCGCCCGTATTGCGTTGAGTTTGCCAGGATGGCATTTCCAGCGGTGGTGGGTTATGTTCGTACGCACGCCCACCTCGATCCGGCACACGCCCAATAATGTGACGCTGGATTTTACTTTTCGTGTTCTTCCGCACGGACGCACTGCTCGTCTTCTCGATGATGGCAAGGGTTTCTCGAGCGGCTAGCAACGCCGCAATGTCTGTATCTCGGCCACCTGCCTCCAGTGTGTCAAGCACCTTTCGTTTCTCAGCGTACCGTTCAGCAATGATCTGTTCCTTGTCCTTTACGCGGTTCGACCATTTGAAGCTTTGAACCGTTACGTCCAGCCGTGTGAGCAGCATCTTTCTTCGCAGATCATACTCATTGTCCAGATCTTTCTGAAGCTTCTCCAGCTTGGACCACTGCTCCGCGGTCAAACGTTCCTTCGGACAGAACAGTGGTTTGCTGAGGCGATTCTCACCGGCCTTACGAATCGTTTCATCCAAGCTGGTATTGATCCGTTCGAACAGTGCTTTCGGTGGTACATTGTTCGGCGGTTTTCCCATACCGAGCGTTATGCAAATGTCCTTCAGCGCTGCGGCGGTAGGCGATTCGTGAAGCGTAATGACAGTGGATTTTTCCTTCGGTTTCAGTGACTCTAGCATTTTAAATGCCATTAGCTCGTTGATAAGATAATCCAACAGCAGCAGCTTCGATTCCAGCGTCTGCAACCGATCGGACACATGGCCGGATGTTAAACTAGAGTACGGACATGTGAGCTCCTTCAAAAACGCCGACAGCTCCAACACAAACGAATTCGCATCGTCGCTTTTGCCGACTCTTTCGTCCAGCTTGCCAAGCACTCTTATTTCCTCCGTCAGCCAAATAACAATGTCCTGAAACTCGCCACTCTGGGGACCCGCAAAAATTGCCGTAGACGCATAGTTCTGATCGAGGAATGGCCCATCATACCTAACCACAAGGATAGGATGATTGGATTACTGTCGATGCACTGGATTAGTCATCGATGCTTCAAATACTCACCCAACATTTCGCAATTCGTAGATTAGTTGTGCTTCATCCGCCTCCATGGCCACCACCGACGTGATACTGAGAGAGCTGGAACAAAAAGCCGGCTTTTGCAACCGTACGGATGGGAATGCTTTTATCGCGAACTGTGAAGATTGGAACTCAAAGAATGTGGCAAAGATGGTACGTTGTTGAGGAGAAATGTGGTCGATGTAAAAGTATCCACCAGCCTTGGGGATAAACAGATGCTTTCCTTGTACCTCGGAAGAAGAAAATCTCTCGGGGATATTTTATCGTTCGCTGCCGCTGGGACGGGAAAATGATGGTTGTCAAACGTGTTGTTGTTTTTGTTTATATTTCACAGAAAAACATCGTGAGCAATACTATTTCAAGCAAATTTAAAATCCGACTACGATTATCATTATGTTGGCCTTGGAAACAAGCACCAAAAACTATTTCAAGAGCTTGCCACCTTAAAAAAAGTGGAGTTCTAATAGTTCTCAGACTCTCTATAGAAACTGAAACGCCACTGGTTGGGAGCTGCAAGCGACGCTAATGCACGAAGCCGGTTCCATTTGATTATTGTTTTTACATCACCAAACCTTTGAAGATGTTTCATGTGCAACCGATTTCTCATTTTATTCCAAATTTCATTTACAATTGTTGAATCCTTCATTTCATGCGAATCATTTATTATGCATAATACCATCAAAAAGCACGCTCTATATGGAAAGACGAAGAACTCCTTGCAGCCATTTTCATTGCTACGGGAAAATCTCTACTATGGCTGCGGCTATACTTTCTCTGACTTCATATAGATAAGCGTTTTAAAATGCAAACAATAGAAGAAAAGCCATCATCAAACAAAACAGACCCATGGCTTCGGACAGGGCGAATCCAAGAATGGCGTAGGAGAACAGTTGCTGCTTCAGCGATGGGTTTCTAGCATATCCGACAATCAGAGATCCGAAAACGGTTCCGATTCCAGCTCCTGATTGTTTTGTGAGAAAAACAATGTCATTTAATGCCGTAATCGAGTCACGTAACTTTATTTGTCCAAACTTACCCGATCCGGCAACTCCTACCGTGGCAGCACCTGCTCCGATGAACTTGGCAGCAGAATCAATATCACGCCGGGCCATTGTGGACTGGAACGAGCGAACCTGCGGCACCATAACCGCAGAAACTATATTCCGGTCAGTAAGTGGCTGGTGCGGAGCGTAAATGGTGCTGCATATTGGCTGGAAACGTGCGCTGGCTGCATTGAGCATCTGTAATACGATAACAATGGTACATGAAACAGTATTTTAACAATCCATAAAACTGCGAGGACTTTTGTTTTAAGTTTAACTGCAGAAGGCAACTTCCTGACTGCGTTTTGGTCAACATTTGTTGCTACTTACCAGGCTACGAGAAGTTAAGGCCATACGTGCTGTTGATGATGCAAGCATGATGACGCTTTTCAAGTTTGTTGCCGCTGGTACCAGAAAGATCTGCAAAATGGACAACAAAGAGGATCCGATTACTTGAGCTGAAGCTAACAGCGGAAGGAACAGCGTATACACTGTTGTTTCAAAGCGGAAACTAACACTCTACCGTACAAAACCAAGTCCCAACAATTGATTAGCAGAGCTAACTATGATTGTTGGCTTATAAAATCAGCGGCTTCTTCGTTGTGCCACGTACGAGCAATGAAACAAATCGTACCTGTTTCAAGTGCTTCGTTGCCTGCTGTGGTCGAAAAATCTGTTCGTATGAATTTCTTCGCAAAGATCTATGCGTGCACAAACCGGCAAGCTTCCACTTCGAATGACAATTGATTTCCTTGAATGTGCTGAATTTGTTCCGCATTAGCAATGAAGCAACCGCGAATCAGCATAAAAGCAGCCGAAGAATTCCAATGAATCGCCTTGCAAATTATGTGACAAAGTTTTTTTTAAATACTGTATAACACTTGTAAGGTGTGAAAAACGTTTAAAGATGCACGGTTTCGCTCCAGATGCTTCAGAAGCCTATCTCTACAAACAAAATGTTAAGTTTTTTCCTGAAAAGTGACTAGTTTCATCGCAACGTGCTTTTTAAATGCACTGCTGAACGCTGCTGAACCATTTGACATGTGGTATCCGACAGAGCATAGTGGTTTTGGACTATTTACACCATCCAGTAAAACACAATTAAAATTTATAAACTACAGCTGAATCAGTTTTATGAATTTTAAAAATAAAAATGTTCGAAATTGCATCGCTCGGTTATTTTCACGTATTCTCAAAGTCATAATCGTAGGACCACAACGGCGCACAGTATGCGCTCCGCGGAACGACTCCATTTTGCATTTCTCTTTCGTCGAGCCCTGTGTTTTCGATCTTCTCCTGTTCCTGTTCGGTTCTGTGCCAAAACAAAAAGCGCTGTGTGACAAAAAGTAGTTCCGCGCAAAGCAACGCATCGTTTCATTATTCTTTCCCAAAGGTTAGTTTTCCAATAAGGCGCATTGAATGCTAATGGAACGTTCCGACAGCGCGTAAACATTTGCAGTGCAAAGAAATCAGTTCCGTCGCATTGGTTTTGGTTGTAGAGAGTTAGCAGGGGGGGGAAGTTGCGGTAACGACGGCGGCATTGTATTCCCATAGGTCGTGTGACAAGAAAAGGATTAGAAAGACACACGAAAGGTAAAAAGCGCGTCGTATTGAGAAGCGAAATAGTGGTAGAGTCAAACTGTACGTGTACGCGTTGAGTGGTGGAGCGAATGTCTTCACTACTTCGATTGTTGGTAGCGTCGAAGAAAAGGGTTTTCCTGATTTACCCACATATTAGCCTTGAAGTTTTGTGAGCCTGCTTTTGAAATTCGCTGCGTGTGTTGGTGGTGTGTCTAGGTTGTATAATTCGTACACGACAAAAGAGAGAGAGAGAGAAAGAGAGGCGAGAAGCGCATCGGAAAGATAAGCGATTCTAGTGAAATTCGGGTGGGAAGCGAACGAGCGCAGGTGATATTGGTGTTAGTTTCTATTCAACCCTGTTTAAGTGCAGTGAAGTACAACGCGTCAAAACGGCAACGCGTGAAAGTAAGAAATCATTCCAGCAAATCAGTTTGGGACTGTGTGAGAATAATAATTGAGGGTACGTTTCACAAACAGTGGAAAGTCGCCTGTTCATGTGACCCATGGAGCATTATTTGGCGGCCGGTATTATTCTAATCACACCGCCTAGCTATTGTGTCATTTGTCCTTCCGCAAAAAAAAATCACAAAAAAATGTGTTCATCCCTTTTGTAAACGTCGTAGAAGGGTCTTTTATTCAATTGTTCGAAAACTCTCCAGCAGATGTGCAACAAAATGAACAGAAATGACGAAAACGCTGTTTATTTTATGGTTTTGTGCAACAACGGCAGCCATCGCTCACTCACTTGACAGTGCTTCTCTGTCCAATGTTGTGCCGGTGTGTGTGTGTGTGTGTGTGCATGCGAGAGAGAGAAAGTGTGCATCGATGCTATATGTGTTTCTCTGTTTTCTCACTAATCAAGTAATGCTAAATTATCGCCATCACACGCGTGAATGTATCCACACAAAGGTATCAACATGCTAAATGTACCTTGGAGGGTTTTTTTTATTAGTTATGTGGACACATTTGCCTAAGCGCGATAAAATGACAATTGTTTCGTATCAATGTTGTGACCTTTTCGCACGAATTCACCATACCGGAGATATTCATAGTCACCTCCCCGAACATTGTCCATGCTGCACGTTCGAGTAGAAGAGAAGATCCAGCAAGCGTGAAAATATTGTGGTAGTACGCGCGGTGTACAACGGACAGGAGGTGCTCCTTCACGTTGAAGGCACGGCAATAGACAAGAAAAGCGAAACAAAAAAGGACCTTGGAATGGATGATTTCAATTCACCACACACACGCGGGCGGCCTAAAGTCAGCAACAGCGGAGGTCTTTCCTTTCTCTTCCTCTACGTCATTCTTTCCTTGGAGGTTATGCGTTAGTTTTAGACCCGAAGAAACCAATGTAGAACCGAAAGCCACCATAAAAAACTTGCAACCAAGCCAACGGCAAAAAACCTGTGGAAACGAATGCAAAGAAATTACACAATACTAGTCATTCCCGACCTCTGCATCATTGTGTAGGTGCATACGCATACAAGTACGACGAGGGGTACAAAGAGACAAAACGCGTGGTGTTCGTAACGGTGGATGCATCCGTTCGGCAATGTCATTCATGCAGAAAAAAAGTACAAACGCATGAAACAAACACACACGCGCACGCATGTTCATAAACACAACAAGCATAGCACGCCGTCATGATGTGTGCATCGGATGTCTCGTCTTCATCATCCGCCTGCTTGTGCAACTGTCTCTTGCACTTCTTTATGCTGCTGCTGTTGCTTTCATCACTATTTACAGGGTTCCGCAATAGATAGGATATGGCCGTGCACAGCTTACTGAATCGCGTAAACGAATAAGATAAACGAGGCGATTGATAGTAAAACACAAACAACTTTACTAAATAAGCAAAACTGGATATGGTATCGCGTGTCGTGTACCGTTTATTGAATGCCAAATCGGCCGGGCGTTTTACATATTCGGTGGCCAGGCGGCGGGTTCAAGAGTTTAAATATGAAATGAAATCTTTGATCTACATTGCGGATACCCTTCCCATTACACGCATCTAGTTTAGCATTAGCACCGGAATAAAACGAATCAGCCTAGACGGGTAGTTGCCGTTTGAACAAAAACACACAGCTCTCTTTCACGAAATATCACGCCGCCCGTGTGAGTGTGTGTGTTTTTCCTTTGAAGTAGGAAGACATTTGAAGTAAGAGATGGAAGACATTTTGCACTGCAGCAGACGAACAACCAAGGCTTCGTTAGCAGTGGCTAGAGAGAAATAGCATTTCTCCTTTTGCTTTGTTTGTGCAGCGGGGGCCCGGTTTTTCTTCTTCAACTATCGTGCAGCCGAACGAAGGAGGATGTTTTTCTTTACGCTGTTGTGCGGTTTATTATTTTCGACCGAATGCAATCCTCCCTAGTTTTGGGGGGTGTTTTCAGTCGTCTTCTAAGCAAATCGATTTTGTGCGAATCGAAGTTGGCGGAGAGATTTTTGAGTTTTGTTTTGCTGGGTAGGTAGCAAAGGTTCTTTTATTGAGAGTGATTACAATAATACACTTAATATTTTGGTCAATCTTAGCCAATGGTTAGTATTTCGAACTAGAGAAAAGTTATTGCAACTGCAAGTAAAAAAACACCTTTGGCACTAGAGAGGTACCCGATGTGGCAGAAACATGAATGGTTGATGTCCAGACACCGACATTGCGTATTGAAGTGGACAAGAAACCCTAAAAACAGTGGGCAGCACTAATTTCCGCAGCTAAAACTAGTCTTATTTTTCACATTCCGGTAATTCCAGGCTGTGTTTCGTGATGTGAACAGATTTATCTAATCTTCTGAAAATGGGGCCATGGAACCGATTGTACAAAAAAAAAACGGTATCCATGTACCAGGTTCTCTAATTTTAAGGTGCAAAATAATGAAGAAAAAATGGCCAACTACAAACTCCTCAACGCGCTATCGTGTGCGGCAAGGAACGAAGCAAAACAAAAATGGAAAAAGTATCTACTGTAGAGAGGAGAAACGACAATATGATGCGAGAGATGCCCATAATGGTAACTGGCCCGGCCCGTATAGTGGCCCAATTTGTTTATAGAAGGCGCAAAACTCGGTACAACCGGAAAGGTGGGAAGCGGTAGCGGCAATCTAGCCTTTCTAATTCTTCTTCACCTCTTTCTTCTCCACTGGATATGAAATGCAACATTTGATTACGTCGCCTATCCGGGTGGTTCTTTCTTGGATGAGGGTGTGCTCTGAACTCTTGGCTAACTGATTAGTCGAAGTACAAACCAATGTGTGACCAATAAGTATTGGCTTTATTTACACACATTACAAGACATCTTTCTGAAGGAAATGGGGTTTTTGCTGTTTCGGAATAGTGTGGGGTTCGAGTTAATATGAAATATACTCCCAAACATACCAATACACATCACCCTTTCGGCTAGCTGCTGGAAATGGCAAAAATACAACCCTTTTGCGCTCTTTCGTGGTGGCGCACCCCTTCCATTAATTTGGCGTCCTCCCTCCTCCACCAAATCGGGTGCAAAAAATGAGGTCACAAACCACGTAGAGCGATTGGAAGAGGAGAACCAACCCCCAGGCTCTGTGTTGTTTTGGAATGGAAACGACATTATAAAGTTGTGCAAAAATCTTAAGCAAAGTAGAGAGGGAGTTTATTTTCTGTGATTTGAAGGTTTCGTCGAGTGGGAATCTGAAACTGAACCTGAATAAATGATATTTTAATTGTACAGTACAGTTTTGCATATATTTCATTGATATTGATACTTATAGAGACTTTTTTTTGTTTACACTAGAACTATCAATCGTTTTCTTATTGTTGTTTACTTCATTAAACCATTTCGGAAGTGTTTGAATTTTTTTTTTAATATGTATTTTGTGATCGAGCAGTAGAACAGATATGTAAAAGTAATGCGAGTAATTTTTCCCAGCTTGGTTTATTATGTTATAAATATTTAACACGACCCATTCAAAAATGGACATTCCTTTGTTGCGAAGCTTTTCGTTAAAATGATTGATTCTAGTTCTAGTGTTTGCAAAAGATAACAGCAATGTTATTTCAAATGTTTAATGTTTCAAATTTCTTCTTTTTTTAGATTAAATCCGCTGCTGTGTTCGTTGCGTTCGGTTTCCGTTCCCGGTTTTACTTTAGTTCGGAAATTTTATTTTGATTGAAATAACAAAAATACTCATCTTCAACAACAACAACATCCAAAATGGCAGATCAACAACAGTACTTCCTAAAGTGGAATGACTTCCAGACGAACATGGTGACATCATTCCGTCATCTACGAAACGAGAAAAGCTTTACAGATGTAAGTAGAGCAAACGAAATTTCGCGTCCAAACGTTTCAACATATAGTAATTGCATTTCATTTCTCCTTTTGTAGGTAACGCTCGCTTGCGAAGGACAGACATGCAAAGCGCACAAGATGGTCCTATCGGCTTGTAGTCCATATTTTAAATCCCTTCTGGAGGTAAAGCCATAGTTCGTGGTTTGCGGATTTCATTCCCTCATCATGTACCGATATTGATCGCTCTGTTTTGCTATATTCCTCAGGAAAATCCCTCGAAACATCCCATCATCATCTTAAAAGACGTATCCTACAACCATTTGCAGGCGATCCTCGAGTTTATGTACGCCGGCGAGGTAAATGTGTCGCAGGAGCAGCTACCGACGTTTCTAAAAACCGCCGACCGACTGAAAGTGAAGGGCCTGGCGGAAACGCCGACAAATATCAAGCGGGAAGGTTGATTTCGATGGCCGCAAGCCATCCTTCTTCAGTTTTTTTGTCTCTTCCTTTTTATTATCAAAAAAGAACTCTTTTATATATACAACACACATATATATATATACACCTACACCGATACCCGATACATAGCTATTAGTAGTGAAGAAACGAAAGCAAGTGGAGCAAGTGGCGGAAGATTGTTTGACACCCGCGCGTGTGTGTTTGTGGGACGATACACAAGCAGAACAAAAAAAAAACGTTGAAGGGCAATGTGTTTTCTTTTTTCTGTTTCTCATTTTATTACTAAACACACACATGCACACAAGTGTTGTAAAACGCGGGGACTGCGAGGAGCAGAATGATGTTACTAAATCGTGTGCATATGTTGCTAAAGCGCTCTCAATACAGGAGCATATTAATCTAGCAAAGAAGAGCTGTGTAGGCAAGCGTAATGGTCAGTTGATAAGGAGGACGATAAAAGGAAGAAAGAGAGCAATTATTAGAACGATAGCGAAACAAAACTAATTTAGCAGTTCCAGGTGGGAAATGCCGATGCCCGGTTTAAGGCATTTAAGGCGCGCAGCCAGCGGCTTCGAATTTGGTTAGGGTGCAACGCGGGAAGTTAAGTTGAGGCAAGCAAAACTGTTAGAGAGAAAAAGGGGGGTACTGTTAGATCTACGATTAAGTGCGAAGTGTGAGTGAAAAAAAAACGGAAGGAACCAACAATTGACCAGCAAAACAAGCGAATGATCGGACGGACGCATATTATTATTAGTGATAAACGTAATGCAAACTATTCTACTATATAGGCTGGAACGAAAACAACAACAAAGAAGACGGACGGATGTGTTAGTAAGTGAGGAAGGGACACCAGGAAGTGAGATCGACAGTTTAGAAAGAGGATTGGAAATGTCTGATAGAATTATGTAGACACGTTGTGTACACACAGAAACCACACACCTTACAAAAGGCCTTTTTACATCTTTTTTACCTTATCGGTTGGCATGTTCAAAAACCGTTTTGTTTATCCAATATAAGTAATTCGAAATTCACACAATTGGTAATTGCCAAACGCATATTTCATCATATTTCCATACACGCAGACAAAAAATTTGCATCAAAATACAACAAAAGCCACACGTGCTTGTGTATCCCCTGGTTAAAGGCCTTAAAATGCATAGATCGTATTGAGGGATGGATGCAAACAAGAGCAGAATAGACGAGGAGCATGTGCATGGGTGTGTGTGTATATGGTTTAGGCATAAAAAGAGCACCACATAATTACCATTTATTCCAAATGAAAAGTTGTACAATACTTCTCTCGAACGTAGGATTTTTATTTCATCTTAGTTTGTATCTCTGTTGCCGTTTTGGTAGTTCCATCAACGTTTCTATTGTTTCAGAATAACGTTTAACTTCTTTTACATTTCGTATCGTATGCAGCTTTGAATTCGTTTTCTTGTGCACCGATTGTGCGGCGATGGATTGTTTGAAATCTCCCAACTATCAATTACATTTTCCAATATAAAGTTGTTTTCTGTACTGATAGTTTGTTGCTTTTTTGCTTGCTAACCGTGGAGTTAATGCTCGGTTTATGATTTATACTCCCCCCAATTGTTCCATTTTTAATTACTCTGCCACAACGAGGCATAAAGAGCTACGCGTTATAAGCCACAGAAGATGAACACACAGCAACGCAACAACAGGGATGGAAAGGAAGCATTGTGTGCATTCTTTCCTCCGTTTCCGTTTCGTTTGCGTAACAAAAACCTGTACATATTAGCGTGAGTTGGTAGTGCGAAGTAAAGATTCATTCGCTTGTCGCTTGATAAACGGAGCAAATCGAAAAAAAAACAAACGTTGAAGGATAAAGCGATCAATTCACATACACCAAAATGGCGATGAGAGAAGAAAGATCAACGGGATGCAAAGGTGGAAGGGAATCTTCCCGCGTGCGCACAGGAATATCAGGCCCCTCATCATTCGGGTTGCGTAAGTAAAATGCACCTGAAGGCGGAAACGCGATTCACTGCGGTTCATTTGATAATAGAACACAGTTTTCCTATCGTGTTACAGTTTCGTTAGAATTTTCCGTTTATGCAAACAAATTGAACTGAATTGACTGGACGACGGTGGGATATTTTCGTGACGAGCTTCTCGATACATGTGAAAAGGTTTAGCTCCTCGCACTTTCCGTTACATTGAGGTAAATAATATTGCAAAGGTCTTATTACGTTCGTTGTTAGCACTATTACTAATTCTGTGGAGATGCGAATACATTTTGTAGGAAGTAAATAACTGCGCGCATGACGACGCCCCACGCGTTTATCTTTCTGTTCCGGTTATTTCGTATCGATTGTGGCAATGTGGTAGATCCGAAATGATTTCGAGAGTTTGAAAATTCGAGCAAGACGTGCTTGTTGGAATCCTTGGTTTTGACCTTATGCAGCAGTCCTCTTAATCGCTTATAGTCGATCGCCATCCTCAGAAAGTCTGATATTCCGACCATTTTAACGAACGCATCAACGCCATCACTATCTCAATTTGAACCTACTGCGTCTGCCCTGTCCATGTGGATGACCTAAGAGAGGATTTTATGGGTTGGGTTGTCCGTTGTTGCCTCCATTCCACACTTACAGGGCTAAAAATCCATCTGAATGAACAGCTTTCTCTCGAACTCGGTTCAGCTCGCAAGAGGCATCGTCAATTTCATTGTACATGTCTCAGACATAAGCAGCGGAACTAGGTAGGTTGCATATACACCCAGCTCCATCGCAACAGGTGGTTTGAGTAGAGTAGTTTCCTCACAAAGTAAAAGGACAGATTGGCAGATGATGAACGTATCTCAACAACAAAGTTGTTGGCGATGATGACCTTTGATGACCGAGGTTGGACCATCATTATATATATGTATATATATGCCATCATTAATTCCGCAGAATCCAGCTTCGTTATACTCAAATATGACGTTTATCGCGCCTTCTCGATCCTCTGACAAACATCAGCTACGTAGGAGAGTCATAAACCAATATTGTCTATGTGATCAGTGTGTACGCCAAGATCTGGATTGACTTATAGAAGATTGTCCCCAAAAGTTTTACCTGCATGTCGCGGATGGCCCTCTCTAGCGATAGGTTGTATGGTAGACAAGCTTGCTCATCTCCTTGGTCGTTGGTAGATCTGGTTACTTTTCAACTATGCCTTACTCGATCGGTTACTGAAGCCTCTAGCGGCTCGTCGAACTGATCGTTTAATAATTCATAACAATTTAATTCAAATTCGCAAATTATTTTATTCTAATAATTAATTCAATAATGCGCGATCAGGCACGACCACACACTCTTGAATAGAGGGCTTTAAAAATAATATCTTTCCGTATGTGTATTGGCACGGTAACACTAAAACATAATATGAAATAACAGTTCTACTAACTAAAGTCTAGCTCGATCTCGCGGAATGTGTGGTTCGAGAAAAACCGATGGTATTTACCCACTACCACGCAGCTGCTCCAACTCCCGGTACGCCTTCTCAAGCATCCGTTTCTTCCAGTTATGATACGGTTCAAGTTTTTCGGGGCTAGCGTGTTTCCGTCCAACACCGCTACCGCTCGATTCTTCCCCCTTTTCCTTTGCAACGGCTTCTTCGCTTCGATTTTGATTTTTCCCCAATTGTTTCCCAACCGGCACAGCGGCCAAAATCTTGTCCCAGTTTTTCTCCAGCAGAGTCCACTGCGCTGGCTTTAAATGGCTTAATGCGACAAGTTTCGTCTTCGGTGGTTTCACCTTTTCGCGCTTGCAGGCCTGATACACGGCCATTGTCGCATACTGTGGATGTGAGAAATCGTTCTCACCCTGACCCTGTCCGGCATAGCGTTTGTACGCCTCCAGCAGTGCGGTCGCTACCTTCTGCACCTGGCTCATTCCCACCTGCACACAGATCTCTCCTATACCGAGCGTTTTATTGATGTCGAGAATTTTCTCCAACGTACGGCGCCCGTTGGCGTAGGATGTTTTCTTCATGCCGGACAGTTTCAGTGCCAGGTCGTTGTCGAACGGTAAACCAAGCAAACTGGAGGCGATATCGATGCACAGCGTAACCTTTGCGTAGTCGCCGAGATTACTCATCGCACCGCTGGATGAACGGATCGCCAACAGTCGCTGCAGTTCGGTTGCTTTGCTGCAAGAAACAAACTGTTAAGAACAACACCATGGATACGGTTGGTATCACTGAACTTACGGTGCAAGGGACTCATGGTTCGTTAGGCCAAATTTTTGAATAAGCTGAGCCAATAGTTTGTTATCACCAGAGGCCATGGTTTGTGGTGGATCGTTTCACTTTTTGTTTACCGTTGGGCAACAAGCTTAAGATCATTCCACGCCTATTTGGCGCGAATTCAAATGTCAAACGATTTCTGCGGAAGACGCACAATGACAGATCGGAAATAAAAAAAAAATACACAAACAAAGCAGCGCTGCCATATCACGGTATAAACGTGATCGATCGTTGTTTAGGAAGGTTTTCTTTTCGTTATCAAATAGCAATCTTCACCTCTCAACAGTAGCGCAATAAATACGATGTTCAAACACAAAGAGAAAAACATAACCAAGCGTTCGTTGGAAATTATCCACCCAATAAGGATATGATTTAGTTACCATCTTTAATTCAACTTACGACCAACATGATTTAGCAAATCCGTATTCTAGTGCGCTCAGAGCATCTCTGGCATTTGAATGTAATAATAATGTAGACACGACTCGCAATGATCCAAAATGGCAACTCGAACAGCGTTAAGCGAGCGTTTTTCTTTGTTTTTTTTTCCTCCCTTCCGCTTCTGATTTCTGTCTTGGTCATCTTTCCTAGACTGACTCCAAATGAGAGTGTTGTACATCACAGCAAAACGGGCGCTGCCTATCCCCACTCTATCCATCGAACGCAAGTAAGATTCATTTAATGTGTAGCATCTTCTCCTCCGATCGTGCATGGTTATTCTTCCGCGTCGGCAAATTTTTCTTCATCTGTAACAAACGGTTTCGGTGCAGGTTAGTTTCTGTTTTCCCCGGTGGTAAGACATACACCATTCGAACTCACCATCGAGCTGCAAGTTTCGCATATCTCCAACCTCCTCCAGCTCATCCTCTTCCGCCTCCATGTAGTCTTCGTCCTCGCTAACATCCGAGCCCGGGTTTAAACTCTGACACTCACGCATGGCACTGAAAATTTGATCCAAAATCTCTCGGCTAGTCGGTTGCAGCCATATCTCTGTCATTGCCGCCTCGGATATTTCGGAATCGTGCCCCTCGTCATCTTCCCCCAGTTCATCCGGATGCGCATCACCATTGTTCTCCGGCTGTCCGCTGTAAAAGCCGGGCCAGACGATGTTTACGTCCAGCATCATAAACAGACCTTCCCCCGGTACGGACGAAATGGCATGTACTCCAACACGGGGCCATGGAATGCTGATACTGGCATTCCTTTCCTCGCAGCTCCAAATGCACGAACTAATCGGTAGGAAATGCACCGTTACACCTTAGCCGTGCAGGATTACTTTCATAGTTAATCGAAATTCTATTTACCTTTCCGTCAAATGCAACGATCCCGGGGATGGAATCAAACTATCGCCCATCTTCAACTTCACAACCGACGCGGAGTAAATTATCCCATCCGTCGGCGTGAATGCCTCTCCTATGGTAACCATACTTTTTATGATATCGCGCTCACAATGTGTACGATGATTTAGACTATTGACAATACTGGTAATACGGGTATTGGCCTTCCAATTTTGGTTATCGAGTTCCGTGCACGACAGTGGGTATTCGCTGCTCAGTTTTTCAAAACAACACGCCAGAAGCAGCGTTGGTACAGGGTGTTCCAAACCAAAATGCACCGATTGTCAAAATCAACAATTTCGTTTTTCTGTCCCAACCGGCATGCCGAAAACAAACACTTGTCGTTTGGTCACTCTTGCGATGCGAGCTTTTTATAATCATTTAATCTTTTTTACAAAGGTGGTTATTTAGGGAATATGGAAGAAAATGATAGACAGTAGCTAAAGCTTTCTAATAAACCTTATTTTCCATTGAATGTGGTTGTGCATTTTTGTCATCCGAGCGTTTGATCGAATTATTTGGGTACTGATCGTTTGTCTGTCAAAATCGTTTCTCGCTGATAGGCTAGTTTGACGTTTGGGTAGCATTGGCATCCAACTGCGAACGCACGTGTTTTCTCGATTGGTGCGGCGTGCGGCTGTACCACAGAATACTTTGCTAAAATTCCTTTTTTTTCCAATCCAATCGTTAGATTGTGCTATATCTTGATCTAAAGATAGAAGCCAATTCCTAGTGAAAGTATTAACGTTTAGGAAAAAGTGTTTCCTGCTACATTTCAACATGGGTAGGCCAGGTACGTAATGCAAGCGGCGTGCCTCAAAGTTCTCGTGGCCGGCGTCTGTAGCTACATTTGTTTAATATTAACGTAGGAAGAGAAGTACATTTTTCTTGTTTGTTCATGCATTTTCCATAGAAAATTAGATTTCATTGAGGAAATGTTTAACTTTATGAGCATTTGTTTTGATTTGTGTTTGCACGCAGTGAGTCCTGGAACGTTTTTCTAACCTCTCTTCTTGTGCGTTTGATAGGATTCTCTCCCCGAGGAGGTGGCGGACGAGGCGGACGTGGCGGATTCGGTGGGGGTCGTGGGTTCGGTGGTGGCCGTGGTGGAGGAGGTGGAGGAGGTGGCGGCGGTGGCGGCCGTGGCTTCGGAGGACGAGGTGGCGGTCGTGGTGGAGGTCGTGGTGGACCGGGAGGCCGCGGAGGTCGTGGTGGTGGACGTGGAGGCGGAAGGGGTGGCTTCAAGGGTGGTAAAACCGTGGTTATCGAGCCTCATCGTCATGAGGGTATTTTCATTGCTCGCGGTAAGGAGGACGCGCTGGTTACGCTGAACCTGGTACCCGGATCCGAAGTCTACGGTGAAAAGCGCATTTCGGTCGATGTAAGTAAATGTTCTGCATTTATTCGATGAATAGTGACAGCTTTTGGTGTGATGACGCGCACAGGGGTATTGAATTGGCAGCATGTAGCCAACGGAGTCGCACCGTTCGTGGAAAGTGGAGCCCGAGGCATACCTTTCCGCTGGTGCGCGCTTCGTAGAACCTGCTTACTGATGCACATTAGCTGTACATACCTTTATGATTGTTTGTTTACCATCATTAACTTGATTCTTGTTTGCTATCCTCTTTTCACAGACCGATGTAGGGGAAAAGAAGGAGTACAGAGTATGGAATCCATTCCGGTCAAAGTTGGCCGCCGCAGTGCTGGGAGGTGTAGATAAAATTCACATGCCACCCGGTTCCAAGGTGCTGTATCTTGGTGCCGCTTCCGGCACAACGGTCTCGCACGTGTCAGATGTGGTCGGCCCGGAAGGGCTAGTCTATGCGGTCGAATTCTCTCACCGATCTGGTCGTGATCTGTTGAACGTGGCTAAGAAACGTACCAACATTATACCAATTATCGAGGACGCTCGTCATCCACACAAGTATCGCATGCTGGTCGGATTGGTCGATACCGTATTTGCGGACGTTGCCCAACCGGATCAGGCCCGTATCGTAGCCCTGAATGCGCATAATTTCCTCAAAAACGGTGGACACTTCGTCATATCAATTAAGGCATCATGCATCGATTCGACCGCCGTGCCAGAAGCGGTGTTTGCCGCCGAGGTGAAGAAATTGCAGGCGGAAAAGCTTAAACCCCAGGAACAGATCACACTCGAACCGTACGAGCGAGACCACGCTGTGGTTGTGGGTGTTTACCGAGCGCCTCCGAAGAATGCGGCGTAGTAACGGTCGGTTTTCACAATTTGAGTGGACTCTTTCTTAGCTTGTAAGAACTAATTTTCTTCTACATTTCAACTACAAAATGATACCACATTACAAAGCAAACAAATACGTCGCTATATGTATAATCAGTACATAAAAGATACAGAAACGATCGGTGGTAATAATGTCGTTTAATTTTAGCTTTTATTTTGTTGGATTTACACCCGATGCAAGACAGATAAGAAAATAAATAGAGCTATATTACAACACACAACTCTGTCCGTCAGTGGCCGTTTTTAATTTTCCCTGTCTGTTCATTTTTTACCTCAACTTCATCCGCATCACCATGTAGAACTTCCGACAGTTGCAGCCAGACAAGTGCTTTAGCTAATGGATCATTCCTCGACGGAATACGGTCATAATTCCAGTAGGTGAATTCTCTAAAAGCTCCCGCAAATGTAAGCGTCCGATCATCTTCGGCCGAGAGTGGTTTCTTCGTCTCTTGAAACATTACACCCGTGTAACCTTCCGGAAGTGTTGTAACTTTTCCCTGCAGCGGATATCCTCGAAGAGCGTTGTGCAGGGCTGAAACGGAACGAATCGTTTATTAGGGAGGTGAGCAACAACAATACAGGAAATAAAACACACTTCCATCAGGTTGTGTTTCGGTGTATGGTGTAAAAAACTGCTCCAGATTAGCCGGTCCGTCACCGTTGATCGTAGCGGGGATGTACTGTATCTTGGCCGGTTTATTCAAACTGTTTGCAACATCCTTCGAGCTCAACTTCAAATTAATAGCCATACTTTACTCCTTGCAAACGTTTAGATTAATAAGAGAGGTGTTTGTAAGCCAAAACAAAATTGTTACAATACAAGCGATTTGTTTCGCGCGTTGATCTTCTTTTTCCTGTTGTGTCTTTCTTCCTGCCTGAATGTGATTTTTTAAATTGTAACATAAAAGGTTTGTAACATTATACAGTGAATGAAATAGTAATCATTATTGTAATAAAAAAAAGAGCATAAAATAAAAGATAAGTAACTTATTGAAGAAATGTTTTACCCGGAAACAGAATGCAATTATTGTTCCGAGACACTTTCACGATAAAGCTATGCCCACAGGTAGTCAACTCCCGAATGAAAACGTATCGTTTGACAGTAGAATGCACCACAGCGCTGGACAGTGACAGCGGAAGGTAAACACCGAAACCACCGTATAACCGTATATAGCGTGCAACGCGTGCGAGAACGAGAGCAGAACACATGCTGTAGATTATCGCAAAACAGCAGTCCAAACCGTTTCCTCGAAGTGCACTTGTTAGGTGTGTGTTTATACCATCGTTAGAAGTGCGTAGAGTAGGTTGGTCACCGTCGGTCATTAATTGTGCTGCAGCGTATTCGTGTGCGCTTCTTGAGTGAGTTCTTCTTTGGGAATGTTTGCAAATGGGCCCGTACGAATGTGTTCTTTCATCCCCCCATGCAGGGGTAGTGCGTGTGTTACTTGAAACAAAAATGCCCACCTCATTTAGATCCGCCCGCTAAAGGGGATATAGTTGCGTTTCAGTGCCGTGATGTGTGTGCGATTGTGTGAATCCGTTCACTTGGCTAGTGGTGCAGTATATTCTCCTCGCCGTGCTAGAGTTTTAACGTGGTTGCCGTCAAACAGTGTGCTGTTTGGAAGAATCGTCTACGTGGTGCTTGATGGTGTTGTTGTTGTTGTTGTTGTTGGGTTGGGCAGTTTCAATTGCATGCGTTGCTTCGATTCTTAACAATCTTGATCAATTCTTGCGATTCTGTACCGTCGCCGTTGACGTAGTCTGTTCAATCATAACCGACCACTCATCGTCGCTGTCGTTGTGTTTCTTCGCCTGTTTTTAACGAGTGGACTCTTCACGTCGAATACGGTACACACAAACACAACCGCCAACTGCCACCGGACACACGGGGCAAGTAGCAGCGCTGAAGCAACAAGCCAGCAAACGGGAACAACAAGAGCAATAGCACCAGCACACCAGGCGAGGGCGACGCATCGGCAGAGTGTGCGTGCGCTAGTTCGCGGACCAACATCGAAGCGAGTCCCGTGGTCTCCGGAGGTCGGGGGTCTTTTCGTTCCTTTCATGCATACACTCGCCGATTGCCGACACTCTCACCACCCTTTTCCACACCCTTAAGTTATGCGCTTCATCATCATCGATGACTGGAACAGCGGTATGTCTGTGTGCGTGTGTGGGACAGATAAAAGTGGACACCCGAAACAGGGATCGCGAGTAGACGGGCCTTTGCTCTTTTGCTTGATCAGTCGCGCGACCAAAGGCAGACGTACCTTTGTGTGCCCTGCGTGAAAGGGCGTGAAAGAGATACGACGACGCTGTGTGTGCTGGGCGGCCGTCACGCCTACACGCAAACAGCATGAAGACGTCGACCACACGACGACGACGACGACCACTACCAACGGGCCCTGGGGGCGAAAGGCCCCGGACGGGTACGAAGAATGCGAAGAAAGGGATACGACACAAAGCGGACCGCGCCGCTCAACGATCAAGGCAAATTAGCGAAGCAACCACGAAGAAGGCGCGCCTGCGATGGGTAGCTGGCGGTGGCGGCGATCGCAGAATATTTTTGCCCCGGTTTTTATTTTACAGTGGCAAACGATTAAAAAAAACACAGACAAGGCGTAATTTGTTGCCTAATGTCATTTTGACAGCTATAGGTGAGCATTTTTTGTTTACCTGTGTTTTCACTGGTGATGCTGAAGCTATCGCATCAATGCTTATGCGATCAAAGGTACCAGTGCACTGCTGCTAAGTACTGCGAAGAGAATGGACATTGCTGGTTTATAACAACATGCGAGATACAGTCAACCCTCTCATAACGAGTACCTCTTTTAGCTAACAAAATCTCGCATAATGCTTCTGGGGCCACATTGAAGCAGTTTTGGTCTGATATTGAATGATCAAAAGCAGCTCAGGTCGATGTCATCAGAGAACCCGTCATTAACGAGATTGCGAAACTAACCAATGGGTTATGTTTAGTTATTGGAAACAGTATCATCTAAAAGCTTCGTAAGGAGTATGTACAAGAATCCCTTGGACAGTCCGAAGATCTTGGGGAGTTACTACTGTCATACAGGACTATTCAGCTAAATGAAGTCAAAGAAAGTTAAACTTGTCTGAGCTAGACCTCTTGAGGTTGTAATGCCACTAATGAAGGAGAATTTCCATATCTTTACAACCTAATAAAATGCAAAAACAAATTATATGCACTTTCCATAAGCATTACTTCGGTGTGGAACGGATTATTCTTTTTTTCATACAAATTGTATGGAAAAAGCATCTGACGCATAAAGATTTATTCGTATAACGAGTAAAACACTGGATGTTTTCCTTCTAAAAGTCGCCTGAAGAGCAAAGAATAAAGACGATTCTATAACATTCAAGTATAAACGATATTGCAACCGCGAAAATTTGAGATACGAGGATCACGCTAATCAGAGCGGTAACAGTGTTCCTAGGGAACTATTTCTACCGCTTTATTCGAGATGGCCATTTAGTTTGGATCATTCAAAGTCTGATCAGCAAAAAGGATAATATCTGAAGCGATAATTGGGTAACGGGGCACAACATGTAGCATCACCTTCAGAAAGGGGGCGCGACCATCAGAATTGACAAAGGAGGGGGGGGGGAACACATCAATGAATGTGCGAAGAACTCGTCGCCATTTCTTCTTCCATTGATGATCGTACACCATCACCGTCGTCATCATTATTGGTTCGGCGCACAACAAATGTGAGGCACACGGCGTAACAAAAAAAAAAAAAGAATGTCTAGCTACAGTGGTGACATGGAATCATAGCACGAAACAGTCTCTGTGCTTGCATTGCTGTGTAGTGGTAACTGTTCGCGCTGTGAAGGTAGACAGTGGTGGTGCGTTGTTGTAGTTTGCACCTCTGCTGGAGAAACAACAAGGGTTATAAACGACGGGTGAGCTTGTTGAGAAAAGGCACACGTTTTTGTGCCGATTCGCGAACGGTGTTGATGATGACGATCATCATCGATCATCATCATTATGATTATGTATATACCTTTCAGCATGCGGGAAGTGCATTGCTAAGAGGGAGGCATCCAGATACACACAAACCACGGGAAATAAATCTGCCACTGGAGGTGAGTCGAAACCGACCCATGTCGACTCATCTACAATTGGTTTCGTTTGTAGTCATTGTAGTCAGTGTAATTGTGATCGTGATTTTGATGTTGTGTTGTTGTTGTTTTTGTTTGCCGTAGCGTTCCAACGGGAAGAAGGAAGAAAAGTAGTAATAATAGATGATTGTGTAGCTAGTGAAGCAGAAACCGGGCGATTCTAGCAATTTGCAATTCGATCGTCTACACACAGAACAGCGATAAAGTGAGATTTTTGTGCGTAGCAAAGTGCGTGTGATTAATACAAAAAAAGTGCATCCATTCAGTTCGATAAGTAAACCTGTGACGCCAGTGTGATATTTCGTATTCGATCGATAAGCTGCGGGCCACAGTTTAGCGGGCAGTGTCACTAATGTTTCGCCGCCGACGACGACGTTGGGGCGAGATCGTTTCGTAGACCGCTACCGCGGTAAGTGTGCGTGTTTGTTTAGTGAACGAGAAAGAACGGAGGATCGGTATAGAGCCGGAATCGGAAAATCCCGGTTTGGATCCTTTTCCACGATCACGATCGGAGCACGAACGGCCAAACATCAGTCCGTCGTCTGCGCGGACAGAACCGTCACGATGAACAAGCTGGAGTACTCGCGGCGCAATGGCACGCAAAAGATCCGAATTACAAGTGAGTAGTAATATAATAGCAAACGTTGCTTTGCGTATATACGTGCAATTGTATAAAGTGTCGTAATATTTGCTATGATAATAGTTCCAATTTTGCAATGCATTTTAAACATGACACAAACCACACTTTCATTGTGTCATCAGGTCACATTCGTACTTATGTTTGCATTCACACATCTCCGTTCGTACCTGTTTCATTCAATAAAACACGCATTCAACGTGCGCGCGCTTGTGTGCGTGTGCTGCATAATGCATTGTGCTATTACAGTGCGTAACAAAACTATACGAACAGCTATGTTTGCGAATATAAAATATTAATTACAGTGAAGTGCCGATTATCCGGGTGCCATTTAAACGGGTGCCTGATTATCCGTGCAGTTCCGGAATGACAGTTTTAAAGGAAATATTCCTTGCAACCTTGTTGACAGGAGAAATGAAAGACACTATATTATAAGATAAAATGAGCTCAAATTCTAAAGTAAAACAACTACAGCTTCTTTTTCAACTATAAAATACACAAGAAAATACATTATACGCTAGTATCATAGAAAGGGGATGTGCCTATTATCCGTGTTTTCCGATTATCCGGGAACCGTCCAGTCCCGATGAGCACGGATAAACGGCGCTCCACTGTAATGTAAATATATTTAACGAATTTCAAAGTTACATTTTTAAAATTGTGACGTTGTAAAATCAAACTGCGACCGATAGTGATTGGATCGTCGAACAAAGGCTTTAATTAGGTATTGGTGTGATCTTCATCATCTCAGAATTGGTCGTTGTCTAGACGCTGTTTGATAGCGAAGTAATGCTTGAGACCAGAGACGGATAATCGATTAGTCTTGGTAGTGAACCTGCAATGAGGCCGGTCAGAGGTCTACAGTTTCAAACTTCTAAGGATTATTCTACTCATTAAGTTCAATTGTAGCTCAACCCTTGGAGTGGATGGCAACTTTTGTTCGATAAAACCCAAGAATTAATGAAACAAACTTAACATGTGTTCATATACCAAAACAACACATGGAAACAGTCCGCATGAGCGTGAAGCATGTGCATTAATTGTGTAACAGACTGTCGACCACCGGTCTAGGACAGGACAACTTACCGCTTCAAGACAAGACAAGATCATGTTCCTCGCATTGCCAGGGGATCGGACGATACCAGCACCACACATACACACACACCCGGTCACGCATATACAGCCACGAGCATAAGACAAAATGCTGTCGAACGCTGTAATTACGGACGATTGGGCCGGATGAAGGCGATCATGTTTCCAGGTATATCGGCCGGTCAGGTATCGAGACACTGTGGACAACGATCGGCAGTCGGGCCAGCAGCGAGGGAAAAAAATGTATCTCGTCCTTTTAACTTACAAAACACACATCCAATTCCGTAGCGGTCGGCATGATGCCATGTGCGAACGGGAGCGAACGAGCGGAGATGGGTAGAAGGCCTTTTTTTTTGTTTCCCCAGTCCCTATTTTCGACCGTGTCCGGCTCCTGCCGGGAACGGTATTTGTGGGTTTGCCAGACGGAAGGAATTTTCGAATTCCTCGCTGTCGTGTGGAGTTTTTGGTCGAAAATATGCTACGTTTGAAGTTTTAATATTTATGCACCGGTGTATAAATCGTCTGGGGGATTTTTTTTATCAGGTCAGGGGTCTGTTTGTGTGAGGTTTTGCGGTAAGAAGTAGAAAAAGCTATAACAGTTTAAAAATAAAGCATTTCGGCTTGTTCTTGTGGGTACTACAAGCTTAGTTAGTCCTGTCATGTTTTTTTTTATCCAGCACCAATACCACTGAACGACCTGTCAGCTTAATTTCGACTTAATTTCAATAAAATCTTCAGGGCAGTCCCCGAGATACATATAATATACACAAATTCGCAACTCAGTGAGATTATTACACAAAATATCAAGCAAATAACATTAATTTTGATTGAAATGCCTTCTCTAATAAAGGGGACAAAAGTTTCCATGGTTTTACAATAGATAGGATATGGCGTGCCAAAGTTACTGAATCGCGTAAAGGCTGTTTACGTACATGCGGATTCAAGAGTTGAGTTATAAAGTGAAATGTTTGACGATTAAATTATATTAAAAAGAAACACACATGTTTATCATTCTTTAACATAATTTTTAATTCCTATTCTGCACATCATTTATTGAAAACTTCGTAGAGTTTTGTGTATTATATCTCTTGAATCCGCAAGTGCGTAAACAGTGTTATCGGATTGGCATTCGCATTCTCATCCAGTTTTTGCATTTTCTTAAAGTGTTTTGTGTTTCACTATCAATCACATCGATTATCTTATTCGCTTGCGTGTTTCGGTAATTTTACATACAATAGTATAATTGCTGGTGAAGTTTTGTTTAAATCACCTGAAGTCTGAGTAACGATCTAAAATGTGGAATGAATGTTACGAGCAAATAAGGAAGTTTAACTCCACAACTTGCAAGTATAAACGAAATTGCACTCGGTTTTGAAACACGCAAACATTGGAGACTCGCATTTCTTTGAGGTTCTCTTTGAGTATAGGAGGAGGCCTAAAGCTATCAAGCCTTATAAGAAGAAGAAGAAAAAGAAAAAGAAGAAGAAGAGAAAGAAGAAGAAGAAGATGTTCACTATTATAGTGCACCTCTTACACCACCTGGACGTCCAAATCAAACGAATTTCAATTATTGGAGCTATTTAAAGAAAATCCTCAAATCTTGTTTATTTATTTAATATAATTATAATGGCTTTAAGCCGTATTATCACTCCTATAATGACTGCAGAGAGTACAAATTCCTCAAGGTATTTCTTCCTTGTCTTTGGCCTTATCACGGGCATGCTCGGTTAAAATCCTCAAATGTTCGTCCAAAATACTAATATTCTAATCATTTGTATACGCTTAAATGTTTTTTTTTTCTCTCTACATCATCTTATTTATATCATCTCCTTTTCTGCCTTTTACTTTCAGTTCTCTGCGCCCGCAATCTGGCCCGGAAAGACTTGTTCCGTAAGTTGTTGTTTTAGATGGTTTCTTCGTACGTTTCGCTATCGTTGGTGATAAACAGGGAAAAAATTACCATTCAACCAGCATCGCAATGGTGTGTGGGGTGGTCGTGTATTGTCGTGCTGTGGTATTCGGTTTTGTTCCCAGTTTCCAATTCAAAAACCACCCCCAACCATCCCCACCACACATCAAAGCAATGTGTGTGTGTGTGTACGTGAAATTGTGTCAGCTTATGGAGGTGACAAGGTGTGCCGAACCGAACCGGTGCCGCACGATGGAATGTTATCTGTGTGAATACAGCTTCCGCTTTCATTTTCTTCCGTTTTCATCTTCATTGTCCACCACGCAACGGTAACATTCCTGCAGAACGCCGTATCCATCGAGCGCAGCTGGTGGGAAATAGCTTTCCATCCTTCCAGTTTGCGCAATTTCGGAAGGGAAAGCGCCACCAACACGTGCCGCCACGGTTGAGGTGGTTTTCCTTTATGTTAAACGATAAATAGGGACATTTTTCGCATAGATGAAGATAACTTCATCTTCGGCAGCGTTTGCCGCCTGCCGCGTTATGACAATGGCGCACAGGATTCTTGAGCGGGCAAACATTTTCTTCCTTCCTGCGTTTTCGGAGTTTGAAGTGGTGTACTAGGTAAGAATTCCTGGTGCAGGAATGTCGCTGCAGATTGTTGTTTGTACTCTCCACAGTTCCGGAACGTTTTAAAGATGAAAGGATCAAAAATTGCTGTGAGATTTGTGAGAGTCCTTGACTGATTTCCATCGTTTTGGAAAATGCTTCACCGATGCAAATTAGTTGTCACCGGCAAAGCAACGAAAAATTGGGCTTTTCCATCCGCAGGCGTTGATTATCGGACATGACCGGATGCATCCATATTCATTACGTTCAATTTCCCCCCGTTAGCGTAACGGTCCGCTGAGCAAAAAATCCGAATGACCAAATGCACCCGGTGCAGCGGTGCATCCAGCGGCAGGCAGCGATCATTCAACCCGCGTCGCGCGCGAACGGAAAACCCGATTTGCACTGAACCGAACCGGGGTTTGGTGCGATTTGGATGTTATTTCGAACCGTTACGCCGTGCAACTGTTCGATTCGCCAATTGGTGGTCAACTCCTGGGGGTGGTTTCGTTTTTGGGGGTGGGATTTTAAAGAGTTTTGGTTTTGGCTGCGTCCAAAATTGGCCAATTTTTCCCTTCAAATGCTCTAAGAGAAACATGTTGTTCTGTTTTAACTTGCCATCCATGATTGGGGTAGATCATCCCAAAAGTTAGAAAGCTTAAGCTTTAAACCTGTATCTGCCAAATAATCCAGGTACCGGGCTGTATCATTCTGTACACATTCGTAAAGGACATAGCATTTTGACATAAATAATGACACAAGGGATCATTTTTGTAAACTACAATTTGAGGAAAATCGATTTAAGTTTAGTAATTTAATTTTAATTTCAATGCAACGAAATAATATACAAGTCTGATTATAAAAATAATCCTTTTTCAGTTCTTTTCGTTAAAAAAAAATTTTTTACCTTTTTCGCACACGGAAAACTTGGCCTAACCTGGCACAGATCAGCTAGCAAAATTCTTTGTTTTGACATTTGTCGAGTTTGGGTTTTAGGTACTTGGGTACTTTCATTGAGAAACCAATCTAATCCTCCTTTCCTAGGCTTAACTTGGCTTGCCATTTGTATGGCGAGCTGTAAGCGGATAAGCCTGGAAACGTCAAAACGCATACAAAAAACTGGCGTAGAGCGTGATCTACCCCATTAATGGTTCCATCCTGAAGATGTTGCAGCAAAGTCGAATGAAATCACTCACGTGGACTAGACAAGACATTATTATTTTAGACAATTTCTTGACTTTATTCGTCGGACGTGATGTTGCTTGCAAAAATCCCTCTCAGCATCTCCCTCTCGAACGCGGCTAAGAGAGTATCGTCAGTTTTGGACAAAGTCCATGTCTCAGAGGCGTATGTGTGTACTGGAACTATGTAAGTTGTATATAGTCTCAGCTTCGTTCGTCGTTACAGATGTTTTGAGTGGTGAAGTTTCCTCAGACTGTAGAAAGACCAGTTGACAGCCTGAAAGGATTGACTTTGATAAGCATCCACTATGTAAGAGAACCGTAACCCAATGATGTCTGATTGACTTATAGAAGATGGTCCCAGAAGTTTCCACCTCCGAGTCGGAGGTTGCCCTCTCTAGCGCTAGGTTGTAGAGTAGACAAGCTAACCCATCTCCTTGGCACAGACTTTGGCCCTAAAAGTTTACCCATCCACCATCACCTGACATATGACGTTTGGTCATTGTCATTCGTACTAGTCTGGTAAGTTTGGTCGGGATTCCAAAAGAGCTCATTGCGTCGTCAAGTTTTACCCTGGATATGCGGCCTTGAAATCGATGAAGAGATGGAAGGAGTGTAGCTGCTGCTCCGCCATCTTCTCCAAGATCTGCCGCAAGATGATGATCTGATCAGTGGTTGATTTTGCGTTTCGGAATCCCCGCTGATAGTTTCCAACTACCTTTTCCACGAATGGGACAAGCCGATCTCGTAGTATAAGGGAGAATATTTTGTAGGTGGTATTCAACATCTTAATATCCCTCATCTCTCTTTTTGCATATGGGGTAGATGATACCAAGATTCCAATCACAAGGCATCGATTCACTATCCAACACTATCTCCTCTATTTTTTATCAGTTCGGCTTACTGTTCCGTCGGTGCCTTGTTATTCTTGAACCGACGGATGGCCTTTCGGGTTTCCTCAATGCTAGGTGGCAGTAGCATGATAGAATCTGCTAGTGGAGCCTCTAGCTGCTCGTCGAACTGATCGGTTAGTAATTCGTCAAAATACTGAACCCATCGCGAGAGGATTTCTGGCTGGTAACTGACCAGATCTCCATCCTTATTGCGACAGCAGACCACCTTAGGTCTTAAGTTGTTTCGGTGATCTACTATCCCTTTACTATACTATCTACTAGTAAATCGTCCAAATACTGAACCCATCGCGAGAGCATTTCTGGCTGGTAACTGACCAGATCTCCATCCTTATTGCGACAGCAGACCACCTTAGGTCTTAAGTTGTTTCGGTGATCTACTATCCCTTGGTAAAACTTTCTTCTTGGGTTGGTATTCATTAAGAGTTTTGTTGAATCACAAACTATCCCTAGAGGAAAGATATTTCTATTTCATTGCCTTTTTAATTTACGCTTCAGTAAACTCTTTCCAAACCGAATTCGAGTGAATGGGAATGCAAATGGAAAATTTTTGCAACCACAACAAATTGTGACTGCACGCGGTTTTTGGCAAACTGTATCCATCATCTAATATTCACCTAACCCCATCTCGGGGCCATTTCGTCATTGTTTTACGCTTTAAGCGAAGCGGCCTAAAGGGCGGGAACCGTTTATGATATCTTTCCATCCATTCCAGTTGTTACACCAATCGATCACACCTTGTGCATTTTACTGTGGCCGGCACAAAAGCGCAAAAAAAACCGCAACGTTTCAATCAGACCGTCTGGTTTTTTTTATGCTGCAACGCTAAAGCGGGAGCTTAATTTTTGCAATTTTTGCAACCACCCAAGGTCACGAGCGTTTGCGACGGATTAATTGCCTGCACCCAAACACACCATCGGTGGCGGTTTTGAATGGAGGAATGTACGTTTATCGGCTTCGATCTGCGGATAAATTTTCTGTTTCAAGCCAAACCAACCGTGTAACGACCGGGGGCCGAACAAGCGTTAGAGGTGGGTTCGCTTTTCCGAGTTGGTGCGTGTGGTGGTGCAATGTTTGATGTGTATGTTGTTGTTTTTTTCCACTGTTGCTGTAATAGTTTGGAATGTTTTAACATGGGGAAATAAACGAGGATTGTGCTTGTGAATGAACAGCCATCGATCAACATGGTAACAGCCTGTTCGATGTGTTACCAGAAGCAGATAGACCTTAATATAGAGGATAATAAAAGTGTTTTGATTGTTGTACACCAACATCAGCCAGCTATAGGTGTTACGAATAGCGGAAGGCACTCACCAGGTAGTACCATCTTAAGAACAACATAATATATATGGTCAAACTATACGATGTTAGTGAGCTCCTTTATACTCCTTTTGGACCTCCTATTCTCGTAAGAATGACATTGATCAACATTACATGCCGTACACTTTTGACCTTCATTACGAAGGGTTTGGTCCAGGGAGATGGACTCGCCAAAGAAGATCATCACAATGGAGCTAAACGAGATCAACATAATCTCGGGGGACTCTGGGATGATAAGTGATCATATGTTTGAAGTTTTCCAAAACATAACTTATGTCGGATCATATGTTAATTCCGAAACCACGTGCTGAATTCGCGATACTTAATTACAAAATGGGTTGTAAGATAACCTGAATATAGTAGATTTGATCAAACTCGCCTTCCTCTAATGAACTTATCGCTAGAACGACACCTGACGACTTGCATTGTGAAATAGTTTTTGGCGAACTGCACTAGAGATGGGAATTTTAATTCTTTTTAAGGATTTAAATCTGAGAGAGGATTCAAATCTGAGTCTGAACAAGAGTCAACTCACGATTCAAATCGTGAGTCAAAGGTTGTCGTGAAGAATTAAATCTTAATAATTTTGCATGATTTAATTCTTTGCGAATGAGTTAAATCACAGAGAGTTATAACTATTCTTCTTGGAGATTTGAGTTAACTCACTCTTGACGAAGATTTAAATCAATCATTCCTTCTGAAGCATTGTGCATATCACTAGTCTACACGGCCAAAGAAGATCTGGAAGGCTCTAATTGAGATGGAGTACAGGCATATCCTATCTATTGTATAACCCTGTAATGGCATTTTTATTTCTCCATCAGAACTCCCGAGATAAACAATCAAAAGCTCGACAACGCACGGCAATGAGGAGTTACGACTTCTGACTAGATGAATGATGAAGTCAATGTGGATCATAAGGCCCATCAGGAAATGATCCTGTTTGTGACTTGAAAGTGATATCTACGATTTATCCAATCTTCAGATCAAAATCAGTAGTATTAGAAGTCTTCAGTGCATTAAATTTGCCATCCGTTCTGTTGGTCACGTAATGCGAACGATACCGAACAACTCAGCTCGTAGATCTTTTTTTCGATTAGAACTCCTTGTGACGGTCTATAACCATTAGGAATTCATGGTTTTTGGAGCACTGTAACTAACTAAGTATGGAACTAAGTTGCAAAGTACCACAAAGCATCGATAAAATTATTCTTCTCACGTACCTGTGTTTAATTCGCACCCAAAGGATGATTCATCTGTCCTGCGGCAAGCGGAATGGGTTTATCTTTGCCTCAAACCAACCTCACCTTTGATCGGGTGAGATTTCTTTGCTTTCGTACTATTCCTGTCCCTCGCGCCCTGTCGTGTTGGACGAAGGTCGATCAGTGTCGGGGGAGGAGAGAGACAGAGCGACAGAGGTGCCGTAAAGCGGTGGCACTTGCGGGCTTGGTGGTTGAAATGAGTACATCGTCCCACCCAACCCAATTCCCAATCGTCGCCGCGTTGTGGTGGCGTTGCGGTGTGTAAGATCAATGACTTTGATCGCGAATTGTTCGAATATCTCGTGCGCTAGGTAGAACCAACTGCTGTGGGAGATGCGTTGATACGTGGGTTGGGTACGAGGAAATGAACTTTCGCCCATGGCGCCAACCGAGCGCCACGGTTTCGTGGGATTCAGTTCCCGTACCTTGTATTTTTTTCTCGCCCGCTGTTTTTAACCGTGCTTTGCTAATTTTAGTTCGCGCACATACGCCGGTGTTGTTATTCGTCATCGTTGCCATTACCATGCCCGTTACATGCCGTGTGCCGCCATGCACATATTACGATGCAAACCTGTGGCAGCGAAAGGATATTATTATTGTTTGGCAACTGGGGTGGGTTTTGTTTGTTTGCTAAAAGACGCCACGATCGTGTTGTTGGCAACAGGCAACAAGAACGTTGCGAGTGGCGGTTTTGTTGTTGTTGTTGTTGTTGAAGGTGATAGAGAAGAGACCCTGTATTTATCAAACTGCCAGTGTCTCGCCCATTATCCGACCTGAGGTTTCGGTACTGTCTTTATCGGTTTATTACTTTATCTCGTGCTTTTTTTTTTAGTGTGCTTGCGTATTATCAGTAGCTCCAGTAATGATTGATTTTTTACTTCTATTTCGGTCGGGTTTCATAGTTGAGTATCACGCTTCTTCCCTTATCGTCCCCAAGGTTATCGAGGACCGCACCACCGTTACTAAAAGTACGCAATTTTGCGTAACATTTTTTTTTTACCGACACCGTCACCGTCACCAAGTGTCATTGATTTTTGTTGTTCGTGTTGCGTGTGTGTGTGTGGGTTGGAAATTGATGCATCATCAGTGCATCGTAATGCAGAGTGCCGGTGACAGAGGTAGAGAGTGTGCTTTAAGTAGTGAAGCCACCGCCATGATTCATTAGCACGTGTTTAGTTTGTATGAACATTTGTTTGCTATAAAAGGGATGGATTATAGCTACTTTGTTGTCGTACAGACATAGATTATAGTGTACAGACAGGACTCGTGATACATTATTATAGCAGAATGCTATAATCCGGGAATAATCCGCGCATCTCGCGTTTCTGTGTACTTCAAAACCTGGAACAATATCGTTTATACTTGATAGTTACAGAGTTGACTTCCTTCTTTGCTCTTTAGTTACTTTGCAATTTATGCAACGCTTTGAAAAAAAAAAACATTAATTCAGATTTAAAACAAATGTTTTATTTTTTCATCAAAATGAAAAACATTTTGAACCCTAACCTTCTTTGTTAAAATTGTGCGCTATAAACTAACTTAACTGCCAAATTTCCAAAGAAAACCGCATATGTCCTAATCCGCGTAGAAAAGGAACCGTGCATTTCGGGGGCTTCCTGTACACGAAATCGCAGGTTATCTTCCATGTTGTTCCGTTTTAAAAACCTCTTCTCACAATGCCGACTAAAATACTGAATTCAACACTCTTTGCTTTATAATTTGCATAGCTCTTATAGCTCTGCTATAACTCTATAACTTTTAAGTATAAACGAACTTTTCCTAGATTTGACTTATCCGGATATTGGAGATGCGTGGATCTCCGTGCTCCATTACACTAATATATCTCAGAAACTATCAATTCCTAAAATTTGTCTTCAGTTAAGGGTTCACATCCCTTTTTCATTTTCCATAAAAATCCCCAGTTAGAATTAGTTGGAAATCATTTTTGCATCGCATCGCACAATCGGTTCAAAACTCTCCCCTCCCGAAGAAAAGAATCCATTATCCCGGGGGTATCCTTTTTTTTTTATTCGGTCCCATTTTGTGCTGATTGTGCATCCGCGCTTCTCCACTCATCGTGCGATCAGGTCCTCCGGCGAGCCAGGCAGCACACACAAAACGGTTGCGATTTGTTCGCCCGTTGCACGGATCCCATGCCGATCTGTCCAATTAATTAGAGTTATGGCATTCCATTCGCTTGCCATAAATTCTCATTGCTACGCAAAACGGATCGGGGGGGGGGGGGGGGGGGGGGGGGGTGGCACGCGAGAAGAGTGGGGCGCCTGGTGATGTATGCAACCAAACACACACACACACACACACATAAACGCGCAAGGTCGACACGACAACGGGGGAAATGTTTAGTAGGCGAGTGTTTTGTTGCGAGTTCTGTTTAGCTAAAACGGTGGTTGTTTGGTGGCAAAAGATGCTGCACGGTGCGCTGTGTGCATATTTAAGGTTTTTTGGCTTTGCTTTTCAGTCACCACCCGTTCCACCCGGTGCTCTCTGAAATGAAATGGCCAAATGGAACGGTGGTCCCGCAGCCTGCGCTGAGGGATGATGGAGCATCGCTAAATTAATCTATTCACAGCTTGGTTTGTGCGCTCTGCTCCAAATTCAAGTCCGGGACAGTGAACGAGTTTCGCACCCCACCCGGCACGGGCACTGACTCATACGGACACCCCCTTTTCGGCAAATTACGTCGTCTTTGATGCTTTCGGGTTGCATATGCATGTCTTTATCCACGGAAAAGTGGAATTAAAAAAATAAAATAACATTCCAAAATTAAGGAAGCGAAACCCGAGGGGGAACCTTTGAATGTCCTCGTTTTGGTGCGAGCTGTGCGCGTATATGTGTCTGCCGTCTAGACATTAGAACTCCCATTGACGCTAGGGGGCAGACATTCTGGATGGTGTGATGGACGTGGGAAGGGAAAAAGGGTCACACGAATGTGGGACCGAGGGGGTGTCGACCAATCGTGGGGTTTTGGGTCGTCGCACACAATGCACACAACACAGCCGCACTGAGTTAAATTGTCAATGTCCTAGCGTGTGTGTGGGTGCGTGTGGGAGGAACAGGCCATAACAATAATAAGGACACCAAATCCGGGCGTGGGCAATCTTTGTCTCCCCAATTCATTTAAAATGCCTCGTCCAGCCGATGGGACCGCCGATGGGATTGTTTAGTTTTGGGGTAAGATTGCTGTGGTGGACTATGATAAAGCTAGGAAAGACCTTGGCTTTGAAGGACGACTCGGTGGCGTCAAGAAATTCGCTATACGAGTAGAACCTTTTGCCAAGTGCCTGGATAACATAAGATTGTGCTATAACAATATTGATTGGGTTTGGATAAATTTTGGGATTGTTAGCATTCCATAAACGATCGTGAATGTCGAGTGTCTTCCAGTGTTTGCGGGTGAGCTGCGGATGTACTGTGGTCAGAATAGGAGGATGCACTTAACTTCACCATGTTAAATTGGAATACAGTGCGTTCCAGCGGTTCGTATGCACTCTTAGCTGTGCTATAATTTTCATGCTATAATATTTGATCCCTCTTCAATTTAACAACGTAATTATAGCAACTATAAAAAAATTGTCAGATTGCTTTTAAATTTCTCTTCTTTTCTCATAAATATCATTCTGTTCTTTCTGCCTTAAAACCACTGCATACCACCTTACGGTACGGTACGTGCCATTTGTTTGCCGACAGATGAGTAAGCCACTAGAAAAAGAACATTGAGGGTGCATCGAGGGGCGGCCGGATTTGTTGGATGTTCCTTTTTTTCCCGCTCGCTTCTTAGTATTTTTGGCATCCTTTCGCGCGCGTTAGAAAGTGATCTTATGCCGCGGGTGTGACGCTGCAAGGCGACGGTAGTAGCGGCGACGTCAAGACGCGCCCGGATCGCGCCCCAGTTTGTGTGGTGGTGTGTCGGAAGTGGCGCGCCCCGGGGTATTCGGGTGTAATGTGTGGCGGGTTGCCGAAGGGGATGAAAAATAAATTTTGCTAAGCGCCAGTGAAGCGCCACTGGCTGGTCGTTTGTCGCCGCGACGTCGTGCCTGCGAAACTGGTCGCCGCCCTCTCTCCCCCCATCGCTGTCCGCCGTTCGTTCGTCGTCGTCGTTGTCGAGGGTACCAAATGTATTCGACACCAACATCGTCATAGATTCTTCTGAGTGATGTCCGATGCTTGTAAACCGGGGGTGGGTAGAGTGAGTGTGTGTGGTATGCATGCACAACACCGAACCCGACGGTAGGACGTTCTCGTTACGTGTTGTTTTCTTTTTCGCTGTTAGTTAATTCGGTAAAGTCGAGATTTTCCACCCCCGCACGGCGGTTCCACCCTTGGCACGTTCAACGCCAACGTGCATCATGCCGCTGGCGCTAAAGGATGCTTCTGTTTTTTTTCTCGATTGCTTTTTGTTTTGTCACCCTAGCTATAGACACATTTCGCTAGTAGAAAATTGGCGATCGTACAACCGGCCCCGAGACTCGATGATGTTGATGATGATATGGTGATGGGGTTTTTCGTACGTTACGCTGATCCGGATCACGAGGGCATGAAACTGAGACCGCAAGCGGAAAAGGATAAACGGAAGAGGCAGCAGCAGCAGCAACAGTAATGCAATAAAACCGAACGAATATAATATCGTCGGCGTGGCGGCGGTGTTGTTTCTGCTGCTCTCCATCACTATCACTCTGTGTATGATGAGGTAATAATATCTTAACGGTTCGTCACGTTGCAGATCGGTTTATGGATAAGATGAGCGGATCGGGGGGTTGCTTTCTTTTGCTTTTTCTCTTTTTTTTGTTTTATACCGCAATTTGAAATGTGATCTTCCCGTGGCCGGCATTTTGTTTATTTGACGCATGGATGTTTAATTAGTAAATCGGGTGGGTGGGTGCGTTTATGTAATATTTTACTACCGAAAACAGAATTCATTTCTTCATGCCTCATGGTTTGTAGTTTCAAGTGTATAAGTGTATGAGTTTAATTATTAATTTGCAGTACGAACGAAATGTGGAAAGGAAAGTATTGTTACAAACGTTTATAAGCAATCACGAATGCAGCGTTAAATGATTGGATGCGTTTTGGCACAATTTATTTTTTTTGCAGTTTATCGCAATTGCGAATACACTGTTGTATTAATCATTTAAGTAAATGGGTAAAAATATTTATAAGCTTATCATAAGGTTAAACCAGATATTTGAAACCCATACCAAATTAGGATTTGGTATTGATTATTTTTTATAAATTATTTCTTTCAAAATGTCTCTCGAAATACTAATTACAATTACTCGAGTAGTTACACGCGTTGCGGCTGAGCTCTTTATCGGCAAAGTATAAACAGTATTACATCCGTATGGCTGTCAATTATGGTTGTAACGGGGATTATTTTGGCATTTCAAGTAGTAAAATCTGATGCCATACCAATTAGTCATTCGTTTACCAACTATTAACATACATCCTGTTAGTGATATTCATACTAAAAGTCATAATGTTATCGGATACCTACCATTTGGACGCAGATAACTTTGTATTTCACGAGATCATAGTAAAATTCATCTATATTCATTCTAAAAAGATATTTATTTTTACTTTCGGTTTGGTTTTTATAATCAAACACCAGAATTTTCTTTATTCATATGCATGTGAACGTTACGCCTCGAATCAAATGTTTGCTATAAAAATGCGCCATACACTGCTGTAATGATAAAATAACAGAGAATATTTTTCAGAGGTGAAATTACAGATAGTATCAGATGAGTTTAGAGCTTCTACAGAACGCATAGTATCACGAGAAGTACATTTTATTATTAAAATATATAAATTTCATCTTTCTAAAATAGCACTTGAAGTATAATCGTCAATTTGATGATATTATAGCCATAATTGAGTTACTTACACTTGCCATAAAATAAAAATATTTTTATGAGATCTAAATCTTGTACTAGATGGTAAAATTCACTATGTAAAAGGCAATTTAAACCCAATAAACTGCCATTGGGTTAAAGGGATCTCCTGCAAGACTATAAAACAACTTTATACTATCTCCACCCCACGATCTTGCACACGTTCACCTGGCTAACATTAGAAATTATTTTTTGTTCGTAAATTTTGCACCTTTTTCCCTTTAGAGCTTGTGTGGAATTCCTACCCTTGGTTTATCCTTCAATGGATGGGAGACGGTTTGGTTTGTTTATCCCATACCACCCACCGAACCACCGGTGTGCTTCTACCCGCGCTCTGGTTCGGTTCGTTTATTTAATTTCCTCCGCACTAGCACTAGTCACTTTCCGGCTTGGAATGGAACGGCAGCCAGACACTCACAGCTCTACCGAATTATGATGATATGTGCCGCTCCCGGGTCTGCGTCCACCCGGCCGCGTCTTCGTATATTTCTTTTTTGTTTGCGTATCACACACCGATCTCTGCCACTAGCGCTTCAACCTGTCTGTGTGTCCGGCTGGGATTTTTGCGTACATGTTTTTTTTTCTCCTTTCTGCTACTACCACTACCTCTCGTTGAGTGAGTATCGTTAGCAGTGACCGGTTGGGGAGGTTCGTTCCGGAGCGACCAAGTTCGTGACGGTATGTTGGCCGCGAATTGCTGGGGTGATCAGTTGTGTTGAACGGTTTATTATTTTTTTTTCGGCGACCGCTCAAAATCGGCCCGTTCTTCGGCGTGTGTTTCGGTGTTAATGCTAACGGAAAATAACCCCCTTTCGGTGTGACGGTCTGCTAAATGCTTGGACCGCTGTCCGGTACATGTGCGTGTGCAATGCCGTGCCAAAAAAAAAAATAAAATAGACGCACACCCGTTAAATAGTTTCCTTCAAACCTCCGGTTGGGGGGAGGGGCCGTGGACGGGGTGAGCACAGAAGGAAAGCTAAACATCATGCCTTTTTACTCCTTCCTCAAGCTTTGCAGTGGGATGTTGTTGGAGCACTATGGTTGAAACAATACGCTTAGAAACCGCGCAAACTAATGCATATCGCTTCGTTACAACGATGCACAAAATTAACGTCTCGGGTCAGGCCCGTTTTGGCAATAAGTGTATTATATTTACACTTAAAGTGGGTGGTTATTTTTTAAGTATTATTTTATTTTCATTCACAAGAAATGCAGTGTTTCGCTTATTTAATTGAGCCCGTTTCGCTTTGTTGATAATCGACAGGAATAAAATAGGTTGTTCTGTTATAGCAATTGAACGAAAAAATGTTATTTTATTGTAGGTTAATGTTAATGAGTCAAATAAAATACACAGTGGTGGTCACTGCAATATGGTCAGCGTATAATACGCCATATTTTTGGTTTTTTTTTTGGGTTATGTTTTGTACTCAGTGGCCAGTTTAACATTTATTGATTAACATTATTATTACATCTAACACATATTCCAATGTCTGCCTTCTTGGCTCAACAATGATTACTAAAACTATAACCTATCGCAAACTTAAAGCTGGAACAGGAATACAAATTACCATGAACTGGACTTAAGATCATAATGAGTTAAACTAAAGATCACCTAATATAGGGGTAGATCACGGTCTAAGCCAGTTTTTTTGTATGCGTTTTGACGTTTCCAGGCTTATCCGCTTACAGCTCGCCATACAAATGGCAAGCCAAGTTAAGCCTAGGAAAGAAGGATTAGATTGGTTTCTCAATGAAAGTACCCAAGTACCCAAAACCCAAACTCGACAAATGTCAAAATAAAGAATGTTGCTAGCTGGTCTGAGCCAGGTTAGGCCATGTTTCCCGTGTGCAAAAAAGGTAAACAATTTTTTTTTAACGAAAACAACTAAAAAAAGATTATTTTAATAATCAGACTTGTATACTATTTCATTGCATTGAAATTAAAATTAAATTACTAAACTTAAATCGATTTTCCTCAAATTGTAGTTTACAAAAATGATCCCTTGTGTCATTATTTATGTCAAAATGCTATGTCCTTTACGAATCTGTACAGAATGATACAGCCCGGTATCTGGATTATTTGACAGGTACAGGCTTAAAGCTTAAGCTTTCTAACTTTTGGGATGATCTACCCCATAAATAGACGCTATGTGGTATGGGCTTTAACATTTGACATTTTATTGATAATTATTAATCTTATATAAGTAACTATAAATATATGATGGACTTCAATGATCATGATATAACTTTTGCTCTATTTTGTTCGTAGAATGAATTTGTCTTTTATAAAATGCTGTTGATCTTGTTGAAATAATCGATAAAACTTAACCTACAATAACATTTTGTTCTGAATTATTAATTTGCTCTTTATCAGTAATATTTTACTAAAAAAAACACATAAAAATTCAAATATCGCTTAATTGTTAACAGTGATGTTTAGTTGCTTATTACCTTTTATATTCAACCTGAAGTACCTGAACCACCTGAAGTACCTTTTCACCTGAAGTACTATTTCCCTATATTTACCAACACTTTTTCACATTGCGGATGTTAGATTTCTTTTTTTTTATATGTAAAAGAAAGGTTCAAAAAAATAATATAATGTAATGCTTTTGTCAAAATGTATTAAGTTGAAAGCTGGACTTATTTTAATGACCACCACTGTATTTTCAAGGGTTTATAAGTTTTTGCTTAAAAATTAATACAAATTATTTGAACGATTGAACAATACAACCAGCTTAATCAATCACGCACCCGGGTATGTTTTATTATGCTTAACAAAAATATTAATTAATGCCACCGATCCTTCAAAAAACAAATTTGATCTCCCTTTTGGTGGAATGTGGTGGCGCTAAGCAGTAGATTGCATTAATGATCTACTTAGAAAATCAAATCATAAAACGAGCGACATATAAGCGCGTTGAAAACATTCATTTACTCCATTACCCTATATCCCATTATGTGCTGTCGCACATGCGATGTGTCGCTGTCGCACATGTGTTTCGACCACTTGCGATCGTTGAGAGATAAACATAACGAAGCAAAAATAAAAAAAAAAACAACTCTCGCGAAAGAATTCCTAGTGAGAAAAGGCTAAGCACACGATACAAAAACAAAAACCCTCTCTTTAACGATCGAAACACAAATCCACTTCGCACTAGTAAAGCTGCTGCTGTGTTGCGTGAAGAGATTTGCGAGATTAAACGCGTTTTCCACCGTTGTTACCGCCAGTATCGGGCCCCCGTACCGCACGCTTGCTGCATGCGTTATTATTATTTTTGTTTGCGCGCGATTCGTTTCTATTTCCCCGTTTTCCGTTTCGGTTTGATCCTTTGCGCTCGTTCGCACAATTTACGGCCATCGCCCAATCAGCGCCACCGCCTAATGCCGATCCGATCTTGATTTGCGGCCGCAACGATCGTCCGCAGCAAAGCAAACGAACGGTGTGTGGTGTGGTCGAATGAGGCATGCGATAGCCATGCGATGTATAAATCACCCGCCGAAGAAATGGACGGAGAAAGGGCAGGTGAAGTGAAAAATATAGAAATACAAAGAGCGAGGGGGTGAAACATACACATTGGGAAGTAGAATGCCAACTTTCAACTCCCTCGGGTGGGAAAACGAAACCGAAGTTCCTCAAGGAAGAAGCCAAAAACAACCAACGTTCGATTATGCGCGAAACATTTGAGAGGCATGATTCAGATATGGCAGCATGGCGCAGGGCGCACATGATCAACTGTGGACGCCGGTCAGGTCTCGGTTGTCTTCATTTCCCGTACCAGATCCCTTTTACACCTTTTACACCTGCACCACTACCCTCGCCATGACCACCAGGGGCTTTTCGGCATTCGGTGTGTCTTGACGCATTGGTGTTCGGTTCGGTTCGGTTTTGACGGTGAAGATGATTCATTATTGAGGCAACGGTATTGGAATGCGTAGAATGGAGCTTTCAGCAGTGTGTGCATAATCGGCATTTCACCAGTGTAACAGCGCGGTCATTCTCGATATGATTTATTGCTCTATTTATCTTGCTTTCGAAGCTTGTGGGATAATTTCCATATCGTTTTAAGGCTAGAAACATCACTACTGGTGGTTGTTTTTATCTTTTGAGCTTTGAAGACAGTTGCTAAAATATTTCTCATTAGTGCGCCACTATTGTTTGCCCGTCATAAAAATTCCTTCACCCCCCGGCTGACTAGCTGCAACGTATTGAAAAGGGCAAATTGCATTGTCCTTCAAATTTGATGTTCCGTTCCATCTCATAGCAGACGTCAACCACAGCGCTGATAGTCCTTGAAGTAGTTGACGAACGTTTCTCAGCCACACAAAAAAGAGTGACACAGAAATGTGATGAAGAGATGAGAAAAAAATGAATTATTCCACAAGACCACACACCGTGCACCGTGCGCGTTTGTAAGATTGTCCCGCGAGGAAGGAACGAGACAGCCCGAAAGGAAAATGGTCCAATGGCCACCAAAAAAAAAAAAACGACCGTTCGAAATAATGTCTTAACTGTCCGCGGCCAGCTCAACGCGCATAATCTCGGTCCGCTTTGTTTTTGATTCGATTTTATTTGTTCCTTTACATCTTCCTCTCCTAGAGACGCGAGAGCGATGCATAAGCAGCAACAAAAAAAGGCGAAAATTGGTGCAAAAAAACGGCACCAAAAAGATGCATTTGTGCTGTGGAGGGGGGGGGGGGGGGGGGGAGGTACTCTGGTCAAATGATTGCAAACATACAATTAGCAATTTGATTCATTTGATTTCATGCTGTTGTTTTTTGTTTTGTTGTTGGCTACCCTCATGTTCCCAGCTTGGGACGGGGTGTGACCCTTTACGGCTTGGTCATTATCATTGTTTTTGGGGTTTATTTTTCTATCAAACGAATTAATGCGCTTCAACATTTTAAGCTTTGGTTTGATGTTGTTATAAAGAATTTGAGTTATTTCCAGTGTTTTTTTTTGAGGTTGAGGACATGTGTCAGAATTGGGGCGCTACCTCTCCCGCTTAATGTCACATTTAATGGCGGGTTTTACAGGGTTTTCATCGATTCTTTTAGACATGATCGTTGATTTTTTAGGCAACTACGACCGTAACAATGGGACAGATCATACTAAAAGTTACATAGCTTAAGCTTTTACCCTGTACCTGTCAATAATGGAGGTACCGTGCTGTATAATTGTTAAGATCCGTGAATCATTTTTGCGGAATTAAAATGTGAGGAATATCGATTAAAGTGTAAAAAATAAAGTTTGATTCATTTGAAACAATGTATTAATCAAATTATCAAAAAATCCTTTTTCAGTTGTTTTCATTAAAAAAAATTAGTTTACATTTTCCGCACACCGGAAACATGGAAAATCTGATTCAGATCAGCTAGCAAAATTATTTTTTTTTGTACATTTGTAGAGCATCGGTTAGCTGCTTTCATTACGAAACCAGTCTAATCCTTTTTTCTTGGCTTAATTTGGCTTGTCATTCGACGGCGGATAAGCATGGAAACGTCAAAACGCACATAAAAAAAACTGGCTTTGAGTATGATTCCGCCCAATGATGGTTAGTTCTCATGCACAAATACCCGAAACTATAGTCTTACGATATAGCATCATGATAAGAAATGTACTGGGACGATTGCTATAAACAGAAAAGTATTCTCATAAAGTTATATCCAAGATGTCCAAGTCGACTTCTTATGCTCAATTTCTTATCGTTATAATCCACGGGATAATCCACTCGTTAACGGATAATTCAGTTGTCCGTCAAACACAGGCCCATATCGAAATGGATGTTGATGAAGATGAAATGGATCCGATATTTACCTATAATCGACTCTTTCAGAAAGGTTATAACAAGCTTTTAAAGTTCGAAAATCAAGATTTTATTGGAGACAACTAGAATATGTCTGGAGATCCTTGGAGATTCTGGAATTTCTCGGAACTATCTGGAACTCTGCCAACTTTTGTTGAAATCGCTTCAGTTTAAAGCCATTCGACTGATACGCTCTTTGCAATCACATAAATTAAAAATGATTCGATAATTTTGTACATAATTTATACTTGATATATACGACGGTATTGTTGACATGATAGTTAAATGTTATGCACACTGTTGTCTGACAATATATACAAATTTCATCAGACAACATCAGATCATGCCATCTTCTAACCATTTGGATGTCTTTCAACACTTCTATAGCTTTGTGGTAAAAATGTCTATAAAACCCTGTAATGTTTGGCTATGCGAAAATTGATTTATAGACCTTTATCAACGATTTCTTTTGAGGTTAGACAAAAAAATATTGCATGTAAAAAATGGTTGTCGCGAATCTGTTCCATGATAACGTGATTTATTGTTGCACTGTTTTGCAATGCACCCAATTTTTTTTTGTCTCGATCGTTCCGACATTTTAGAACCACTGCTATGGATGGACACATGATTATCAAAACCTTCTCCTGCTACCCGTAGCGCATGATGTGTGTACCATGTGGTTCTTGGTGTAAATATAAAGCCCCCCCCTCCCCCCTCCTCCCCCTCCCTTTATAAATGGCACATTATTGACCGGTGGTTTATTTAACGTTTATGCCGGTCGGGACGTGAAGGCCCAAGCGTGTGTCTGTGTTTCAACGACGGCCGAATGAATTGGCGCGACACCAGTCTCGTTCATTTTGCGACTTCATCCGCCGAGGTGGTTTTTTTTTTGTCTTCTTTTGGGACGGATGTCTCGGCGCCGGTATTTATTTTTTTTTGTTTCTGGCCATTTTAGGAAGCCCTTCTGTCCCGAATGTTTTGTGGGATATTGAACAACAAGACAGGAAAAAAGAGAAACAGATTATACGTAACATTGGGTTTCGAAGTAATCTATGGTTAGACGGAAATGACCCGCAAAGAGTAAGAGCACTTTGTTGAATATTGGTAGCAAATGATATAAGAATAGTACAAGTTTAATTTTCATTACTTAAGAATATATTTTTTAATTGATAAAATCTTTATTTACGCGCACTTTTTACTTGTTTTGTTGACCATTTAACATAAACTGCAGAGCCACTTGGCATTCATATCTGGGGTTTGCTCATGGTTTGTATATTTATCTCGCTCAAACGGTCCAATTGCCAATCACCATTCGTAAAAATGTAAAAAAAACTCAGTTGAATAACCCACGAGAACTGAGTCACACCCAACGCTCTTTTAAGGACAAGAAGCATCTGAAGTGCGGCATTTATGCTCAATTGCATTACTACAAATCAATTCAAATTCAAACCACCCAACCCGTTGATCGACTGATTAAAATTAAATATCAAATTATGAAATTCAATGTGGCAATACTTTTGTTTAGTTAATTGGAAATAACGATGGGACGTATCGTAACGCCAATGCTAAACAATTTGCAGTGATTGTTATAATTGATTTTCATTTTAAAATCTGATATGCGGCCGATAATACTTTCATAGGCATGCCATTTCCTAGTACACCGATGCATCGCCGAGCGGTACGGAAATGGAGCCATGAAACAACGAAAACCTTCACTCGCTCGCCGGCCACCACCACCCACACGGCAAGCATTGGGTGGGTACGCGTGAGAAAGCACACCGGGGGGCCACCAAATGAAATTAAAATTATCATTAGCGCCGGCTGTTGGCTGTGGAACGAGAGGGAGGCAGATGCAGGGTGAAGGTTGGGCAAACTACCCCCTCCTCCCCAAGCGGTCGTTGATCGAATCGGCCACGCAAATCAGGAGGAAGTCTGATTGGGCATGCACTCGAGTGGTTTTCCGATTTGATAAGTATGCAGAACTGCCCGGTGGGTGTTGCACGGGATGCAAGAGTGCTCGAATAGGCTTTAAAACAACAACAAAAGGTCATACGCATTGAATGTGATTTTCATCTATCTGAATGATTGATACGTTTGCCGCGTCTCTGTCTCTGTGCTGTTCCATTACTGTTACGCAGGTTAGTGGCTAATTTAAATGCATCTGCTTTGCTGCCAGTTTCCGCCTCACAAACGTATGTCTGACCATTCCGTACACTCATCAATTCACGCATAATAAATCAAAATCGCAACATGAATTGGCGGATTGCATGTGGCGATGGATTCGACTATTAAGGCAGCGCCGTACATAGCGGCTTCCCTAAGGGCTGTAGTGACGTAAAAATGCTCCGCCTAATGTGGCGAGTTCAATGCCGTGTTTTGTTGTTTGTCGAGATTCATCATCACCTCGAATTAGCATTTGCTAGCAAACATACCTGACCCTTTTCATGAACCGTTATGTTTTTTTTTTGTTCAACCCCCAAAGAATCTCGATTCAGCCTGTAACTGTCGGGTTTGATGGCTTTGCTCTTGATTATCCGGTGCTGTGTCCGGCCATGTAATCATCTAGCGCGAATGCGGTAAATATTGTTGAACTCTCATTGTTAGCGTATCGTTGAATGGGTATGAAAATAAAGATCATTATTTTGGAAATCTACATCGCACTCAAACGTTTAACAGCAAGTTCATTCGTTTTTGACACCAGGTCCCGCTTTCCTTTTGACACGCGTGAAGGCTTTCGACTCTGTGGTTGAAATGTTCAAAATTTGTTTTTTTTGTCCAAAAAGAAGAGTTTTTGTTTATTAAATTGTGAAAGATATCATTGAGGAACTGGAGATGACATTATTTGTCGATAGTTCTTCATATGTTTGACTGGAAATTGCAATAAAATTAACAGCATTAGTTATCAACCCTGTGAATAGTCCGTGAATTTAAGTAGAAACTCCAAGAATGCAGCTAACATGAGAACTTCTGCTTCAAGAAAAACACTCCGGTGCAGTGAGTTCCGACCGATGTGAAGTATATTGACCAAATAGTAGGGTCTCTCCTGCTACTACTCTTACTTACTTTCTTCTTTATTTTCCAATAGCTGGCTAAATAATCCTGTATATGCAGAAACACTTCAAATAGGATTTGATACCGAACTTGCCGTGCGAAAAATCCCCGCCATTATCTTTATGCTACTGAGCCTTTTAGAGTACGATGAGGCTAGTGATGGTAAAAGTAAAAACGACATCGGTTTTAAAATCTGAAACAAGATTGATACGGATTGACATATTTCATAAATTCAGATTAGTTTAGTTAGAAAAGGATGAAGATAAAGGATTAAGTGTAGTAATGGAAATTTATGTTTAGAAAAGTATAAAAATTTGGAAACTTTGTGATTCATTTTTTTCTTTTTTATAATTATAACAGGTAAATCTTGGTGATTCATTAAGTAAAATTTTATTGTACATGGTACAAATTATTGATCAAATTTATCTCAGAACAAATAATTGTTCTTAAATGATGTAAATTGAAGTCGATGTTAGGAAATCAATACCAACTGTAAAAAAATGATACAATAGTTAAGATTGTCATAAAGTTTATACCAGCATGTCTCAAAGCAAGTATGCAAAATAGTAATCTGAATAGCAAATTAGGTACTTTTTGAATTAGAAACACAAAAAAAAGTCAAAACTTTGCAATTTTGGAGAATTAGAGTTGCTCGCAAATATTTGAAGGAATCCTAACAAAAAGAAGAAGAGATATCTTAATATTGCGAGTTGAAACTTATCGTTTATTACTTCATAGGACAGCATTTTTATCTATCTTTTTGACTTCTTTTATTGCCAAAACCTAGCTATAGTACATGTAATTGCCCACTTTGTACAAAATACTCCGTTATAAATCTTAAAATCGTCAGCAAAAGGAGAAAGAAGGTTTTACACTTCTTGACGAAAACCAAACCAAAGTTGATAACAATGTATTGGGAAAATATAAAATGTTGCAAAATATCGTATCGTTCAAAACCGTACACTCCATGCATTGACGGGACACAGACGTTCAGTATGTACACTCATCCACTCATATACAAATCCCCGTCCAGAGGCAGTAAAGTGCCAAACGCACTACCCTCTGGTACATCGCAAAGGGTGAAATTGGTTTACCGCACCGAAGAACCACAACGAATTCGCACTGAACTGATCCCTCCCCTTCCCTCCCCCAACCCACCGTGCATTCTGCATTCGATTGTGCGGATAGCGAGATATGGTGTTGGGGCGGATTAAATTTGCAAAAAAACATCGCCCCTAAATAAGTAGTCCATCCCGGGGATCTGTTTTAGGTCACTGTGGAGGGCTTAAAGGTGCCCCGGGCATGGAAGGGGATGGGCGTGTTTGTGCGGGTCTTTGGATGGGTTTATGTATATATTATTATCCACCTGAAATCGCTCGGAATCGTTACACTTGCTGCTCGGTAGCGCCAGACATACACACCGACACCGGTGCCAGTAGGTCAGACGTGCCGTTTAGTAGATGGGTGAGTTTGAAAGTTTTCCAGCAAAAACACCCCTGCTTTATTCGGGGGGTAGTTTTGTTGGGATGTCTGGGATAGAGCTGGTGGAGAGACCGCGAAGGGAAGGAATATTTAACGAACCGTAGTGGAGCATGAATGTATGCACACACCTCCCATCCCCACCATCTTCAATGCGGATCCCGGGGGCACACCACTTTAACATGACATCTCATCCCACTTGACGCACTGCAGCACATCGGTTTCGGCACTGTCCAAGAATGGTGGCACCCTCCAGAAGAGATGTCTCTCTCTCTTCATGGTCCACATACACACACACACACGCGCCGGTTGGTGGAGGACTTTCTGGCTTTACATTGTCCCCTTATGCTTCACAGCGCCGGCAACGGTTGGCTGATACTGTACCGTTCCGTACAGGACTGGATCCCGCCATTCGGGTGCGCGCTCGTTCTGCACGGACGACTCTTTGTGCAGCATTCGGCGATTGATACCATTGCTCCCATTTTCTATCTGCTCCCTTACAGAAAAGTACACACAAAAGCGCATAGCAAATGCAAACGGAAGGTGCATAATATATGGCGGGCAGTGTCTCTGGGAGAACCGACCGGGTGAGAGTCGGTTTGTCATACGTGTGTGCCTCTTGGGATTCCTTTTCAATTTCGATGCTCTGGTTATAATAGCGATTGTGGCAGGAGATGCTGTTCATCCACACCCTGGGTATGCTCAGCAGAACTGAAAGAAGATCGTTTCTTTGGGAGGGAACTTTTGGCATTTTCCACTCTCCGGTGGTGAGAAGCTTTGAGGGATTTGTGTGGTGGCACTTAATTAACTTTCGCTTTCTTTTTGCTGCTCTAAACTTGGGAGCTTTGGCCAAATTAATAGCCCTTTGTCATGGTGTCTCTGCACCCTAGCGGTGGAGCGAACTTGTACGTGTGTGAAGTTGTGCGAGAAAAACCGAATTCCTACAAGTGCTGCTTGCAACATTTTCCATCACATTCCGGTTCGGTCTTCATTTTTATGTGGTTTCTTTATCGTTGAATTGTTTCGCCCACGGTAGGGTGGTTCTATGTGCCGTAAAACGCGTGAGAAAGGAAGTTTTGGGGGAGAAAGAATGTATGAAAGTGATAATGAATAATGCTTTATGCTGCTGTTACCTCATAGGGTTCATTGGTTTTATGTTACACTCAAGGCATTATGTTTAGCGCAATATTTCCATAATGTGCATGATTATTGTATCGAAGTTGAGCATCAGATGCTTAAGTCTTTATGTAATAATCAACTGTACAGCGTAACGTCGTTATCTCTGAACTGGATGTTGGTGTATCCAAGTTGTTCGAAAGGACAGCATCAAACTCCATATTTGACGTACGAACTTCAATACTGATCAATACGGCAAATAGCAAAGACTTCAACCATGAATGATACGAACAAGATTAATCAAATATACCATAAAATATGCAATAATATGTAACAATTTAAGCAAAAGCTTCTTTTATCCGCGCTATCCACCTATTTGTCGATAAAGTACCGATAAGGATGGGGAAATCACTCTTTTCTGTGATTTGAATCTGAGTAAAAAAATGGATTTAGGATTTGCAACCTTGACTCACTCTTTTGAGTTTCATTAAAATTATATTACACTGCACTGAATGCTTAATGAATAAGGATGAGTAATATTCAAAATAAGTGATAAAACACTTTTACTCACTCATGAGTGAGTTACTAGTCGGCACAGAGAGTGAGTGAGGGCATACAAAATTCTTCGTGCTGAGTAATATTCAATGACTCACTCGTAAGTGTCAACTCACTCACTCTCATTCAGTGGGCACATCTCTCATGATGAAGTATGCAGCATCGTAGTGCTGTACTCAATTGAATGTTTTGAGAAGAATCACTCAAATTAATCTTCAATCAAATGTTAATTCAAATCGTGAGTCGACTGAGACATGAGTAAACAAATTTATCTTTGTAGATTAATGAAACTAATCATGCATTAATCTTTGAAGAGTTATGCATCTCATGATTGATATTGTTTAATTATATTCGTTTGTAACGATTATATCGACCGAAACGTTCTATTTCTTTCCAGTTAATAATTCGTTTATCAATAAAAGTTGCCAAACAAGTGGAATATTGTTCCTGATTTAATTAATATTAAGAGATTAATGAATCTTCCTAATAGAGATTTAGCGTCATTAATTCAGTTAAGATTCAAATTCATTCTGATTTATGAATTTGAGTCAAATACATCCAACACTACAACAAAAACTTCAAACAATTCGTTACACGTTACAAAAAATGTGTCACCATCAAACGACCGATCGTCTATTCGTTTCGCTCCCGAACCTTTTGTACCCTGGCAATTCGGTCCCTGTTTTGTAACATGTGCAGCAGGAAATGTAACAAGCATTATTATGTAATGTAATGCCTCGATGCAGCCACTGAATGCCCGAAGCAATCATTGTCCATTAATAGAAACGAATTAGGCTCATATCAAACGACGCATCAGAAGCAACCAGACCGCCCCGGTTCGGAGGGAATCGTGCCCGGCTCGTGCGGCTTCCGCGTACGTGCCTTTAGTTGTCCAGCGGAACGCTAGTGACGTCGCGCGTAGAGACACTCTTTAGTGACAACATTTGCCGTTTTGTTTTCTCTTCCGGACCCACGTTCCACGGGCGGGACGGGGCAGCTCTGGACGGCCGAGTTAACAGTGGCAATTGACAATCGACTTGCACGGTTAATTTGGGCCACAACAGCAACACGATGCGCCTCGCCAACCATCGTCATACAGACTGGGGGCTGCGGGCTGAGTGTGTGCGAGTGAGCCGAACGAACCGTTACCGTCTTCAAGTAGCCTAACGCACCTCACCCGTTGGTGTGTTTTCTGCCTGGGTTGTTCTTGGGCGCGATGCTTCGGGAAGCGAATGGCTGGGCCCGGCACGGGGCTGCTATCGAGTCTCAGTTGTCTGATGGGCGTATCTTGTTGGAACATATTGCATTCTATTAACCGAGCGCAACTACACGAGGCAGTTTTTGATTGTTTTATTGCTGCTAACTGTCACGCATTCCGGCGCCGCTATTACACGCCACACGGAAGAGCACCATCAAGGCTCGCACTTGTTTACCAATGGTTCCAGCAAATTTATTGTTTTCATGCAAACGTAGCTCCGCTTTAGTATCTTTAGCGCAAACTGAACGAATTAATTAACTAACTTTTTTTGTTGGTATTCTTCCCAAAACACAGGACTGCCCGATCCGTTCGCCAAAATTCTCGTGGAAGGTACGACCCAGGAGTACACGACAGAAATCTGCAAAGCATCGATTGATCCGCGCTGGAACTCACACTACGATCTGTTCCTCGGGAAGAACGATAACATCATCATTTCGATCTACAACCATCGGAAGCTGCACAAACGGCAAGCCTTTCTCGGCTGTGTGCGGATTGTGGCCTCCGGCATTCAGCTTCTGCGTGATACGGGATGTAAGTATTGCGATGCTTGACATCGTCATGGTAGATAAGAATATAAAGTTTACCAGCGTCAGGGAAGTTGTTAAGAAATTTACGGCAATGTCAAAGATCAAAGGTGTAAACTATAATCGTCATCAAAATGATGGGGTGGAGTGTGATGTGACGATGAAAAAGGCATCATTAACATTCTGCAAGATTCTTTAATTATCTAAAGCTATATGTTTTGCGTGGAAAGATTCTTCAGACCTTTTTCTCTATATTAGTACCAGTTTAGTAGTGAAACGACTGACGTCCCCGATAGAAGAATATACTTCTGAAATGTAACATTTTTATACTTGACCCCAAAATCTTGAAGGATTTGCTTCTACAAGCACGATGAATAATTGAAGCTCCACACTTGTATGAGGGAAGTTGCTTCTTTTGTTCCAGTCGAGATTTGAACCCAACCCTGGAGTGGCGTGATGCTTTGTCTTTACCGTTTCTGCTATTTGATGGATCTTCTGCTGATCTCTTATTAGTAGACCAGATTCCAATATTTCGACAATTTCCTATGGATTAAATTTCCTTTTAAATTTATTTCCTTTAATGCATATTATCATTCTGTCCTTTGTAAATCCTTTTCTAAATTTCTTTTTGTTTACTTAAACATTTCGTTTCCTCTTTCTTCTTCTGTTGCATCAAGATAGCATTAAATGGCAACGCTTGAAATGTGTTAGTGAAAAGCGCGATTTAGATGCACTTGCAAGTGCCGGTTAGCGGCGTTGATGGGTGCTTAGACGGCCCAGCCAGATAAAAGCATCGAGTGAAAACGCAAAACCCCGCGCGGTTGCATTATGATTGCAACCACGCATACGGGGCACGTAAAAGCAACGACGCCAGGCATCGCACATTCCACCAAAACCGATGCGCGCCGGGCGCGATTCGGTGCTCTCCCATTCGTACAAAAGGGCATCCTCTTACGATGGAAAGTGGCGCACTTAGGAGAGGGCTGCTCCAGTGCCGGTAAAGTGTCCCCTTACCCTGCCCGCTTGCCACATTGCAATGTGCAGTGGCGCGAGCAAGCAAAGAGACGCGCCCAACAGGGCTCAGTCAAAGTGCACTTGAGGAGAAAGAAGGCACATCGTTAAGGTGTCTTGCATGTGTCGTGCATCGTAAGGAGGGTTTTTTTTTTGCAAGAAGAATGGGAAACTGTTAGAAACAGTGCGTTCCAGGCTGCGCTGTGTGTCGTGTTTGCCAACGGCCTTGAATGCAACGATCACACCGACGAAGTTGGAATGGTGGAAGCTGTTGGGGAGGGGATTGTTGTCTGTCTTGTTCCCCGGGAAAGTGGGCCAAATTCAATGCCCAAATAATGGTTGCACCGCATTTCCCATGGCTCATGTTCCCAGTAGCAGATAAAATGGATTCGATCCTACTGCCAATGGGTGTTTTGAGCGCCAGCGTGACGATGTGTCAACCCATCCGCTGGCCGAAGCCGACGTACACACAACGGCGGAACGGAGCGTCACCATCACCTCCACGGGCAATCCCCGGGAAGGTTCAGCATATATTTACTACGAAATGATCGCAATAACCCTGTGAAGCAATTTGCTAGTGGCGAATCGAGCTAGTGGCCCGATGCCTTGTGTGTCGCGTTGTAGTGAACAAAAAGGAAAAAAAAAGAAGGTGCTATAAATTAATTAATTCTGGTCCGCTTTTCTGACAGCTGAGATTATGATGAGCATCATCATCATCAGCAGCAGCATCAGCAGCGCACAATCTTCTAGCGGTTCGGTGTGAAAGTGCTGTTGTCCAACAGGCCATAGACGCCCTCACACGGTCATAAAAGACCGAGGCTAAATGGTGGAGCAACAGTGGTGTCGAAATGATTCCACGATAAAACTAAAAGGGCAAGAAGAATGTTGCCAAGCCAACGGGCTAATGAGGAACAGTTGAATAGTCCAGATTACGGAAGATGTAAACTTTAATAGTTGAAGAATTTTTACCCAAAAAAGTGGTGTGCAAGACGCTGGAAGCTGCGTTTTCTAATTTAAAGCTCTTTTGTGCACCTGAAGGATGCTGATGAGGTGCGCAGTACGCAAGAGTTGCCTTGGGCACATTTTGCACAATACTGTATTTACTACTCATTAGCGGGCTGGCTAGCATTTAAACATCACTAATTGGACCCAGAGCAACGGCGGAAGATGTTTGCTTTTACATTTGCCCATTTTTTCTTATCCAGTCTTCTCTTTCTGTCGAAATAAAGCAGGGAGTCTCCCTTAGCGTGAAGCGTGAATTTATGCAGCCACAATGATGCTGCGCTGGTTTTAACGTTCATCCAATTAATCTCTCGTCTTTTCGCGTGTTTCATTGTAGATCAACGGTTGGAGCTGGTGAAACGTTCGCAGGATGATCCGGATCCGGTCAAGGGGCAGATCATTGTGTCGCTAATGTCGCGCGACAGCGCCACCGGTGGTAATCCGCTCGCAATCGTTAGCCCGGCCGGGGACGTACGGGTGCCGGACGATGATGATGCGACGGACGACACGCTCATCGTCGAGCAGCAGTTGCCCCAGGGCTGGGAAGAACGTTCGACACAGAATGGCCGCACGTACTATGTGAACCATTACACCAAAACCACGCAATGGCCACGGCCAACCGAACCGGCCGGTCCGCTCGGCCGTCAGACGGCAAACAATGCTGCCACACCCCTGGCCGTCAATGGGAACGTGAACGGTGGGGGCGGCGGCCTACCTGCGCAACAGCAGCACATTCTCGGCAGTCCGACCAACACGCCGGCTAATGGGGTCGGTGAGGAACCGGGCTGTCCCACGATACCGGCCGGTCCGTCCAAGTCAGCCACCAACAACAGCATCAATAGTATTCAGTCGAACGATTCCGGTAGCCGGCGGCATTCGGCCGAAATACTGGTCAGCTCGAACAATAAGGAAAACTGCATCAACCAGCAACACCATCAGCAGCAGCATAATGGGAAGGACCATTCGCAGCGCAACGGAGGCAAAGATGTGGACGGTAACGGTGTGCGGGAGGGGTTGGTAAATGGTAACGGTGGTGGTACGCCCGCCCACAACAGGCACCGAAATGATGCGAAAAGCCCGGTTCGCATACAGGACGAGTCGATTCTGATCACGCCGAGCTCCTCCAATACGAGCCCGCTGAGTGAAATTAATAGTCCGATAACGTCACCGAAGCAGCAGGACGTTTCGCCCCGTTCTGGTAACGGTGGAAGGTAAGAACGGAATGTTCCGTCCTATTGAATGCATTTTAACGCATTCTCTTCGTTTTTTTCTCTCTCTTTTTCTCCAGGGAACCGCAACAAGTCACCGGAGTAACGAACGCCATCGGAGCGCTTGCGATCGACACACCGAGCGCGGTTCGGTCGCCTACCGGCACGAATGCAACCACCGGTGGACAGTGTGTGGTGGTGGTGAACGGTAGTGGTGGTGGTGTTACTAACTTCAGCAGCCCCAACCATCAACATTCGCGCAGCGGTGGTGATTCGAGTGTACCCGGTGGAGGTGGACAAACCCATCCAGCAGCAAAACCCACGGTGCCTTCGTACTTGCCGCTGAATGCGAGCAACAACACCAATGGAGGAACCAACAATAGTACATCCAACGGTGTTAGCAATCATAGCAATAGTTCTTCCGGTCCCGACACCATCGGTGGTGGTGGGACGGGTGGTGGTGGCGGTGGAAGATCACAACATCAGCACCATCACGGAACACCTGCCGGGGAAAGTTGTCATCGGGAAGGGTCGGCATCGCGATATAATCGGACCCGTTCCGGAAGGCACGCGGAAGATCCTAATCGACGGCGTACTTCACGCGATAGGCCACCCCGACCATCGATGGGTGTTATGGGTGGGCACCAAGCCCGGTCTGGCGCACCCTTCATCCGACCAGCAGTAGATCTTCCCCATGGCTATGGTAAGGATGGCTAACAAAAACAATGGACTGTCGAGTTTATGTGGTAAAATTGGAGCCATCTTTGAATTACTTCCAAGTTGAACTTGAAGATACGAAGCTACAACTGGAATCCTTTCCACTTACTGGATTTTTTTGTAAGATAAAAACGATTCTGTAAAAAGCGTCTTCGGATGTTCTGTTATATTACGAGTCGGCGGTAAATCAAAAAGCTTTACATATAATTGATTTCATCGTACAAAACCTTTTTAAAGATGGAAAGATTCTACTTCTACATATACATATTCCACTTTAAATTGATAGGAAACTCGAACTTGAAACTATCCAATTGATATCTCGGATTTATTCGACGGATTCAAAGCGCCTTTACAAGGTCTTTAACATCTTCCCCCAGATGAGGAGCTGTCAATACAAACTATTGAATAATTGATAAATAGGTTAAATCATTTAATTTTGGTTAGAGTGTACGCATTTCTCACGTTAAATCCAATCGTTCAGTTCTAATCACATGTATTTCCATCGTTTTAGAAATTCGAACAACCCAACAGGGACAGGTGTACTTCTATCACATACCAACGAAGCAGTCTACATGGCACGATCCACGAATACCGCGCGATTTCGACACGCAAAACCTAACGACGGAAACGCTCGGTCCACTGCCGCACGGCTGGGAACAGCGGAAAACGGCATCCGGGCGGGTGTATTTCGTCGATCACAACAACCGCACGACGCAGTTCACCGATCCAAGGATAAATATGCACATCCTGCAGATGATACGGCGGCAGAACAGTACGACAGCATCGCCACCACCGGCTACCACTACTACTACCGGCAGTAACGGATGCTCGTCGGTTGCGCTATCACCGCTGTCCGGCGCGGGACCACAAGTCCCGAACGGTAGTGGCGGTTCGAACCGACATGCAGCCCTGGCGGAAGCAGTCAACGCTATTACCAACGGAGTAAGTTCCATTTTGTGTGAAGCTGTCGCTAGAATCTTTTTATCATACTCAACTCCCTTATTCATAGGACGCGCATCACCATTCGCCGAGGGGTGCAACCGTAAGCAATAACATTCCCGACCTACCGCAGGGCCTGATGGACAGTGCCGACCTGCTGCCAAAGTATCGGCGCGATCTGGTCGGCAAGATACGGGCACTGCGGCAAGAGTTGCAGCTGCTACAGCCACAATCTGGTCACTGTCGGTTAGAGGTGTCTCGAAATGAAATTTTTGAGGAGAGCTATAGGTAAGAGTGGAAAACGTGCCAGACCGTGGACATGATGGACATTAATTAATTGTTTCTTCTTATGCTTCTGTACGCTTAAAGACTGATCATGAAGATGCGTCCCAAAGATATGCGCAAACGGTTGATGGTGAAGTTTAAGGGCGAGGAAGGGCTGGATTATGGCGGGGTGGCCCGTGAATGGTTGCACCTTCTGTCGCGTGAAATGCTCAACCCACAGTACGGATTGTTCCAGTACAGCCGGGATGATCACTACTCACTGCAAATCAATCCAGACTCGGGTATGGTGGTGTGAAACCCCTCAAAAATCCATCGTGACCAGATTGCTCAATTTACACTGTTTACTGCTTCTAGGCGTTAATCCAGAGCATCTGTCTTACTTTCACTTCGTCGGGCGCATTCTGGGCATTGCCGTGTTTCACAATCACGTGCTGGATGGTGGTTTTACGCTGCCGTTCTACAAGCAGCTGCTCAACAAACCGATCACACTCTCCGACATCGAGGACGTCGATCCGGACCTGCACCGTAGTTTAACGTGGATGCTGTAAGCAGAAAATTGAACTGTGTTCGGTCGGTTCGACCATTGCATTAATCCTTCGCTTTTCGCATTTACAGTGAAAACAATATGACGGGTGTAATTGATTCGACGTTCAGCGTGGAAAACAACAGCTTCGGTGTGCTGAAGGTGCACGAGCTGAAACCGAACGGGGCCTCCGTCCCGGTGACCGAGGACAACAAGCGGGAGTACGTGAAGCTGTACGTGAACTATCGGTTTATGCGTGGCATCGAACAGCAATTTTTAGCTCTCTCAAAAGGTACTGTGTATTTGTTGGGTTGTTGGGTGTTGTGTCATGTCTTGTTGAGCTAGTGAGAACGAACAAATTACCGTAGAGGAGGAGTCTCGCGAGAGCTACTTACCACAAATTAGGATGCTCGCATCAGCTTTATACTATAGAGGAGGTAGCTCGTACGAGCTATGTAGCAAGGAGCAGTTAGCTCGCGATCATTGAATAAGAATCTTGCGCGAGCTCTATACCATAGCAAAGTTAGCTCGCAGGTAACTCGCGCGACTTATGTTTCGCGCGACATAGAAGAGGTAGCTCGAGCTAGTTACCATTGTGGAGCTAGCTCTATGTACCATAACCGAGGTAGCGCGCGCTGGCTATATGTACCACAGAAGAGGTAACTTGTGCGAGTTATGTACCACTGAGTAGACAGCACGCGCAATTTTTTTGTCGTGCAAGCCGTGTACCACAGAGGCGGTAGTTCACGAGAGGAAAATGAAAAGTCTTTGATAAACAACGAGTAGTTTTTGTGGAATTCCGCCGATAGCTCGTGTGCGAGCTGCGCTCTCTCAGATCGGCGAATTGACACAACACTTGTTAAGATATCGTCTTGCACTATACATGTATTAATGTGTGTTTGCTTTCAAATACTCCAGGATTCGGTGAACTGATTCTAAGCCATCTGCTTCGGCCCTTCGACGAGAGGGAATTGGAGCTACTGATCAGCGGTATTAGTCAGATCGATGTGAACGATTGGAAGGCCAACACGCGGCTAAAGCAATGCACCACCGACACACCACAGATCGTGTGGTTCTGGCAGGTATGTGTATAAAATGACACGAACCTCGCATCCACCACAAACACTACAAAGCAAATAATCCATATTTGTAGATCGTGGAATCTTACTCACCGGAGATGCGCGCCCAGCTGCTACAGTTCGTGACGGGTTCGTGCCGTGTACCGTTGCAAGGTTTCCGCGCACTGCAAGGTTCGACCGGTGCCGTCGGTCCACGGCTGTTCACCATCCACCTGACCGCAGACGTACCGATCCAGAACCTACCGAAGGCGCACACCTGCTTTAACCGGCTCGATCTACCGATGTACGATTCGTACCAGCTAATGTACGACAAATTGACGCAGGCCGTCGAAGAGACGTGTGGATTCGCGGTAGAGTAGGGCAAGTGTTCGAATCGTATCGTGTAAGCGGGGGTAGCGAAGCGGTATGGTTGCGCCTAGTGAGGGACGGTGAGTGACCCATACAGCGACAAAGAAACCGGAACGCAAAGCGTGCTGCTGGAACAAAACGAAACGGAATGAATTGTTTTCCTTTCGATGTGGGTAATCGAGGACGGTGTACGTACGAAAGGAAAATTAATTTACCGTCAATTGATTATACCGGTGTAGGAAGCTTACCTTTATCCGTGTGTCGATTCATGCGTTCACACATGAACAACTGTTGGGATAGTCAGTCGGAAGATGTTACCTCTCCCCCAAATGAACGAGCCGGTTGGTTTGTGGATGAAAACACAATCGTTGGTGTTTAACTTTTTATGCTTTTAACCGTACCGTTTCTGTTGCCGTACAGCTATCGCTATAATTGTTGGAGAGTTATTAAAGAAAAAAAAAAACAATAAACCTATAACAAAAAAAACAAGCCTAGTAACACAATGATAGACCGTGCTAGATAGAATGAAGAGGACTGTTTGACAAATTGAAACAAATAACAGTTAGAGCTTTCGGTGCGTATTGCGCAGGTTGCAAATGTTTTTGAGACACGAGAGAAGGAATTGTGTAGAGAAGGAACGATGGGTTGGCATGTCCAAATGCCAGAAAAGTGTGTACAGAGTGTGCCGAAGGGAGTTCGAATGTGGGTCCGGAGAAGCAAATAATGAGTGATATAATTATACACGTAAATATATATATAAATATATAGTATATGTAATATGTAACTATAGATGTTATCTGTAAAAAAAAAACAGGTATAAACAAAAACACAAAACACCGCCCCATAGAAGGTGTGTATGTAAGAAAAGAGGGAAAGAGAGTGAAAGAGAGAAAAGAGAGAGGGAATGGAAAAGGGCGCAGAATGGATGACACGAGAAAGCAAGAGCTTCACGTTTGGCTCTTGAATCAATAAAAGCAGCCGAACGTCCGAACGATCGTAGGTCGATAGGATTAGCTCTTGTTTTGGCAAGTGCTGCAAGCTTTAATGTCAGAATTTTCGTGAGATTAGTAAGCAGAAAAACACAACGACGATGATGATGATGATGATGATTGTATGCCATGGAAGATTTGAATACACATATCGCCCCTAGCGGTTCGGGGTGCGCACCTTGGGTCATGGTAAGCACCACCGTGGGTTGCTTATTACATTGTTTATTTATTCTTGTTTCATTTCTTCTTCCCGTTCGACAACTGCAATAGAACAACTGCAAAACAATACATCACTTCCCTAGCGAAAAGAAAATTCCTTGCCAAATTGCAATTTGTTTATTTTTTTTGCCTTACTGTAAATAGTTTTTGTACGGACGATAGGTGCTTTATTGTTGTCATATGTAAATGGTGGGTTTAAATTTTGAGGTTCAGTTTTGGAATTAACTCTTGCCAGCATTCAGTAGATCAAGACACGGACAGCTTTTAAGCACGCATCACAGGATACGACAGGAAGTTTCTTATTTATCTATCCAGCAGCAAGTGGTAATTCAAGTCCTATTTTACCACAATTTTGCACCACGACACACTCAGCAAACAACCTTTTGCAGGCTATCGTCTCTACAGAGCCATCAAAATTCGTTAAACTAACGCACTCCGTACAGTACTGCACCTATTGGAAGAAGCGCTTGCATTTAATCGACACACACTGTTTTTATTCTCACTCCTTTTTCAACTTTAAAAGCAATCAAACAGTTCTGCTCTAATAGATTCCATTTTCCAGTTCGCAAGTTATGGGCTTTCAATGGTTAAAACATGCTCAAAACTTTGTACCAAAAAAAAAAATGTGCAAAACGCAAATCAAAACTTACACTAATGTCTAAATGAACGAATGAAATTAATAAAAAAACAACAATCAAAAGAATTTAGCAAAAAATAGTATAGAACATGTTTAGAACCCTCCAACTTTCATACGTCGTTTTAGAGAAACAAAACAAAAAAAAACAAAGCTATAAAGGGAAGAATATTTTAAAACCCGGTAACACTTACATAGGAAATTAAATTAAACTGCAAAAGTACGGAGGGGGAGATGATCGGCTTTAGAAGAACAATATCTCGTACGCAGTATCGCTAGGCAACACTAATTAATGAAAAAAAACGTTATAAACATTGCGCAAAGACTATTGGTAAGAGTTAGAGAAACAAAAAGCAAAACGATGTCCAACAAATATTAGAAACATAATTTTCTTATAGCAAACCGAAGCTCATTTAGTTAGCGCAGTGAAAGTAAAACAAAACAAAAAGATCGATCGATTTAAAAATAGAGCAACAGTAACGAAAAAGTGTAGTTAATGAAATGTGTAAAAAAAAAACAAACTAACAAAAACACAATACGATACAACCAATTTAGATAAGCTACTAATTGGGTACGAATTCAAGGGAGGGCTGGGAGGAGGGGGGGGGGGATTTGAGGAATAAAGTAGCCGCCATTTTACGTCGTACATCGTTAGCTAGGATTAAAATAGACAGTTTTGGTTTTTTTGTTTTTCCAGTTCGTTCAGGGACAAGATGTTCTAGGGAAATGGCGCGTTACCGACCATCGAATTGTTTGGGGTTTTTAAATCGAATCGAAAGGGAAAAAGTCAACGTATGTAGAAGTGTTTTCTTTTTCGGATCGACTTTTACACGCATAGGGGAAAACGAATTACTCGGCCCCGTGTAAACAGCATATCACTTTTGGAATTCATGTGTCAATACTGGTGCAAATCCGATCCAAACTTGTTTGTTTTAATTGATTATCCGCGTACTCTGCGAGGCAGCATGGCAAAGCTAATCGTGGATACGTTTTAAATTCCAACGCATGACAATAGTTCGGGTGTGCGTACGGTGAGTAGAGAGTTAGAGAGCAATTTGTATTATTTTGTAAAATATAAAGAAAATATGATATTTTCCGTTAAAATTGCGAGAGTTGCGTTTGTGATGTATGGAAAACATAATAAAGGAATAATTCTTTTACAACATGGGAAAACTAGTTAAATAATGTGTTATGTGAATTTTATCTTTACCTCACAGTTGAGAACATCGTGTCGACAGGGTCTTATTCCTCACAATCCTAGTAGCTTGTACGTAGGACTGACTATCCAACGTTATTACTGAGGTTTTTTGCGACTTATGCTTGAATGGATTGCAAATCTCTTTCCTGGTAGGACATGAGTCCGGCATCCTCACCACGTATTCCAATCGGCCTTGACCACCCACAGGATGTCTGCTCCACCAAACAGCGTCCACTGCCCGTATTGTCCAAAGTTCATGGCCACAAAAGACTAGGCATTACGCGATCGTGTGCGGTAGGAATATGCTGAAATATCGTTGTGCTAACTGTTATGTTAACTTAAGCTCCTCTCGATTTCGTTGATTAAGCCGTTGTCTGGTGTTAATAAGATCATAATATCAAGATATCAGAACTGCTCTACTGACTCGAGATCTTCGCCATCAACCGAAGAAAGAAGGCTCCGCCTAGAGCCTCCAGTAACTAGATGTTCTTTATCTTCATCGCATTGATCCCCAATCGAATCTTTAAGTTCTTGCGCTTCAGTCGGATGTAAGTTTTGCTCACTGCCGCAGGTCAAATAATTCAATGCCTTTAGCAGTTCCTCCGACGAGACAGGCGGTTGGAGGAAAAGGCCTTTTAAGCCATCCCCAATGCAAACGCCACGAAAGGACACCAAGAAGAAAGTACACCTGTTTTGTATCAGAATGATGTGATAGTTAGATAGACTCCTAAAAACGATCAGAAAACCTGTCAATCCAATGGATTATATCCATAGTAACGGTTGACATGGGTAACTAATGGCGGTCTACTGTACTTCGTCTATTGATGAACTCTTCTAGATCATTACCCATAGTACGTAAGCTAGGGCCAAAATATTAAAATCCTTCACGCCTTGAGATCCTCGTTAATTAAGCCTAAAGAGCTTATGAGAACCAATGATGATAGTTGTGGCCCCATTAACTCAAGCTGAAATCATTGAACAGTAGCATTTTAGTTGAACTTAATGTCTATTTAATCCGCAAAGCATTGAAGTTGGAATTATCAGAGGCCTTGGTTCAGCCGATGCTGATGATATTCGAATTATTCCCACAGTGTTATCGACACTCACATATTATACTTCTGTTGACATTTACTAGAGATGTGAATTGAATGAACTAGATGAATAAATATAGCAAAATAATACTTACCTGTATCATCTCGCCCAGACTTATCTAATTGTACATGAATGAACATTTCAATCGCTTCTTGCTTTTTCGGATGCGCCGAAAGTCTACACCAGAGTCGTTTTGACTTATATACAGTATTCTGCATTTCTTATCGAGCTAGCAATGAATCTACCACATTCGAACGGATGTTTAACTAATTCTTTGACGTCACCTACAGCACACGCAAAAACACGACAAACCACCGGGTGCCGTGTATTAGCAGTACGCAAAGAAGAAAAGAAAACCCGCTCAACTCATGATGTGTTTTCATTTCTTCCCAGACTCACGCTTCCTTCTGGTGTGTACTACTGGCTTGTCGGTTGTTCGTTACCCATTGCTAGCGTCCCTTCCTTACGCGGTAAACATCTTGCGCTAAATTATTCTACTAATTAAACTATATATTTTTACTCCAGGGTTCTGGGGTTTCCGTTTCAGCGATTCGCGCCCAGTTTTTAGGCGCGCAATGGGGGTTGACTAAAAGGTGACACGGGTACAATATACATAATTAAAACGTATCTAAAACGAAACCCATACACGACTAAACACGGGATGTGTAACCACAAACGGGTGTGTGTGTGTGTGGAGTTGGAGTTAAAGTTAAAAACGCATTTTGTGTGTTGTAAAAGAAAATACATGCGTGCCAGCACCGAAAGCAACCGTACTTCGGCACACTATGCGGGTGGTGGTTACGATCACGCCGGCGGTGTTCCGTCGTACATCGCACTACCAGCACCGCACGTACTGCCGCTCGCCATCGGTGTTGGTGTGGTCGATACGATCGATTCGATTGGATGCACACCATTACCAGTGCCGCTGGTGGGTCGCTTTTTGCTCGCGTTGATCGTGATGAGGGCGGACGATGGCAGCGGTTGCGGTGGGTACACGGCAAGGTGCGGTGGCGGCACCATTACCGGTCCGTGCGGATGATGATAGAGATGGTGCGGTGGTGGCGGTGGATGGGCGTGATGGTGTAGGTGCGGTGAGGCCGGCCGTTGCGCACCCAGATGCGAAGGCAACAGGTGGTGCGGCGGTAGATTCGTATGCCGATAGCCGGCGGACATAGCGGGAGGCGGAACAGGACCCGAAACTGGCATCGAAACGGGTGGTACTGGCAGTGGTGGCATTCCCGGCACAATTCCCCCGGCACCGTTTGCACCGGGCAGATGCATTGCCGGCGGAACGATGCCCGGCAGTGTGAGACCGATACCGTGAAAGCCACCTTCGCGGAAATCGATCATACGTACGACCGGGGGATTGAGACAGCGCGGTTGCTGCAGCTCGGGTGGTGGTGAACCGGGCGGTGCCGGTGGTATCGGCAGATTCTCCAGCTCGGGATCAATGTCTTCCGCTTCCTCGTCGAGTTCCTGCAGCGAAATGAGAGCACAGTGAGGGAAGATCGAATTGTGGAAAGGATTACAATACTTTATCCAAGTTCTAAGTTTCAGGCATTAAAATTCCAGGGTTTTCAATAGATAGGTTATGACGAGCCCAACTTACTGATTCGCGTAAAACGGATAAGCTAAACGGGGAGATTGATAGTGAAACACAAAACATTTTTTTGAATCGCGAAAACTGGTTGTCCGATTTGACATTCGCTAGATTATGCACGCGAATCAGTAAAGTGTTTTGTGTTTTACTATCATCCCTATCCCGTTTATTGTCTATTGCTTTTTGTCTTACGCGATTCAGCAAGTTGGGCTCGGAATATCCTATCTGTTGTTAAACCCAGTAATTTAATTTGGCTATCAAAAGTCTTGAGAATCGTTCGGAATACAAAAATAAGTTGTACATAACGTGTACATCTTTCGATTAAACGCTCAAACGATCCACCTACCGGTTGTTTCAGTCTATCGATCAGTCGCTTCTTGCCGGAGATCTTGAGCGTACGCAGACGGCGCATCTTTTTCCGCTGCTTCGCGGTCGACAGTTTGTTCGGGGACCGTTCCTTCGTTTCTTCGCCGGATGAGGACGATTCGTCACCGGGCGCTACACCGTCCGCAAACAGAACCGTCTTTTTCGCCGACATTGAAGCGCTGTTTGTGGAAAGGTAGGAGAATATTATGCACCGCAACGCACAGCAATAACAATCGCAATAGCAGAAAACACTTACCCTCCGGTAACGTTCGGTTTGGCCGTTTTGAGAATACTTTTATCGTACGAGCGACTGAGCGATGCGATCAGATCGGCCTGCGGAATCGTCTCGAACTCTTCGTCGGACGAGGCGCTACCACCGGTACCACCGGCAATCGCCCCCACGCCAACGGAATCACCCCCCGTACCGGATGCGGATGCGTCCGTCGACGAGGATGATGTGCCAGCGTTCAGCTTCGGTCCGAGCAGACGCTTAATTTCCTGCAGCAACCGTTCCTTTCGTTGATTCTTCTCGACGCGCTTCTTCTCCCGCTCGGTGCGTATTTTGTTCTTCAGCTCCTGGCGACGGTCGTTGCGCTGTTGCAGTTCTTCGGCAGTAAAAATTTTCGGTGTTACTAGCGCAGATGATGCGGCGGTTTGTTGCTGCTGTTCGCTGTCGACCGGGGCTAGATGGGCCGCCTCCTGTGCACCCTGCGCACCCGTAGTAGCGGATGGATCACTCTGAACGGTGCTGCTATCGGATGACTTTGAGGCGGATGTAAGCGGTGTGCTGGACGGTACTATTTCCAGCACATTGCCCACTTGTTTCACCTGAGATTTGGAACTGTTCGCATCGGAGCTTGCGCTTGCCGAGACGGTTGGTATGGTCGGTGTACCGAACGGTGGTCGATACATGTCACCGGGTATCATGCCCGGCCGGATGGCGTTAAGCGGTGGGCCAACGAATGCCATCGGATAACCCTGATATGGATGGCTCCGAGGTGCCCAGGACGGTGGAGGTCCACGGCTTCCAGCATAGTACGGGCTGCCGACCGTTGAAGCGGGTGGACCACGGGGTGGTCCATAGCCGTACGGTGGCGCACCGTACTCCTGATTTCCGTAACCACCTGGGTAGTTCATGTGTGCCGGTGGCAGATGATGTCTGGATGCTGGCGGTTGATAAATGTCATGGGTGGGAGGATATTCACCATAGCCGTGGTGATGCTGATGGTGCATATGCTGAGGAAGATGATGCGGGTGGTGCTTACCGGGCGGAGGTTGCTTTCCACCCGGCGCCCCATCAATTGTGCCGTTCATTCCGAGAACAATATTATTTATACGGTCATCCAGTGAGATGCGCTTGGGCGAGGATTCATCGCCACCCTCCGTTTTGGACGAAGAGCCAGTACCAACAGATCGATCACCATTTCCCGGGTCTAGTAGCATCTCACCGGAAGCAGCGTAATAAGCGTAGCCTGACTTTGAATACGCTGCACCAGCGTACGCCTGATCGGTGATGAGATGTTTTCGCTTTTGGCATTCCAACTCCGCATCGCTAATGGTCGAATCGGCTAGGCTCTTCTTGTAACCCGTCACCGGCGAATGAACATTCGGCGACGGTACGCCCGTGCTGGTGATGATGTCGATCTGATTCTCACCGTGTCCCATCATCGGTGGAGCATCCTTGGGTGATGGAGGTCGCCGGTGACCGCCGTTGTACGGCGACCGGGAGCGTCTCGACGACGGCCATTCCCGGTCGACGGAGTAGCGTCGCCGTGAACGGCCCATATTCCGGCCTGCTCGTGACTCTAGCGGACTGCGACCGCGCGGACTCGGTGGACGACGTTGCGATGGGCTGAGGCTACGATACCGTGACCGCGAACGCGACCGTGACCGCGAGCGCGATGGCGAACGCTTCCGGTTGCGTGGACTGCGCGTCCGCTGACGGTGCGGACTACGCGACGAATGTCGCAACGAACGGTCCTTGCGCGACGAACGTTTATCGAGGTCGCGTGATTTTCGCTGCGGGCTGTCAGTTTCCGTCTTAGGCTCACGATCACGGGACGAGCGCCTCCTAGACGAACTGCGCTTCCGGTTGTGTGAACGTTCGCGCGAAGATCGTTTGTCCCGCTCCTTGCTCGTCTGTTGCTCCTTGGGAGTTGTTTGTTTGCTTGATTGTTGCTCTGTTGCCGGCCCCGGCGTACTCGGTTGATTCGCATCGTCGTCGTCCTCGTGTCCGAGCAGTGCCGAAGCACCGGACGACGGTAAAATCCTGTTCTTTGCTGGCAGCTTCAATTTGATCGGCATGTCGCGGTCGAGCTCGAGCGGTTTGGCACCCGTTGGCACCGAATCATCCCGAATACTGTAAATTTTAGTGCAGGATGCTTGCGTCTGGTCGGTCACATTCGGCAACAGATAGTCCGGTATGATTAGGTTCGGTCGATGCGGAGGTGTGCTCGATTCGTCCGGTTCGTCATTGCCCGTTGCGATCGCTTGTTTCTGCGATTCCGTTTCTTGGCCCGAACGCTTCTCATCGTCGGTATCATGCTCGGTATCGGATTCCGAGCTGGAGCTTGATGAGTTTGATGAATCGGACGAACTGGAAGAATCCGAGCTGGAATCAGACGATGAACTGCTCGAACTGCTTGACGAGCTGGTCGTGCTTGATCCTTCCTTTTCATTACCCGCGTCGCCACCCGACCCCGTATGACCGAGCGATTGCATGAAGCTGTCGTACTCATCCGCCAGCTTTTCGTTCGCTTGCCCCGGTACGTTCACATCCGGCGAATCGCTCCGCCGCTTATCTTCCGTACGCTTGCGCATTACTTTTAACTTATTCATTGCCTCCAGCTTCGATTGGTACGTTTTCAGCTGATTTTGCACGTTTAGCAAATCGTCCAACGGTATGATCTCCTCGTGCATACTGCGCGGTTTAAGATGGGCACGCTTTTCTTCGGTAGCCAGTGAAGGCGATCCATTCGCTAGCTCTGATTCGACGGTCGGTTTGGATTCTTTACCGATGCGTTCTGGCGTACGTGGAGACGGCACGGCCGGACGCAGTAGCGGAGTGGGTGTTCTTCTCGGTGGACTCATGCCGAGCCCTTCTGTTTCCCAGTTCGATGCGTAATCATCCGTATCAGGTGATTCACTTTCCGCCCTACGGTTGCGATCGACATGCGTGAATGTGTCCTGCTCCTTGGCTATATCGGGAGAAAGGTCCGGCAGCAGCATGAGATTCCCGCTGGACAGATCGTCCAGAAAAGAGCAGCTAAACTTCGGTTTGATGTTGACCGGTTCAGGCTCCACGGTCGGCTTCCGAACCGGAACATGCTCATCGTCTTCCTCCGTCAGCGGTTCTTGCTTCACAATGCTGCAATCCACCTTGAACGTGTCTCGCCCCATTTCCTCCTGCTCGTCATTTGAAACCTTTTCCTTTTTGATATTTTGTGTTACCTTTTCCGTCTCGGACGAAGCGCGATTGGTCGTTTTCATGTTTTTTGGCGTATCAATGTCCATCGCTTTGCGATCCTTATCACGGTCCACGTTGCCCTGACCTCGTGCACTTTGCGAGGAGGACGATGCTTCGCCCTCACTTTCTTCGTACTCCTGCAAGGCCGCTATCGCCGGCGTTATCGGTTGTATCTTCGTAACGGGTGAATATTTCACCTTTTTTTCCTTTGGCTCTTCCACCGGCACTAACCATTCCCGCCAGCTAATCACCGGATTTACCTTGGTGTACTTAATGGCCGACAGTGTCCCACCCGTTCGTACCGGACCCGTCATCCGGGCTCGGAACGGTCCATTTCTTCGCTTGCCATCCATGAAGTGCCGTTTGCGGAACGTGTTTCGGCGATTGTTAAATCCAAAATCACGTCCATGATGGTTAAACCGTTCGCGTGTTTCATCCCTTCGCGGTACGGACTCTCTCGGTTGACTAATACTGCGCTGATCCCGTTTGCTGCCAGCATCTTCCCGCTGGCGGCTCATGCTAGAGCGACGGCTGTGTGACCTCGAGCGGGAATGTTTCTGTTGGCGCTCGCGAGCAATTTTTTCATCCCCAGAGCGAGACCTTCGCTTTTTGAGCTTCTTTTTCATTCGCTCATCGTCACGCAGCTCGTTTGTTTCTTCGCTGCTGTGTGCATCCGATCCGTAGTTGGTGGTGGTGCCCGTTTTCCGCCGATGATGATGGCGACTGTGACGTTCCTTACCGTTGTCATGCTCGTGTGAGTCTTGTTTTTCTTTCATTTTCTTTTTCGTTTGCATCGCAGAATCGGAATCAGCGGTGCTGTGCTCTGTAAAAAGAAAATAAGCATACATATTCCAATAAGTTCAACGTTTTACGCATGGTGGAGAGAAAAGGTGAGTAAGTTTTGTTTCATATTACAGTGTACAGGATGGTGAAACCCATTTTCATCCCCCTTCTTGTTATCACACACGCTGCTTACGAAAAATATAAAATTTTACACGAAATTTTGTCATCTTTAAGATGGCGTAAAATGGCTACGCCGGAACAGGCCGAGCGGCCTGTCAAAGCATACTCACTGCCTTTCAGCGGCTCCTTCGATGCGCTTGAATCGCGACTCGATTTCTTAGCGCTTATTACATGCTTCTCATCTAGCAAGCTGCTTCCAGCGAAATCGCTTGCCGTCGTCTCTTTGCTGCGCGTTTCTGTGTCACCGTCGTGCCGATCGATGCCGGATGATTTGGCTGCTGGAGGTGATTGCTTTCTATCGTGCGCATTTCTGCTTATCGACGGTGAGTTCTGCTGATATTTGGCCAATTGCACTGGTATACGTTCGATCGCCGGTAATGGTGGCGTGCAAGATGTTGCCCGATCCGTGTCCATAGCGAAACACTCGTCCACTCCGGTTGAAACACACCAATCTAAAACGGGTCCGATACAGGCGCTCGAATGGGCAACCAATATCTAGCAGGCGGCACACACAGGGGAGAGCGAGTGCTGTACCTCCCGTGTCATTAATGCTGCAACTCCATGGATACGGTATGCGTCGGTAGAGTCTTTCTCGGTTCGCTTGCTGGTAGGCAATTGTATCTCATCGATACACGGCCACAGTCTGTCAAGTTATCGGTTTGTTAGGATGCGATTCGATACACCGCGTTTTTCTGCTTTCAACAATCGGTCGGCAAGACGGTCGCAGGGTATCCAGCGGAGTCTGTGCAGCTAAGGAAGAAGATTGGCACTTATCACAGGTAACATAACCTTCTTTTTCACACAGAACGTGCCACAAACTTGTTGCCGATGAGTGTAACTTTCGTACGTCGCGAAGACCCGCCGAATTTAACGGGTTGAAGGCATACAAGATTAGCCTTTTTCCAAAAGTTTATAATTTTGTATCGCAACTACACTGACACAATACCGAGATGGACTACCAGCGCACACATACACCCGCACGCGACACAAAACAAAACGTCAGATGCCATTTGACAACACCGTTGACGTTTGGGTCAATTGGGAGAGTTGCGAAAACGTCGCAAAAACGTCGCCCAACTGAAATTGATAGCATCGTGATCCAAACCAGATTTTCTTTTTAAATTCGGGACATTTTCGAGTGTTGACCGTTTGAATTAGGCAGATGACGAAAGAGAAGTCGCAAGACCTAGTTCAAAGCCGGAAAAAGGAAACAGTAATCCTTCGATTATGTGGGGAAAACCAAAGGGTTCTCTACATAGAAGGATATACAGGCAGTCCCCGAGATACGCGGTTCCTCTTATACGCGGATTCGGAGATACGCGGTTTTTGGAAATTTGACAGCTGAGGTAGTTTATAGCACAATATCTAAGCAAAAAAGTGTCAAATTGGTCTAAAATAGCTTTCTTTGTCATATAAAACATTTGTTTTTAGTTTATTTTAATGTATTCTATCAAAAAACAGCCTGTTTTGCTGAATACATTAAATGCAGAGAAGGAAGTCAACTATCTAACTGTGAAATATAAACGATTTTACTCCGTGATTCGTCTTACGTGGTAATTCGAGATACGCGGATTTTTCCCTGGTTATAGCGGTCCGCTATAATAGCGTAGCTCGGGGACTGCCTGTAAGCGGATTTTCCCCTGGTTATAGCGGTCCGCTATAATAGCGTACCTCGGGACTGCCTGTATCCTGTTTTGCAAAAAAGTCCTGTGCAGGGGAATCGTTCATACTAAGCGGCCTCATATTCTGCTTAGATCCAGAAGACTTCGAGGCCGCATGAAATGTGAGATATATCTCTATGGACACGAGTCTTGGACCATCCGATCGGAAGAAAAGAGCTAAACAGATCTTGGAGGTGAAATACACCAGAAGCAGTCACACGATAGAGTGATGCAGTTCCTCTATGGTGATGTCTGTCCTAAGACGTGCGGTCAACGTTCGTGTTACACGTCATGAACCACTGAGATATGGACATAAGTAATAGGTTGCCTTGGTACTTTCTACATAGAGAAGATTCTATGTAGAACTAGGTTCGGTAATTTCTAACACCTGCTGTAAATTGAGAGTGGGTTTCTCTCGGGGATCATTACCAATAGCGTTCAATCAGCATAGACGTTATAATGTGCACTTACTTTGCAGTACACTTGGCTAACGGATCCTGATCTTAGTCCGGAGTATCTGGCTAAAAGGCTAGAAGAATAGAATCACAACCCTGTACGTAACTTGAATGATTGCATTAGCGCATCACGCAAAAGTTGTGGAATCGAACATGATCACGACTTAGTTTTATTTATCAAGACAAAGCTCGCAGTGTTGCTGGTGCGTTTAATTTCATAATTGAACATAATAATCCGTAGTTTTACGACCCATCCAACTCATGCATACAAATTGAATGTGTATTCATTGAAAAGCAGAGTAACTTTTCTCTCTTCAATAATCAGGCCTCAAACAACGAAAAAGAGTGGAAACAATCTTCATTATCTTATCTTTTAGTGTGTGTTTTTTTTTTTTACTAGTCGGCCCTGTCGTGTTCGCTTTTCCCAACTGGATGAGTGGAAATACTAATTAAAATATTGAAATGAGTTTTTCGAAATTCGGGCACACAGGAATTCGGTGCACCAGGAGGACCAGGTGGCATCAATAGCGCTAAAACGTACGAACGTATTGCCGGAAAGGAGAAACGCGTAAGCTTTCGAGAAAGGGAATAAAAATTGGAATTATATACCGGTACAACCCGGGGAAAGGGTCTTCCTTCCAACGGAAAGGTGTAGCGAAATGCGGTGACGGTGGCAAAGTCTCTAATTACCTGCAATGATTAATATGGTGATGTGACTTTTTTTTTGTTTTGGAAGCCAGCAAGACGATGATAACTTTGCACCGAGGCGGTTAAAGTTAGACCGTGAATGGTAGCGGAACGGATGGCCACCGTTGAGCGAGGGTTGCCCACGAAGGGAGTCAATTAGACGAGATTTTGTTCGTAATGTTACCACTTGTTTTCTTCCTCTTTGTAAAGTAAGACTGCGTTTAAGCCTTGTTGCCAGTTGAGATTTTTTTGCGATTCCCAAATTCCGAAGTCCTGTCGTGTCCTACTGCTTTCGTTTGATTAGTCAAACCGAATCTAATTTAGCTTAGTGAAGATTTTCTTGAGCTCGTAAAAGCACAGCTCTCGTTCGTAAGCTGGTTGCATACTTATAGGCGTATATGAAAGAATCTTTTGCCTGGAAAAGTTATATTTTACATGATTTTGTATTTATTATCTAGTAATTTTCTAGTAAAATGACGGTTTTTCAAACTGTGCAACGAATTACTCCACCGATAGAATGGCCCAATCAAGATTGCCTACCTACAATGGTTTGTTTGTTTCTACAAATAGAGCTTAATGGTAACTTAGCCTTAAACCGCAAAAGGGTTTCCTATTGGATGCAAACAAGATATACCGTGGCTTGCAACTAATGTGTTCCCAATTTTTGTGGAACCATTCGGCGAACCACGCGGGCTTTGCTCACAATTACCTACAGATGAGAACACCCGACGACATGTGGACGGCTCATTTGGTTTGTTCATTTTGAACGCCAGCAATGGCCATTCAGTGCCGTTGACCATTCTTTCCTAGGAAGCAGACGAACACAAAATAACCCTTCGAAATGCTATTCCAGCAGTCCATTTGGAAGTATTTCCGATTGCTGTTCCGGTGGGACGGATCTGAAGAATCTGAGGAAAGCTGCACAGTGAGCTAGTTGCGATCCTGGCCGTCACGAAGGACCGACGATGACGGCAACAAACAAAAGATTGGAAACAGTAAATTAAGATACTTTATTTTCGATTGCGGTTTGATAATTGAATCGGCCTTCATCGGGTGCACGGTCACGCGGTCGGTCCAGAAGAAACAAATGTGGTTGTTTAGGATGGAAAAAGGTGGACATTGCCGTTGTTTTGGTGTTTCTGTTGTGGTGTGTACGGGTGGAGCAAATTGGTTGGAAAATTAGGTGGGAAAAGCTAGACACTCAATTTTGGAAGCGTTGCTATGTGGGTTGCAGGGACGTGGTGGATGCAGGGACTTTACGATCTTACTATCCGCCTGCTGGATTTCTTTTGTCCTGACGCTCCAAGACAATTCCACAGCAGGTGGGAACTAAAAAACCAGAAAGAAAATCTAACTTTTCAATACTTGGAGTTCGTCTAATCGAATTCGGGCTCGGTGTTCGTTGCGCTGGCTACATAAGGAAACACGTTTGGGGAACTATACAAAGGAGTAGTAGTTTAAAAGAAGAGATATAGAAGTTTACAGGACCACAGGATATAGAAGTTTTCCGGTGGAAAGTGTGAAAGCTTCGAAATTGTGTGAATGGAACATATCGGCATCCAAAGAGTAAGGAGAAACTCTTTTTGTTTTATATCATATTGCGATTATGTGGGGTCAATTGATTTATTATTAATTATCGTGTAGAAAAAATGCATTGTATTAGGAAGGAGCAGGCCGTTCTGCATTGAATAACAAATTCAGACTATGAAAATTAAACTCTATCATAACACAAACCCGGATAATAATTATCGCATCAAGGGAATTAAGGCTAACCAAGCCAACGGCAAACACCCACAAACTTGTGAAGTCTGCATAACACAATATTCGCAATACTTCAAGTTCGATCCATTCTGATTTAGATGATGGAGTCGTTCGCATGATATGAAATTGGTGCAACCTTCTTATAAGCCCTAGATTCTGTCTCAGATACTTAGAGAATATATTTTTGCAGCCATCCAATGAAAATGCATGGAATTCCTCAAGTCGGCTGGACAGATCTTTCGGACGGGCAGTATGGTTTTAGAAGTGACTGATCACCTCTAATATAGGCAATTGAGGACAAGACAAGACAAGACAAGACGGAACAATCCACCACAGTATGCAGGACGGACTATACTGCTACTGTCAAATAAAGTCATTGAAAGATAGAAATAGTAGACCTATCACTACTCTTGGGAGCAGGATTGTTAGGTCACAACTTATCCGAATATTGGGGAAGAACTTCACCACTAGAACTATCCACTTATGAAATGTATAAAGGGGTCGAGCCGTAACGATTGATTGCAGAGGTCTATCTTGAGATTTGCTGTGACTTCACCTGAGTAGGGTTTAGTGAATGACATCGTTTCCACGTGCAGCAAGTGAATTAAATGGCCATATAGAAAACTGGAAATGAAAGAGCAGTGGGCAATGTGTGAGTACCATGGGTATTTCGGAGCTGATCAGTATATTTCAAGCTTTACCACCACTGAGTCTTGGAGGTACCGGCAGGTACCTAATTCACCCGTAACCAATACCGTACTCGGCATTTCGAGATGGTTTGTACCAGAAACTCTCTTACAATGAGCTTAATGCAGATGAAAGGTGCTACGTCTAGCAGCGTGTGCCAAGATGTATATTCGTCTTACGTAAAAAGACATCTGCTGCAAGGCATCGAAAACATACACTGTGGGGAATAATTAAGCACAGGAGAAAGTAACACGAGATTATTCAGATTCTTTCGTTGTAGAATGTGCCGCAGCCATGCACCAATATACATGCGGGATATTCGCCGGGTGCCACATTCTCAACTGTCCATGTTCTGTTGTTAAGCCCGAAGTTCATGTTCAAGTTGCTCTCTCGTCACCTTCCATGACTAGGGACAGTTGAACCTTGGAAGATGAAGCTAAGTTTAAACCGAACTTAGACGCCTCAGATGCCTGTCCTGATGGCACGAACTGGTCGAAACACATGTGACCATTACTTGCTTCCTTCTCAGATTCTTGCGATGCCAAGATAAATTGAACTTATCTGGGTTGAAATTGAAAAATGGTTCTATGTGTACAGTGCAAACGCGAAACATGGTACACCACGGAACGGGTCTGTATTAGATATGCAGCAACACACATATTGTATACCGTGTATAGTCAACCGTTCGTCGTTCGTTCGAGCGAGCCTTTCATCAAGGTTCCGTTAAAAACCCCGAACTCCGGACGGATTGGAATAGTTTTGTCTCGGTCGGGAAGGAAAGTTTTTTTACAAGCTGCGCGGTCATCGATTGGAAGGAGAAAATGAAAATGGATCGTTCTGTAATGCTTACGGTAGCTCTTGGGCCACCGTGGGTACATGTGAGGGATGTAACAGAAGTTGGTGTTCGAGTATGTTGTGGATTCAATTGCAATTCAATCAATCGTGATAAAAGAGCGTTGTTTTAGTTTAGCGCCTGTGGTTAACAGGTTTTCTAATTTTATAAACGTTTGATCACGTTCTTGTTAGATTAAAAAATTCTCTAACAAAACAAACAGTAGAACTAGTCCTTACGGTCCACCAATATTTACTTGCCACAGCAATGGGAACAGTTACATGAAGGGATTGTCCCAATAAAGGATCCCAGGGGCATGTGCTAACTAATCATTCGTTATTGATCTAGTAACCAAAGGCTAAAGTTTAACTTCCGCCGAAAAGAACGTAGTTGGAATGCGCTAAATTGCTACTTCCGCTTACAACCATTACTTTTATCACATAGTCAAGTCGCAGGGCAATGCCAAACGAGTGTCCCTTCTGGTTTGGCATGAGATTTCCGAGCAGTTCGGCCGTTGAACCGATATCTTAACTGCAACAGTTTGTTGGTGGGTCTATGGACGAACACGTTCACAAAAAAGCATCCCACTATTCGTGATAATCGCTTTATAAAGATGTTGAATTGCACTATCGGTCTACCAGCGCTCTGCTTTTACCATGGTTCGTCGCAAGCCATTTGTGAATTTTAGTAAAATTGTGTTTAAATTATGCCCAACTTACGAGAACGTTCGATACTTTTCAAGTTTGCATACGACACATGCACTTTGCTTGGGAATGTTTTGATTCGCCTTATGGAACAGTTCGTATCTGTAATTATATTCAGGTGAATAATGAATGAATGATATCATGCACTACTATGAACTGTGCATTAAATGTTAACACTTCTTCTTTTTCTTTTGCGAAACCGAATAAATGTTAACACAAAATCGAACGATTTGTTTAGCAAACGAAGTGAGTGAAACGAGAACGCCATGCGAATGTCAAACTTTTCCGCCTTTTCTGTGTGACATTTGGATGTCAAAACGATCAGCATGTACCAGCCTGATGTATCTTGAATTGGCGGGGTACATGTTCATTCTTGTTCAATTTCCTTGGAAGTGAACGGCGATTGCCTTATTGTCTATCTCAGGTTCAGCATGTGGCTTTGTGGCGTATTGCGATTTTACAGCATTTCCAAGACGGTAAGTTACGTAAAAATCATAAACAAGAACAAATTGACATGATGAGCTTCTGTTCTAGACCTTTCACGCGGAAATAAGCAATCGAAATGTCTCGAATGTACAACCCAAACGTGCCTAATGCGGTTGAACTGTTCGATGAATTGTGGGAGATTAAGACAAAGCCAAGTATATTACCGGGACTCCCGTTAGCTAACGATGAATTAGTTGAGTATATCATTGATAAAATTAAGAACTTTTCGCACAAATTGCCATTTCGCTCCATTCTGTGTTTGAGCCCCGATGTGAAAAATAACGTACGAAAGGAAACGAATGCTTCATTCCGACACGTAGGGAATTCCTCTGCGAAGCTCTTACGTATTACAACGAAAGCATTGGTCACGCCGAAAAAGGTTCAGAGAGAGCGATAGCGTACGCTAATCGATCAGCGGTCTGTCTTCAGCTTCAACGATACAAGGATTGTTTGGAGAATATTCGCATGGCATTGGGAGTCCAACTGCCCGAAGCGACTTGTGGAAAAGCTGAACAGACGCGAAGATATGGCGAAGGCAGGTTTGTTGAAACCGGGCACGGAATCGGATGAAGATCAGAATGAAGTAGAAGAGCTTAAACTAAGCTACAACTGTCATGCGAAAGTGCCCCAAATGGTGGAATGTTTGGAGCTGCGTAGTAACGAAGAGTTCGGACGCCATGTGGTGATCAATCGGAAGTTGAAGGCGGGAAATGTCGTGATCATCGAGAAACCATTCGCAACGTTGCTGCATGATGATTTCCATTATTTGCGATGTGCCAATTGTCACGATAGCAATCCACTGACTCTCATTCCGTGTGAGGGATGTACCGTCGCCATGTACTGCTCGGAGGAATGTTTGAGTAAAGCGCACCAACAGTACCATCGGTACGAATGTGCAATCCTTCGTGATCTGTGGCAAACTTCGGGTGATTTGCGTTATGGAATAGCAGGATTACGCACTGTTGCAACGGCTATTGCCCTGTTTGATCACGATTTGGATGCAATGATCTGGACGAATCGAAGGTAAATGCATTTAAGATGGACTGGACAACAGCTACGCCACAGGATATATACAACACGGTACATGTGCTGTCGACCAACCAAGCACTCCGTAGACGTAAAGAACTATGCAAATTTTCTTTGCCACCATCATACATCAGCTAATGCTGGAACGGTCCGTGCTGGGAGCGATGTGCGAAACAAGCGCCGAGAAAAGCAATCTGTTGCTCGACTTAATTCTGCGCCATTGGCTAATTTCTCAAGTGAATAGCACTGCAATGCACTATACAGAACGAAAACAAACGGACAATTTGAACCGCTGGCAAGAGCCTTCTAGAGCTATATTTTCGTGGATTAGTATGCTGAATCATTCTTGCGTACCAAATGTGACGTGCGTTACTGTTCGTGATGGAAGCTGTGCCATAGTGGCTTTTAAACTAATTACTGCAGGAGAACAGCTCTTTGATTCTTACGGGTAAGTCTATTTATGAGAGAGATAGATATATCGTGACATCTATTTGATGTTCTATTTTTTTTTCTAGTATATTTGAATACAATCTATGTACTGCTGATAGACATTGTCAGATGAAGAAATTCTGCCAATTTTCCTGTCGATGTGACGCATGTGAGTTAGAAGTGGATGATGGTGAATATGAAGACTATGAAGATATACAAATGATGTAATTTATTGCTAGGAATATAAGAACCACAATCAAAGTAAGGTTACTGAAATTGTACTTTAATGCAGCTGGACAAAATTTTCCTTCGTACCGATTATCCATACCTCAGATTGCGTTTGGTTTTTATCTGCAATTTCTGCACGGACCATCAACGTTCCGACCTTATTGAGCATTTACAAACAAACACTGAATACTCATTAAACCTTTATTAGTATATGTAGCACGCACATACATACATAAGTAGGAAGCGTACGTTAGCTATATGGGCCAATTTTCAACTTGATCATTAATCTCATTTATATTAATTTGACATTAGTCTATTGAATCAATCAATGGACGAATTTGTATAATGAACTTCAATCGACAGTTGCACATTCTTTTTTTTTCTTAAATAGACAGAATATTGTCAATTGGAAAGAATGCTAGGTGTTGTCATGTAACAGGCTAAGCAATTTGCAACGCTACGTTACAAGTATCGCAGCCCAACCATAAGGATCGGCACAGGGCTGGCAAACCAACTGGTTTGAATTTTGCCAAGGCGTTCAAACAGGTTTCTTCTTTCCCGTGACAATCGAACATTTATTCGCTTAAGAAGGTTGTTTTTGACATCAAAAATATTCAGAGGCCAGGGATTTAATTTATGATTGGATCAGAAAAGCACGCTTAACCAATGAAAGCCACTAGTTTGAGCAAGGTATTTAGTAGCCACTTTACTAGCTAGGTATCTCGTTTATATTGAGCAATTAGTATATCAATCAAATTAATAACTGAAATAAAATAGTGTCTTACCATATGTTTAATGCATATACACTCTTGTTCATATTAAAAAAGCAGGTTTAAATTAATAACTACCAGTATCTACGTTGTTCAATGCAGAAGACATCAGAAAGCACAACACACAGCAAACGGTGTTCATTTAAAAACGATAGCTAGGGGAAAGCTTACATCCGAACCCAATACAGAATGGGTTCAATAGAAACTTCATAGCTTCTTCAACACCCTTCCACAACACATTTTGTGATCATTCAAACGTTGCTATCGTTTAGCGCCTCCGATGAGTAATGCCTCCGGAAGTATGGTTCTGACCCATCACTGGTCTCTAGGAGTCACTCCAAGAGGGTTTCAGGCTGGTATCCTTTCAACGGGATGCTTTAACGTGCTCATATCACATGCCGTTTTTTGTCGAGTGGGAAAGGAAGAAGCATTCGGGTTCCCGCCTCGACCACGGAACTTGACGCCGGTTGGCTATAATTAATTGCGGTCTCACTTGGTCTGCAGTAATTTATCAACTCGCCTACGTCACTCATGCCCATTCGCATTCGCCCACCTTACTGATTGCGATTTGTGTGACCGATACACGGCCTTCTCTTGCGCCATTGCATCGTCATCATCATCATCATTCCGATTCGTTGCATCCTTTTGACAAATGTGCAAAATCTCTTCCGTTTCCGTTCGAAGCTTAGGACCGCCTGTTAGCCTCCATCCCGACCCCGGCAAACCGTCATCGTTCATGCCATTGTTTTCACACGTACATGGCACATCGGTCTGTTGGACTTTGGCTACCGAGCAGCAGATTCAACAGGGAAGGCCCACCCACACACAAATCGCTCAACAGAAGGTTCCGCACGGGGCACGGGTCGAACGGTCATAAATTAAAATCTTATCACCAACCACGATGACACCGACCTGACTGACCGGCCAGTGTGACCACTACCCGGGCTGGAAGTAGCTATATACCGGGATACCGGGACACAGAATTTACAGCGCTTAAAAAAAAAAACGCATCGCATCTAATTATGTTTACCTTGAGGAGGGATTTTTCAACCGCATCGTAAATTATGCCACCGTTTTTGATGAATGGTTGACAAGAATGCGCACAAAACGGTGCAGTGAATAGACGGCACAACTACTGGTGCGTAGCGTGGACTCTCCGTAATGAGACGATCTACTAGGTCACATCAAGTTTCTTTTTACCGTATGGCCGGCGCATCAATGGTGCCGTTTGTCTATTAGACCAAAAACCTAAAGAATACTTACCAGGCCCGATTCTTCAACTTCTTTCTCACCCACTTTCCTCGACAATCGTTTCCGCAAGTGATCTCTCCGTGATCGTAGTTAAAATTCGTCCAATGTGGCCGCAAACTTTAGCTGTGAGTTGCATCCAGTGAAGTGATCATTGTGTCCAGGTAGAAGTATCTTCACCCGTGTCCATGTGTTTTGTTGCGGAAGTAGAATGTAAAATCGATTTGCAACAACTTTGAACCGAGATAAACAACACCCGGTGTCATCCGGAGCTGTATAAGGTGATTATAACGTTCGATGAAGTGTGAAATCTTACCACTTGCTGCTGGTGAATTATTTGGGGCGGCCCGATGGTGCGTTGGTAGCGTCGCCAGTCTTTATACAGCATGACGCGTTCAAACTCCCATTCGGACCGCAATCCCTCGTACGCAGAATTGTGACTATTCAGCTTCGGGTAAACAAAGTTAAAGAAAGGGGGTTCGGGGGTTCATTTCAACCAACGTAACGTGACATTCTCTGCTTGCCATCGTTGTGTTGTCTTGTCTGGCAAATCTCGCCCCGACTCAATCGCAAGAATTCAATAGCATTCGGATAACGCTTTAATTGAAATGACGACACAGCGTGCACAATTAGTAAAATTCTGATGCGGTAGCAAATGTCACCTTACCTTACACATTCAGTACAGTACGAAGCTACCCAAAATGTTCCGCGGCAGGAGTGCGACAAAGTGCGGCTACAAGATTGGGATGCCAGTCACCGAATAATTACTCCAGCTGTAGCGACTGATTTCACGTCATAAGGCTGATTTGACGCAGCGCAAAACTTTCCAGACAGCGGACGGAAAACCGCAATTCATTCGTGAGTATCTGAAACGGGGAAGTGCAAATGGAAGCTGTGTTTCGTTCGATGGCCCGAGGCCCTGGCAGTCTGTGCACGGTTCGATGATGGGTGTGGGAATGGGCCGGAAACAATATTCCGCTTCCGAATGGTTCACTTTCAAAATTGAGAACAATCAAGAAATCGTTTTTGTTTTGTTCAAAATTTTCTTTTACTTTCGCTCGTTAAGTACACTGTTGGGGGAGGTTTGGGAGTTGGCCTAGAACGTTGTTCAAACACGATCACGTTTTTTGTATTTTGTACTCAAAAAAGAAGTAACTCATCTTGCGTAAATGTTGGATCGTTTTGGCCCAATGGAAGGGACACATTTGTCTCATCAAACACTACCTACTGCTTGCCTCAAGTTCCCATTATCCATAGCCGTTGATGGAACGATGAAGAAGGGTCGTATCTGACTGTTTGTACAGATGCAAATTAAGCAAAGGAAGAAAGTCACCCTACGTGGAAAAGCAAATCATTTAACTTCTCTTCTATCAAGTGTTTGGTTTCGTTTGCAAGTGTTTGTGTTTGTCCGCATGTTTGTCTTAACTTTATATTCTCGGGTTTGCGTTTCTATTTTAACTTCTTGTCGTGATTTTGCTGTGTCCTATCTTTATTATAACTTTTTTTTAAACTTATTCGACGTTTGTTGTAGTTTGTGTTTTAAGTAATCCAATGAAGATGTTTAAAGCTCGTTCAGCCGTGTGTGTGGATAGAACGACTCCTCTTTATTTCGTTAATGGTTGGTTGCTCACCTATCCTAAATGTCACTTTATATCTTATATTCCTCGAATAAAAACATATGTCAGACTGAAATTGTTTCCATTCTCGCACACAGAGTACGTTGTAGTGGAGTGTTTTTTTTCTGTACCGAACATTAACATTGGCAAAAGTTTGACTGAAGGGGAAATATTTGCACACTGGTGATGTACCTAATGTACCATGCAAAGCGGTCCATCATTACACGCTTCCCACCCGTGTACTTATTGTCTACTTACAACTATCACTCGATCCAGGTGATTTTCTTCACATCATTCGGCGTCGCGTGGCTCTTGGCGTGGAGCTAAATCCGATTCGAATCATGGCGTTTGTTGTGCTACCGGTAGCCGTTGAAGTTGGGGCATTACAATGCTTTGAGCACAGCGCTACCGTAAAAGTCCGTAAGGAAGCGTACATCATTCTGTATTGTTTCACCAGTCGCGAAAGCTGTGCAGGGCGGGAAGAATTTCTCTAGGATTGTTTATGCGACTGCTACGATGCAACCGCCATGCGACGATAGTCAACAGTCAGACGAAACGATAAATGGTTGCTTTGGTGCAGTATAGCCAATTCGGTGGAATAGAAACGACTTGGTTCAATTTACCAAAGCTCGCAAAAGGCCTCTCAGCATCACTCTCAACACTATCGTATTCATTTTTGGATTGGAAGCTAATTTTGGCGTTTTATTCTCTTCTTTTAGACACTTTTCAACATTCAACGTGCATTCTGGTTAGGTATGCTAATAGTAATATTTATGGCTAAAATATTATGACAAAAATTGTAGAAAATTGCACAGATTTAGACGTAACTCTTAGCATTTTCTTCCTTTATGTTTTTTTAATCTTAGTAGACATTTGAATTGCTCATTATTTTTACACGAGGTGCTGTGATCCACCTTGATTGAAAAACAGTGCAATAAATAAAACAAACAGCTTGGAAAACATCAATCGTAAGTAAGGAATTAATAATAGTACACCACTGTAATAGCAATCTGGATGATACACTAAACTGTTTGGTGTCAATTTCGTGCTTAACATAATCCTTCAACAAAACAGTTGAAAGCATGCTCTAAAGCGGCACCAACCTGCAGCTTCCTCACCGAAAGGGGTCCGGTAAAGTTTGATTGCGGAGCAAGTTTATCGATAAGTATCAGCACATGACTGCGATGAAGAAATGCATCGCAGAAAGCAGCTTAGCCGAACAAAGACACCATCACATCCGTCTACAATCTTCTTATCCAACAATAACCCCATTGAACGGCGTACTAAGGCACACACGTCCAACAAAGAAAGACGCATACGTATCACACAACATCCTAAGCGCCTCTGGAAGATCACCTCCGTACGGGGAGCTCGGATTTTATTCCAGCCTTCTCCTTTTTAGTGATTCCATCACACCTTCTTTCGCCATCCTTGTGCACTTTCGGTGCATCGTTGGGATGCTTCTATCCGGCTCATCCAAACGAACATTGCAGCTTCAAATGCACTTCGCAAAAAACCCCTTCCCGATGCCACAACCACGTCCTGTACCGTCCGCAACATCCATCGGTCGAAAAGTAGAAATAAAAAGGAATCCTAACAGCATTACACTCACCTTGCCACACGGGGAGCCTTGATGGAGCGCCTTTTCGCCGAGCGTCCTAGACTGCTACGACATCATCCATCAACCTTGTCGTTGCCGGTGGCTTACGGTTGAAGGAAAGCTTATGCAGTTTTAGCAATTCCAGCACCGTCCAGCACGTTGCGTCCATTGCAATCATTGCCGACGCAGTAAAGAAAAGATGCTGGCTTGCTTAGCTATTCAGCCACTTCTTGCTGGTGGTGAATCGTGATCTCATCTAAGTGTGCATCCAAGTGCGATCAAGCTGATGGTACCAGTAGGAAGAAGAAGCTCAAAGCGAGCACACATGTTCGTCAGTATCGGGCCTGTGTGGTCCGGTTTGTTTTCTGTTGTTGTCACGTGATACGTGTGTCGGGCAAAACCAAACAATTGTCTTGTTACCGTGCAAAGCACGGCCAACGATAGATCAAATTTGTTGCAAACTTTTGCAAACGCAAACTGTGCTGCGGTCTGATTCAATTATGGCAATGTTGTGTGTGAGTGTGACTTTGCGAAAAGTTTAGTCATATAACATGCTGGTACATAGTAATAGGATACAAACAATAGTGGTCGGTGAGCTAAAGAAAGTTAAAAGTAGTGTTGGGCAACTAGCTGCTATCAGCTGGTCTTTTAGTAAATAGAGGATGTTTGAATATTTGATGTACACGCCCAGGGAGGAGCCAAGACATTGGATTCCTTAGTCGAATGAATGACTCGGAATCATTTTGATTAAATTCTTAATATTACAGAATCTCCCGATATTTCACACGCCTCACATGGTAGTAAACCTCAACTACTGGTAGCTTTATTGCTCAATTGCTTAGGATTGTTGTTGCTACCACGCCTCCGCTGTCCATGTGGACGACCTAAAAGGACTCTAAGGGCTGGGTTGTCCGATGTCATTCTCATGACGTGACCAGTCCAGAGGAGTTTGGTGAGTCGAATTCGCTGTACGAAGTTCGCCGTACAGCTTCTAAAGCGTTTTGCTGATCAGAGTAGTTGCAAAACTACAATCGAAAGCATTCGAAGCTGGGAGGATGTAAATCTATATCTAATCATCAAGTATTGAAGATTCGAGAGATTTGAGAGATGCATCTCATACTTGCGAATCGCATTGGACTTTTCCCAACAACAGCAGTTCAAAGTGCCATAAAAATTAGACTTTCCTTGAGGAATAGTGCAAGCACACGCTAGAACTGAAGCGTATGTTTGATGTCTACATCAAATCAGAAAAGAAACACAAAAAGAACATAAACGAGATAAAGTGTCACAGATAACAATCGCAGAGTAATGGGGAACGAGAGAGAGGAACTGAACTAAATGTACGTTCTCACCAAGCCACTGGGATTTTTATATTGTATACTGCACGGCTAAAGCTTATCATCCATCTCGAGGCGATAAACACACTCATGCATTATGCTCAAAGAGATTGTCTAAAACAAGTCACTAGAGTCGTTTCACTGCTCGTACAAATGCGCTAGGTTTCTTTGTTCTCCAAGTGCGCTAGAATCAATCCATCCAAAATCGGATGCTGCATGTACAAATAAGCTCCCGTTGACCCGTCGGTCCACCGGTAAACTCAAACAGTGACATTGACGATAAATGTCAATAGATGCTGAAACGGGGTCACATAAAACGATTCCCTTCTGCGGGGTGGGGATACAAAAAAAAAATATTAAAAGTCTCAAACAATCTAACGGAAACACGTACTCCATCAAACGGGTACGGGAACGTAAGCACGGTATACAAACCCAATCCAGCGGTTGTCGTGCGCTTCTGCTCTCGCACATGTCAAAAAAAGTCAAAAAAAGTAAAAAAAAAAATGTCTCCAAGGGGTACACAGGTGGTGTATACTCCCATCGGTGAAGATGTATCAAACACACAAAAGGTCGCACTGGCGAAAAAGGAATCCGCTTGTGTCCTTCCGTGCAAATAGTATTGTCCCGCTCCAAGAACTCCTCCGAAATGGTGGTGGGTGGTGGCGTTAGATCATTACCGGTGTTTCTAGCATTGTTCTGTTTGCACTTCTGTACTCTTTTCTTTCTATCTGACATTCGAGCTTCTTTCTTGTACAGTCCAAATCTACTGCTTGAGCCATTTGAAAGATTTTCTTGCGTTTTTTTTTGGGTTGCCGTTCTACCAACTGCGAGTATGCAATGATCCAAACCATCTCGTTCCGTGCAGTTTCCCCACGTGTCTGTGTCCTGCGCTACTACCCTGGGTGGTGGAATTCAGCTGTTTGTAAACCTCCTTGACCACTTCTTTGGATACCGCACCACTATCTGTTTGTACCAGGCTGAAGTTAGAAAAAGCTGTCCAAATCTTTCCTTTTCGGTGGCTTCGGACATTTGCCCACAGCCTTTCTACCCGAGGGATTGGTCTGCGCTCACCTCCTGAAAATGGGTTTTATTTTTCTTTGTTTTGCTTTGGCCAATATATTGAGAGTTTGATGCGTTTGGTTCACTGGTTGCAGTAGAATCAAAGCAAACAAACCGGTCCCCCGGTGCGACATGACATCATTCTTGCTTGTTAAACCTTGCCTGACCTTAGGCTATACAGCCATTGGTCAAATTTTGGACAGTTCCTTTGCTAAGATACCCTCACTACTAATGCTATTGTTTTCAGGCACTATCTGGTCCAGTAATGCAAATGTCAAATGAAAATGTACCTCGCAAACACAGATTGTCACCTTTCGAAAGCCTTCGCAATCAAAGGAACGGTCACTTTCCAACAAAAATCGGCATTGTTTGATTGAACTGTGTGTGCAGTGAATTTTTAAGTACGATCAGCGTCCGATCCACATCGTTTGCACCCCTTGGGAGTGTATCAAACGATGGTGACAGTATTGGGAAAAATTGTGTCCCATCCCGGATATCCCGATCTCTTTCAATCTCAAGGGAACCATAATTGCGGTCCGTTACGACAATGCACCAGGAATACCAAATGAACCAAAAGATGAGTTTTGTTTTTGTTTTTGTATTGTTTGCCGAAACTGCATGCGTTACTTCATTACGGAGCGACCGTTTATCTCATACCGCATAACATTTACGATGACGGAATCAATGAACAACTGAAAATATTTTGAATTGAATTTGAATTTGAATTTGAGTTTTTGAATATGTGTGTTTGTATAAATGCTATTTCTTAAATAACTTATTTAACTGCATGTTTCAGAAATGAGTAATTGGAGTACTATTATTTGACCAAAAGAAGATTGGTAGAACTACGAATTATGTGAGATGTTAGGTAACTGATTCATGAGTTACAGTTTTCAAATAAAAAAAAAATTTAAATAATACCACGCAGCATATTTCGCTCATTTTTAGCGTACATTCAAAGTACTCCTTCGCCAATCGACTGTCAATTGTTGTGTTAGATGAGATTTGGCAATAGTTCTGTAAATTCTAGACATTTAATTGGTTCCTTTGGGATTTATATTGTTCTTGAGTTGGTTGTAGTTAATGAGATGTTTGTAAAATTTTGCCTTTCGACTCCATTGAGATTTATTGTCGTATTATGTGATATGCTCTTTATTCATAGAAGATTCTTCTGCTGGCGCTGGTTCGGGTGGTGTATTGGTAACGGCTCCGGTCTCCATACGACAGGATCGATGCAAAACCCCGTCCGAACCAATCGCCCGTTGATTATTCATATAGTTGATGAGCATAGTATTAAGAAGTTTTGAAAGTTTTCTACCGATAAGCGTAGATGAATCCACAAATCCTATGCCAAACCTTTAGAATATCAAACGATAATGGACGTCATTCTGTTCTAAAATTCGGTAAACGATTTTTCACTTGCAAAGAAGCAACAACTTCAGTCAAGCATCAGTTGCAATCAGAGAAACCTTATGGTTTTCGGGTTGGTTTGCATATTTGCTTGGATTGTACATGATTCACCAAGGCCAATTATACTTACAGTGATTTTATTTTTCTGTCGAGTAGGTCAATTTCTTATTTTGTTACATTTCCTCAGCAAAAATCTCAAATGCATTTCAGCTATTTGTCCATGTATCTTGTAGAGGGTGTACTGTAGTACCAAAATAATTATCTTTTGTTTTGTATAGCACAGCCACCCTGTCGTGCCGAAGACCAAATGTGGCTGCCAGTCTGTTCAATGGAAGAGGAAGTAAATTAAATCGTACACATTTCATCGGTTGCCCGGGAACTCATGGTCCTGTGCCGAGGAAATTCCCACCCATCCTTCCCGGTATATACTGCTGGTGCGATTGGAATCGGAGCAAATCGGATTAAATTCTTGTCGTGTCCACAGTATCCAAAACCCGGTTCGCAAAAACCGAGAGGGTTTGATGACGCTGTTACACTATCCTCTCCATATGGTTTCATTGAATGGGGCCCGTGCTTGGCGATGTACGAGGGAGCGAAGCGGCTACGGTGTTTGGCTTGCCGAGTCGATTAAGTGAGTTTTTGGGGGAAAATAATAGAAATGCTTAAGAGAAAATTATCTTTCCTTTAAGAGCCCTTTTTCCAATCGGTCGAAACCACCCGGGGATGGTTGTCTTCGTTGTGGTCACGGGATGGCAGTGAAAGGGATACGGATAAGGGTTGCGGGTGGGGGAGTTTTCTTTCCTACCGGTCACCAGTTCATCCCGAACTCTTTAGCACATTCTATCGTAGCTGTGTGGGATTACGGTTTCGGCTGCAGGGAGATCGGGCCGGTCGGGGATTGACTTAGAGTGGATACATGCTTTGGCATTAAAACCCGTGCCCGTTTTTCTCGCACCGTCAAATGGCACACTTGACCCTTTCGGCTCAACCTGAAGGGTGTAATCAGTAGTCAAGCACCGAAAATGGGAAACGGAAATCCTTAATGAAAGGGGTTTGCTTCTCGCCGCTCGAAAATCGGACGGCTTGGCGTACGTGTGCTGGAAGGTGATGCCGAAAGGAAAGGGGAAATCCTTTCCGGACCAACCGTTCTTGCAAGAAAGGTGGCGTCTTAAGCCAACCATAAGCCACGAAAGGAGCGTCTGCAAAGGTGTTGGGCACGGAGCAATCATTTAATTTTCTACCGAAACCACAACAACGGATGCTCGTGTAGCCTTTACGGCGGGGAGCGGTGTTGGTACGGTTGGCCAAGTAGCATTAGCAAGCTTCCGCAGCATCCGCAACATTATGCTCTTTTTGCCAGGCAACGAATGAATAAGTTATGCATGTGTGTTTGTTTGTTTCGTCTTGCAAATGTGCATCATCTTCCTTTTCATCATCAAAAGAAACGCATTAGCCTTGCCGTGCGAGAGATAAGCCAAACTTGTGAATGTAATGGCTTGAAAGAATTTTAAGGAGCGGTTTGAAGGGTGGACCATAAATCTTCTTTAGTGGGAAATCTAATAAAGGACTATTTATTCTTCACAAAATCTCGTTCAGCAATGCAAGCATATTGTGGGATCTAAAATTAGTGTATTGATAGATGATGAAACAAGCGGCTTGCGTTAAGTAAATTTCGGAACATAATTGATAAAAACTTCCGAATAGACTTTCAGCCAGAATTTAAACGTTGCTTGAAGATCTGTAAGGGGTATAATACGCCAAGACTTACGTAAACAAAAGTAACAGCCAAATCCAATACTTGCAGTTATAAGCAATGCCAAGATTGTCAATCCAACACGGAGAATGAAAACAAAAACGGGGAAGGATTAAGATGCATTTCTTCATGAAGTTCCCATGAATGGGAAGCGAAAGATTGCTTGGGCCCGATAAATGTGTTGACAAGTGGCAGTGACAAGGCAAACCTGGGATGGGAGACCCTTTTGCTGATGGCCGATATTGAAGTTGCACGGTTGTCTGCCGGGATTAGAGACAAAATCCATGTTCTCTTTTTGGTCTCTTCCGTACACACACACACACACACACACACACACACACACACACACACACACACACACACACACACACACACAGAAACATAAACACACAGCGAGTTGGTTGTGGAACCGATTGCGGCCCACACGCATCAAACCAGATCGAGTTGATGTGGGGCACACTGATGCTGCCTGTCCGATATCGGCCTGACGCTTATCTTGAGCTTTTGAAGTTTTGCAGCACGTTTTCTGCACACGCCTGTGTAGCTTTCCGTAGCAGGAAGCCCAGCCTCACAACAGTTGATACGTCCTTTTTTTCTGTTATTGTTGTTGCTACCCGTAGGTGCGTACCATATTGCTGTCTTTTGATGCCCGGAAAGAGTATCTTTGCGTTTCTGTGTTCGCTTTCTATTCGATACATCCAGTCCAATACGGCACCTTCACGGATGCGTGTAAGTAACCATTCGCTCGGTGCATCAAGATGCGCCCACCATGTGGAGCAATGTGAATGGGAACACCGTAAGAACCCTTCACCAAGCGACAAACTGAGATGATCGCTTCCGTTGTTGATGCGATAGAGCGCTCATGGATGGCACAAACAAAAACAAAAAAAAAGAAGCACGACAACATGTTGCTCCGGGGCATATGAGATAACAAGTCGGCTGACAAGCTTACAAACTCGGCACGGACTGTTGGCGGCTTAAAGAGATTGCATCCTTGCTCAAATCTGCCCGGCCGGTGTCTACGACGGGGCCACATGGTCTCCGGGGGGAATTTTTTTTCCTGGTTGACAAATCGGTCAACCAACATGTGATGCACAAGATTGATACGCTTTTGTAAGCGTAGTTTCTTACCGATGTGCCTGTGGTTGCTGCTAGTGCAAAACATTCAGCTGGATTATCATCGGTAGCTGATGCGCATGTTTGCTAATCTTCATTCGTTAGATGTTCGAGAAATGAAAATAGAATTAAATTCACAATTAGCAGTTAGGATTGTGAGACACAAGCGAGTGCTCTGGCCAATTAATGTACAAGAAATCTATACTAAATAGACTAGCTACGCACATATATGTGGGAGCTCTACGTGCTAAATTTGAAGAAATTCAATCTGTTTGCCTCTATCATTGATATATTTTGGTTAGCTGATGTATTAACAACTTGAAAGCTCAGGGATTTGGTTTAAGTATACTAAACTTGTCAAGGGATTTTATTGTAATCGTTAGTGTATAGGAGTCATGGAGACTTTAAATGATCTACCTGTTGGAAGAACTGAAGACTTTAGATAAGCTAGATTGAACTGGAAGTCGTGGAATAAATGCATTATAAGTAGTAGTAGAAACTAAATGTTAGAGGGACTCATCGAATTGCCGCGTGGATATCAAGATCTTGGAGGACACCCATCTAATAACGACATTGTCTGAAGACTGAAGATCCACCAAATTGAGTAAAGTAAGGGAACTCTATTTTGTTACTAGTATTTCGGACCAGGATTCTTGTCGTGTGCGTTTAATTAACCATTGCTTTTTGGTCTGGATTTGTATGAAGAAGCCTTTCTGACCGCATCACAACCAGATTTTCGCACAATTTGAACTGGATTCTGCTCCTTTCGCCTATCAGATTGAAAGACCGCGAGGGTAGCAAGCCTGTTTGACGACATGTGTGGTCTAAGAGGTCACGAGGTCAGCAACGATTAAGTGTAACACATAATGATGTACTGTTCCGCAGAATCTTGACATTTGATTAGTTTTTTCGTACAATTTTTTTGTCTCAAAACGTATGTTGCTCTAAAAACTTATGTCGCTGTTGTGCTTAGACGACAACCACGGGTTTGCTATAAAAGGGAGGTAAGATGAATCGTTCTAGCACTGTGTGGGAAAGGCAGGTTGAGGTCTGGTTTTAGATTAGCCAGCAGCTCAGTCATGTTTAAACGAATTCGCAAAGGCTTCGTATTAGTTGCGTTAGTATTGCTTTCGGCATCGGTGGTTAAAGGTGTAACAGAAAACGTTCCAGAATCGTGTACAACGGATTGTGGTTACGATGCGCTCTCTGATAAGTTGGAATATCTACAGTATAAGCTGATCGAGCTGGAGTTCGCAATGAAGGAGGATCGAGAGTCAACCAGCCAGCAGATTGCACACCAGGCAACCCTCTCCGCTGGAATGCTGTTTGCATTAAACCAACTTAGCCAGTCGTTAGGCCACAATCTTACGGTGTTGCAGACTCAAACGAGCCAAATACTCACGCAGCAGGTGGCTTGCGCCAATCACGACCAGATGAGAAAGGAGATCCAAATGATAACACTGAAAAAGGGCAAATTGCCAGCCAAAAGTCGTTCGACTGTTGAAGTACCAAGCAAAGGTTGCCCGTATCAAAGCTACCGGTCGTGCAAGGAAGTGCCTGGCCAGCAATCGGGAAAGTATCTGTTACAGCCGAGTGACTATGCTGAACCATTCATGGGCTATTGCGAGCAGACTCGTTTCGGTGGTGGTTGGCTCGTGATCCAGCGTCACACGAACGGTTCACTGAATTTCTATCGCAACTGGGACGAGTATCGTGATGGTTTTGGACACATCGATCGAGAGTTCTGGATCGGGTTGGAACGTTTGCATCAGTTGACCACGGCACGTATGTACGAGCTTGTGGTGGAGCTGGAAGATTTTGGCGGAAGCTATTTGTACGCACAATATAAGGAGTTTCAGATCGGTAATGAGACGGAACACTATGCATTGAAGAAGGTGGGCAATTACTCCGGTTCGGCGGGTGACTCACTGTCTTCCCACCAGGGAATGAAGTTTTCGACTGTCGATCGGGACAATGATCACAGACCGGGTGAAAATTGTGCCGTCTTGAGTGAAGGTGCCTGGTGGTATAATAATTGCCACTATTCGAATCTTAACGGGCGGCGTATGAACAAGAACGACCAAAAGTCGATGTGTTGGTACCATTACAAAAACAACTTTGTTGGTATGGCTTATTCGAGGATGATGATACGAGAGGTTTAAAGTGTCGAAGTCTAAACGATTCCTTGTGTGTGCGATTGTGTGTGTGCTAATAAAAACTATTTTAATGATGTGGCAATACAGCTCATGGTTTTTTTTTCCTTTAATGAATGAACGTTTGAGAGCAATCATGGCGAAATTGTGAAATATTTCAAGTTGGCAGCAGCTTTAAGATCTGCCTGTCTGCTGCTTGCCTGATCAATTAAAACCCGACATTTGCATGGTTGCAAAACTTAGCATAAATCCTCATTATCAGCATGCAAACGGTTCTGGTCTCCGCAACCGACCGACCGTGCGTACATTTAATCTCGTTTCACTGCAATAAATTTCATCACTTGCTGCTTAACAAGCGCTACCCGTCCAATGGGATTACACCAGTCAGATCAGTTGTAAAATCGGACATTTTTCTCACTTCTCGACGCACTCCTGGTTTGTGTCCTGGTCCCTTTCTCCTACAACCGATGAATCTCTTTCGGGGTTTCCAGCGACTCAGCCGCATGGCTCACGCTCCATCCATCTTGGTGGAAACATGGCCGATAAAGAAGAAGAAAAATTATGCGAATAAATTCTAGTTGAAGATAAAATTTACGCGCCATACTTACGGCCCCACCCGCTTGCCGGAAATCGAAGCTGGGAAGTTCCTTCGGGAGGCACTTTACACCCCTCGGGTCTAGCGGTGGAACGCACTGTACAGAAACAATTCAGCTTTCCGCTGGATGATAAACGTAGAATCGTGGCTCTTTTAAGTGAGGAAGTTAAAAAGTAGCATTTTAGCTGTGAAAGTGTTTTAACACGCCGCGCCACGAAAGGGAGAAACTGGCACCGGCCATCGGGATCGAAGTGTGAACCCCGGGAACTCTGCGGTCCAATCGCGCGCGGAGTCCCTCTGCACGAACATCAAGATGCTAATCTGGGAAAAGTTTTCCCTGCGTCCAGCGCCCAGCAGGGCACTACTGGATCTGGTCTGGTGCGTCTTGAGCCGGGCCCCTTGCTCCAAACCAGGCACGAACCGAGGGAGTTGTACAATTTTAATTTATCTACTTTCATTCGTTCGTTACCAGCGCGTTTTATTTTTCTTCGTTTCACTCGGCGTGTCCGTGCCAACAGCATTCAGTGCAACGGTTTGGAGGTTCTTCTGCGGTTGTTGTCGGTTGGAATGGGAAAGTGTGGGGGAAAATGTTCGTTTGTTCATTTGGAGCAAATTTATTCGTTGGCACACGGGTATGGTTGGCAGTGAAGTCCTGAGTAATAGTGGTATTACAAGTGATAATAACAGAGTTCGCAACGAGGGTAGAGAATGGATTTGCAGCTAGGTTTACAGCAATGGGAACAGAGAAGATAAAACGACGCGAATGGAGGGTAGCATGTATGAAAGATTTAAACAGCGTTGAAATTAAATCTATTTTTACGTACGTTTTATGTGTTTTTTTTTGTAACTGTAAACGATATCAAGAATTGAATAATGACACCTATTTAATGATTTTCTTCACGACTCATTGGAGTGAACATCTGAACATCCGGATTCTTCTTTTCCACACCCAACCCGAATGCAGACCTAAGATTTAGACGTTCAAAAACTAGATGGATTGGTCGAACCGGAGAGTCAGACGTGGAATTACCCAACACTAGTCCCAACTATCATAAGCATTATCTGCTAGACTAAATAGCACAAATAGCTACTGATTCTCTATCTTACTTCATACACCCTGCACACAAATACCGGCAGAGATAGTCCTCACCTGCTAGAGCTTGAAGATGGCTTAATTGCCAGTAATCTCCGACAGCGTGGGTGTCCTTCGTCCAAAAATCAAGGACAATGTGGAGTACTGTGTGCCCTAAAGTGAGAAATATACATTTCTTACCGGAGTCTTCTAGAGCTCAGGTGTTGATGGAGTTACGCACGATTCCCCATAACAATAGGGTATCATACCGGATTTGCGGTACCTGCGGTAAGCAGATAATGCTTTTTCGACCTTGATAATCAATCCAATTCTTGAAACTTCGCGTGTTAATGGTCTACGGTCTATGTTTCGCAAACTGTCAGAGTTCGTCCAATGATATCAAAGTCATCCACGATTTCAGGGCATTGAAGTGCACGGATGAAAGTCCATTGATTTGCCTCGGTCTCCGTTAAGAATCTCTCAATTCTGATGACATTATCCGGCATATTTGACTATTTAGTTTATTTTCAACAATGTTTTATTTGAAGAATACAAATTATCATTCTTTTTAGTAGAGCTGCACGCTCCCTAACACCGGTCCGTTTAGCGTTAATGATGTTTATTGCATTCTTGGAATTGCTGGTCATGTAATGTAATAACAGCTTAAAATATCCTGTCATCACGTCAAACATGTTGCCTGTACTATGGTCGAACTAATTTAACAATTTTCTGTTGCTACTTCTATCATTCCAGGAAATCCCCTTGAAAAAGAAGCAATGTTTGCAGTAAAAACTATAATGACCCTTGTAATACTCAACCGGTAATAGATATTGCAGAGCGACGATCAGTGACGCAATGATTACGAGCCCGTTTAGAAGCTATCCACCGAACAATGGTGAGTGTGGTTCATGTTTGGAAAAATAACAAGCTACCTTTTACGAGCACTGGCCATCGGCAAGTAGCAACGTAAACGTAAAACGATCGTGTCTATCGTCCGTCGTTAATAATAAAACACTTCGTCTAAATTATGCAAGGGCCCTTTTTTGGCCAGGCGTGGATTGAAATCGACGGTTTTTTTTCGTTTCTTCCTTCAAACTCCTAATCGTAGCAACCGCTTCGCTTAATTCGTTTGCCTAGCAGTTTGCCGCCTAGATGAAGCCACGTGCTCGCTCTTCAATTGAGCATTATTGAGCCCAATTTACGTGGAATTTATTTCCCCGTAAGCCCGTTTTTCGTGCAGTTGAAATTCCGGAATCAGTTAGAAATGTTAGAGATCGAAAAGAAGCGTACCCACGTTTAACAGGCTGCTGCTGCCAACTGCCAATGTTGTTGTGCATTTTTTGTTGTTGTGCAAAATAATTTTTTACGATTATTAGTAAATTTACATATAGATTTCTTTTCGGTACGCTTTCGAGCGGTACAGTGGAGCGCTTCGTGTGGCGCACGCTAACTCGTGCGGACGTGATTGGATGGTAACCGACGGCACTCATTATTTGCTCGGGAGCAGGCAATGTCGGGAAACCTGTAGCAAAAATTACCAAAACCCATTTCTTTGCGCGCGGTATGAACCCATTTTCTCATCACGCGGCAAATTGTTCCGTCTTGCTTGGCGTGCCGTTACCTAAACGTTGTTGTTATTCACCTTTTTTTTGTACTCTTTAAGAGTACAAGCAGAACACGAGCTGTTGGTGAATGGTGAACGGGTCTGAATCCAATGCTCATCGGTAGAAAAACAGCTTCTCGGTAGAAATTCAAAGCTTCCGTACACAACTGGAAGCTCTTTGTATGTGTGCTATAGCTGGGAAATTAAGGCAGAAGGTTACGGTAAGCGACTCCACCTTCATCTTGGCCCTGAAGTCGAGCTGAAGGTTGTTTGTCGGTGCGTTTGCATAAAATATTTGCAACTGAAACAAGGCATTCGGAGCGAAAAAAAGGGAACAGAACACAAATGCTTACGACGATGATGATGACGATAAGGATTATGATGATGATGGTGGCAGCGGCGATGGTGGTATGTTCATTTCAACCTACCTTGTTCCATCACGTTCCCGGCCGTTTGTGTGGAAGGAAGTTTTAACACGAAAGACACGGACAGCTGTGCAGTGGAGATGAGAAATTGTCAACAAATGGCACCGTAACACACCCTTTGCTAAACGGGAAGGAACAGAGTAAAATATTGCACACTGCACTTCGCGGTTGCTACAGCAGGGGATCCTCAATGGGGTTGAAGCACATCGAGGTGAACATCACTCGCCGTCCAGGACAGCAGGGTAGGCTTTATTAAGATAGATTAATTTCAATTTATTGTTAAATCATCCACGACATGGTGCCGGTTTCGATCGGAACTCCCAATTCCGTTCGGAAATGTGCAGAGGTCGACCAACCTTCCGTAGGCCGCGGTACCCATTTTGGAGAACCACAGTAAGACAACCGGAAGACACTGGCCCAACAGTTCCCTTCCAAAACGACCAATACACGCCACGGACTCGGACAGCTCGGACGACAAAGAGCGAACGAATATATCATCAATTATTTACGATAAATTGAGTTGTTTTGTTTTCGACCACACCAGCCTCCCTCTTTAATGCCTGCCGGACGACTCGCTGTCTTATCATCCCATGGTGTTGTGTGTATGTGGTAGGGTGCGTTGAAGGCGTTTGAGCGAAATGTTCGCTTACCGCCCCACCACCCAAGCCGTGAAAATTCGGGATGGCTGCTGCTGAGGTGTTGAAGGTGGCAGGAAGGGATAATTGAATTTTCTCGTCATTTCATGATTTATGTAGTGAAGCTAAATGTTTCGACTAAATGACTGTCCGCGCCGGTTGCACTCTAGGGTCGTGCACATGGCTGTTGGTGGTTGGTTTGTCGCAAGCGCACAGTTTATCAATTGCGTATAATGTTTGCGGTTTTGTGACACCGGCCAGATTCCCGGGCAATGGTTGACGGTTGAGTGTGGGAAAGTGATTAACTTAAGGAGAAATTGCACCGGAATTGACAAACGGTTCCAATAGGTGTGGGATTACGGGGGCCCGCATGACTTTGAAAGGTGAATTATTGAGGGAATAGAGTTTTTATTCGTTCTAATTTTACCTTTAATAACGAGATAGTGACACGTTCTTACACAACTGATAAGTTTTCTTACAGTTAAAATACATTTACTACTATCTTGGGGTCTTTATGATCTATGCTACCAGCAAAATTGGTGGGATACTCCTTTCTCGTAAGGTGACCCATTCAAAATATTAACACTACGTTTTTTTTTTAAATTAATTCGCACAAATGAGTTCAACCTCCTTTCACTGCTGATAACTGTCTAATCTTCGCCGAAGACAACTGTCTGATTGCAAATGTATACATACATTGTTCTCTGCTTCCGACTCTCTTATCCGGGCGGCTCGGTGGCATGATGAAAGTGGCGCTAGTCTTCACACGTCAGGACCGGTCCGAAATCCCATCTAGACCAAACCCTGACTGACTATCCCGCTACGGGTAAATAATGCCAAAAATGGCAGGCCTCTTGAGGTTGTTGTGCCGATGAAGAAGAAGAAGTTCTCTGCTCCTACTAATTTTCGACCTCATAGACTGCCAAAATTATTTGTGTCGCTTTAACTTATGCATGATGGAAACTATATGAATTTTAACATTAGAGATTGCTCCTTAATTACGATTACGAACCAAAGATCTCCTACTAGTTACGAACAAATGCTATACAAAGTGGTTCGTTTACTAGATTTCTTAATGCGTGTGCATTGCAAAGACTTAATGCAAAGACTTAAAAGATGTGTGTACTGCGAATGCAAGTACCTCGTGGACCCCATCTCAGTAATGCAAGATTGAGTATGACTCGTTTGTTAGTATGTCTTTTTTTTATTTTTTGAAGTGTCTTTTATTGGAACTGGATCTTGGCAAGTCACGTCAATTCAATCACGTTGCACGCGATCCGATCAAAGTAGCGCGTGATTCGATCGTAGTGCCAAATAATTTGTGTGTCTTCTATTTAAATTACGATCGTCTTGGTTACTTCACGCTAATGACAAGATGTAGAATTTAACTTCAAGCTTTAGAAATTATGCTAAGAGCATACTAAAACTTGGTTAGAAATTATTGGTTATTGAAAATTAATATTGGACTACCTGAGTTTAAAAAGTCAGTTGTGTAAAAATGTTGAAGTCCATGGATTATTTTATAGACAGCATTTCATTTTCAATGCTGGGTAGTGATATTTGCTATTTGAAGTTCTTGAGCTCGTATAATCTTCTATTTTATTGTTATATTACCTGAATTTTGCGCTTTGATGAAAATTCATAGAGTAAGTTATATAATTTTTAACCCTTTGCCTTGGGAAGTTTGCCGACCATTGGTCTTGTGTACCACATTAAGCATACATTAAATAATATGAATGTAACAGCTCATTACCTGTGTGTCATTAATCATGAAAGGCTACAACAATAAACAGAAGCTGTGAACGTGCATTACATTAAAATTATTATATCGACATTCCGGTATTGCGGTATCCCATTCATGCAATATTGCTCCTTTTTTATGAGTGAGCATTTAACTTTTTCTTTTTCAATTCATTCAAAACAATGCTCTTTTTTATAATAAAATGACAATTAATTTGTGCCGTTAGCCTCATTTTGTTCGCGCATACACGACGTGTGCGGCATGGTTTTTCACGTGCAGCAGATGTGGAAAAGCGGAAGAATAATTTATCGCTCCCCCGTACAGGAAGTAGCGCGTGGGAGTTCATTTTAAAGCTACTAATTATTTCACTGTACCGATTTTAGACGAGCGCATGAAATGGAATCGAATAGCTAGACAAAAAAAAAACTGAGTCGCAAAAGAAAAATGAATGGGTATGGAACAAAAACCGGGCCGGAATCGGATTTTTCCACCGGCAAAAGCCGGAAGTGCAGTGTGAGTGTGTGTGTGGTGCAGGAAAGCCCGCACCAATTGCGGTGCTAATTATTCCGGAATGACAGCACGTAAGCAGGTAATAAAAAGCCATAAAACAATTTTCTCGCAAAAATGATATAGTGAAATGAGCCATCGGCGATCCTGACAGTAATTTTCTCTCCACCCGTTTTTTTTTTCTATGGGGTTGGAAAATGCTCAATAAGGATAACGGGCGGAAGTGGTCGTAGTGGTGCATGGAGCTGATGCACTGCTGCATCCCCTGCCCGGTCCCGCTATTCCCTTTCCGTGAAGTAATAATCCAAGCTTTTGGTGTCGCATTTGCTACAAACAACTGAACACAGCAAACATGAGCATCATAGGAGCAGCATCGTGCATGAAAAACGTGCACCACCACCGTACCGCGTGTTCACGTGTGCGGGAGCATAAATTAAAAATAACAATAGCTTGTGCAGGATTCTGGGATAAACTGGTTCGTCTTTTTTTCTTTATTATACTGCTTTCGTAGTTGTTATTGCTGCCCGTCTTTCGCTCGCTTTTACCTTCCTGTATCGTGCCCCATCATTGACTCATTTACTCATTTTCACCCTGTTTATTTATTTACGCTTATCCGGGAACGCTCCGTCCTGTCCCGTTGACAGGATGATCGTTGCGTTGAGTCGTGATGTATCCGAGCGCAGTGGGAAGATGTTGCAGGAGGCTATACACGGGAAGGATGGATGGTGTCGCTGACAGGATATTGGGAGCTTCTGGCACCGTGGACCGTGGATATTATTGTCGACCATCCGTTGACGGCGAAATGTTGGCTTTCGGTCGTCATAAGTCGTCATGATCCGGTTCCAGGGGGTGTGCAGAACAGGGGGCAAAGGGAGGAATGTGGAAGGACAGTTGTTGGACTGGTTTTTGTATCTGCCGTTACGTGTGTGTGTATGGGTGTGTTTTTTTCCTACTTTCATTGTACCATTCCTCCGATGCCTAGCCGAGAGTTGGCTTTCGACCGCAAATCTTGCTGTTTGAATGTCGGATTGCAACACAGACGAGCACGTGCGCGAACATGAAATCCGAATGGATTCTTTTGAATGTGTTGATCCCTTGCTTTTTTTGCTTTGCAAGCGCCATTTGTGGCGACGCTGCTTTTCGGGGCGCGATTTTCATCCGAATGATTTATTGTATAAATATCAGGGCTTTCCCGGTGTGAGGGAATGGATAAGTTTGGGTTTTTGTTTGATGTTCATCGGTCAGCATCGAGCGGATTGTTTTTAAAGACCACTTTTGTTAGTGTGCCGTATCACATGTGCTTTGTTTATCATTCTTTTTTCTCGTTTGTGCGTGGTTTTAATGCGCGTTTCTTTTTATTGAAATATTAATTGTTTTGCTTCTTTCTTTTAGATAGAATTGTGATTGTATATTTGTATTTTCTTGTTTTGTTTTTTTGTAGTTGGTTATACTACTTTACTCTTTTCATGAGTTGTGTGTATTTTTGAGGCTCTCATAGTTTATTTAGTGTTTGATTATAAGCTCTTTGTGCGTTTTTCTTTTTTTCGTTAGGAATGTGTTGCAATAGTTTTCATTTTCAGTTCACAGTATAATTTTTTTCCTTTTTAATAATTTTTGTGTGATATTTAAAATTCAAATAGGTTGTTTCTTAAATTATGTTTTTTGCACGGATATATCGTTTGTAGTTTTCTTTTTTTATTTTTATTTTTTTCAGTAGTTGCCATTTTTTTGTATTTTGGTTTGAGCAAATTTGATTCTTTCTGTCGCATGACGAGTTTTGTATGAGTTATCTCAGGCAGTATTCGTTATTGCATTGTTTATGGAATTTTATTTGCTACAAATAGCGTCCTTATTTGCTTTGCCGTTTTGATTTCCGTTTCGATTGAGTTTTGAATAAAAAAAATATTAATGTATCAAAAATCATTGGACGACCGTTCTTATATTGTGTTGACGCATGTGTTGCTTTTTCCTGTTTGCCAATTAACATGTCCAAAAAAATAATATCTCGCTTTCTCATGCGTAAGAACAATTTTGTTTTTGCATGATGTTATGCATTTTGATTGCGCAATAAAAATCAATCGCAATATTTGGCAAACATTTGGTAGGACAAATTATGATGAATAAACGAACGTACAAGACAAACAAAGTCACATCCAACTTAAACCGAATGTGGAATGTCGAGCGTGGGCCGGACTGTTGGTTAAATAATACGTTCGTTACGTTCGATCGGTTCGAAATTGGATCATATTTCAATCGGTCGCTCATCGTTCCTGTGAGTGAAGTACTTGATCGAGGGCGATTTATTTCCCATTCCACTGCGGACGACTCTGATTGGCACCCTGGCTTTGGTGGGTTTGGCGCGCTTCAGCGACAGCGCGGAGAAGTGGGCTTCATTTAATTCATTTATAGCCAATGTATTTGAGCGATTGGCACTCATTAAAACTTTAATTGGAACGGGGGTTCAATAAATCAATTATTGAAGTATCATTAAATATCATATTTATCAAATATTTGGTCGCTCCTGTTGCTCGTAACTTGGGAGATTATGTGGCTCGGGTTGGTCAACGCCGCGAAAGTTAAAACCGCATTCTCGCGAGGGCTATTTATGCTTAAATAAATGTATGATTGATGAGTGTTTTTTTTTCCTTTTGAAAGAAAGGCGCTTATGGGGTGGAAATAATTGTATCGCAAATGGGATGCTTGTTGAAACCATTTTTAACCGCCATGCGATGGCAATTTTACGCTTTATAAATGAGTCAAGGGACATTCGAAACAATTGTGTAATTGGAAAAGTAAATTATTGATTTATTTATTTCAATTTAACTATTGATGCATTCGTTGTTATGTGGTGCTGTTACATTTTCAAATGAATTTTAATTGAACAACGTGAATTTTTGAAGCGAGTAACGTGTGTATTTGCTATTTGTGTTATGAGCGTAAGACAACTAAGACTTAAGACAACTTCTGTTTGTCTGACTGTCTGAATCACAAAATTTGCGAGTTGATGTATAATATATGGAGGATATAATACAAATAATTCTTCGCAATTGTGGTAACGTCAATGTCTGATGCAAAGAGCTGTATTTAGTGTGAAATAATTGGCGTCGAGAGCGTTGAAATTTTTCAAGCATAACTTCACTTTCATCAAGCTGTTTTAGAAATATTGAGCTACCAACCGTTCGATCGTATCTTTTGGTTTGTTAAAATAAATAATTACTAGTATTGTGCTTGAAGAATCGTTTGAGGAATGGGTAATCATGCGGATCTTCATAGAAATATTTGATAAAGCCATAATTCGTCTTTTAAAAGGTTGATGAATTTATGATGTTTCGTAACCATAATAATTGACGAAAGTTGACAATATTAAAAGAATCATATAATTATTTCCTAGAGAGACTTCAGGGAATCTGTCTAAATTAATTAATCTTCAGAGTTTCCTGATTCCTGTGATATGTTTAAAAGAATTAGATAAGCGAAAGAGGATGATAGAGGAGAGAATGAAAGAGATAAGTTTAGTGAATCGTGACGATATTAAGATTCAAAGCAGTTCATTCAATTTAAAACTTCGGATCGATTTGAATCCGATTCTACAAATTCAACTGAGTTTAGAAAATTACTGTTTTAGTTATAACTGGACAAAGGTTAATTATTGATTCCATAGATAATAGACGAGAAAAAAGTTCACAAAAAATCAATGAAAATCACTTCTTTAAAATATTTTTTTAATATTATAAAAGCTTCAGCCTCATTGCACAAACGCTTTAAATTCCTCCAACGCTCCAAATTTAAACACTCTCCCAAGCGCAAACCCTTCGACTGGGTTGGGTTAGTTATCGGTTAGTGCGGTTAAAGATTATGTGCGTTACCACGCGGTGCACTTTCAGCTTTATGATATTTGCTCGCACCCATGCGAGTGCACTTGGAGCTCGCCGTAACACATCATCCGGCCCGAAAGTTTACGCAACTGCGATGGAATGGGCCTCGTCAGTTTGTTGCGCCAAGGCCGTGCGTGGCTCTAAAGGCGCGGTGCCCATACTGGTGTTAATTCGACCGAAAGTTTGCGGTCGCGCTACATGGGAAGCATACCGTGACCCACACATATCCGATCGGGTGTGCTTGAAACGATGGACATGCTTTTACGATTTATGCTACGGAACATGCACACAAGTTATTGGACGTTTGCCAATGATGGGTTCCATAGTGAAAGCTACTCGGGGAGGTGCGCCAATGCCGATGGGCGATAGGATTCGATGAGCGGTAATAATAATTGCAATAAAAAGAATGTCCATACGATGAGTATCACGTCGTCATTCGGCACTCCGGACAACGGGGAAATGGCTACAACCGATTTCTATCGAATCGACCCCTCGTGTGCCGGTTATCGGCGGTCCACTATCGCAGCGATGACAGTATCGGTGTGCGGCAATCGTGTCAGTTCAGTGATTTTGGAATGTTAATAATGTCACCAATTGGAAAATAATTACAATTATTGGCACCGGGCACTGTCGGTTGGGCACTTCCGGAGTTGGGCCAACAGGGAATCGAGATAATATGGCGCGGTTGGCACTTATGCCGAGACGAAATCCATCCTCGGAGCTAATTTGAATTTATGCGTCGTATCGCTTGTTGCTGAAATGGAATGGGATAAAGCTGAACTGGTGGTCGATCGATATGTGGCACTGATATGTTAGTGCATTACCGTGGGAGTAGTTTGTGGAACTGCTAGCAGCAAAATCGATGCGGGGTCGGCACCAAAAATGTATCAGATTGTGGTCGAGTGGCGACTAGTTTTGGGTGATTTTGAGCCAGATTCATGAAACTCGATTCTGTGTTAGGGAAATTTATAATTCTCTTCACATTCAGAGTATGGCCCAACATTGTGTAGTTACAGTTTTCACATCGGTTTTTTTAGCATGTTTTTAGTTTTAGTTTCAGTTCAGTCACGTAGCAATGCACACTTTTTCTTCAGGCTGGACTTCTTTGAGCATTCCATTTTTATTTCACCGATCAATTGCCTCAGATGATAATACGGAAAATGCAGTATTATGGAATAAATAAATAAATAATTGTCACAAATGTCACCTGATCGTGAAGCTATAAAAAATATGTTTTCGTACCCTATGTTAACGTCCACTCGAGTCCACTTTCTCCCGATCACTGCTCCTCTCAGGTCGGGTATTCTCGGCTCGATCAAAAGCGCCCTCTATGGCCAAACGTTTGCAATTGGCAACTGCATTTGAATCGACCGTTGAATATTATTCAATTCTCCGTGAGAAACTTTGAATCCCAATAGTAAAATTACAACACTGTAGCGATTCATCTCAGGAGGCACATGTTTAGAAATTAAGATCATGACCATTGTGATATTCGTAAGTCCTTACCTATGAACCTATGAACCTTTGAAGGCTCATCAATCTGTAAAAATGAAATTCTTTGGATTCTTTCGGAAAGATGAATCATCAAAGATTAATGATTCATTTGAAAGCCGACTCATGATTCAAATGACTGTTCACAAAAGTTTGGATGTTTTTGTGTTAATATTTTTAAAATATATTCCCCAAACACGAAACAACTCATTCAAATGGGTTTATTAAGAATTCTAAAATTAAGTTTATTTGCTTTAATTATTTTTTTTAAACAGTTGTCCATGTTTATGTTACACGATATTTATAGCATATTATCTCGTCACGTATTGCAATACTACTGTATTATGCAGACCATGTTCGTAATACGCAATTAATGAAGGAGGTGCCTGATACTTCACGTAAAAGTGTTTGCTAAACCGTTCGTTATAATGATGTTAGATGGATGTGAATTGGTTTACATTATTAGCCCGCAGTCCCGCGCCCATAATGGCACAGATATGTCGGTGTGTTGCAGTTCACATTGGTCTGAATTATTCAGTGGCGCTTGACAGAAAAAGCTTTTGTGTGTATTTGTGTAAAGTGCAAGCATCAAATGAAATTTGTTGTGGCACCAAAATGAGGCTATGCATAATTTAACATGCCAATTCGGCATAGATAATGGATAATCAAAATGCACCCGGAAAGGGGGCGGTCACATGGGTACCCCCGGTTTAGCAAATGCGCCCACATACCCATTTAATGGTGCGCATCGATAATATGTACTACGCCGAGCCACTTTTTGCGCCGTTTGATGAGGCCATCTCATTTTTGTACCGAATGCCCACTTAATCCGCATCTAGCTATCGGGCTGGGGTTGGTGTAACCGACAGGTCTGCCGATGAGCCCTGTCCACTGGTGGTCCAATAGAAAAAAAAGACCATCATCGGTGGCGCACAACAACAAATAAAACCAATTAATGCCACGGCAGATTATGGCACTTATTGGCACTTGTATCTGTAGTGTCGTACACGACAATTCGATCAACCCACCGGCCAGGAGTGGAGTGTTTTGCCAGGTGATCCTCTTTTAATTTTTGAAAACAAATGGACAGATGCGGCAAACGCGTATGGAGTTCCGCGAAAAAGGACAAAAAAAAAAAAAAAAGGGGGAAACACATTGATGCACGGCTGCAGCAGTGTGGAAACGTATCTGATCGACGAAAGCGTGAGGCTTAAATTTATTGCATCATTTATCAAGCCATAGCAGTGTCGCTAGTGGGGCAACGGATGCAACCGAGTAAGATGCGTGTTTCCCGATGCAAACGCCATTTCCGTTGGCACCGTTGGGAATTGTGGGCACATAATCAGGCAGCTCGGTGGGACGATGCCAGTCGATAATCGAATTTGTTTGTCACTTTCCATTTTGCCGTGGCATCGGCACCTGCCCTGAAGTTCGGTGTGTGTCGGCGCACATTGCCACATTCGGTGGAGGCGCATGGTTGCTCACGGGAACGGTGGAAATACAATAAAAGAAGACTGATGTAGCTTCATTATCGCAGAAATGTCTGCGGCACTGGCAGACCGGTCCGGTAGGACGTGATTGAACCACAAATTTATCGGTTTTTATATTGGCCGGTGGCAATGTGGATACGAATGCATTACAATGATCGTTGTGGGAATGGTCGGCTTTTCGGTTGTGAAAGGTCGGGGGAATAATTTTCAATTCAAACAGTGAACTCCATTTACGGTTGCTTATTATTTGAGTGGGATGTGTAGCATTTTTTTTTTAAATAAAGAGCTTCACAACAGGATGCCCTCATGGAAAGTTTCATTAATTGAAAATTAAAAGGAAGGATGGATATGATGCTCCATGGACGAAAATTTAACCATAATGCTAATATATTTACGAACATCTGCAGTAATAAATACTTCCTTTCGATTCCAATGAATGGGTCAATAAAAGTCCATTTTACCTTACCGCAAAACGCATACGGAACGGTTAACGTACGACAAAGTGGGAGATGCGCATAATTCAACATGATGGACAATGTGCCTACCGTGCACTGTAATTAGCAAACACACATACACACATACGATGAACACGGAAAAGGACCACCCTGGTTCTGGGCTACCGCGTATCATAAACTCCGATCTCGTACTACCAGATTCGGCACTCCCCACACCGTTACGATTCGTTCGGATGATGAGTTGTGAAGGGACACAAACGAAACAAAAAACGGGGGACCAAACCCTCCAGCAATGGATAACTCGTCTCGCATCTGCCGGACGAATCGTACGCAGTGTTGAAAATATCATTTGCACGTACCACAAAACAAGCCTGATTACAATGTCGTCCGCTGGAGAGTTAAATCATTCGAGGGCACCCTTAAATATCCCTCTCTGTGAAGCGAGACAAAGCAAAACAAGAAACAAATGAAAAGACAACTTGGGGTATGAAATGCCTAAAGGCCTGTATGGGAGGCGTAATGCACATGTGGACCATTGGAAAAATGGAAAATTGGTAAAAAGCAAATCCCATCCATCCATCGCACAATGGGACAGACGGTGGACGTTTTGGGTGAAATAAAAGACATGATATTATAAACTGTGTTACCTAAGCCGGAAGTCAATCTATCTATTAAGACGAATTCAAAATTTAATTCCCAATTTTTCAAATAATAAATAAGATTTAAATGAAGCTAGTGAAATTTTCACACTTAAGTTGCATTTAGACATCAGTGGACAGGATTTAGCATTTGAACATAAACATCAAAGAACATATAGGAAACATTCCTTTAAATTATCTTCAATTTGAGTTTTTTTTTCTAATCTAGACACTTCCTTTTAATCATGTGCCTTACAGGTTGTTTACGTATAGTACAGAGGTGATATCTATGAGCTCACATTTGGAACATACTTACTTAAACCAACACTACATCCGCTGCACTTGTTTAGCCTGCAGAAAGAAGTCCTTTAAACGGTTCACGGACGAGTACATCAACATAAATGTCATCATTCCAACGTAGTTTGAACCTATCACGCCTCCTTTGTCCATGTGGATGTCCTAATAGGACTGGGTTGTATAATGGGCTGGGTTGTCCGGTGTAATTCTAGTAACATGATCAGAGCACCAAATCCTGGTGGGTGAGAGTGGTTCATCGTACAGCTCGTAGGATCCGTCTTCTTAATTGTTCTTTCACACATACGGGGCCAAAAATCCTTGGGAGCATCTCCCACTGGAACGCGGCTTAGAGGATTTTGCCCGTTTTTGAACAGACGCCATGTCTCAGTGACGTAAGTACTGGAACTATATAAGCTCAACATAGTCCCAGCGTAGTCGTTTGTCGCGACAAGCATTTTGAGTAGAGAAGTTTCCTCTGATAACTTCTTCAGCTTGACTGCCAGTATCCTAGCGCGTATCTCATCATCAACGTTGTGTAACCGAAGAAAAGGACAGTTTTAAATGACCTCGAAAGTTCGGCTACCTATCTGAATATCCAACAATTTTGATTTTTATGATATTTTTACTTGATAGCGAAGCAAATTTATCAGATATCTTGAAGATATCTCACAAAAAAGCAAAAAAAAAAACACTTATTTGTCCAGCGCTGTCGCTACTGTGCATCGGTCAGAAGGTTAGAATGGACAATGAATCATTTCAGGGCTTGGCACCGTGATGTTGGAGTGTGAGTAGTTTTAATTTTATGAACCAAAAGCGTAATTTACGATGTTAAACTCCGTTCTAAATGGGTTGCTATTCTTTTTTTGTTTGGTTCCTAGGTGAGAAACATGCAGCAGCAGTAACATATGATGGGCTGTGATGGTGGCATTGTTGGAAAATTAAACATTTTTACCTTCCGACGGACGCACAAAACATTTTGTCGGTACGTGTGAACGTGCACGGTTTAAAAATATGGCAAGTGGTCAGCTAAGTCCTGTTCGGTGAATGTTTGATTGTACGGCTCAAGCGGTAGATTAAATTGCACAATAATGCTTTGTGTAAAGGATGCGGCGTAATAAGCGTAAACTGCCGGAACAGGGAAATCAAAGCTCATCCCACACACGGGAAGCGATCATAAATGGGGTGAGCGATTTATTTTAAATAGCCGGATGACTATCCGTGCGGCTCCTTTGTCTTTGTCGGTAATGTGAATGGACAACAAGGGACGAAAGAGTGAAGACTTCCGTCGTCATTTAGAAAAGTCATTACCATATTTCATTATGTATGATAATTTCGGTCTTCCCCGTTCGCAAATAAATTGTAATTTAACGGGTGAGGAAAATCAACACTTGGTTGGCCGGTGCGGTTTTGGGTTCCGGATTGGTTCGTCAAGGTGTTGCGGTCGGTTGTTGGTTTCGGTGTTTGGCAACACAGGACGTTTTGGGGTTGAATATTGCACCGTTCCCCAACAGGGAAAAAATGCGGAACATTGTGATGCCTATGTCGTTGATGCTGCACATTCCTCCGGCAGTGACACCACAATGGAGCGACCGGGTAGTTTCGTTGCGCTGAGCTGGGCTGAGAAACCTTTGTGTGGTAGTAGTGTAGTTACTTGAACGTTTTGCGGTAGTTTTTGAACGCAAACAGCATCCATTCCGGTTCCGGTTGACAAAGCGAACGGGAAAGGAAACGTGAGTTCGTTAAAGGTTTCGCCGAAGCGTGTAAATTTCTGTACCATTCCGGGCCTGCTGTCCTTACCTCTGCTCGGCATCCGGGCTATACCTTCGGCTGCGCTGGGTCGGGTTTTTGTGGTAAGTAGTTGATGGCTTTAGGGCACATTTTTCCAAGTGCCACTTGTGGGGTTTGAAGTTGTAACGTGTTGTTTTGATTTTTTGCCGTTTGCGTGCATTGCGAATTTGTTGGTTGGCTGTCTGTTGTACCGTGACTGTGGAGTGTATTGTGATTTTTTTTATTCGTTTTGTTGCCTCATAACGCCACGATATGCGAAAATGTGCACGTTAAGGAGTGAAAATGGACTTTTAAGGCCGGGTAATGATATGGTTCCAGTGCGGTGAGCAATTTCGATGGCGACGCTTTAACAAAGTTGGTTTGGAAATTGCACTTAGCATACAATCAACATCTTGTTAGAGGACGGAATTAGCTATCCGGAGTAGTTTTGATGCGAAAATTGCTTTCAATTACAATTCAACTGTTTTGTGGCAACTGTTTTGTTCTTATGAAATTATTGTCAATCCAAACCAATAACAAATTGATGCATGGTGTATGATGGTGGGAGACAAACATAGCAGAAATAAAAATGTAAAACTAGCTCTCAAATGTAAATTTGTTGCATTAAATTGAAATTGGATCGTAAATATGAACGGTTAATTATATAGATCAAAACTTTTCCTTCTTTTTCTTTGTTAGAGTGATATTTAAAAAAAAGACTGTAGTTTGAACACGTAATTTTTGTATTATTAAAGTCTTCTAAGTGTTAATTTGTGTAGCTCTTGGTCCTAGATCCTACTAACTTGTAGATCTGGGTATAGTAACGTGTAAATATATTTTACAGCTCTTCACGGTTATATTTGAAACGAGTGAAAGAAAATATGCTTTCCTTTCTTTTATTCTTTTTACAGCTTATTTTATGTACCATTGATTAACTGGACTTCACTTTATTTCGACAATGCACTAATTGTATAATTAATTGATTGACTCTCTCTCTCTTAATTATTTAGATTTTAATTTTATTTTATGCTAATATTTTATGTACATTCCTTTATATATCTGCTTCGTTGTTTTAGTTTTATAAATTCCAGTCTATGTTGCAACGTTTGTTTTACGTTTAAATTATATCTTTCCTCATCTTCCTTGGTAAATTGTTTTTTGCAAAAATTCGGTTTAAGTTGTATATATTTAGTTTTCAAATTTTTGTTTTACTATTTATTTCAAAAGTTTGGGATTTTGTGCCTGGGAATCTTTTTTGTTATTGTTATTGTTGTTATTATTTTCTTTCTATTATCTTCAATTTTTTTATTACTATTATCTTTCAGAGTTATTGAAAACACTTTCTGGCAGGAACTCTTGTGAAGTCTTGGCGATGAATGCGGTATGAATAAAATAGTTCATGTAAAATCATTAAAAATGATTTTTTTTAGGTCTGCGGTACAAAGATTCCTATACACAACTTCCAAAGTATTGCATAGAAAGTCGATACCCATCGCCACCTCTATATTACCAACATGATCAAATTCCCGTGCATAATGCGCATTGGCGTAAAGTTAATTAATACCCATTGACTTGTGGAATAAATTCGCTACTAAATTAGTTTTGTTTGAATGGATGGGCTAAAGCAGTGAGCAAAAGGCAGACAAAAAAGAATCTAATACAATCCCATAACGGATGCATGAGCATGAATGACATTCCGGATGGTTGACCTATATTGTTTAAAAATGGCACTCTCGCATACAGACACACCCACGCACCCACACGCAATGCGGCATTGTATCGGGTGATACAATTTACCGGAAAGGGTCCACTTCAACCCAGCAATTGTTCGGCAAACTAATCGGGGACTTATTAATTAGGACGCTCAACCGGTTGACTGCACCAAAAACAGACATTAGCGGGCTCCGCACATCAATAGATCCGAGTAGCAGCTGGAATGTTTGAAACGCTGCTCAATGGTTTCCGGATTGAGTTTTGTTTGTGTGGTTGTTTTTTATTCGTCCTGGTACCATAAGGTGATGGTACGCAATTTGCACGTAAACTGTGTGCCACCGTGAGCGGTCATTCAATTGACTTCAGTGAAAATGGAATGTCATTAAATTTCCAGATTACTTTTCGGTTCGCGCGTCGCATGGCCGTGCGACCGGAACCGGTCTCGTTTGCTGTTACGCTGCCGAGGGATGCTGGAATGTGCAAAGGAAAAAAAAGTGCCTCTGGAATACACGGTGTGTGAGTGAGATGGGACGGTAATGGCACTGGAATGGTAAACCAATGTTGGATCATGTTTTAATACGTTCAATCGCACATGTCGTGCCAGTGGGTGCCACATGGTGCCACGAGATTTGATTTTGTGCCGAACGATTTTTCGTCCACGGATCGTTACAAAAATGTCGGCACAATCGCTCACCCCATCACACATACACTTCTAACATAGCTTTTTTTTTTAACCGGGCAGCAGTAGCAAATAGAGTGTGTTTCCTAAAGCTGGCAAACGATCGAAAATTAGATGTCCACCGGAGCGTTCGGAAATCGAACCAGGCGCATAACGGCAATTTGGTGCACTTTCATCATCATTCACCGATTTGCACCCCATCCTTTCGGTGCATAAGGCGAGCGAGGGAGGGGACAAAAAGGCGGAAGGTTTGGCCGGATGCAGCAGCAAATGCGTATGCCAATCTCACCCGGCCGGCAAACGGCCGACGGTTCCACGATTGGGTCAACTGTTTGTTCGTAATTAAAATACGTGTTTCAAATAACAATCAATATTGCGGACAGCGAAGCTGGCAGCTGCAAAATAATGTCACTCCATCCGTACGGGACCGTACGGACACTTCCGTACCCGAAACACAACAAGAAATGGTAGCCGCTGGTGGCACTGTGTGGACAAACCGAAGCAACGAGCCGGGGCTAGGAAAATAACATTCGCAAAACCAAAGCGGTACCCATCGGTTCCAGCTGGCACAATGGGCTAGTGCAAATTTTCTATCCACGTTCGTTATCGCTTTTCACTGTGGTGTGGAAAATCGTGCGGAAAATTGCGAACCATCGGGGCGGGGCGGGATGGTTACACAATTTTTGGAGATTGCAATTTATTGCATTTGCATGTTTAATTGAATCGTTCGCATGTCGTAAGCGAAGCGCACTGCTGATTGATTGCTGGTCTGGGCTGGTTGATCCACGCGTGTGGCTATTGTCAACCGGGTGTTTTGTAGCTGCTGTTGGTTATGATGGCTAGCTGCAACCGGTAAACAACGTTTTTATTCATCTAAAGGGACCAGTGGGTGGAGGGATGGTTAAGTGAGATGTTAAAAGATGTAAGGGAATTGAGGAATTAGGAGCTGAAATTTAAATTTTAATACGATTTACTGCCTTATATGGGTGCTGTATATTGTATTTTGATCTGATTTCTACGGTGTGAAATACGCCTCCTGAAGTCCAAAAGTTCTTGTAGTGAATAACAAAATGGCTGCCGACCAAGGGCTCGATAATGCGTATTTTAAAGCGGTCCACTGACAAAGTTCATCTTTTGTTTCTTTAGACTTAACAGACGTTTTGGCTAAAAGCAATTCCATAACCACCTCTGATGGATACATCACTGCTAAGTGAAGCGGTAATCGGCCAACGGCATCTATCACGGATGAAAGTGAAGGATCCTTGGAAAGCAACTCACGAACCTGTTGTTCTGATTGATTGATTACAGCCATGTGAATATCACTTGGTTCACTATCTCTTAATATCAAACGGTTTAGAAAATCTCGAGTTCGATGCACTTCATGCCTTCCGCAGCCTCCATTCCAAAAGTCCCACGATCGGAAAAAGTTCGCACTTTTCAGTCGATGTTTATTTTCGTAAATCCAAGAAGCTGCAAAATATTCAGCGAAACTGTGATGGGTGAATAGTGGTGCGTCATCGTAAACACGTACCCCTCGTATGATATCACTCTTTGCAATGCCCTGAGCGACTTCTCGTATGCATTGAAAAGCTTCTTGTTGTTCCTGATCGCACATAATATCAGTTAAGCATCTTTTACTGTATATAACGTACATGGCTAACAGAGCATGTTGTTGTTTGTTGAGCTTTTTTGTGCTTTGTGTGTTTCGATTTGTATCTGCATTTAGCGCATCCTTATCTGATTCGACCAGACGGTCCAAATCATGGAACCATTTCATATCACACTTAACCAATAAGAACTCCAATATTTTGTCAGTCCGATCTACATCCCGATTGAAAGCCACATAATGAAACACATTCCACCCGTTTCTCTTGTTGACAATTGTTGGATCAAATCCTTTGGCAATCAAACAATGCAGCATGAAGAAACAACCATTTTGAGCCGTCACATGGAGGAGGTTACGGCCCTCGTCGTCGATACTGTCTAGATCGGTCGTTCTTGCGAGAAGATACATGAATGCGTCCATCGAATTCTCATGACAAACATCATATTTCTTCGGTAACAATCGCATCACCTTCACAATGAGTCTGTTGGTAATGGCCGTGTTGGTCTTCTGCACAATGTATTGGACCATCTGCATGTTTCCTTCATGCACTGCTGTAGCAAGAAGAGCTTCGATAAGGTATCCTTCATGTAGGATATCTTTCTCATCATACTGTGGCAACGAAAGCTGCTCGTTATCAGAACTTCGCACACAACAGATCTTTGGATAGTATTGTTTATCCAACGGAGGTATTCGATCATCACCCGCCGCATGACTATTTGTGATAATGTCTGTATCATCAACTATATGAATCTTGCGTTGGAGGCACAGTTGATGAAAAATCTCTTTGAATGGGTTCATTTGATTCTGACTGATACAAGACTTAATGGCAGTGATGAGGAGAGCAACATTTATCATTCTGGGAAGAAGCGTTTTGTTTTTATCCACCAGATACGTTTTAATGTCATGGGCATTGTTCTCTGATGCTATTTGAAACATTTGACCATAAATATTGGTTGAAATTCTTTCCCGCATGATCGATTGTGAGACAAGCTGTATGAGTAGACCGATCATATTATGCTCTGAGCAGTACTCTAAGATTGTCAGAGAGTCGAGTTCCTTATGGTGAGAGAACACGTCGAGATGTCTATCGTTGAGCAAATATTCTACTGATCGAATGTGTAGTCGATTCGCAATCATCTTGTAGTGTTCATGAGAGTTTAACCATGTTCCATAGAAATGTACACCAGTAATTAACAACAATAATCCTGTGTTTGACGATATCTGCTGGAGCAAGGTGTCCTCATCCACCACTGCTCCAATAGTTAGTAGGTGTTTTACTGAAGGTTCGTAGCGGTTTGCAAATGCGTAATCTAGAGCGGTCCACTGGAATAGGTCTTCTTTTGTATTTATTAATTCAAAAGGCATTTTTGCTATGAGCAACAGTTGAATTTCTTCTGATGGATACATCACTGCTAGGTGAAGTGGTAATCGGCCAACGGCATCTCTCACGGATAAAAGTGAAGGATCCTTGGATAGTAACTCACACACTTGTTGTTCTGATTGATTGATTACAGCCATGTGAAGATCACTTCGATTATTGTCTCTTAATATCAAACGGTTGAAAAAATCTTGAGCACCGTGTACTTGGCTATTCCAATATTCCCACGATTGGAAAAAGCTCTCACTTCTCATACGATGTTTGTTGGCGAATATCCAAGAAGCTGCAAAATAATCGACGAATATGCGATGAGTAAATTGCGGAGCATCATTTTGAACTGTTAGTATGATATCACTTTTCTCATTGCCCTGAGCAACTTCTCGTATGCATCGAAAAGCTTCTTGTTGTTCCTGATCGCACAACAGATTAGTAAAGCCTTCTATGTTCAATATAACGAATAAGGCTAACAGAGAATGTTGTTCTTTGTTGAGCTTTTTGGCGCTTTGTGTGTTTCGATTTGTATCTGCATTTGGCGCATCCTTATCTGTTTCGACCAGACGGTCCAAATCATGGAACCAATTCATATCGACTTTGATCAATAAGAACTCCAATATATCTTCAGTACGATCTTCATCGTCATTAAAAGCCACATAATGAAACACATTCCACCCGTTTCTTATATTTTTCACTGTTGGATCAAATCCTTTGGCAATCAAACAATGCAGCATGAAGAAACAACCATTTTGAGCCGTCACATGGAGGAGGTTACGGCCCTCGTCGTCGATACTGTCTAGATCGTTCGTTCTTGCGAGAAGATACATGAATGCATCCATCGAATTCTCATGACAAACATCATCTTTCTTCGGTAACAATCGCATCACCATCATAATGAGTCTGTTGGTAATGGCCGTGTTGGTCTTCTGCACAATGTATTGGACCATCTGCATGTTTCCTTCATGCACTGCTGTAGCAAGAAGAGCTTCGATAAGGTATCCTTCATGTAGGATATCTTTCTCATCATACTGTGGCAGGGAAAGCTGCCCGTTATCAGAACTTCGCAAACAACAGATCTTTGGATAGTACTGTTTGTCCAACAGAGGTATTTGGTCTTCGCCAGAAGCATGATCATCTGTGATAATGTCTGTATCATCAACCATATGGATCTTGCGTTTGAGGCACAGTTGTGGAAAAATATGTCGAAACAGATAGAAGTGATTTTCTTTTATAGAATTTTTGGCTACAGAGATGTGCTCAGCAGCAATCGTCAGTTGTGGAAGAAGTGTTATTAATTGATTGGTAAGATATGCTTCAATGTCATGAGCTTTATTTTTCGTTGCTATTTGCAAAATTAGATTGAATTCTTTTGTGGAAATCCTGCCCGGGTTGTGAATTTGGGATAGAAATACTTTAAACAATTCAAGCATATTATGCTTTGAGCAGAACTCCAAGACGGTCAAATTGTCTAGCTCCTTATGACAAGGGAGTACATCAAGTTGTTTCTTGTGTATCAAATTTTCAACTAGATCAATGTAAAGTTTTTTCATATTGTTTTTTAAATGATCATTGAGCTGTAAGCATATCTCTATATCATGCGCGAAAACAAACCTGTTTTTTAAATCGTTTGACAATATCTGTTGAAACAAAATGTCAACATTCAACAATGCTCCAACAGTTAGTAGTCGTTTAACTGTAGCTTTGTAGCGGTTTGCAAATGCGTAGTCCAAAGCGGTCCACTGGAAAAGTTCATCTTTTGTGTTAATGGACTGAACAGACATTTTGTCGATAAGCAACTGTTGAATCTCTTCTGATGGATACATCACTGCTAAGTGAAGCGGTAATCGACCAACGGCATCCTTCACGAATACAACCGTAAGATCCTTCGAAAGCAACTGACGAACCTGTTGGGCTGATTGATTGATTACAGCCATGTGAAGATCACTTCGACCACTGTCTCTTAGTATCAAACGGTTGAGAAAATCTCGTGTTCCGTGCACTTCGCCATTCCAAAAGTCCCACGATTGGAAAAAGCTCGTACTTCGCATGAAACGCTTATAGCTATAAATCCAAGAAGCTGCAAAATATTCAGCGAATATGCGATGAGTGAATTGGGGAACACCATCTCGAACTTCTGTTATAATACCACTTTTCTCGTTGCCTTGAATTACATCCTGCATAAATTCGACAGCTTCCTGTTGTTCTTGACCGGTAAATAATACGGCATCAACTTCTGTATTGAATACGACCAACATGCCTAGCAATGCGTGCCTTTTTGTTATTAACTTATTTGCCAGATCGTGCAATGTTCTTTGTACGGGAATTTGAGATGCATAGGCTACGTCACCGGCCTTTTCGTTATTTAATATTCTCAATTTTTCGTCTACGAAATGGCTTATAATTTGTAACTGATCAAACTTTGTCTCCTCAAATAGTTCGGTTGATAATGTTTGTTCTTTAATGCTTGGAAGGGTTTTTATTTTCGATAGTGAAATTTTGGCAGCCATATGAAGGAAAAGGGGTATTACTTTTAAATCTTGTATACAGCTGATTGTAAGCGTATACATATTTTCCAAAATTTTTAACTTATGGCATTCACTGTTTATTTTGTAGTCTTCCATTTCATGCTCGAGATAGTTGTTCAGAAATAGTATTCGATCGCTCTGGGAAAACAGGTTCAGTCGCCACATCTTACAACCAAAGAATATGTCCTTTAATTCGCCTTTGAAATTGTAGGGCCTAGTTGAGAGAAACAAGTTTCGAATTCCATCAAAAGTAACCAACTTTGCGAAATATGCCATAACAAAATTCTTATAGTGCGGTGCGATCTCGTCAAACCCATCCAATAAACAAATCAGTTGCCTTTCGTTAAACTTGGTTAGAAACAACCGCAGCTGCAGCAGTTGTTCTAGAGAAATTTTGTTTTCCTTATGCTCTTCCTCATCAAGGTAAATGTTTCTATACGAAACCTTCAAAAGCTGTGCAATGCGATCTGCTTTCTGTCTTTCATTATCGGTTTCTTTGGTCGATCGTACATTGACGTTTGGGACAAACAAAGTCATATGCAGGAGACGATAAAAGATCCTAATTACTTTTGTGTCATCAAGGGGTTTAGGGTTCGATGATTGCAACTCATAGAAATCATTAGAATATTGTATTGCGTTCATTCGCACAACATACAACGACTGATTGTAGTTCGATAAAGCAGATGCCAGCCATGTGAAATAGGTGGATTTTCCATAACCAGCTTCATCTAAAAAGATATGAACATCATTGTTCCAGGCATCGGGAAGTCGGCTTGCGTCATGTTTTTGAGATTTGATCGAATGTACCATTTCTGCAGTGATGTCCTTTTCAATAAAATACTGTTCAGAATTATGTTTATCGTCCGAGTATGGTGAACAAGAACGTGGAATATACCACGATTTAATTTTCTCAAAATTCTTATGGTTCAAATTTTCTTCCATTTGGGCTTTATCACATTTGTCTAAAATACTACCTAGGAAGCTCAAACTATCATAATCCCACACAATGCTGCTGAGTGCAACAGTCGTTCCAAACAGTTTAAACTTGTTACCTTTCCTAAACAACTTCTTCCGGGCATCCTTGATAAGATTACAGACGAATAAACGATCCTCTGAAACGTCTTCTTCGCCTAGTGCTTTTACGATAATGATTTTCATCTTATGAAGCTTTGTTAAAGTTTCAATTTTTTCCAATACAGCGTCATTTTGTTCACCAAGTATTGTTATAATGTATTTCTTGGATAGATCAACAGAAGCTATAAATCCTAACAGTTCGTGTAAGATTTGAGATATGTTCTCTCTAAACTGAGATGATGTACTGTCCACAAACAAACATTGTTGCTCATGCAATGCCAAGGTTTGTGTTACAATGAAAGAATTCATTTGCATATTCGGTGTGAAACAATAATAATAAATATCACCAAGCATTGTATTAATTATAAAATTATTCAGTCCAGTGCGTTCAAGATACTTGGGTTCTACGATGATATGAGAATATTTGAGACGCATTGAATCAATATATTCATTTGTAAATGTTTGAACTCTATTAAATATCTCATTTGTTTTTGTCTGAATAAACTGTTGTTTTAGATCCTGCCAATGTATGTTACTTGACTTATTCATACTCTCGAGCAGCAAATTCTGCAGGTTGTTGTATGTACTTTCGGGATTGCTCACCCATGTTGGCATTATTTCTAAAATCTTCGCTAAAAGTTCTGTCTCGCTCATGGATCCACATACGAACAAGAATTTATCAAAGAACTGTTGAATGATAACGTCAACTGTTTCGTAGTATTGCGTTTCGCCGTATAATGAATCCTGGTTAATATTCTGAATGGATTCGGAAAACGATTGATCGACCATAATTGAAACATTTCCCCAATTGACTTCTTTGTTCTTCGTTAGTTTTATATATTCCTGCTCAAAACTGGATCGTAATTTTCCTATGAGTGTTGATTTATCTGCAGTTCGAAACTCTTCATTGAATCGAAATGTTCCTGAATTATGAATTTGGACACATTTAGCAATTAAATTAACGTTAATGTTAAACATATAAATGTTCGATTGCAATTGCCTTTTCTTGTGGACATAAGACGCGATCATGCAACCCAACTTTTCTAAACTAGCCATTCTTAGCTCATCCTTCAAACTTTCAATTTCTGTTTCACTATTAAAACTGTAACACGTTGCTTCTATGTCGTTGCCGAATGATAGAATGTGGTCGGTGTCAGGCTCTCGGGGAATAAAATTATTATTATCATGAAGATTTTTATCAAATGATTGGTTGGTGCACAAAATGTATGTATGGGAGCCCTTGAAAGATGTACCATATCCGTGCAAATACGACGTAAAGTACTTAGGAATTGAAAATTGGGACTTAGTGTTCCATTTCGTGAGCAAAGCATCCTTTGTAATTGATGATTTCTTCACCTGCATATGTTTTGCCTGAATGCAAACGCAAGCGAATTCTTCCGGGGTGGATGACAAAGAGTAGCGAAACACGACGTCGTCAAATTTGCCAGCGTTAGGGTCTTCCATGGTGAACGTAAAGTCGAATAATTTACCTTTTCGACGCAGGTTGATGGCACGTAGCATTATGACCATTGCCAATCGCAGATGGTAGGAGTTTCCGTGCATGCCAGTTTTTCCTCGTGGAATTTCGGTTGCTGGCGGTTTGGAAACAGCATTGGACGATGAGGGGCCAGAAATATCCATTCGGTCGGCTGTGTTGTGGCAAGAAGCTTTTCCATGTTTGTTTTCTGAAGGTTCCATTGTTATGCTAATAATTGAAACACACGAATAAAACATTAAACACAGTCCAATCCAATGATTATTCCTATTACAGAGATGAATAAGCTGGACCGATAAAAGGCCAGTTCCATTACTCCAACTGTCTATCTTTGGCTCAACTATTCTTAATTCCTTCAAAACTGTTCTACTGACGAGACATTCTCCGAAATTTGGGATCAGTTAATGTACATCTTCAAGATACCTGGCTCCGATCAGATCGAATGATGATCTGTTTATATCTGGTCGGATGCTCTACAGTGATGATCACGGAACATCGGTATGCAGATAAGAGCGCGATTAAATAGAATTTAATAGCGATTTTTTAAAAAGAATTGCTGTTGCTACACTAGAAAAAAAACTCCGGTAAGGTAATGATCTGGGGTTGGTGATTTAATGTTATAGAAATAATGTCCATCGTTGGAAGTAAACGCTATCAAGAGGATATGGCATTAAACTAAATTTGCTTCTCGGATTGCTAATCAACTTGAATATAACAACATAAAACTCTATAGCTTTAAACTTACCCAATTAGTTATCAAATCAAAATTGAACTGTAAAAACGTCTGTGTCTATGTTGCCATAAACGTCAAGGCTTAAAGTTCTGTAGATACTTTCTTTTCTCCTTCGCAGAGTGAGATGGTTTCTTCCAGATGGTGTTTAAAGTTTCAAAAATTTGGGGCTGGAAAAAGACAAGGAAATTTTTTTACATTCAACATACAGTGCATTAAAATTAAATACAATACAATTACAATTACAATTACAATACAATTTTACAGTGCAATTTTTGCACTAACTTTAAGATGTTTGTCGTTTCGTTATCGTTTAGCTTAACATCTCTCGCTCCAATCCTTGCCAATTAATTTGCATCCGAATCGATTTAATAATAATGCACTGGCGTTTGTTTGTCTTTTCCAAATTCCTAGCAAAATCTGAAGAAAATATAAATTTGGCCATTTTTTCCTGTTCTTCTCGTGGTCTCTTAATATCTAACTACAGTGCCATGAAATCTCCAATCAACCAAATTTTGTTTGATCAATTTAAATGGCATAATTAACCGAACCGAGGTAAATTCGAAAAATACCTTTGATTTTAAATAATGTAATATTTTAAATATAATAATTATTAAAAATAATAAAAAAATCATATCAAACATTTAACGCTTAACGACAGGGAATTCTCATAGAAATTCTTTAAAATAAGTTGATTTTAAAATAAATCATGAAGCGCTCGCTAATGTAACAAACCGCAACGTTATTGCCTCTCCTTCCCCCGGTTATTGCCCCTTCTTCCCTATAGTTGCGTAATAAATGAATCATCCCTAAACCTACTTGATGTTGGCGTCTGATTGATTCTATTTTTTTAGCTTTCAATTGAGTATTTCAGTTGAGCTATATTTACACCGGATGCAGCTTTCTTATCTTTAACTGATAATGCACTTTTAAATATTCGAAACGGATATATCCATTGATTGTATACACCTAAACTGATAAGATATTCTCGTATTAGCACAGTTGTGACATGCTGGCGGTTTGGACTTACTTTAAATTTAACTTACCTAACCAGCGGTTAATCCAAAGCCCAATTGTAATACAAATCTGTGTTTGGAATACCACACTTTGAAAAAACACCTAGCACTGTGGATACTTCCTTATTCAGGTTAAAAGAGAGCTCGGATCTTCAAGTAAAACACTTGGTTCTGCAAAGAACGAACAACAGTTGGCACAGTGTCACATCTTGCACATGATGGTTGGATGACCTTAGCCTTAGATGACGCAACCTTAGCTGCAATTAGCAGATTTTAGCTTGATCTTATTGTATAGCACTTACGCACTTTTGACGCGCACTACGTATCGCGTATACTTGATGCTTAACACTGAGCGGTTGGGTCTAAACTAAGCGCAACTTTTTTCCGTTTTTAACTCGGTTTCAGCAGAGCAAGCCAGAGCAGCCTTCCTCTTTCTCTGAGACTTATCTTATCTTTTAAGGGTATAATTCCCAGTCGTGCAACAAAGTCGTGCAACCCAGTCGTGCAACGAGGTCTAGTTACATTGGGTTGTTATCAGCAAGTTGGACATAGTGAAACCTCAATTAGGAACGAAGCGATGAATTTCATCTTGAAGGCAGTGTTTCTCAACCCAATTCACTACTGTCCGAGTTGGGACTCACCAATAGAGGTGGTTCACCGATCTTTAAAGGGTCTCATTTCTCTCTTATGGAGTACGAACAGAGGCGATACAACAACAATATTTATACTACATTTTTCTTCGTGGTCTATCGTAAGGACGGGAACCTAAGTGGCCGTACAACGCGGGCCGTAATGTCCGCTGTTGATAACTTTGACGCTCGGGCCCTTTGATGTTTTGGGCCCTTTTACTCTATATACATTGACCTATATGATATACTGACTTTGGTAAACGACCTGTATTTGGTACCTATTTCGTGCAAATTATTAGCTTTGCAATTAATGTTTGAGCAATAACGAATCTGACTGATTTTATCAAAGTGTTACTGGATTATTGATTAATTATACGCTGTTTCGACGCAGACTTCTCACTATTATTTTAGTTATATTTTACTTTTACAATATTATTGTTACTGTTACTATTATTATTACATTATATGTAACTTTTATATTCCTTTGAATTAGTTTTTAATTAAGAGTTTAAGAAAAGTTGCTTCAAATGCAATATTATAATTAAACCTTTTGTATACTGTCACTATCGATAAAACACGGTCAACAACCGATACACTAACAATCGTGCGTTCGAAACCACACGAGGCTCGTTACGTCCCAGCTGCAGCAGCTGCTTTACAATTAATGTTTGAGCAATAACGAATCTGACTGATTTTATCAAAGTGTTACTGGATTATTGATTAATTATACGCTGTTTCGACGCAGACTTCTTACTATTATTTTAGTTATATTTTACTTTTACAATATTATTGTAACTGTTACTATTACTATTACATTATATGTAACTATTATATTCCTTTGAATTAGTTTTTAATTAGGAGTTTAAGAAAAGTTGCTTCAAAAGCAATATTATAATTAAACCTTTTGTATACTGTCACTATCGATAAAATACGGTCAACAACCGATACACTAACAATCGTGCGTTCGAAACCACACGAGGCTCGTTACGTCCCAGCTGCCAGAGGATCGAAAACAATGTGCGAATCCATTGTGCCGGCAATCATTTGATTTTCATTTCCATGAATATTCAGACTGATAAATATGTCTGTAAATCAATTAAACATATGTGAGTTTCGTGATAACCCCTTTCAATTTCCCCTGGTTGCGTTTTTCACCCATCCTCCACGACACACGCAATCGACAGTTTTCACAATCCCACCTCACTCCTCAACCATGTTGGCATGTATGTTTGCTCTCTCCGAACGCGTCCTACTCGGTGTACTCCCCTGTTGTGTGGAATGAGTTCCCAATCGATCCTTGTCGTCGTCGTTGTCGTAATCCGGCTGTCAGCTGAATGTAACAATTTGGTTTTCGTGTTGTACTTTGGTTAAACTGACTGCTTGCAACGACCGGCTCACTCACGTCGGTTTGCAATGCACAATGGTGGATGGTAGAGAATGGGACGCGAAAGGCGGATACAATTGGACCCGTGTGGTTAAATCAGTTCCAGACACTGACGATCACGGCACTACGTTCCGTCCTACTGCATCAGGATTCTGGATGTTGTTTGTGGATGGGATTTAAAATTCCTGCGGTGCTCATTAGCGAGGGACGCGTAATGTTTGCCCAAACTGACAGGATATCGCTGTGCCGTGATACTGTTGGTGTTTTACAGCTCGCAAGAAAAAAGCACAAACTTGGACAAATCAGATAGACAAATAGTAAAATATGCATCTGTAGGTACAAAGACTATCCTTTCTGATTTACTAGCCGTATATGCTTACTTTGTGGGTTGAATTTGGGTTATTTATACAGCAGAGCAGTTTAGTTTGGAAGTATTATTTAAAAAGGATTATAAAGCTTCCACAAAGTAGCTTGTAGCTAGGAACACATTTTTCCCCCGACTTTGGCGTTAGCGGTGACCTATTGGAACGTATTAAACCGATGACAGACATTTCCATCAGCGCGGTCCAGATCCCGGTAAGCCTTACAGCCAATTATCGAGCAGCAGTTTCCCCGGTGGAGAATGTTTAGAAAGAATGCTATCGTGGTTGAGAATTCCCCGTACAGGGCGTTGTGTAGCACATGAGAAACGAAAACACTAGCATAACAATTTGCTGCAGTCGGGGCAGTGTGTTTAGGGCAAACAGTTTTAATTATTGTGTGTTTTGTGAATTTAAAACGTCTGCATTCAACATAGAGCTTGCGGGATTTATTCGCCTGTGGCATACGTGCACAGTGGGAACCGATGCGTCTGGTGCTTGGTCACGAGATGTGGATTTTTTTTCATAATGAGTTGTGTAAAATATTGAAGTAGTAATCATATAAAGAGAACAATGATTTTAAAACTATCAATAATTTTTATGTATGACAAATGAATCCATTTTCTTAGCCTGTTTTACAGGAAGTTTAAGTTAAAATGAGAAAATATAAAGATCTTTTCTGTATCCTTTTCAATTTAAACTTTACCTATGAAAGGTTGAAGTAGAATCTTGTCTTGTTTCTTGAGTTTTTGATGGTTGAAATCTGAGGTAGCGCCCTCTACCATCGTCCTGCGGCGTTGTCTGATGTCAAAGAATGGAAGCCAACTGTCACATCCAAATCGACCGTTGAATATTTTTGTAACATTTTTGGTTTCTGGTTGTGACAGCTTTGTACTAAATATCTTGCTAATGTTTCAGAATAAATTTTCTACTTCCATCAGACAAATTAAAAAAATATATAAAGGATAGAATAATAATACAAATTAAGCCTTTTGCGCTTGTGCCGGCTACAGCTTATTTGGTTGAAGCTATATCCAGCCTTCATGAACTTAAAAATAAAATGCAATAGCAAACAAAACGAAACTGGGCTATTCGAGGCAAACATATAAAAAAGACGTCCTGTATTTTTTTGTTGTTGCTTACGCTACGTCGTAAAAGCGTATTGAGAGATTCTGCAGAACGCGATGCATGGTGTGGCAACATACTGCAAGGTTTACCCACCGGAGATTGCATTAACCGGATGCCGCCATGGTGGTGGTAGTGTCGAAAATTTCCTCTGCAAATAAAATTGAAAATAGCTGAGGAATGAAAAGAAAGCGCATAAAATCTCTTTTCTTTCCTGGAATTGCTTGGAGCTAGCTCGTGTGTATGCTTTTTTTTTTCGCTCGTTGGTTTGCTTCAAATTTTATTGTACAGTGTAGCCAGAACGCCACGGAAGTTACAGCCTGCGTGGTTGCAACAATCGTAACGTTGGAAATAAATTTTGCACTCTTTTCTTTTGGGGCAAGATTTTCGCCGTTGGTTCAGTTTTACGATTGCTGCAAGGACACCTTTCGCCTGGGGGAGCACGTGTTCCCTCCGCGTGTTGCCAGTTTGCCAGCTAAAACCCATGAAGCTATTAGAAGCTATTTAATTAGTGTTTACTCTCGAACTGTGCTGCGGAAAATCCTCGATTTTCGCAGCACACCTTTTTCCTGGCACATTTTTGGTTGCCCGTTTCGTGCTTCCTGCATTCAATCATGCCAATGGAGAGGAAAATCTTTTTCCGCGAATTCAACGGAAGCAGGAGCCGAAATGTTGGGAGAATTAATAAAAACACATAGAAAGATCTTGCTCCAATTGCACCGTGCTGCTAGTGCTATTTGTGCTCGGTAATAATTTTCGCTGAACCAAGAACCAGTATCACGAACCCGTGGGTCGTAGAAGATTCCGCGAGTAAATTGGCCCTACCATGGCGCGGCCATGGGCGATTTCACTGCGCTGTGTGCACTAATTAGACGAGGGAAGGTGAAGTTAAACGGAAGCGAAGCGTCGCCAAAGCACAATCAAACACAGACGGATGGTGCAGTTTAATTTCGCGTTTGCAAGCAGCAGCAGTTCGTCCGGTGCAACCAAGTGCGGCCAGGGTTTGGAACTTTTCTGCCTGCTTCGGTGGAACTGCATCCCTGGCGACTTCCGGGTTTGGCGGGATTTAAACAGAGCTGAGCTCGGGCAACAGATGTCCAACCGGCCAGGGAGGACAGTTTCGGTGTAATTGATTCAACAAAGTAAAACAGATTTGGTGCAATGTTCGGACGGATGCTGCCCGGTTTGGGTTGGAGTTGGAGAACGATTGGCAAAGGATGCGGAAGATGGTGCAGCTTGCAATGGCATGAAATTGGTTCGTTTTACATCGACACAATGCTGATTGAGGTAGTTTGGCAAGTAATTCTTGGCTTGTTTAAGTCAACGAGCTTTTGCGACAGGGACAGTTAATTGGATGTCTTTCTGATGGTACACAAATAGATGGAAGACAGTTCACGGTGAAAAGCAGCTAGGGATCGGTTGCGGAGGGAGTACAAAAAATGCATTTGAAATGGAGCATTGAATGAAATTTGAAATTAGGCAACCTTTTTTGTTCGGTTTTGGATGGAAGGTGGATGAACCAAATATGACTTTAGCATTAGTTATGGCAAAAAAATATGGTATTATGGCCATTATTGTCCATAAGTTTTTATTCTAAAAGTGTAGAAATAGTTTTCTTACAATACAGGTAGTCCCCGGGATACGCTATTGTAGCTGACTCTGCTATAGTGCGAGAAAAATCCGCGTATCTCGAATTTCCGCGTAAGTCGAATCCGGGAGTAAAATCGTTTATACTTCAAAGTTAAAAAGTTAACTTCCTTCTCTGTACTTAAATTATTTAGCAAATCATGATTTTTTTTACAGAAAGCAATTAAATAAACTAAACACAAATTTTTTATATGACAAAGGAAGATATTTTAGACCAACTTGTCACTTTTTAGCTTAGATATTGTGCTTTAAACTGGCTTTGGGGTGGCCCGATGGCATGATGGTAGCAGCGCCGGCCTTCACACGAACGGAACGGACAGTCATCGTTACAGTCAGGCCAAAAAGCAAACACAACCAAAAAATTAAATATATATGTTTTTTTTTTTTTAATTTTTAAGGCCTTGATAGGATTATAGCGGACCGCGATAGATTCGTGGTAGATTAGAATATTTCGAATTTTTGCCTATGGTGAATTCTGGTGCAATAATAATTACAATTACAATTGACAATCTGACTTCTTTCCTTGCAATTTTTTTCTTTCCTTGCTTTTTTCTTTTATCATTTTTGGCGACTATTAGAAAGCAAAACATGAACAAAAATTGTGTTTCATCAAATTAAATGGCATTATCTACCATTTTTATGCTCGAGTAATGTACAATAAACCAACTCATTTGTCCAATTTGATAAAAAACTTCTTATCTCCGAATATGCGTATAACAAGTACCATGATTCGCAGGAACTACCTGTTACTTCCTTCTCACTTTTATGAATAAGGATCACTTATAAAAAAGGACAAAAAAAAATTAAAATAAATAAATTAAGAAACTGAATCACCCTATGTTATGAATAATTTATCTTCTTAAAAAAATCTTTAAAATTATATGTTACAACCATAATTGGATCACCTGCCGAATTGCAAAATTGGATACATTTTAAATTAAAGCATTTCTTTACTGTTACATGTTTAAATATAATCAAAGTGTTGTATTTAAACGAATTTTTAACGAACGATTTTTTAAATTTTCCTCTTGAAACATACGTCACAATGCTGATACCAAATGTTGGTTTGGGGCATGGAAAAGGTAACAATTATTGTGTTGTAAATTCTTTACCAACAAAAAGGTCGATGCAGGGCAAATTCTTCTGCATCGAAACAATTGACAGCAAATACTTCAACCTTCGATAGAGACCGAATTCCCCTGTCTATCCATCTATCTATCTATCTATCTACGGTCGACTGAAGATGCTGGTACCGGGCCGCTTTCAACACCCGTAACAACGTTAGCTGGCATAGGTTTCCGGGCACCTTAACAGGCACGATTGTTGGATACGGAGGAAAATAATCCTATTATAAAATTTAATTATTCATGGATTAATTCACAAAACATGTCGCAGCTGTTACCGCTCGCTACCCAGTACGAACAGTTGCTGTAACCGTTGTCATGGGCCACCGGAATCCACAGTGGAGGTGGTCGATGTAATGTACCGGAGACGTACCGCGCACCCAAGTTTGGTCAGGGAAATCGTTAGTGGAAACAATGCTGGTAAATGTTCGTTAAAATGGTGTTCTGCTCTACCTCTGTGCCCGCCACGATCAGTTCTGCAGGTGGGAAGAAAACTAAAACAGATAGAAGTATTTTAACACCTATAGTGCTGTGCAAGAGGGGAAGGAAAAGCGAGCGTGTGTGTGTGTGTGCGGAAGAGGCCCAAGGAAGCGAAATAATAAAACCCGGTAACCGGTAACACATTGGATAAATTTCATTTCTCGATGTGGTGCGAATCGGATTGCATGTTTGCCGGGAAGAAGGTGTGTTTTATAATCGGGTGAAATAATGCCACATACTTTTGGCACGACGCTTTGCGGCCGGTACACCTCGCCGACGTCTGCTCATCACCTGGGTGGTGTCGTTTGCCGGGGACAGGAAGGATTTACGGCCAATCACCGCAATATGGTATGGTTGGGAATTGTTAGAGGATTTGTTATTACTTTAGGTGAGCAAGTAAGTGTTCCGGTTGGTCGGTTTTCTGGGAAAGTAATGGCAATAATTACTATTTGGTAGGCAATTTCCTGCTGTGGGCGGTTTGTCGATTGTAATCTTTGTAAATAAACGAGGAGTAGTATAAACAGCAGAAACAGTAGTTCGAAATATAGTTGAGGGTTATTAAACTTTTAGGGAAAGTTACATTATGACACTATTAACCTTGATGCTCCTCATGAAACAGCAGTACCATAAGCGATTTGCCATACTTACTAAAAAGTTGAAGACGACACTGGTTGAAGGTTTCGGTTGAGGAATTTAAAATACGTCAAGTCCAAAAAAACAGATTTTTTTCCAAACCAAATCAAACTAAACGAGACATATTTATGGTTTGTGTTTAACCGATTATCCATAAAGAATTCCAATGAATGATATTCCAATGAATTTGTTTTGGTTTGAATCTATTTTTCGGACTCTAAGCATTATTTGTCGATGAATTGGTTAAAATGTGTTCTCGTTGTTTTCAAGGCGTAGTAGCCTGTTCTACTATTCCTCACCGAATATTTAACCTGCAAAACCAAAACCAAACAAACAAGTTTACGTTTCCAAAATCATTAGATCGTATTCAAAATAAACATCCATTGTTCAAGGATGTGATTAGTCTTGAGGATGGATCTTTCGAACATCAAAGTAAGAAAATACCTGAAGGCAATACTTCAAACAAGCTTGTGTGAATGGAATCATGAGGAAATCAGATAATTTGAACAGCTGGACTAAAATAGTAACGTTAGCTGCTTTCATTCAATGAGTTCTCAAAGCAGTGATAAGAAAGACCACAATGCGCAGATGTGCACTGTTCCCACTTGGTATTGATGATAAGAAATCAATGTTTTCCATTGCTTTCATCGTATGTTTAGAAAAGGAAAATCATTTGGAAGTTTTTTAAGGCAACGCAAGCAGCAAATTCTAGGTAAATACGATTGGGTTTTAAATTCAGTTCAATTTAACTTCAGCCTAGTTGTTAACAAGTTCTATTTTAGTTTTAAATTATTTTTAGATTTATGTCATACGGTGTATATTTAAGAAATATATACTAATTCATATGTACCAAAATTTTAAAACATCAATCTTGACACTTGAAGGTTAAGGAGAAAACGTTTCGATGTGTGTAATGTAGAAGTAACGGTGTATTTGCAACTCAATGCAGGAATGGAAAAAAATAGTTGGAGTAGCCTAGTTATTTACAAAATAAGTATTGATAGACATGTTTATTTCACGACCGTGCAATTATGTCTAAGATTCAGTAATAAGCAATATTTTCCTTAATTTTCCGTGATGTTCGTTACAATTAAGACCTATTGTATATTTCAAGACAATGTTAAGAGCAATGTTATAGTAAAAATGAGTTTGTCGCTACCTGGAAATCAATGGATGCACGTGGTTTTACTAAATAGCTTTTAAATTCATTTTTTTTGTTATGAATTGAATGTTATGTGATCGTGATACATGCGGAAATACTTACATAATTAGCAACACTTTAAGTCGATTTATTCCATGTCCATTAGAAAATAGTTTTAGAGCAATGTTTTGATCGAGATCGATCAATGTATGCGTAGATCAATGGAGGCGCCTAGTTATGAAATTCAAAAACACTTTGTCATAATTCGAGTTTAAATTATAAGTAATTTTCATTAATCATTAATCCCGAATTTCAAAAGAACCAGGAGGCATCAATTTGACGTATTTTTGACAATGTGCAGTACAATGTTCTAGTAGATTACTAGCAGAGGGTTGTTGCTATGCGTGGTTCAATGGAGGCGCCTAGTGGCTTACTAAATAGTTATCAAATTCAAATTCTTTTACAGTCTTGAGTTGCATATTGTGATTTAATGATGTATCATGGATGTTTTCACAATATGCAATATTTTCAATCGTTTTTCCAATGTTAAATTTACATACTTTCTGGGGATTGTATTGGTAAATGTGAGTCGATTACTATTCATTGACCAATGGAGGCTCCTAGTTCTTAGTCAAGTAGAATACCTGAGCGTTATTAAAGTTTTAAAGTTTGGTATTATTTTCCATCACTTAGCCCTGCTGGCTCCGAAAAAAGTCGTGTGAAAAGTAAACAAACCCTAAAGCCATATTTAACGTTTCACGCGCGATTATGTTCATGGGTTTTTGTTTGTTTTTTTCTTTGTATTTAAACGTATAATTAATATTTGGCCCCCTGCAATCTCTTACTCGCTTGCCCCTTGTTCACGGTAATTATCAGGCTCATGTGCCTGCACAAAGTTTTCACATAACTCCCACCGCTCCCCAGTGGAAGGATTAATGTGTCGGAAAATTAGGCAACCAATTAGTGTGCAGTTTGGTTGAACGTTGCAAATTGTTGTATTTTTTTCTTGTTGCTGCACCCTGGGAATTCTCTCGGGATTGAGGGAAAATGTGTAGAATGAAACTTTTTTTTTTGTTTTTGTTTAGTTGCTGAAAGCTTGCAAAGTTTTCGGACGAGCATTTTCTGTTTTTTTTTTTTAATTGAAACCGTTTGTCCAGCATCCCCTAATCAGGTTACCGGCGAATGCGCTTTGGTTCCGTGTAGAAAGGGTTTCCTATAGCAACAGAACGGACGCATGCAAAAGCACTCGCATACTTTTCCATATGCATCATGCGTAACCTAGTTTTTATTTTCGGCACCATGAAATGGGCAGAGAAAAGGAGATAAAAAAAAAACACCAATGCAAATTTAACTTTTCCTTCGGGCCAATATTTGCACCATAATTTAATTATAGCGTAACCCGTTCCCAGGCATCAGGCATTCTGCTCAGCGATATCAGTACCGAGAATAAACGAGGGCTTTTTTTGTTAAATATTTTGATTCCATATATAATCACGGATATTAATCAAATTCATCGCGCTCATCAAACATTACGTGATTACGCCCGAGCAAAGGACGCAATGCGAGAATACGGGGCGATGGTAGAGCCAATCGATAACTCAGAGAAAAAAACCAAACATTGATATTCCATCGCACACAATAAAAACGAGTAAATCGAGTTTCTGTTCTGTCCACCCGGGCTGCATAACGCTTCCAGTGGGTAATGAAATTTATCCCTCGGCTGAAGTAATAATGATCGATGCATCCATGCTTAAGGATAACCCCGTCCCACGGGAACGCGTATGAAAATGTTTCCCCGTTTATTTTCTTTCAATTGTACGCAGGGTTTATGGTTGTGCCTTTCGTTACTCCCTGCTTTTTGCATCCCTGTTTTAAGTGGGCAAAAAAGTTTCAAACATATTTGCGCAAGCTACTGAACAGTAAATATAAATTGTAATCAATTTCCCAATCGGAGCGCATTCATTTAGGTCGCAGATCGTGAAAGTGGTCCGAAACAACAAAAAAAGGAAAATAAAAAACGCAAAAAAGTATATAAAATCAACATTTTAACACCCACCACCCCAATCCCGAACGCGAATTGCATCCGACCGGTGATGCATTGAGTGAACAACCATAACACGATTAAGCACCTCCGATTTTATGAGCTAATAAATTCCATTCGCGGAATAATAGCTGACGGGAGTGATGATGATTTTCGAAGCTGTGTGTGTGAAACAGTGCGAATCAAACAAACGTTAAAACAAAACACTACCATGGTAGGAATGATATTTATAAGCTCGAAATGGGACGATTTAAAACCAGAAGCTCCCGGTTTTTATTTGGGTTTAACAGCGAAAATAATATTTACCCCGTTCGGACATTTCAATAACGCAATTGGACGAAAAAGAGGATTCAATTAATATTATTCGATACATTTCTTGTTTATTTGCAACTTAACTTCCGTCTTTACAAAGAGAGCTCAATGGTGTTGTGTCTGTGTGTTGTTACCGTGTGTGGGAGGTTTTATTTCCCCTGGAGCTTATTCATTCGTACATTTGTTTTACGATATCCGAAGGTTTCTCCACTCCACGCCACGTTTTGCTTACTTATATTATGAAAAATATAAAATTAGCTACATAACCATTTCCTGCACGTACGTGTTTGGAGCTGTATCTGCTTTATAATATGTTTTGTCTTTATTGTTATGGTATGCCCCTTTATGCTGTACCGAAAAGAGCGGAAAGAAAAATACAATTTCCCATCAGTTAACCGGGCAAAGTGCCACCAATTCGCTTTGTGTTTGTGTGAGTGTGTCTGTTTTTTCCCGTTTGGCACGAAGAATTTTCCTAAGTGCACCCATGCGAATGGTTTTTGCTTAGTGATTTTTTCTGTGTTTTCACATCGTTTGTGAGTGTATTATGTGTTTGATTATTTAAGTGGTTTGTTTATAAATAGTTTCAGCTTTTCATATAGTTGTGTTGTTGTTTGGTTTTTTTCTTCTTGTTTTTCGGTTCATTTCATTTGTTTTTTTTTGTTGTTTTTATTTCTATGCTACGTAACACATCTGTCATTCTATAGCTCTATTTTTTTAGATTCACATGTTTTGTTTGTTTTTATTTTTCTTATTTTCCTCCCTTTTTTGTTTTGTTAAACTTTCTTCATCGTACTAGCGTTTTATTTTTTAGTTTTGTAAAACGTTTATTGCTTTTTGTCAATTCTCACGATACTCATTAGCGCGTCTTTTCTATACTATGCTACACTTCATTTGCGTGTTTTTGTGTTTTTGTGTGTGCTTGCTTTTGTGTGTGTTTTTTTTCTCTCTCTCTCTCTTTCTTTTTTTCGTAAATTTTTCTTACATGTGGTGTGGTTGTATGTATCACTCCGTGTAAAACAATTACGTTTGCAAAAAACATCGTGTTAATGGGTGATTGCAGGATAGCAATTAGGTAATAAAATAAATTGTTTTCTGTTTTTGCTCCATTTCTAAGTAGATATATTTTACATTCTTATCCTATTTTTATCTTATTCACGTTTCACCTGGCGTATCACGTACCAGCATGTGTGTGTGTCTGTTTACATCGAAGCGTTGGTATATAAATTTTCACCTCTTCGCTTATCACGCTATTCACAAAGTGTAATGGTTTCAGGAGGGAAAAGATAAAACAAAACAATAAATGGGATTCTTTTGAACCTGCAAACAAAATCCACAGCTACATATAAACCACTTTCCTCCATTTCTAAAGAGCTTCTTTGTGGAGGAGTATTTTTTTGCTTATCAAAATCGTCTTTTCTTTTGGGTACGAAAAATGATCATATTTTCATCAAAAAAGATCCATTGCCCGTCCTTCTTTTGCTCCTCTTCCATTTTAGCTGCAATCATTAATTCATCATTTTTGTTTTTGCACCGCTTGCAAACGCTTCTGCTGTGCAGCTTGCCGCCATTGTATCAACGCTACATTGAATTTACACATTTTTTGTTTTGCATACACTGCGTTAAGCGGTAACGCCTGGTTTTTGGATGGCGGGTTGTTGCTTGCCCGCTTCTCCCACCATTACCATTACTGTTCTCATCACCGGCCATCATCGTTTTCTGACGTCACCTGTCACCGCACTTCAATCTTCATTTGTTCATTTCTGTCCGACCGTTCCGTCCGCCACCCCCGGAAGGAGAAGGCGTTCATTCGCATTTTTATTTTCATCTAATCCTATACATCTATGTGCAATTTCGGTTGTGTCTCGCCGTGGAAGATTTTCCTTTTTATGGTTTCCTGTTTTTTTTTCTTACGCTTATTCGTCTTCTTCTTGCATTAGAATGCAAAAAAATGTTCTCCGGGCTCTGAACCCTGAACAGCAGCAGAATTCATTCCTTAAGCGTTATTTCATTTCATTATTTTTTGTTGCTATCTGCCAAAAAGCATAATCCACTTGTACGTATATCTTTGGTTGCGTCCGCTAAAAGGTGAGTTCCGTGCATGCTTAATGTTCGATTTTGTTCGGCCCTTTTCCCCTTTTTTTTGCAGATGATGATGTTGATAATGATGATATATATCTCGTGTGGAGATCGGTGTACCAATGCTCGGTTTGAGGCTTGCTTCACGTCGCGATTAGACTTACCATGTATTTCCGGATTTTCGATCTGGCTGGCAATGATTGGCATTAGGGAGAAGTGGAAGAAAAAATATAAGGGGAAAATTTTCATTAAACAGAGATTAGTTATGTACATGCAGACTTATGCGTATTATAAGAAGCATTTTTGGTGTGGGACGGCTTTCCTATGTGCAGTGTGATCTACGATAAACAGAAGCGTAATGATGCTCTCCGACAAGTCGATAAGGAACCTTTAGGATATTCTTGTTCATCATTAAAATCTGTTGTTTTTTTATTTATGGTTTACAAATAATTTTTCATAAACAAAACTGCTGATAAAGCTCACTTAGACTCCAGCAAAACAACCTTCTTCTTGTACTAAATTGTTCAAAATTAAAGTCAAAATTACGGGGACGTTATGCGTCGTCTGTTGGCAGGATTGTATGCCAAGGAATGGAAGTCGAAAACAACACACCCCGGAAGAACACGGTACCACTGCAGTAACAGCTGGTGCACGACGTACAAAAAAGGGTATTTCGAATCCTTCCCTTCGTTCGGAACATGGGTTTTGCTTTCTTTTTTTTCGATGCCCGTGTACTTTTGTTCTGCCGTTCGGTCGGGACTTCGTGTTGGGATTGGCACATCTTTTTTTTTCTCTCACCCGTCATCCGCACCACGGGTGGGAGAATGCTAAATCGAAATTAAATTATCATTCTCTCCGTTCTGCGTGGCGTTTTCCATCGCCTTCGGTGTGTGTGTGTTTTTTTAATGCTAGCATCCGGCAGGTGCTGTCGGGTTTTTTTTTGCCTCCCTGAGTTGGCTTTAAATGGGAAGTGTTTTTTCCTGGTTCTTTTTCACTTTTCATAGTCTTGTCTTGTCTTTTGTGAGTGTGCACCAAGGGAGGTATCGTTCGGAGGAGGTTTTTTTTTGCCCTGTCGATACTATCGCCATTTGCCATCATCAGCATATTCAACAGTGGCAATGAATTTCTGTACCGCAGCAACGTCATCGGATTCGGGCACGGCTGGAGCAAAGATCGAACACGTGGAATCAAAGCGTTTCGAAAATCGATCGATCGATGCGGTTGTGGCCTTAAGTCAATATTGGGCCATTTGTGGGAAGAGGAAGATTTTTTTCTGTTCGCCTTTTCTTGTTGGCTACCACCTTTGAACGCTTGTTTGTTCACCCGCAGACCCGATCGATCTGTTTGAGTCCTGCGGCAGCGACCCAAACCGGGCTGGGTAAATCGCCATTTCATTAACTGGATTGTAGTACGGGCACGGGATTGTAGTTTTTGAAAGGGTCCTCTTGGATGGCATTAAATTTTCATTATGAAAACTTTGTCCTGTTTCTTTGGCTGATTCATACATTTGTTCCATATGGAGAATCAATATTGTGGTTCGATTTGTTCATTATTGAAGAATTGTTGGTGGAAAGGTGCTTTTACTCACAAAGTTTTCTCATTTATTTATGAGATTATTTGTTTAAGGATGTTCGAATGTTTCACCATGTAGTAGTGCTATCCACACCACATAACTTCTATGTCCATGTGGACAGTCTAAAAAGACTTTTCGGGCTGTATCGTTCGGTGTCATTCTAATTACATTATCAACCCATTAGAGTCTGTCGGGTTTAATTCATTGCTTGATAGTGAGTTCATCGTATTATATATCTCATAGTACTTGTCAATGTAGCGTCTTTTAAAGCAAATATTCATTTCGAACGTAATTTAGAGGATTTGGTCTACTATTTCCATTACCATATCAATTATTATGATTTTGACCTTATTTATTCCAGATTCGACCGTCCCTATAGACGATTCTTCTGTGGAATGATCAGTAAACATCCTACATAATACATACAAGCGGTGTGGATATATTAGACGACTGCTATTGTTTGCCTTCTTTCTTGATCCTGTGGTAGTTATCCGCTATTTAGGGGCCCTCCGATCATCGTTGTCTATATCATTAACGTATACAAAAAAAAAAAAATTGATCGGGCATATAAAAGTTTATTCCAATAGTTTCCACCTTCGAGTCGCGGATGGCTCCCTCTTGTTTAGAGTAGAGTGAAGAGTAGGCCTTGGTCTAGCAAAGAGTCAAGGGATTTTTTGAGACATTGGTCAATGTCAGCCATACAAACTTGGTAAGCTTGTTCAGGGCGCGCTGTGTCGTATAGAATTACCCAGGCTATGTATGAGGCTTTGAAACCGATGAAATAATGGTATGGGTGAAGTTACTGTTCCGCCGATTTCTCAAGAACGTAACAAGGAAAGTACAAATATAGCTGGTTTTTAGTTTCAGTCTTTCGATATATTGTTCATTGAAGTCGAAATTGCGCACTGTTTACCATCAACATCAAATGCAAAAATAGAGACATCCTTTTTGGCTTCCATTATTTACAGGCAGCAAAATGGACAGTCCATAATTTATTACCCATCAGAGAGTAAAGATTTATATCATAAAGCATTTTATTTACGCTTAACGGAAGCCTTCCGGGAAGTGCTGAGCTAATTCTTATCCTGGTTCCGGCGAGAGGTTTGCTTTTTGTTTGGTATCGTTTCCCAGAGTGAACCCCCCCCCCCCCCACATCTGAAACCGTTCCGTATGAAAATCGGCAAGATGGCGCAATACTATGCGTTCCGGTTCCGGTTGTTTTGCCCTTAGCCGATTGACAGGAAATGGCCATCGGACTCATCGAAATGCGTTCGTTTCGTCTTGTTATCCATCCGATAGCCGCAACCAGGGATGGATCCGGGATCGATGGAATGGGGCAGGTTTTTTTTTTCTTATCCCGTTCACTGAAAGCAGCTTGTCCGCTCATTTCCGGCCGTGAAGAAGACCATTTTGCTATGAACGACACGCACAAAAAAATGGGAAATAGATACCGAAGTAGGAAACAAAAAAAAAACGTAGCGAGAAAATTCCCAACTCCGGTAGGCTCATCAGAAGTAAACGAGACCATGCCAGAAATCGAACGGAAAAATGATATAAATAATTCAAACGATGTCTTTTCCAACCGAATGAGTCGTTTTCGGCGAAAATGGACTTCCCCGGTCTGGATGGCCCGGGTACCGAACGTTCGCGCGCTGAAAACGAAGACAAACGATGTACAAAAATGGTGCCCAGGTCGAAAGGTAAAGAGTGGGGCAAAAGCACAACAAAAAAAAGAGGACAAACAAGTGCCACTGAAACAAAGAAGGACAGTGGGTTTTGATACGCTAAATCGATTCTCCAAGGTTCTGTCCCCGTGGGATGGTGGATGCTGCCCCAACGGTTACGGCTACCCCCGGGGATATCGATTGGTTTACTGGCACGTTACCACGGTGATGATACCCCGTGGCAAATGGAGGCCGGATGTGTGGCAACGGAAGGCAACAAAAAAAAATGAAAGCTATCCTTGGTAACGATGGTAACACACTGCCACTTGCGTTGCCTGGTGGGCTTTTTTGTTTTTCCTATTGCTCGCCTTTTGTTCCATCTCTAATGAGCAGCAGCCCGATCAGTTCGCACGTGTGCCACGTTACCGCTCGTGCCATCATTTCGATTGTCGTTTCGGAAAGCGGCGTAAAATTGATCCTGAACGGAAGATGCTAGGAGGGGGGTAGACCAAGGTGAGATGTGTGTAGGTGGACAGCAGCATCTTCTTACCAAAATGTGTGCCTTCAATGTACTTATTCGGGTTAAGGTTAGCGATCGATTCGGTCGATGTGTGCCGATGATGTGTTATTGAATTAGAGCGATACTAATTTGCGCAATAGGCTGCCGATAGTTGCGTGTCCGAGCGTTCAGTGAACCGTTTCCGGACCGGGAAACTCCAGAGTTCCAGAAATTCGAGGTACCGAAACGATCTTCTAATGATTGCGTTCGTGTTGTTCGAGCAGGGCATAAGGCAGGAAACTGAACTAATGGGAAGACAATTACCCAACGTTGGCCAAGTGTTGGAAGTGTTAGAGGGTTGCTTATCTTGTGATTATGATTCTTTGAGGGTTATCGCGAAATAAACATCGCACTTGGAAGTAATTATTTCCACTTCATATTGCTATCCCATTACCCATTCCGGGTGCTCATTAACAAAGTGATTACGATTTTATTATTTGTGATTGGTGAATTCAACAATTTTATTTACTTCAAAACTGCTTGGTAGTGCACACTTTAGATGATGAACACAAATTTACACAAATCGTTGGTTTGTGAAGATTAGTTGTCGAATTACAATTATTATTTCAATGCTCATAAAAAAGCTCTTATGTATCGCGGATTGCATACGAAAAGGCGCAAAAATTTTATTATCTTTTTGTGGAGCAATCTTTCCATTTTTTAACAAAACAGGTTTCATGTTGAAACCAAACGAAAATCGGGGAAAATTGTACGCCAAAAATTCATCAAAAACATCACACAAGAAAGGTAGAAAAAAAAAATGGCAGCAGCCAACTAACTTCAGCTCAGAGCTTAACAACACCAAATCAAAAGATTATCCAACCCAACTACCGGACAACTAACAAAGCGGTTGCTGCAAATGAAGTTTTGCCTGCCCGTTGAACATCTGTATAAATTACTTTCCATTCAAATAAGGCTCAGATTTTACCATTCTTCCGCTACCGTTTTTCTCCCCTTCCTTTACTGTTGCCCAACTTCTTTGTGTGTGTGCTTAGCCTGTTCTTAGGCTTTGGCGGAAGCCGAACATTTTTTGCACCGGTGTGAAAAGAAAAGAAATGCTTTTCAGTTCAGTAGAATAAACCCGAATCTTTTTTTTTTTTAAGTGAGGTTTCCATTTTTGTTCACCCTGTGCATGGTGCAAACGAACAAGGAAAAAAGGAAAATTCAATCGACCCGAGCCGATGGGGATGTTTGGGCAGCATTGGTGGAAAGCCGCCAGGTGGTGATGAAACAAATTTCCGTTCGCTTTCATTTCCTGCACACCGTTAGTAGTTCATAATAAGAAGCGAAACGCACACCATTGCCGCATAGTAATCTTTTGCTTGTGGTTCGTATTTTTTTTCTCTCTCTCACTGCTTCCCAGGTGGACGTGTGGAGTGCGTGCCGAGCCTGGGCGACTTCGGTGGGACGGTAGTTGATGGGGTGGTGCCACAAGACGTGACAGTGAAATGCGAAAAGCGAGTAAATAAAAGATACATCTGAGTCGTTACATATTTATTAAGATGTAAGGGCACGGTACGTGAGGCGGCCGAAGATGTGCCCAACGCATTAACACAGCAACCCGAACAGGACACACAGCCATCCTCGGCCGGGTCCATTTTGCCGGAAGATTTATCGTCATACGGGTAGGTAGCGCACAGTAGCCTACTTATTAGGTCGGCTGTTGGGTGCGGTTCAGCGAAAGTCACAATGTTCCAGATGAGTTCCGAGAACTGTTGGCGACTGCTAGTAAGCTTTTGTGCCTTCTCGGGACTCACGTCTCCCTTTTTTTGTTGTTGCTGCGGCCCAATAACTCAAAACGAGCGTACAATATGTTTGTGTTTCGCCTGGCTAGCAGCCGGCTCTGGGACGGTTCGCTTACAGGACAGGATGTTTCTTTCAGCACAAATATGCTATTCATCTCGCATGGTCGCATGGCCGGATGGTTAAGTATGTGACAATAGCGGGCGTATTTCCATGATGTCATAAAGCACTTGTTTGAAAGATGCGATTCATTCCTGTTCGCTTCTGGTGACGAAGATTATCGACCAAGACCAAGTGGACAATACATTCTATTAGCAATTCAATTAATGTAATATTAATATATTCTTTAGGTTTAATTCATGATTTATTTAACCCTAGCAGTGGTTCAGTACAATTATGTTATGTTAGGCAAATTAAGACTAACTTCGAAAATTAACTGTCAATTGCCTTAACATGGAGTACTATTACGAATTCATGCTACCATGTATGAGGATCTTAATGAGCTTGTCGATACAAGAAACGTAACGTCTTTAAGTAAATGAAAAGTCAAACTGGGATCTCCAGTAAATTTGAGGTCCTAACCGACAGACGACTAGATAAAACAGTGCCTGGTAGAGTATATTCAAAAGTTTTACCATGCCTAAGTCCTATGAAAAGTCATGGAAAGTCTTTCGATCGTCTTCCTGACACTAAATGCTGGAGGGCTCAAAAGGCTTGAAATACTAAAGGAATACTATTAGACTTATAGTGTCATATAAATTTGTATTGCGCTAATATTAAAATTAAATTAAATTATGAAAAATAATATTGAATGGCACAGCTCGTACTTCGCCGGTTTCTCACACTACTGGGCCCCGCATAAAAATGAACTATTCAGCTAAGATTTAACAAAATACGAGGGTATGTTGAATGATAATCTGGGTTTTATGCTTCTTTTTACTAAGTATTTTGAAAAGACCAAATGTCTATAACTTACCGGATGGGGAATTTTTAGACGGCACTTTCGAACTCCAGCAGTGGCGTTACGCTGCTGGTACCTCGTCGTCCAGTGCAGTAGCCCCGGTGACGTCGGCCGGTCTAGAGTCATACGAAAACGATGTGTGGACGGGAGAGAGTTCGCTTTTGTTGTTGGTGCTGAGGATGCTGCTGCTGCTGGTGTTGATGCTGGTAGTAGTCGAGCGATTCGTAATGATCGGTAGGAGCTTGCCCGTTGCCAGTGCTGAGATCTCGACCAGTTGCCGCGACGCTACCGTACTTGAGGTCCTCCTTCACCGGCAGTGGTAACTCCCAGGGTGCTCGTAACGTTCGGTATTCATGTACCAGCGACTGTTGCTGCGCTAGGTAACGCTCCAGCTCCAGCTTGTCCACCTTCTGCGGATGGGGCACGATTAGCTCCGTAACTCCGGACCGACGCCGTGGGTCATCGTCATCGGCAAGCAGCTGCTTGCGTCGTTTGGACAACCGCAGCACATACAACACACTCGCACCGGTCGCGAGCACAAGCAGTATGCTTAGCACAGCACTGATGACGGTCACAAGATGGGTCGGACAGTCGATGTCGCTCTCCGTCATCGCGCGCAGCAGGTGTCTCGTTCGTCGACCGTCCTCGTACCGATCGCACCCGATCTCGTCCCGATCGACGTACAGCGGACCGTCGTGATGCGTACGGGCCAGTATCGTCTCTTCCTCCTGCTGCACTGCGGTCGGTTGTGCGGCAGTAATGAGCGCAGCAGCGGCCGCCGCTGCCGGCACAATCAACCGAAAGTCGGCCTCGTGCAGTCCGTATCCGGTCGTGAGCCGCCACAGCCACAGGAGGGAACAATTGCACACGAGCGGATTACCGCCCAGCTCGAGCCGATGCAACCGGTCGAGCGGAAAGTGTACGGCATCGAGACGGATCAACGCGTTGCGCCGCATCGAAATCTCCACCAGATTCGGATTGCTGTGAAACAGTCGCAGCGGTAAGCTCGCAAATGATGGATTATCGTCCAGGGTGAGAATCCGCAGGTTCGCGTTGTCCACGAACGTCCTGTAGATTAGAGTGGAGACCAAAACCGGTTAAGTTAGGTGGCCGGGTTTGCATCCGGTACATGGAAGGTGATTTATTGTCCCCTCCCAATCCGGAGGCTGGGTGGAATATTTGGGTCAACCCGGTAGGGCCCGGGACTGACACAAATGAAGATGTACGATTGTTCGGTTGTGGAGCGTTTTGGGATGTAATCACTTTCAGAAACGTGCCACACTTGATGGACTGTGGTTTTAGCTAGTGCCTTTGCAAGCCGGGAATGGCCGGGCTGAGTACGAATCGACACGTTGCAAAAGTTTTCTCGAGATTAAGTAAGGTAGATGAGATTGAGTTTCCATGTTCGAGGTACGTTATCCCTAAGGAAGATTTATTTACGTACGGTGCGTACAAAAAATGATAGACGTATGTGTGTTGTACCATACGTCATCTTACATTGTATTTTTTTAATGAAGGCATGTTGTGGTAATAATAGAAGCATCAAACAATATTGATCGATTGATGCAAAAATACATTTTTTTGAATATCTTTATAAAAGGTACAACATATATATTTTCGTCCTAAAGGCTATAATTGACAAACTGCCAAACAAAACCCTAAAACGCTCTGAAATGCCCTTTCTGTACCGTTCTTGTTTCCAATGTATGATGCATACGACATGTCTGCATAAGGCAGAGCCCAGAAACAGTTCTATCGTACGACGGTGGCATTCGTTTGCAGCATTGTCTGGCCAAGGCCTGCGGGGACACAGCTGCAATGGGCAATGCTTTACGCTTTTCGCCGGGGCCAATCTGTTCCATTACAGCTCCGAACGTGTCACCGTTAAGCCCGGACGGGTATTAATACGGGCTTTTGGCGAACAGTCCTGACAGTCTGACCGAGCTGACGCTGGCTTCCACGTGCAAAAGGATGACCTGGGTGTAAATAGTAGCATCGCTGCTGCATCGAGGATTTTAGACAATGTTTTCTGTTGGTTCTCTCTTTTTTTTTGGAGCTTCGCAGACACTGGTTTGAGATGGAGGCGTGCATGTCAAGTGTGCTTTCGACAGACATCGAGGGACAAGATTGGAGAAAGATTAGAGCAGTGTAGAACCGTGTGCTGTTCTCGTTAGTAATTGCTATACAGTGGTGGTCAGTAACATAAAACCACTGTGTGTTTTGATATTTTTTTTTTTTGGTAAATATAAATTCGCGTAGAATATTCATGCATTATGTGATCAAGTGAAGTGAAATCAATTGTATTTATACAATAATAAGCTTGATTTAAGGAAATAGGAATAAAAAGTACGTACTGGATAGTTTCCCATATGTCGTACTTAATTCAAAATTACATATTTTCTTTAAATTATTCCAAACATATTCAGTAAAATTAGTATTACAAAACTTCGATAACCAGACCGATCTTTCATACGTTCTTTTGTCTTAGAAACATGTGATTGATACTCGTGTTTCAAAAATATACGATTTAAAAATATAGCAATGAATTAGGTTTTTTGGTTACATTTAATGTAAAATTAGGATTAATAATAAAACAAAAAATAAAATTAAGCAACAAATTAGGCCTTTGTTTTGGGCACATTTTACGTCGAATTAGCAGTTAGAATACAACAAAGACACGATTTAAATTTTCTCAGTTTAAATGAAAAATTGACTGATCCAACTGCTACGATCTAGCGGAGCAATATTCAATTCACGAATCAAAATACAAAAAATTTAAGTGAAATTTTTAGTGTCCTTATTTTACTATCCACCACTGTAATGCATTGAAATAATGAAGTAATCAAATTTTCTGAAACCAAATTGTTAGGAAAATAAAAAGTTTAAATAAAACTATATTATTTTGCTAATAAAACAGTACACGTTACGTAAAATAAAATTGTCATTGTGCGCATATCTCCCGTTCCTTAGTTCCTAAAACTTAATTAATCATTCGTGTCAACGCCATTTTGGGCTGCTAAGGCTGTTGTGTACAAAAGTTTCTCACCAACCAAAACCAAACAAACAAAACTAATAAACCGTAAACATTCGCTCCATTTATGACCATGGCTGTGGATCGATACGGTAGCAGGAAAAAAAAAGGAAGGCACGGTGCGGTATCTGTTCGGTGCAGATAAAGCAAAACACGCACGATGACACAGGAACGCACATTTCGAGGCCATGCTTCCGGACAAAACACCTCAATCTGTGTCTTCGCTGTAGAGCGCAACGTTACCAGGGCACTGTTGCTTATCGTCTGCCCGTTCGTTCCCATGACAATGTAACGGGCAGGATCTCGTACCGCTCGTTATAGGCTACCATTGAGTGGATCTTCCAAAAGTGGATGCAATCGTGTGTTGGGTGCTTTTTTTGTGCTGTATGATACGGGAGTGTACCATGTCTCTCCTGGGGGTTGGTGGCGGTGCTTTCGGGTAGTTACATCCGGGGACATCCACTCATCAACGTCAGCGTGTGACAGTGGAGATTAAAATCTTCTTCCTTCGTGCGCCCTCCACGTCTTGGCCGGCTTTGTTCTTTGGGAGTGTGTGGGGAGATACCGGCAAAGGGGGATCCCGTTTCCCGGGTGGGTGTTGTAATTTAATGAAAGTGACTTTTGTGTGTCTCATCCCGACGGTTCTCTCAGGGTAATTGCGTTCCCTTTTTGGTCCCGTTTGGTGACGGTTTGGTAAGCCCTTCACCAGGGCTGCTGTGGAAAAAGTGTCTGTTGTGGTCATGATAATGCGACCCACAAAAGCCTCCAGGGAGTGTTGCCGAGTGCGTAACGGGTGCTAGGGCCGTTGTGTTGTGTGTATGAGAATGTAATTAAAATTCAACCCGAACGAAACGTTACATCTTCATTTGCTTAAATCGCACAAACCGGACCGACGGACAGTGGCGGTGGTGGTTCGCTTCGGGCACACTACTTACCTCGCATCGATGCGCTGCAGTCGATCCAGCCGGTTGAGGTGAAGCTGCTGTAGCTGGAACAGGTTCAGAAACGCCACCGCCGGTAGACTTTCGAAGTAGTTTCCGCTCAGTGATAAATATGTTAAATTACACAATTTTGATAATTGCAGTGTTGGCACAACCTGTGAACGGAAAACCGGAGGTCAGATTCAGCAACTCACTGCTAGGATGCAGCATACGAATGCACATGCACGGTGGTGGTGGGGTTTTGCCCGGGAGTGAAATCACTCATTCTATAAATTATTAATTAATTAAACATTCAGCTGGAAGCTGGCGTTCTGCGCACGATGTGTAGCGTTGTGTGCTTTGGTTTCGCCGGTAATGGTTGACAAGGTCGGCTAGGCCTGCCCCGCAAACCCGACCGTTCGTCCGGAGGAAAGACGCACGCGATTCACATAACCCAACCACAGTCGATGCGACGCAATGACTTTGGCCAGCAAATGTATTGTTTCTGTTGCGGCACAGCGAAACATTACCGGGTGTTTGCAGGAGCCGTGCTGCCCCACGCGGGCTTTTCGCGATCTCGGAACCGGGCCAGGGGGTTTTTGTCCCATGCAAAACAACATCATCATCATCGCCATCACCATTCAGCGGCAGCATTCTAACCTTCCGGCCATTGACCGCGCACGGTGCGGAGTAATTATTCGAGAATGATTTATGTAAATTGTATGAGTTTGCATATTTTATGTGCGAGTGCGAAACGATCGAGCGAATCCGGGGCCGGATTCGCTTTGTTGCGGCGTGTTTCGCGTGAACCTTGGTGGTGAAGGGAGTGTGCGCGGTATTAGAGGGGGCAAACTAACGGCGGTTTCCGGCGGTGGATCAACGAATGGATTTGGCCGGATGAGAAGGAGAGTTTATGGTGATTTTGTTGTCCCACCAGGCAACGGCATTCAATAGTTTGGCCAGAATGTGGTGTCGGACCGTGTGCACGGTAATGCAATGTTCGCTGTGCAGACCGGGAAGGCAGGGACTGTCATGGCTGAAACTGATACGGCGGGATACGAGCGGACAATGTAGTGTCGGAATGAAATATTAACCGCCGCAAACGTTTGCCTTAAAAGGCAAGTCAAGATTTGGTGTTAATATGTGATTTTTGTTTCTTAGGCAATGGTCTAATAGTGTTGCGTGGAAACATTTTTGCTGGCAAGAATACATGTTTTTGACAGCTTTGGTCCAACATTTGTTGTAGAACAAGTGCAATTCGTTTCTGTTTTTTTATCAGTAACACCTATATCAATAGTATTCTTTGGACCTTGGCAAAAGATTTGTTGTTCCTTTTTATTAATTTTTTAAGTTAAGTTGGAAATATTTTTTTTCGTGATTCCTGCTTGAATGCACAATACAATACGCGAATGAAAAAAAAAACAAATACATGTTTGATGTTTGACGAATTTGACGTCAAAATTTTGAATATTACCGGCGAACATTCATAGACCACATCATCAGCAACATGTTGCGAAACTTTGTTGCCCGCAACTGTATTAGACCATGCCCTTAGTCAGAGAATATCAAAGCAAAAGAATGATTTTTTTTCCAGTTTTGCTTTTGGTTTGTGTTATGGCAGAAGAGCATCAAAAGTTGAATCGTATTACGTTTTTATGATACAATTCATGGATTGAAAGATTAGTCCAGACCTCAGCCAGATGTGTGCGACAGACGTTCTTTTAAAGCTATATTTGTGCCACACGACATTTTTTTTGTGAGATGTTGATAATGAAAATCTCTTGAAACTCTCCACATTTGACCGTATAAAAGAGGGATGAACTCGTAGCGAAATCACACTGTTTGGTGAATGTTTCCAAAGTTTAGTTCTATTTGTCAGTTCAGAATGAGTGTTTGGCGTGTGGTTTTGTTCAATGTTTGGGTGCTATGCACCTCAACGGTAGTCTGCGGTAATGAAGTTAACGTCCTGAATTCTTCCCTCACCGGCTATGGATACGAAGTGTTATCGGCCAGGATGGAATATCTGAAGTACAAGCTGATCGAGATGGATTTAACGCTAAAGGAGGATCGAGAGTCAACCAGCCAGCAGATTGCACACCAGGCAACCCTTTCCGATGGAATGCTGTTTGCATTAAACCAACTTAGCCAGTCGTTGGGCCACAATCTTACGGTGTTGCAGACTCAGTCGAATAAAATACTCTCGCAGCAGGTGGCTTGCGCCAGCCATGAACAGATGAGAAAGGAGATCCTGACGATAGCACAAAAGGAAGCGCCACTCATCGCGAATTCGTTCGGTGGAATTGGTTTGAATCGTGTCGGTAACGCATTTAGATCATGTAAGGAAGAACCAACAAAGAAAACGGGCAAATACTTCATCCAACCAACCGCGAACGACGAACCCTTCCAGGCCTATTGCGAACAGACCCGGTTCGGTGGTGGGTGGCTCGTGGTTCAATTGCGCTTCGATGGATTGCTGGACTTCCATCGCGACTGGATCGAATATCGGGATGGTTTCGGCAGCATCGATCGTGAGTTCTGGATCGGATTGGAACGTCTGCATCGGTTGACGTCGGAACGACCTCACGAGCTGATGGTGGAGCTGGAAGATTTTGCCGGGAATTATGTGTACGCACGGTACAAGGAGTTTGAGGTGGGCAGTGAGGTGGATCAATATCCGTTGAAGAAGGTGGGCGCCTACTCGGGGACGGCCGGGGACTCATTGACTTACCACAAGGATATGAAGTTTACGACCGTCGATCGCGACAATGATGAAAATGCTGCTAATAACTGCGCCGTATTATATGATGGTGCTTGGTGGCATAATAATTGTCATTATTCCAATTTAAATGGGGTCTATAAGGAAGGCGAGCATGCACATCACATAAATTGGTATTATTATACGAAGGCTCATCTAGGTTTGGCATACACGAGAATGATGATTCGTGAAACTAATTAAATTTCGAAGACATGTTCTCTAACGAATACTGAGTTTGAATCGTGAAGGTATATTGGCGCAAATAAATGAAATACATAACAACTCTTTAAGAAGGAGTGCTGCATTCATATGCTGTGTAGACTTGAAATCTTTCGTCTTCAAAATTATCGATTCAGTGCGTACTTACTGTAAGATTATTGTCAACGATGTCGAGCGCCCTGAGTCCGCTAAGCCCATGGAAGGCGCCGTAATCCAGCTCGGTCAGAATGTTGCCGCCAAGTTTGAGCGTACGTAGCTCCCGCAACGCCACAAAGCTGTCGTTCGCGATGTATTCCAGCAGGTTGACGGACAAATCGAGCAACTGTAACCGTTGGCCGAGATGCTCGAGATTGCGCTCGTACGGTATCTCCAGCAGCTGGTTGTTCTGGAACGATAGTACCTCGAGCGAATAGAGATGTCGCAGCGTCCCCGGTTCCAGGCTGGTGATCGCATTGCCCGCAAGGTCAAGCTCAATGAGATTGCGCAAATCGTGGAACGCAGCCGGGTGTATCGTTTCGATACGGTTCCCGCACAGCTTCAGCGTTTGAAGCCGCTGCAACCCACGGAAGGCGTCCTTCGGGATGGAGGCGATTGCGTTATCGCTGAGATTGAGCGTCCGGAGGGCTTGCTGGGTGTCGAAGTTGCGCGAACCGAGCGCTTCGATGCGGTTGCCAGCGAGATCGAGCACCTCCAGCTTGTAGTAGAAGGTGAGCGTGAAGTGCACGTTGGTGATCCGGTTCGCGGTAAGGTTGATGTAGCGCACGTCCGGATTGAGCTGGATCGGTACCACATCCAGCCCGGCCCCGATGCACCAGGTGCGCACGTTCGGGTCACCCTCGCACGTGCATATCGATGGGCAGAAGGTGTAAACCTGCTGCAGGAACACAAGTAGCACCAGCGTGGTCGAGTAGATGATGATCCGACAGCTTGTCTTTAGTTTAACCATCGTGTGGCGCTGTTCGACACGACTCACTTCACAACACCGAATCTGTGCGTTGGACGCACGGGGGGTTTTCGCACTGACACAACTCTCCACGGGAGAGAACGGACCGGGTCGGCAACGTGTACAAAAATGCTAATTAACTCTACCGCACCGTGGGCACAACCTTGACGGGCTGGATCGGGTTGATGGATCGACCGGTTCGTAGCTATAGACGGGCCACTTGACCGCGACACAGGACGTCATCGTCGGTTCCCGTATCGATGCTGATGATGATGATGGCCCGAATGAAAACACTAGTCAATGCATCTTTACTTTTGGGCATCAAACAAGCGAGACCGGGTCTAGAAGGAAAGAGAACAAGAAAAACGATCGTTAGTAATGAACCATTAGTAGAGAGACTCGAATAAAACTTTCCGCCCAGCATGTCCGACACAGCTGCCAGAAATGCTCGCTGTGCTTGCGCGTGTTATCCATTCCGGTGATTAGATATTTAAATTTAACTAATTAATTTTATCAGCTTCAAACCCGAATGAAACCGTTCGCCCGGTAATGGATGGACGGGGGCAGTGGGTTGACGTATATCAAGGCGACGGTGACACTTCTGCTCAAGGCTGTTTTGTGCCCGAACAAACGTTCGGAAAATGGGAATGGGCATGGGAGGTGGGGGTCGGGTTGCTGGCAGCAGCCGCCATCCCGCTTGACTGACAGCACGATTTGACATCTGTTCCGGGGTGCCTGTCACGTCCAGGATAGGCGGAAGAATGTCTCCCGAGATTGCTTCTTTTATTTCTGCCTGTGTCGCTTTGTGTCGCCGTTTACTCGCTCATTGCACCCGGCTAAAGCGTCGAGGGCAACGTCACCATTCGAGTGTGACCCGTAATCGGATTAAACCATTTCAGCCGGAGCGCTGGATGATTAAAGCAAGTAACCGGGCTGGGGATGTGGGTGAAGTTGTTAGGTGGAACGATCTGTTAACTCTGGTACGAACAGCTGTTCTAAGACCCTTTAAATGTTGACCCTTTCTTGGGTTTATACGATAGAATTGCCCTAGCTGTCCGATCCGATTGGATGTAGCAATATTTTGACAATTTAGAACTTTTTGATCCCTCAAATGTCTTGATTTGGGAGTGTGCCTTTGGGCATCATTCGGAAGACAATCAGGACACTTTCCAGACGAGCTTTGTTCAAGGTTTCAAGGTGATTGAATTCTAATTGAATGAAACACCATGTTGGTTTTAGTGATAGATTAAGAAATAGTTAATTATTACTATTTTAGCTATAACTTTAAATAATTGTGATGATCCGTGTCGTGAAAAGACAGAGGCGTAAATTTAACGAAATTTAGTAGGATTGTAAAAACAAATATTATGTGCTCTTATCGTCGAAAAACTATCTCTTTTGTTAACAACACCACCATACGAATTTAGCAATTGATCAGACCTAATATGCTAGATTAGGTTTTATGTTCGGCCGAATACACCCGGGATAAGGTGCCCTTTTACAGTTTGGAGCTGACAATGTTTCCAAACTTATGGGAATTTTGCTTTAGATTAAGATTCCATAAGATAGAAGTACTACGGCCCTGCTGGTCTCCTTGAATAAACAAATGGCTTTATGTTTACTCGGGATTACTCCAAGCCTTAGACGTTTTAGTAATGATGAGATTAACAACTCCCTTTATTAAAGCAGATTGAGTGAATTATAATCCTTAACATCGTTTAATTATAATGGTTAAAATCTATAGTTCAAGAGTGAGTTGCCAATCAACGATTTCACTAATGAACATTCACGCCCAGAATTTATGTCACTCATTTGGAATTTGTTTGGATAATTTTAATCATTCAATAATCTGTTCGGAGTCGGTTTTATCTTTCCTAATGTTTTTATTTTATTTTCCTGACTGAATTAGTTCCAAAAGAGGGTGATGAAATACGAATACTAGCTCTGGTCATCATTAAATACCAGTACTGCTAAGGGAGAGGCACTGTGAAGCTACCTTTTAATTGACCTAAACAGTAAAGCTTAAAAGTTCACGCAAAATTTTGTTTTGTGCCCTGTTGTGGTTTTCTCGCAATTATTCAACTCACGCTCTATAAATTATTCACACCCTTTTCAGTGTTACTTTAAATTATAGTAAAAGAACATCAATTGATGTTTGATATGTTTGGTACATAACTCTACAAATGAGCTGAAAAGTGCCCATCATTTTCGTAATGTAGCTTTAAATCACTCAACTAGGAATTCCCGTTGGAAACCGAATGACCCACAACACGTGTTGGAACTGTCCAAAATCGCGATTGAGCCATTCGGAACATCTGACTACACGTAGCGCTACCAAAAAAAAATCGGCCCCAAGGTTGCAAGCACTTGCAGCATTAAAGCCACACCATCAGCAACGGTCACAGCGGGACTATCTGCAGCGTTTTAAGCTCCAGTCCACCTACAGCATCCCACAGCGTCACCCCGGAAGTATGGTGCCACCGCACGGAGCAGGAATGTGGCGTTTAGCCGCTGACGTTGCCCAGACGATGCTACCGCGTCACGTAAATAATGTTACGGTGAATTTTTAATAATTTTCCTTTTCGGGCAACGTCGTCTCGTAAAGCAGCGGCTACTAACTGTCGTCTCAGGACTTTCGGGGTTTTGTGTGTATGTTTGGGAAGTTTCGTACGTGATCCGGTGCAATATTTACCACCAGGTCTGTCCCGGAAAGTGCCACCAGGAACGTCACCCCCGGCAAACGTGCAGTTTTGCTGGCTCTCTGGTCGAGCAGAGTGACGAAAATACGGCCACAGAGTACGGGGGAGACCGAGGTAGGGATGAAAACCGGAAAGAGAATAAAAGGCTTCTGTCACGTTCATGACCCCGCTCGCCGTACGCTTTAGCTCGTTGCCCATAGTAACAGAATCCTTAGTGCATCCTTCTGCTGCAACGGCATGACATCAGGTAAACGACTGGTTAGGATGTGAGTATTCTTCCTGACTATAGCCTGCAAGCACGGCGCAAACAACAACAGCAACAGCGCAAGGAATAAAATAAAATGACTGTCTTAAAAGTTGCCACCACTCCTATTTGCACCGCATCGTAGTACACACACAGGTGGACGAAATAAAGATGGTGAAGAAAAGAAAAGAGTAAACATATAAACATGTCCTACCGTGCACGATTGCGAGCAAAACCGCACACGGCCACACAAATAATCAGCCCAGCATAGTAACGGGTATGCATTGCAGGTGTGCAGATTTTACATGCCAGAACGAAACCTGACGAGCTTTTACACTAGCATTTCGTCCGGGACACAGTTGGGTGGAGGTTTTTTTTATGGTTACTTCAATACAGAGCACCTCGGGGGTTTCCCAGCCTGGTGGAGAGTGTAGATTATTCATGAATCATTGTTTATTTGAATTTCTTTCACCATCACCTGGGAGCTTCATTGCCGTCTCCACCGTTTTTTTGGACGGGGTGTAGATAAGATGCATCTGCATGTACTGCATCCGACCCGCGCGAAGGGGAGTGGCGAGCGGGGTTGACTTTACCGTGCGGAAGGATAATGAGACAAGCAATACATTATTCAGCGTTACGACCGGTGGGATCTAGTGGCGCGGCGGGAAGACACCTGAACATGGATTCCCGTTTTTGTTCCCCGGAGGATGGAAAAAAGCTGTAGGAAATGAACTGTAAAGCTCATTTCACGGTCTGAAATGGATGTTCTCTTTGCTGTATTACAACAGCAATGCATTACTGAGTGTGTTTTTTCGAATGAAGTGTAATAGGTAGTCAAAATATTTATACATATCAAAATTACTTACATGTTTTGCTTAATTATTTCAATCTAAATAACCGCCTCTTTCTGATAAGGTATTTTAAAGTCTGTTTTATAACGTCTACCACTATTCCCATTAAGTAGTATTCAAGTTAATGAGGTAAAGTAATCCTATGTTGTTGAAAAATGGGGCTTCACCATGCGTTCCAAATACGTAAATTCGGTTGCAGCATATCGTTGACTTTTACACTCCGCAGGTATGTGTTAATGAATGCGACCGGTTGCCATTACGCTCATTAAAATAACAACGAGAGGATAAGAGGCTCCATACCCGTTGGGACCCGAGGGGTGATACTGTCACGCGTACATAGTGTCTCACGCCAGTCATGACGATCGTGACGAGGATGCGTTACAGCTAGCCGGTTTCCGTTGCAGGTTTTTTGGGATTTACAGCACCGGTGAGCCGTCACCGTCGTCCAAAACGACATGGATACGAGTCAGAAACACACACACCGCAATACGTATATATGAACTCAACTTCATCTTTGGTTGCTTCATTAATGGAATGACATCGTACAGCCGGAAGGCAAAAAAAAAACACGATGGTATCGTCCCTTGAGCAAGAGGTATACGCCAAGAAGATGGGTCGTCTGTCGAGTCAAGTTTGAAGCTTGATGCACTTGATAAGAGCGAGAACGACCCTGTAGAATGCACCGGAGAGTCACTGAAACACTGGAACGCAAGTTTCCTTCCCATTTTGGAGCGTGATGGAAGTAAGAGTTGGTGTGTAAAAAACATTCTTCACCACTCACACGTGCGCATACCCGCCCCGAATTCCAGTTCGGACTTGCTCTAGACGCGGTGGAAAAATATTTACTTTTGTCACTTGCCCTGATGAGGGGGTGCTGCTTGTGTGGTGGTGCTACATGTAGCGTTCCGGTTCCGCCGTGTACCTCCGGTGGAATGTTATTCCGGGTGAAGGTTTGTGTCGTTGTCGCTCAAGCTCCGTGCACCATGAGCACGGAGGCTTCATCCATCTTGTTGTCGTTGGAGTCTTAGCCGTGTGTACTCGTTAGCAAAACGCCCCGGAAAGCAACGAGCGACATCTGTCGGTGGAAGATGGAGTTTTGTATGGTGCTCCTTAATTCGTGGTCGGAATCCAGGCTGTTGGGATAGCTGTGCTTATCCTTCCTTCTGGAGAAGGGGAATCCGTTGAGCGCTAGACCCGGTATGACCGAGACTATTATTTATCCCAAGATGACAAGGACGTGAGTGTGATTCATTTCTGCTATTTAAAGTGACATATATTTTGGTGCGGATGTGACTGGTGTTTCGTCCGTGTGTGGCAACAACACGCTCCATAGTGCGACGGATGCTGTGGGGGGGGTAGTTTTACGCGTGGGTGTAAGAATTTTCCAGCACACGGTAAGATTTTGGGACAAGGTAGGCAGGTGCTCTAGAAAACACATCGCCTTAAAGTAATATCAAATCAGTAGTTTATTTTTGAAGGTGGAGTTTTAAATTACAATAAAGATGTTACACTGTTGTGAACCTTAGGCATTCTGAATCTTTGAAGATAAGCAAAATTGAAAATAACACTTGCAGACATACGTTCAATTAAATTATATAGAGGTTTCTTGGGGCGGTCCGGCGGCATGATGGTAGTGGCGCCGGTCTTCACACGAACGGACCGGACCAAAATCTCATCCTGACCAATCCCCCGTAGCAAGGATTGACTATCCGGCTACGTGGTAAAATAAGTCGATACGGCAAGGCCGTTCTAACGAAAAAAAAAGCGAGGTTTCTTCATGGAAACTACTAAGACTTCTACGGATACTAATTTTAACTCATCATTCATATTGTCTTGCAATTTGTTTTTAGAGATTTTTTTAACAATCACTTCAATTCCGAAATATTCCGGAATAGGATATTTAGCAGATAGAAGCAGAGGCCTGCCATTTTGGGTTATTTTTGACTTTTGGGTACCCAGCTATTAAAAACTGCAATATGGATAGCATTTTACTGGAAACACATACCAATATTCAAACGTATTTTATAAATACCTTCAACAATTCTGTTGTCAATCGGGATCGTTCTTCATGTTGTCTTCTTCTTTTTTTTATTTTTATACTTTGTGGTAGTCAGGAAGGAAGAATAATTCAATATTATTTTCGACTATTGTCTTAACTTCAGCACCGCATTCAGGCTTCCTTTCTCTATTTAAGATCACGACTTTCGATATGCCATATGCCTTTCGGCCATATGGATTTTACTGTATTTTGTCAGAAAAGATTAATTTAAATTTTACATCATATATATTATTATATTACCAAACAAATAGTGTTACGATTCTTTGTAAAAAAAACAAGCTTTCAATATTTTTCCTGGTCTTATTAGAGTGCCAAATTCAGTTTCTCCAATAGTAAACCAATTGCCACATAAATCATGGTCTTTGTTCCATGTTCAGTTCAGTTAGCCTTTTGTAAGTAATTTGATGCAGGGGGGGATTATTAGATAATTTGATAATTGGATATTTGCTCATCAGTCTAGTATCAATATTTTAATAAATAGAAACAAACACCAAAACTTCAACGAACGTTTACGACACAAAGCAATAGTTTGCAAAATTTACGATGCCGCTATAGCAAATGGGCTGAACGTAATAAATTTGCATTCTTAGTACACAATTTTTAAATGCCAAGCTGCTGCACAGCAATCAGATCGTAAATTAATTGGGTTCCAGGTCAGGCAGTTGCATGATAAAATTAAATTTTCCTTACCCTCACCCAGTCAAAACCGCCAGCTACAAAGTGTTCCGTAAATCACACCATTTATCGAAGAACCACACTCAACTGATTGGTTTTTCCTCTTTTTAGCCTCTTTCGCCTATTCCTTTTCAAACGAAACGAGCTCTGGAAAGGAGAATTTTTAAATTCAAATCGACCGCTTAGCCACGTTGCACTGATAAGGCACACAACGTACGTGTCGTTTTTTCCTTTCCGGGCTACAGGGCTCGGTTTCAGGTCTTCTGTCTTTTTCTTTCCTCTATTTACTGTCGCGTTTTGCTGCACAAAGCCAATTTCCATTCAGAGCCACCTTTAATCAAACGTCCGGACCGCGCTGGAGAGGAACCGAGAAATTGGCAGATTTTCACTCCGCGAATCGCTGCACTGCACCAGAGTGTTATACACAGTCCGATGCACATAAACATACAATCGGGTCGATCGATGGTTTTGGGTGGAAGCTTGAGATCCGGGGTGTGTTAGAGGAAACCGGCGACACCGTTATTACACCCATAAATTGATCCCGAATGTCTGCCAGTGGATGGGGATAGGAAATTTCCCGCTGTGGCACGGTTGCCAATATGTCAGCCCTACGGGTTCGTTTGCAGCCAGCAGCTTCGCCGGTGCTTCTTGCAAGCACATTCATCGAGGGCTTGCCCTGGGATCAATTCCGGTTACATTCGGTTCGGAAAGCAAAAATAGAACACACGGAATGGGAAGAGAAACCCAGTACAAAGTGCGCCAGCTAGTTCTTTCGTCCCTACTTCGATGGGTACGGTACGGTAACGCCATTGTAAAAGGTGGCAAGAGGAGAAGAAAAAAACTCTGCTGGAATAGGTGTCCTAGAATAGACTTTGAACCCTCATAATCGGCCCACTATTGGTTCTACACTTCTACCCCTTCTACCTGCCCGAACTGAGGTGGGTGGCGATTGTGCATGTGGGTGATAAAATAACAGCTATTAAACCACAATCACTGTGGTTTTGTGGATAAATCATACCTTCCTCTATGGAGGGTTTTTTTTTGCACTTCCCGTGTTTATATTTACCGAGCGTTTCAAGCTGTTCCAACAGTGGAACAGGCAATGTTTCGTGGAAAGGTGTTTGAAATTGATAAACGAGTTCGAGGAATGTGTTATTGAGACATTTTAAGTGGCAAAGGAAATTAAATGCAGTTAAGTTGAAATATTTGGAGGAATTTCTATTCGCTCAGTGTTTTTACACGTACGGTGCTCATGTTCAAGATTTAATAAAAATATGTTTTACTTCTCCAAAACCACCACAAATGTGGAGAGATTCATTTAACATCACGGAACTAAGAAGTTTATTGCATTGATTCCAAATAAATTTTTTATGTTTAGAGTTCAAAAGTGTCACCCGTATATGGGTGACGCGGTCCCATGTAAACATTCCATGTCACCCACATTTAGGTGACGTGGTACGGAATGCTTTAACCAAGAATTTCTCTCATTTGATAAGAAGAATTGGCAGAAATTAAGTGAAACTTAATGTATAGAGTTGGGTTCTGTTCAGAAATTGATTGACAGTAGTTTCTAATTGTCCTTATTGATATTTCACGGTTATTATACACAATGTTTAACAATTTATTGTTAATCTAAACAAAAAAGTGAATATTTCACATGCTTTAGTGCTCTTCCTCACATCAGCTTCACGTAAGGAATGGCGCAATATTGTTTCCAACCCTCCCTTAGGTATGTTTTCATCCCCTACAGCGTTCGCCTTAAGTGGGCGCATGCAATTAAGGAAGGAACAACCGTACAACACACCCGGCCATGTCGAGGACACGCAACGCTTCGGCACGTATGTAGAATGGATACCGGGAGAGTGACTAACAGCGCGTTATGCTTCTGTTTTTAACATTAGAAAAATGTGGGGGAAACAAGACACACGTGTGTGAAGGAACAAAATGGTTCCATGAGCAGGGAAATGTTTCTGCAAATGTCCCTGAATGGGCGAAAAGAAGGAAAAAAGATTGCAAAGAAACAAGCGTAAGGGAACCTTGTATGCTGGGTGTAAAGAAAACGGCGTGGTGGAACGGTCTTAAGGATTCAGACACACAAACGCACACACCCGTCCCCAAACAGGCACACGGATGCTTGACAAATAAAGGATCTTCTTCAACTAACGACACTTGCCCGGTGTCACCAGCTAGAGCACTCCAGTTCTCGGGCATAGCCCGGGAAGACCCTTCCGTGCGGCAGCAGAAGATGGCCGGGAAGGATCAATATATGAGAAGTTATGGTTCTTTCTAGCTTCACCCGGCCAAACCAAACATTAGGAAACAAGTGTAATGTGTTTCGATGATGCGTCGATGAAACGGCTACGAGTGGGGAATGTCGATGATGTTCGGGGACATGTCGAGTGTCTGATGACTTGGTGATACATCATGTAATATTCATTCCTTCAATAGGTATTTGACATCAATGCCGTCCCGTTCGGGTGGATTCCTGCGTGGAAGGTCACAGTTTTTGTGTGAGTGTGTGTGTATGCCTGTTTCGGGCAAATTCAATCAACTATTGACTCAGATCTTTACACGCCGGACGGTTTGGATGCTGGAGCGAGTGTAGAGCTTCCATAACACGGCTCGTTATGGTTGGGCAGGAAAAAAAGGGAAGAAGAATGATAAAACACGCACACACACACAAAGTAACCACACCGACTCACACATTGGGGAAAACAATGGTGCAAAGGATATATTAGCACGGTACGGACATCAGGGCGTCTAATGGTGGGATGATGCCTTATCTTGTTCCAATCCGGCTTACGGCGCGCTTAGTTTACAAGTGGGAACAAAGCAAGATGTCACCGATGTCATGCCAGCATGTACCGTGTTCGTCATTAGATCGTTCTCGAGTGCTATCGTGGTTTGGTGGGAAGTTGGTACGATGCGGTGTTGATGATTGATTTAGAAAATTATGATCACTGGTCGGACAAGATGGTGACATGTACCGGAAGCGTCTTCAGGATTTCTGCCCTTTTTTCTCCTGATGTACAAATTCACGGAAACAATTGGCTTTTCTCTCTGTTGGGATGGTTTGATTGTGGCATTAAGACATCATATTTTTTCACATTATAGGACATCGAATCAATTGAGAAGAAGGAAAAGTTACATAACGTGATTTGATTAGATTATAGACCAAGCTTCAGAAACAATTAGGCTAGCAGTGTGCAAAGATGTTGTCAGGAGCAGTTGTATGAAAGACGATTCTTGAGGAGGAAAAATATGCTTTGTTAAAATAGTTCAAAATGTAGGGTTTTTGAGAAGCGATGGCAAAGTTGAGGTTATTTCTAACAACTCTCCTAAGTTGAAGTGGGTTGCTTAGATTACGCTTCAAGCTGTTTCAACTTGCTCGAAGATGGCAAGATAGATGTTTCACTTAAGTAAGCGTTACAAAATGAGATCCGAAAAGATGTCAAACATTCAGCATAAACTTGACAAAAATCCAAAGCCTTAGTTCGAACTTGCTCTCGAAATTATTGCAATGTGTAGGTTGTTCTATTTGTATGCATTTCGTCCATCTACTTTTCTGAGGTTTTTTTCATTAATTCCAGTAAAATTGTGTATGGTTAACAAGTACAATATTAAGACAGCTTATTTAACAATTGTCTAGTAGTAGTTGTATCGCTCTGCAGATGTACCTTCGGGGAAATGTAATGAACATGTGATTTAAATGTTGTGATTTCATTCGGTTTTTAATGAGTTTTAGTTTAGGAAAATCTGACATATCAGCTTATGAAATACTTCTTCGAATTAGAATATCACGGCTGTACCGTTCCATTTACGATTATTTTAGAATGAGATGTAACATGAGAAAATATTATTAAAACCTAATTATATGTTTCCTGATCTATCGAACTGCAATCTACAAAATTCCTAAAAAGGCAATGCTATTTACTGTTGGAATTGTGTTTCATGTTCAAACATTGTAACCGGAAACAACAGCCCGAGAGCTATTCACGGAGCAGGATATTTATTCGCGGAATAATTGCAATGTTGGGGAATTTTCCCAAGAGTAAAGCTAATTATCAATTTGAGGAAATTGGCTTTCTGATTTCCGAACTGGCTAATATTGGAGGAAATTCGAAAAATGTTTAGCGGCAAGCTGCCATTATCAAAATATGGCGGGAAATGGAGCATAAATTTCAGTTCTAGGAGGTAGTTCAAAGGAGGATAATCAAAACAAAATCTAATTCCTACCTTTACTGATTTATTGTAGAGGAAGGAAATAAACATGTTTCTGAAGGAAAAGAAAACATAGAAGTATAAAAAATCTAGGAATTAAAATAAATACGGCGAAGAAAAAAAATATCGCTCACAACAGCCCGTGGAATGATTCACTTCAACGCAATAGATAAGAATGGTTGAAAAGTTTGCAGCTAGTTGAAAGCGAAGCGAGTATGGATTTCCATTAACTTCGTTCCCATTAGCTTACTTTTTGTGCAAGTGTATACAGCCACTACCTTCAGGCAGTCTTTGTTGCCTGGTTTTATTCGAAAGTTCTGTATTTCTTCCCCCCACCGGGAGCAGATCAATGGTCAATGGAGCAGTGCGAAACATGAAATTGTTTCTACCGTCCAGATAGGGACGGGAATTTCCTCGCTCATTTGAATTGGTGTTTTTTAATCGAAAAAGATGTTGAGTGTATAATGCAACTTTCACATGGTTTTTTTTTCTCTATCCTGGCGATGAATTTGCAACAATCCACTGAAACCCAAACGTACTCGGTGGCCTACGTAGTTTGGCTATCGGTGAATCTGATGAAAATTTCATAAAATCGCCAGCTGCACCTGAATGAAGCGCATGTTCACCATTAAATGTAGCTTCGCCGTGTTTTATCAGAGTAGAAAAGAACGGCGAAAGATAGGAAGTGCTTTCGAGAATAAATAACGACCGGTTGATGCCGACTGGGCGGGGAATGGTGACTCGCGCAAGGAGAATTTTGTTTTCAGCTAGCGCTAGTTTGCATAGTTTGGGCAAAGTTGGCAAAATAAATAGATCTGGAAGATCTGAAACAGAAGAGTAACAAAACGGAAAAAAGCGACACAAAATATCAAAAGCTTCCACAAAGGCGAAAAAGCAACGATGAATGTATTAGTTTCACGTAAAGAAAGTAGCAAACTGGTTGCAACTACTTCCGAAACTAACGGATGCTATTAACTTTTATCACTCGCTTTCTTTTGGGAAAGGTGGCCATTTTTTTTGTGTGTGTCTTTGGTGTACTCTTCACAGGCTTGCCCACTTGCGCCCCTGCACCGATCCCATCCAACCCGTAACGAGTGGCAGGTGGTTTTATCGAAAAAGTTCATTGGGAAGGATGTCCACTTAAGGGAACTTTTTTGTGTGTGCACTCTTGTTTGTTGCCGCCCTGCTGAGCTGAGTACTATCAGTTGTCTTACTCGGCACGAACCGTTTCTGGCTGATCCTCAGGGTCAGCTTTCTTAGTTCCCTGTGTGAGTGTGTGTGTGTTTTTTTTGTGTCGGAGAGGATAGTGACGATGAACTGCGAACAAAAAAAAAGGTCGGTGCTTGAGAAATGACCTGAAGCAAATATATAGCAAAAAGCTCGTGCCAGAATTGCTCATTCAGGTTAAAAGTTTAAGATGCATTCTAGGGTTTGATGGGGATTTTCGAGAATAAAAAACAAAAAAAAATCCATTGAGTTCATTGTTGAGGAAAAAAACCAATGAATGGGGCATTGCAATGGAAGATTTTTGAGGCAAATATGTCAGTACTGTTGAATGAATGAAAAATGTGAAGACTGTATTGCATCTGTAAAAGGTAATTGGTTGAAGTGGTGGAGAATTAAGCCTCATTTGGGTTCTAAATACAACAAATTCACGTGTATTCGATAGTATGGAAAATGGACTTCAAATTCATAATTGCTTTCAAATATTAGGATTTCTCTTGGAAAGAATTATGATTATGATTCGTATGAAGATTCAAAAGAATGATCAGGCTTATAATAATTATAACAATAAGCATAATAAGAATAACAATAGGTTATAACTATAAATAAGTATTATTAAATATTCAGTTCGCGAATTCCGTAAATACCAACGAATATAGCGAGGGATGGGAGGGTTTTCCATTATTTTGATTTGCAACTCGGTACTCCTCTACCAAGCTCAGTGATAACGGGCTCAGCAAACGATTACAGCCACAAACAAGCATAGTTTAGTCAAGTGGCCACACAATTCTGAATCTTAAATAAAGCAAATGTTAATATAGTTTATTTCCAATATTAGGGTTTCACCAGGTTAGCTATATAGTAATTTGGTCGCTATTAGGTCTAAGAAATTCTCCGTGTTTAACTTGGTGGATGTTTAATTTATCAAAAACATATTATGCCTAACAGCGGAGACACTTCTCGTTGAATAACCAGTGTTTATGAAATTTCACTCAAATTATCTGATAAAATTCCCCTGTTTGCGTAGTGCTTTATCTGATCCTTGATACAAGATGGTTTTTCCACATTGTACATTTAAATTTCCATTTTAAGCCTCTTTGCCAGATGGAAAAGAAATGTAATCCAAAAATAGAAATATATTCCCGATATAGTAAATTGAATTGATTAAAATTAAAATGCCTCCGATGGATGCATTGATGGCAAATGGAAGTCCAAAGAGCTTGCAAGATCTTTGCGCTCATTTCCTTTGAAAGCATTCCATTATTTGTTTAAGAAAGGTTTTAAAATCTCTCGAATTAAATTAAATTAGATTGAAGTCTGCTTTGTTTCTAGCGGTGGAATGTGGCGAACAAAAGAACGCCCCGATATGGTTCTTGACCAATCGTTCAAGCGTCAAGTGTAACCTCAACAGCTCCTTTTCTTCGAGCACTTTATGCAACGTTTACTCACGTCATCAGCTGCAAGATTGAGCTTCCGGCATTTAATTAAGTGCTGTATGATTCGATGAACCGCACCGCACCGGTCTTGCCGGTTGAGAGACCGGCTGTCTAGACGACAATCGTACGTCTATCCCACGGATCGGCCAGTGCCGGGGCGGTGTTTTTTTTTGCACCGCTGGTGTACTTCTCATTCCATTCACCGAGGCTGGCTACTGCAATCTAATCAAGACATCATGGTACGATTCGTCGCTACGATGTCCTGGCCAAGCCAAGTAGGCTGAGTACACCTTTTACTGAGCACACCAAGCTTTCAAGACCCGGCCGAACGGACCTGGGCCACTGACCATGAAATCATGCCCCGGAACAACCCTGAAACGGATCGGAACCACGTGCTCCGACAACGTTCGACGAACCGGAATAAATCGAATCAAATGGACCGGAATGAATTAATTCACTCATCGGGCGGGGACTGAGGTTTTGCGACCAGCACGGGCATCTCTCTATGCATATTCATCTGCTCTCGTTAGTACGCCCCGACTACCGAGGTTTTCGGTATCTGTGATACATTTTAAATTCTTTATCCTGCTTCCGCATCCGAAACCCGATTCTTGTGTCGGGGAGGAGGCAAGAGTCTTCAGACAATGGGCCGAGTGTAAATTCCTCAAGCCGCACAGAAGTCAGAGGCAATCGATCATCAGGATGAACAAATAACTGGGATGCATACAAATCGGGCCTGGCTGCAACCCCGGACGGACGGACACAATCACGGACATGGTCTCAATCAAGCGAACGAGTCTTGGGCAGAAGACCGCTGGGCTAGGACACTCAAATCAAGGAGCCCACTTTCACTGGCAGGACCCTGCACGCAAACACCTGTCCCCGGTCCGGACAGGGCCGCTTGTACGCCAGGTGCGAAAGAGGTGTGGCGATTTAAGTTTGGAGCGCACTGTACATCCTTTCTGGGTAGATTTGATTACTGCTTTCTAGGTGAGAGAAGAACGCGTAAGGGGAGAGAAGTGCCAGACACAGACATACCGAACATTCGGTAGCGGACGATAGATAAAAAAAAATACCGGATACCAAGGCTGGCTGCCATCAGTTATGCATCAGTTAGCACCGGGTGTGGCATCAGGAGTTGCGCTCCCGTTCTCGACTGGGTATGATAGTATCATGCTTTTGGATATGGTTTTCCGAGTTTGAGTACGGTATCGACCAGGTGGTCCGAAAGAGATGGCGAGAAAAAAGGCACAAATTTTAATGGAATATAGATGAAGTGGATACACCGATTTTGGAGCTGCTTCCGGGACGGCCGGACCATTCAATCTGTGCCACACACTGTGTAACACACGTTGATGGATAGATGAAATGCTTCTCAGTTAAAACCCTCAGACAGACATAATGCTGCAAACTTGCTCGCTTTTGGACATTGTCTGGTCGGTTTCCTGCTTGCCGTTCATTTGCATAGATGTGGTAGACATTTCGGGATGCCCTGGACCGGACATTGCTTTGGTCAGTTTCGTGTGCCTAGTGAAGATGGTAATTAGCAGGGCAAACTGATTTGCATGAAATTCTTCCCCCATTCTGGAGGTCCGACAGAGCAGGGGGTTTATAAGGCCGATTACTTTATTACTTGCAGTGTTGGCAGAGCTAAAAGCGGAGCCGAGAGAGGGAAAAAAAGTAATAAATAACGCAATGCTTTACTACAACATCTGGCGTTTCAGAGTGTGGGGAAGTAGATACCGACCGTATCGTTTCATTTGCTTGGTAGAATTTTAAATGTAGCCAAATCCGGATCCGGGCGCAGGAACCTTTGCTGGATCTGATAACAATTATTTTAATTGTCGGTTAACAGCAAGATTAACAGTGAAAAAGATTTTAGGAGCAGGAGTTCTTAGAAGGAAGAAAATAGGGGAACAGGTTTGTATCTTGAATGACAAATTATTTGGACAATTGGCAAGTTGAAATGTGACGCTATAAATGTTGAATTTTGCTGAAAACTGCACTAATTGCTGTAGAGTCTTTACAAAGCTCTCATAATTGACGCTAAAGCAATATCGGAAAGCTTTTCAAGTTTGAGAGATCAGAGTTTTTTTTACCTTGACCACCCTTCAACTTAAACTCCAAACCTCACAATATCATATCCCTAAAAGCTCCATCATTGTCAAATCTAAAATCTAATCAAAAATAAAACAGAATGCTTATTTTACAGGATTTTTATCTTGGCTTGCATACATCTTATCATCTAACGGATTTGTTACTGTTCAAGTAGAACATGTCTTAATTATAGAAAAAAATACCTAGATTGCTCCAATTAGCGTACCCCACAGCATTGATTGCAGGGCATCGTTGTGTAAGGAACGACTACATTCTTCGGAGATGAGGCTGATAATGCCTCGTAAATAGAGCTGTACGCGAACAGTTCAATGCTCCAAAATGAACGAACCGTCCCGCAAAAAAAAATAACACCTCTTGTACGTGCAAAATATACATAATGTCCCTTACCATCATCCCGTTCACACAGCGGACAAGCTTCCGGGCTAGTCAAAATTCCTGTACGCGTGTGCTTGTACCGTGCATCACGTAAGGTGCATTTTTTAGCGTAGACTGAAAAATGGTTCCCCCGGTGTGGTGTCTGCGTTTTTTTTTTTGGGCTGTAGCGTCGTTTGTTTCCCCTGTAGTGGCAATTCAGTGTACGGTTTCGCTTGCTCAATTATGTTTTCCCGCGTCGGGAATTGGAGGTTTTGGGGGGAAGAAAATGTTTCGATGCAATCAAATTTGAATAACTTTGCTATTGAGTCATTAACCAACGGAATGGTGCGTAATGTTGGGTGAAACTGCTTATGCTGCAATACTGTTAAAAAGGATACAAAGAGGGCGGCTGTGAGCAAGCGAAGGGGAACGGATGGACATGGTAATCCTTTTCAGAAAATTACTCCGCACTGCGTCGATGATAGACCGGTCGAATCCGACAGCAGGCCATTTAGTTTTATATTACCCGGTATACCACGGCCGGCCACGAACGATTTATCCGTACCGCTGGGCTCATACACACTGACGACGATGTAATGAAGATGAATGAATTGAATAGAAAGAGCAAACCAACCGCGCACACAACGTACGGGCGGGTGTGACTACCGAATACCTGGTTGTGCCTTTCGTGCTTCATCGGTGCGCGGTGGAAAATTGCCATGATTTATGGAGTTTTGTTTAGCATCCAATTTTCTGGCGCTGGCGTTTCGAGATGAGTTTTTCACCTGCCCCCGGACTGGTCACGCAGCGCACGGGAAGCATCCCGGGTCAATGGTGAATTTTCTTTTGACAGATCAGCCCACCCGTTAGGCTTTTCTTTTGCACGAGCTCGTCGAAAATGTGTAGTATAAGCGCACAGCAAGCCCAGCGGATGGTGGTTGTCCGCCGATATTTGTGTTATCTTGGATGATAATTACCTGAAGGAGATAAGAAGAGCAAGGAAAGAGATTTATTGTAGCAATTTCACTAATGAAGAAGTGATAATTTGCAGAAGGCAATTTCCTACAAGCGTTTGGCATTTAGGATGATAAATGGTCGCGTGTTAGATGGTCAAATGTGGGAGAAATTGTAATCGATTAGCTGAGCAAATTTCTTAACAGTAATCTGTTCCAGCGTCTTGAACTTCAGTAGAATCTTTTACTTTGTTTCTCTTTACGTTAAAGCTCGACTAAAAGTGCTCTGTTTAAAGAGCTTCCTGTGATTCGAATGTCTTTAAAGAGAAACTGGTAATCAATCGACCATGGCGGAGCACTTCTATAAATGTGTTGGAAATTAGATTTTGTGGTTAGCGGTTAAAGGATGTCTCGTTTGTGGTTAGCCGAAGGAATGTCGATGGATGCAGAGTGAACAAGAGTGTATTGCAGTTGGTGATGATAAGTGGCTATGGGTCATCACCCCTCACAACACATGCAAACCGTATGCAACGGACCGTAATTTTATTGTGGTAGAAAACTGACGTAGTTCGAAAGCTGTGTCATATGCACACAAGATGGTATATGTCCATGCTGGCACACATCGGCATCGTAGGTGCTGGAATGACTTTTGAAGCATGCACCACAGCATGTTTATCAAATCAGCATACGCGCAGTACGGGATTGTTTTGTTACGCCAATGTCCTTTCGCAAAACGTCTTTAGGCAAAGCGACACTGTGCCCAGTAACGAACACCGCCGACACGGACTAATCTAATATGATCTGATACGGCAATTAATTTCCCTGCCGGCTGAAATGTGCATGCAAGTGTAGCGTATTTGGCGCGGTGTATTCGTTACCGGAATTTGTAACGAACCGATCGATAGCTTTCATGCCATCTTCCGTTCCCTGCGCAATGTGCGGGATGGTGAATGGGTTTATTGAATTCGGGATGCAATAGGAAACCTTCCTGCGCGTGGGCAGAAATCGATCATAATAATTTTCAGCAGCTGTCATGGGTGTTTCCATAATTACCATTATCGACGTCGGCTGTCAGCCAAGAGTGTAGGGTTTATGGGAGCAAGTGAACGATATGCGTAAGTGTAGTATGATTGCATTAAATGAAACAGATACGTTCGAATGAAGGATTGGAAAATGTTCAACAATATATCGCATTTCATTCGATGAGGTTGATCATTATTATCAATTTACACGTTTAAATGATAGGATTAATTTTAAAGCTTCCGTTGTCGATGTAGTATATCTACTTTAAGCGAAGATATGCGAAAAAGAATTTTATCAATAATCGAAATACACGAATCTCAGGCTTCGAAATCCTGAAAATTCCTTAAAGCAAAACATTTACCTTTAGACAAAGTTCTATAAACACTTTTCACAAATTTACTCTGGACTATTTAAAATGGTTTAAATTTGTTTTTCCTTTTTTTTTCGTATGTGGTTGTTTAGTATGTTTTATGAAGTAATTTACGAACAAGCAAACATCTTGAGCTGTTCATAGTATTCTACAAAATTAATTAAAATGCTTTTAATTCTCAAACTTGTTACCTTTATGGATCTTCATTTTTGATATATTTTTTTTAATTTATGCTATCATTTCTCAAAGACAAAGAGTTGTATATTTATGTAACATTTCGATTAACGGTTTTTGGAACTATTTTTTTATACTAAAACTTTAAGAAAATGCAAAAAGACGCTGATTGAATATTATTTCTGAAAATGAATGTGTAGTGAACCGAATAAGGTTAAAAAGCGTCTTCATGAATTAAAGTGTAATAAAAAAAAGCTTCTGCAAAGCTTCCATTTATACGTTCAATCCATGTTCAAAGGTTAATAAACAACCCCAACCCTATCATTTAAACAACCCCAGAACAGTACCACATCGTACCTAATCGGTATGCAAATGCGAATGCACAACAAAATCGCTTAGAGAAAACATAAATAATGCCCATTATGGTATGTAATGTTTGCTAAACCGATTACGAAATCGAATTAAGAATAGTTTAGAAAAATCTGCCCACTGTTTCCCGTGGGTTTTCCCCTCGCATAACGAATTCGCAACAGTGCATGCAAACAACGCCAACCCTCAAATTGTGTTCCAGCTTTATTGATACACCCGCGTGGAAATTGGAGCGTAATCGGGCAGTCGCAACTACTCGCACACGCGGTAAGCTGTTATTACGCGTTGATCGATTTGTGGAAATGCCGGTAAGGTAGCACACCATCATCACCATCATCATCATCATCATCATCCGGCCTTGCGTAAGTGTTGTGGTACGATGGGGGGGCAAGAATTAATTTGGGTTTTACCCTCGATAAAGTCTTCGGTACGAACGGATCGGGCTAATGTTGACGATGGTTTTTAAGCGGTGGTACAGTGCAAGTGCATAATCGTGTTTATTAACCAGTTCATTAGCTGTGTAAATAATAGACAAGCGAAAAACACGCGTTCCACCGTGCAACCGTGGCTGAGGATTGCAGCGCGCTGAGAGACTGCTGCATACACTGCGCGTGTTTGTGTGTTGGGGAGGAAAAACGATTCATTTTTTTTCCTTCCTTACATCGTCCGGTCGTGTGTCGCGTGTATAATAAATCCATTTTTCGGCACCGTTTTTGCATGAGACGCCGCAAAAGCGTACGCGTACCGTCGTCGCATCGCAAGGATATGTGTGTCCATGTGCTTGTCGTTCGTGTTTGTAAACATACACCGAGGCAAACACTCGCGTAAACCCTGTAGCAGAAGTTGGCGAGTGCACGGTAAAGAAGGCACACTCGTACGTGATCCAGATTGCGAGCCAAGCATTTTGCAGGCGGAGGTCTTGTAAACATACTTAATTCCTCGTCGCGTTGCTTTCCAAAAAGCCCCTCAGGGTTTGACGAAGTTCTTCGCTCTTGAAACCCCCGGTGTATCCGGTATCGTGTCTGTGTGCTCGGCTTAAGTGCCAGCTCACTGTCGGTTGCTTGGATTGTATCGAAACGGTGCTGTAATTAAATTCATCCACACGCATGAAGAAACTTCACCACACACATACACACACACCAGGCATTGGCTCTGGGGCTGGGAAAGTGAACCAACTGTCTCGAGTAGTAGGTTTGCAACAATTTGCATTATGATAAGCTGGGGACGCGTGCATGCATTTCTTGCCACGCTGGTACGGTTTGCCTGCGATACGAAGACAATTAATCGATTAGAAGCCACAACCGAGGTACCGAGGTGGTCGGTTTTTGTACGTCATAGAGGGATGTTGCTATTCGCCTGCAGCGTCGGTTATTATTCGCCTATGATTTGTTGCAAATCGTTGCAAACGGCTGCAGTGCGTCTCGAGAACGTGCCAACTCTCGCCTGGGAAGGGTTGACAAGTGTTGACACATGTTTATCGAATTTGCCTCGATTGTACACAGTACCCGGTGGATCTATCTTCAGCGCCGTAGCAGAACAGAAGCAAGTTGATGTGTTTGTTGAAGCATAAAAGTGCTTTCGATTTGCATTCGTGATGCAGCACTTTGCTGATGAAGGATGCAACGAGAACGGCATTGAAATCTTTTTACTGCCATAAATTGATTGATACATGACATCTTTATAGCAACGACGTTTGCAATACTGTTGCTCAATTTAAATGATTTAATTTCAATCATGTACGATTCCATTTTTAATTAATAGATAAAATGTTTTATTTTAAGTTGCTGGTTATGTATCCATTATGATACTGAATATTTAACTGATTTTATTGTTTTTTTTGTTCATTTCAAGGGTACAAAATATTGGAAAACTGGGTGAAATTAGAGAAGGCACTTTAAAGTGTCTTCCTTCTTTATGGTAAACAACATTTGTCGACAGCTGGAGTTATGAATATGATGATGAAGATACGGTTGCAGAAAACCCACCGTGATGAAGCTTTTCATAATTTTCCAAAGTGGTCCCAAGAGCTTAAACATTTTTCGTTGCAAGCGAAACCTTCAATTGAGCGATCTCGTTATGCTGCTCGCTTTATACAACACGCCCGATTTGCCGAGAGTTTACTGGATGCTGAACAAACACACCTTTCCACGGGGCTCACGCTGAAACTCCGTCGCTCTCCATCCGCTCTTGCTACTGAAGGATTTGGCTGGATGAGCTGGTGTGTACCGTTGGCCACCACATCGTTTGTAATCCCGCCATTTTGAGTGTACGGTAACGGTAACGCGCCATTGTAATAATGATAACGTCGTCAGCCGGTTTGTGGTGGCCTTTTGTTGAGGTGATTTGCGAGCCCCGGAACGGTGGTAGGTGTGCCCGGCTCGGAAACTAAATTACCGCACCGCCTGGTACGACTGCTACAATGGCGCTGGGACCATCTTGTCGAATCTCAGGTGAATTGGTTCCACACGGTTTTTTTGTTGTTGCGAAGCAGCCAAGGATCACACCGTCAGCGATGTAAGTAATGGTTTCTTTATATTGTGCTCGTGCTTCGTTTAACAATTATGGTGGTGGTGGTGGTTTATGGCCGCCGGATCATCCCCGAATGAAGGATGATTTTTGACGTATCTCCTTGGTGTGGTGTCGGTTCCGTTGAAGGGTCTTGTCCGTTCTCCAGTGAATAATTTAGAGTTTATTAGGTCAATGAAAGGTGAAATGTAATGTAGCTTTTTTGTATTACATTATATGGTGGCCCACTGGAAGCAGCAATAATGTTTATAATAATGATGAGTTGTAACGAGGCTCAACATGGTGGACAAACAGGCTCAAAATGACTTTATTAATTTTATGCGATACGAAGCATTGGGTGTCATTTGTTGCTATGATTGGGCGATGGGAAATTATTAAAGATTGCCTAATTAGTTAACTTTGATGTCACTCAATTCATTAAAATGATTTAATTGTTTTGAGTTTATTGTAAAAAGACAAACATTTTTGTGTTTGATGGCTCAGGAAGAGAAAAGCGTCAGGGAAAGAGATTCAGTCGACTCATAGGAAGGAAACGCTTAATATAAATTAAAGTCAAATGTTTTATATCACAAAGGAAAATATTTTCGATTAATTTTTCATCCTTTTGCCTAGATGTTGTGCTATAAACTAACTTAGCTGTCAAATTTTACGCTATCGCATATCTCTGTGCAAAGAAAGGAATCGTGTATCTCAAAAAATTCAATAGTATTTTTTTTGTAGTGAATGTATCATGATAAATTAAAGCATGTATTCTATTTATTTTTTTCAAATTATAAATTTCTGTTCGTTTCGTTTGATCGTCACCGTTTTGTTCGACGCATCCGGGTAAAAGAGTTCTTATAGTGTGTATAAAGCTTAAACTGATTACTATCTTGACTTCTAAGAATCAATCCATCTGTCACTAGACACACTTATCGAGGTTAATTTTTGTTTTCCTAGAATCACTTTTCTTTCAATGCGAGTGAAATGTGCTTTTATACACGCGATAATTTTCAAACAGCTTATTTTCGAAAACAAACCCCTACGATTGACCTCTGTGCATGTTGTGCAAAAGCACGCCAAAAAAAAAAATAGTACGATTTAATGTGCCTTCACCTAAAAGCTTTCCGTTTATTACTTTGAAGCACCGAAACCGAAGGCATCGATCGATGGTAACCACCAGCAAGTACCTACACATGCCACAAAACCGGCTGGAGGGTTTTACCTTAATAAAGGTGCACTTAAGGTGCCCTCAAAATGCCGACGTGTAACATCAAGAGCGGGTAGAACGGATTCGCACCAGAGATGGATCGTGTAAAATGAGGCAACCGAACCCAGGCACGTCTCCCTGCATGTGCGGCCCCTGCCCAGCCCTTTTGCGTGTCAATGTCCAAGGTTGGTTGCTATCGAAAATATGGCTCAATGCCATCCTAATGCCATTCCATTTGCCCCCGGTATTCCGGTCTGCGTCCTGTATCGCGCTCGTCCATGCGTTCGTTTGGATTCTTCGGAAGCAATAAATGGGGCCAACCACCCCAAGCGGGAGTATACATTCGTTCTCATGAGCTGGGTAGTTTTTGAAGCCGATTTTAGGAAATGGATCAGAGGAGGAAAAATGGGAAACGCTTTCCACGGATTTCGTGCGGGGGTTGTGCTGAGAGTGGTGTTGAATTACTTTCACTTTTTCACCAAACACGCACCGTAAGTAATTGGATGAATGGGCGGGCGGCAACAGTGGGTAATGTTTTACTGTAAAAAGTTCTTCGTTTGAAGTTGAGTAATGTGGTCCTTAATGTGTTATAGTTTCACAACGAGCCCTCCAATTTCCCGGTGAAACCAGGATGGTTAATAGGTCGGAAAATTGGTTAGGAAAAATGGGACACACGAAAAAAAAAACGAGTTTATTTTCGTGGTACCTAAATACCCTGGAAATAAAAAACTTAGTCTCGTTTTTGGCGAACATTTAGCAACAACAAAAAAGTACATTGAATAAACATGTTGAATTGCATTTAAAACTCAACCAAAAATGAAACGACTTCCATCTGGAACAGTGCTTCCACTAGTGCTTCCCGGCACAAATTGCCTACTCCGGGAGCCCATCTCAGAAAGCATACATACATTATTCAACGTTACGGCCACCTAATAGCCTCACGTACATCTTTTGGGTGTTTTGCCGAGTGAAGGTGAAAAACTTTTACCGGCCAACTTTCGTCTTCCGGGCTGGTAAGATTTTGCCCCGAAACCAAGCCGGTCCGTTGCCGGTCCGTTAGGTACAATTTCGGGGCTGTAGCTACCGTCGCAGATGGAACGCCGGAAGTGCAAAAGTTTTGGACAGAGAACGGAGAACTTTCCGATGCGACAGGTAGGTAGCATGTAGCAGTGTGTGGCTCGTTTCTGGCGAGTGACCCGTAATGGGCGGTGAGAAAAAATGGCAAACAAATAAAGCCTCAATGTAGTTTTTATGATCCACTCAGCATTCGCGCACTCTTCGCCGCTTTTCTCCATTCTGGGCCTGGTCTATGCGCCCATTCTTGGCATGAAATTGGACAGCAGGCGAAGTACGAACGAAAGCGAGCTCCCGAATTTCGCAGACACACCGTGCAGCATATTTTGCGACCATTGAAAACACCTGCCGTAGTGTAGTGCGGGGCCGAAATCTTTACCCGGTGTGTCGGTTTTGGGCAAAACGATTACCTTCACGTGCTTTTTCGTGCGGTCCTAAGTTTTCCCCACCGAGTGGACTGCCAAAAAAGGGTGAAAGAGGTTGTGTTTTTTCTGTTGTGCTTCTTTGGGAAGCGAAACGTATTTCCCATCGCCGACCATCCTGACGTGACGGTGGCTGTTTAGGAGTTGAGTAGCTTGTAAAACGAATTTACGACGAACCATCCACTTTTCGGTGGGGAGGGACGCTAAGGGGGAAGCTATGTGAGGCCACCGTTTATGCCGGTCCCGGGTCAGACTGGTGTTTTGGGCAGATGTTTCGGCGAGGTTAAGATCGGTTACCTTCGTGCTCTCTGCAAATGCCCTGCGGATCACAATTTACGACGCACTTTGGTGGACATCGCTGATGTGGTGTGTATTAGCGTTTGGTTGATATTTGATCGTTCGTGTGCTGGAAGTGATTTTCCTTCCAGGAAGGATCCGCGCATCAGGTTCCGAAGTACGGTACGAGCTCAGCCAGCACCTCGAGACTAATTTGTTGAGTGAATTTTTATGCAACACATTTTTCGCTGCCCCTCAATGTTCGTTCGTCTGAGAAATGTAAGGGTTTGTGTTTTTGTAATGTTTTAAAAATAATGTCCTAAGCTGAGGCAGCTCATTACGCTTACGGACCTGCCATTAGGGTCGTTCGTCTATCCGGCCAAACTCTACCGAGCGCTGCTAAAATCGATGGTGATGGTAATCATTTTCTTTGAAAATTTCCACCATCAAAGGATGATCTACTGGAGCAGGAAAGAGGCAGCACGTAGTACGTGTTCCGGGAAATGTTTGCTTCCCTCTATGTCGAACACGTGTCCACGGCGTCTGGTGTTCTGGTCGTAAATCGGTGCCCAAGTCCCGCGGGAGTTGAAACTGCCCAGGGATAAGGGAAAAATGCGCCACCATTCGAACGACCGGTGAAGTCAATGCCTAACCCGCGGAAGTTCATAAAAAGACCGGCAATTAGTTTGAACTTTTCCCCGCTTCGGACGAATGGTGCGGAGTTCATGGAATGGGAGGGAAAGGAAATTCGATGAGTCATTTGTAAGGCGTTAAACCGTTGTCGATAACGATTAACGGGTCCGGTGAAATTAGCTCTTGTTAATGGTAGGTTTCTGGGCATCGTTCTTCTGCACGGTAAACCGGCACAAACGGTTGCTTTCTCTTTGATGAGCGTCTTGAGAATTGCCACACGCTTGCACTCATGAGACTTGGTGCGTGGGGTGGAATGGAAACGGGAACAAGGCGGCAGCAATTATCGATTGTTAGTCAATCGATCGTTTTGGTGTACAATCTGGTACCATTTGGTAAACGATATTGTTGTGAAAAAATGAAGGTAAGTTATTGTTTGAAGAGGAAATCTTACGAAGAGTTGATATTGTTATACTCCATCAAGCATTTATGATTATTTTCTTCCTAATTCGTATTTGAGGTACTTTATGTTAATAAGCGATATTGCACAAATTACGAATAAATGACATTTAATGCTCGAATCTGTAATCATCTGTCGAATCTTGAAGTAATCATTGACCCTCGAGTTTAATTTTGTTATAGAAATCAATTATTGAAAAGAGAGTTCGTTAAAGCAATAAGAGCTGTACATATTTTTATGTAAGTTTCAAATAAAAATAACGATATTCTAATGTAATGTTTCCTACGAGATTATTAGATCATTTCTTGGAGTGAATATTTCGTTTTGTGTGTTTCAATCTGTCACAGGAAAATTACGAAAAATGTAAAATTTGTGTTATAAAACGAGCGATTACTGAGATTCAATTTCCGGATATCCAACGATTTTAAATCTCTCTCTCTCTCTCTCTCTCTCTCTCTCTCTCGTTCCTCTCTCTCTCTTTATTCCTAAAATTTATGAATTTTCAATTATTCATGATAATATTTTATGAGTTGTTTAAGAATAAACAATCCTTAAAGAATAAAGAAATTATAAAGTTAAAAACATGTTTTTGTAAACGAAACACCCCCAGTATAACTAATATTCGATCGCGAGGACCTGAAGATAAAACTGTACAGATTAATGAAGGAATCAACATTCTTTGAAGATTAATAAATCTTTCGAGAATCGACTTATGATTTGAATGACTTCTCACTAATGGTTCGTATAACTCTTTTGTTATTATTAAGCACAACCGTTGTATGTACAATGCAGACTCTTACCATATGACATGCTATACGAGTGCTCCATAACAGCCGATGTCAACCTTCTGAAGCTCGATTTGTGTTTCTGGTTTTTCAATCACTCTGAGATAGACGTTGTATAGCCCAATGGTTGATTGTAGCTCAGCTAGTAACTGGAAGTATCGACTACCCAACATTGTAAAAACCCACGTTCAGTATTGTGAACGCTACGCGGTCAAATTAGCAATTAATCTAGAGACCCTCTTATTGGAATGTCTACGAATTTCAATGAAATCGATCATTTTTCCGACAGTCATCTTCCATTGGGATTTAATTTTTCAAAATAGATAATGCCATCTAATGCATATCACGTGAACAATGACATGCATTGAATTATAACATGAAATAAATAAAAAAAACTGATTACAGCATAGAAAAAAAATCTCTGTGGCTACACTCCATTTTGTACTAACATTTTAATGCAAACGATTTCGAACGAACAAATTCCTACATAACTTCGAGTAACTTTGTTGCGAATGCTGGTCACTGATATCTCAAAAGAGCTTGCCCCATCCAACAGGGACACGGAAATGCATAGCCAACACTCTTTACAATTATGCATTTACAGCTGGGTTCTGACATGATACGATATGGACATTCAGATAGTACACATACGCTAATGTACGTTAAGCGAAAACTAACCTTGTCAACATACAAAGGGACCTGCAAATGACGTCCCACGAGCGTGGACAGCGTAGGATGTAGGCCAGGGCTAATTAGAATAGTTAAAACGCTGTACCATGATTGCTGCGCGCACGTGCCTTTTGCTGTATGAAGATACTAGCGTGTGTGTGAGTGTGTGTGTATGTGTATATGGCGCAGTTGGCCAGCAAGTGCATATAACGATAACCGGACAGCTGCTTAACGAACCATCGTGGCTCACTAGCAACTGTGCGATATGCCAGCGAAAAACACTGTAATCGCACCATATCTAAAGGATAATTGAAGATTGTCCCGTAGCAGTGTAAATTAAGGATGAAGGCAAGTGCCCGGCACGAAATGTGGGATGCGACCGGTGGACCGGGTTTGTTGGGGTGGAAAGATTATGAGAATGAAACATTGCCGGTAGTATCTGTTACAACCTACACTAACATGCAAACCATCACAACCATGCGTCCAGCGTTAATGTGCATCAGTCCGTGCAGGAGTAGCGCACCGCAAATGCTTAATTCTCCCGTGGCCAGTTGCATAATCAACACACAGTGCAACACGCGATGCGGTTTGCATTTCGGAACCATTTGCCAACCAAACTAACCAGACCCCGCCCGTCCTTGCACCGCCCGTTCCTACTGCGCTCCTGCCACCATTTAGCAATTCTTGCCCCACGATTTACGCTTGTGCAACCGCTCGGAAAAGTTGCATTTCGTCAAACGGGAAAACCACCGGGCCACCATTTCAGGGGACGGCTGTTGGGTTTGTGGAACTTTACTAGCCGGTTTGGGTCTCTGGTCGGGTGGGTTTTAGGACTCCACCGACTCCGTACCGTTTGTTCCGAAGCAAGCGAACAATTACAAGCACTTACAGTTGCTGCCGGGGAAAATAGTACATTTTAATTACAACACGCTGTCGGAGTTGTTTTTGCTAAGTGGTTTGCGGAAAACTCCCGCTTGGCTTTCGGCCTGGCCTGGTGTCTGGCGTGAAGCTGCAACAAGCTGAACAGAACAGGCCGTGGTATCCGAAAAGCAAGCCACGTGGCATGGTGCTTGTTCAGCTGCACCGTTACAGCAAGTTGAGGAATAAATTAAAAGTTACATTTTGGGATGGAATAAAAAAAGGCAGCACCCTGAAACGAGAAAATCATCCCTTCGTGTTTTTTTTTCTATGTTACACAAAACTACTTTTCCTGTGTAGCAACATATTTTAGTTATTGAAAAGAATTTCAAAGCCAAACTTTAATTGCTTGAAGCTTTTTTTTAGAATAATTTTCATAAATTAAAACGACTAAAAGGAGTTTCCGTTATTACTGGAGAGTGCTGCAAATTAATTACATTAAACCTGTTGTGATGTAAACATTGTCCGAAATGTCCATACAACATTAGGCATTTTTGCTTGTTGATTCAATTGGCTTAGAACAACATTTCTCCATCAAATTAACTTGCCACAAAAACGGGCATGAAACTGTTTGATTTGTTGAGGAATTGCTGTTTTGAAAATAACACCTCTAATCTTCGTTTTGTTGCCGTCGTCCGGACGACCAAGAAGCAACAACATCGTCTACAAACAACAACATTGCCCAGGAACTCTCTCTATTTTCTTTAGCGTGTCGAAATCCCGGTCTGCTTGTCTCAGCAGTGTCGCTTACGCTCGATAGATCTCGCGCTGCGTCCCAGAAGTAGTCATGCAGCAGTGGATTTTCTTGGTTGGTTGGTGAGAAAAATAAATATTTTCCGACTTTTCGGTGACACCTAACATTTGGTCCCATGGCAATGGTAGCCCATCCGTTCGCTTTGCGGTATGCCAGCTATTTCGGACTCGGTACCGCAACGGTCGTGAAGGAACGCAAACGAATCTATCGTTCCTCCCTGAGTAAGACATCATAACGAGTGACAGTGACGAGCTTACCATTCGGGTTGTGCCAAAGAAAAGTCCGTGGACGTACCGTTTTGGTCGCTGTTCGGGCATTGTGGTTGATTGAACGGGAAGTAAAGCCAGCAACTGGGCAATATGGGAAATGGGAAAGATGCAACGATGACGGACATAAAAATACGTGCTAAAAACATGCTGAAGATTGATTGAGAGGAGAAAAGGTGCATCATGTCGGCGAACGGTGCATGCTCCGTCGGGAAGTTTTAATTGGAAAATTTCATCACATCGCATGAGAATAATGCTAGATTTTTTTACAATCGTCAAAAATGCCCGGTCAGTACTTCTCGTGATATTTTCCATTTCTAGGCTATTGGTGTGTAAATATTGCTTAAAATCTATTTTTAAACTGAACCACGACCTGATCTCGACTTGTGCTGAATTATCAGACAAAGCGTATAAAAGAAAAGTTTTAATAGGAAAAACAGTAGGACCTGAGTCACATGTTCCGCAACACATCTCTCACATGTAGAGGCTCGCATTTTTTATGTGGAACTAATAAAACAAGAATCTTAATCTAAATTAGGAATGACAAACAAAGTAACTATGTTCACTTTCTTTAGATAAGTATTGGGTTTCGAAAAAGAATATATTTTATTTTTTACATTTTTGTCGCATTTGGTATTTGGTACGAACATTCTCTCGACATCTGTGTTGCTTTTGAACAGTAGAATATAATTTAATAAAATCAGTTTTCTGTTTTTCAGATTTGTCGTCGTTAAAGGAATGTCAAATTGATAACAACGGTAATATAAAAAAAAAATCTATCATAATGACGGCGAGCGTTCATTTAAAACTTATTTTTTTTTAACATTAAACAATAATTCATAGTGTTGATTTGTCCTCATCCCTGACAATTTACAGCCATTGAACATTATGCAAGCACTGTCGAGTTGTATGGAGAATGTTTGTTTGCCTGTTTTCCGTGCAATTCAATTAACCTGCATGTGGATTTTCAGGGTTACTACAGCTTCCTGACATTCGTTACATAAGTTAAATAAAGTTTTGAAATTTTCTCTTTTAACCTCGAAACCAATCAACCCTCAGTCCAAATAACGTTTTAAGTAAATAGACTTAAATAAAATATATCCTGAAACCTAAATATTTGCTATCATCGGTTTTAGCGATAATCGGTCCAAATCCGAAGAAGGTACCCGGATAAAAGATGATCCACCTTGATATTGAACCGTTGTTAATCGAAGATTAAATTGTCAAGCGTAAGACGCAAAAAGAAACACTGTATACGACCCACAGCCCGGTACAATAAAGCACCAAATTCAACAGGTTGATACGGAACTCATCGAACCAGGTCGTACCTGTGCGACATTTTACGACGCAAGACAAAATCGTTGCTAATTTGCGGTCAAATTTATCATTCATTCAACGACCGACAGTTTATCGTACGGCAGCAGGTACCACCTCATCCTCGCAGCAATCATCGGTGCAATCTATCAAAGTATAAATATTTACTACCCATCAACATGTGACGATCGGGGCTGAAAGGTCACCTCACCGATGGCCGTCCTTCTTTCGCAACGAAAGCCGTTCATCTTCATCATTTGCCATCCGTATCGGCGTTCACTCGGAAAACTCGGAATTCCTTGGGTGCGTTCCTGCAGTGACAAATGAAAGGTGAGCCCAAGGTCTCAAGCAAGCTGAGCTACCGAAGGCTCGGTGGGTTGTATATTTTCCTTTGCAGGCGAAAAAGAAAAATAAGGAAGCAAAATAACCCAACTCATCGCCTTGGTCGTCTCCTGCCAAGGGCCAAAAAAGGAATGTTGATGAGAACGTGACCCCGAAGCCGAAACGTGCCGGAAAATGGAAAGTGCGCTTGGCCCACAGGAAGCTTGGGCACAGGGATCAAATTTTCTAGGCCACCGTGTTTTCGTTAGGCATATGTGTTCCGTAGGGTTTTATTTTCGGCTGTCTCGAATCGCCTTTTCGGTCGTTTCGCTTGAGTTACGAGCGGGTCTGAACGGGCTCAGGCAGGGTGGCACAGCTGCAAGCAACATTTTTCCTCCCGCTCGGGTCATAATTCATTCCTTAACAACAAATTTTTACCACGCACACACACAGATATATACATGTGCAGCACTCTTCCGATGGCAATGAGAAAACTGGGAAGTTCCTAGCGCGATGTGAACCGCGTGGTTAAGAAGGAAGAAAAAATGCATAAATATGTTGTTCCCCATGATGAAGACGATGATGATGGTGGGTTGAACGCTTCGCGGTCGAATCGTCTTGATGGGTTGGGCTGGGCGATGTTTTTTTTTTTTTGTTGCTCTCCTTCGTTTGTGGATGATTTCATATTAAAATTTGGGGCCTGGTCTTGGCAGATTTCAGTAGCACCAAAAAAAAAAAAACGGAAAAGAAATTCAAACCGCGAAAAAAGCAACACAAATCGTCTGACGGGTAAACAAGACAAAACAAATTAGCTAATAGGTAGCGCATATGTTGCCTATTAAATCAACTCCACTTTAGCTCGTCGTGGTCGTGGCGAAGCGGCCGCTTGAACATGCTTATTTGTTCAGTTCATTTAGTCCGTTTCTGTTTCGAGATTTGAGTGTTTGCAGTTCGGTTTTTTTGTTGTTGCTGGTATTATTATTATTACCAGCACTCTCGTTTGCGTGCTGTCCAGGTCGACGTGGTTGGTGGGCCGCACAGTGTTAATATGGTACGCTAATGTGCCACCTACACCCAGTTCGTCAGTGCGCAACACGCGAGCAACGGTATGTGCACAACGAAACGTTGCCAATCCGCAGGAGAGACCACAGGAGTAGCCCGTGTGTCTTTATGATCGTGGATAGCACGATTGTTTCATCCTTTCGCGCCACGTCACGTCACCGTGTGTCAGACTTTTGCCAGCATTGCGTGACGCGTGACGGCACAGACGGCAACCGAGGGACGGAGTTTTATGCTGTGTCTTGCTGAAGGAATTGCATTTAAGGTGACAGTTTCTGATGGGTCTGACAGTTTTTTGTTGTACTTCGCATATTCTTTCCTTTTGGAGAAAGAATTTTGAAAGATTAAAGGCTTTAACGCTTCTGAACAGTGTGTACCAAAGGCATAGAACGCTGTGTGACAAAACTAATCAGCCGGATGATGTATGATTTCCGCTTGGTGGAGTGTTTGAACCATTTGCGGTTTTTGTCTTTGATATCTGTTTTTTTTTTTAATATTTGAAGTTATTAGAAGTATCTGTAGAGCTTGTCCTACAAGGATTTATTCTTAAATAAATACTCCTTCGTTTGAACCTTGACAGCTTCTACCCGTGTTTTAGAGTAGAACTCGAGTACAAATTCCTTAACCAATGTATTATCTCCAGTGATTTAAAGTTTTAATGAGTCAAGGCAAAACCAGACTGCTCAACCAAGTCCGCGTTGTTAGTCTGAGCGAATTGGGCAACTATTGACAGACACTTCATATTCATCTCTCCAATCACCGCTAGTTCCTGTAATTAAAATTCTTTTTTTGAAAACTTAAGCTCAGTCGACCCATATCGCTGTATCAAGCAGGTGTTTATAAAGACCACCTTCACCATTATTGCGTTGACTGTTACATTAATAAAGTACATCTTACATAAGTATCTCTTCACTTTCAGCGTTATTTTTACTTTATGATGTTGGCCTGATATCCAGAGACGAGATCTATGCATCTGATCGACGTCCAAGCCATTCTTCAGCATTGAGTGGATAATTTTAATGCATTATCAGATATTTCTGGTCGAAACAAAGAGCCTCGTAATGTTTAATTACTTCGCTCAGTTGTGTGTTAGAAGAAACAAAGCTGCGAAGGATGGCTATTATTACATATAAGTGACAAGGCACTCCTATCGAATATCACTAAAATCAGTCTATTTTTTCGTGATATTCCGTTGCTGTATCGCATGAGCAGCTCTACATTAATTTTATGCTCAGTAACTAAAGAATTCCCACAACATATGGACCAACTTTGTTGGCCACCACCCGGAAAACGCTGGCAGCTTCCAAGAATGGTAAAGAAAGCATCCGAAAGATCGATACCAATTAGGTTGGTTGGGTTACAGGAAAATTCGTTAATGAATTGATATGTTCCAGCGCGTTCGAACCGGGACCACTAATTAACTTGTCACTCCAACGCACACCGTACCCGTCACAATCTTTGTCACCCTCAAGAAATGGCACGCTGTGTACCAAATACTAGCCAGCACCAGCGACTACCAGGCCAACCAGGTGGAAAAACTATGGGCCGGGTTGGGACCGGTTGACGCAACTTGGTGGCCGATGTCGAACGTCTGGAGCTGACAGCAGATTGAGTCAATTTTTCCCGCCTCACTTACCGGCCAGAAATAGAGAGGGAGTGGAAGGAACAGAGGATACCCTGAATCCCTTGGAAGGGTGGTCCAACTTTTCGCCAACTTTTCCGAAAAACCCGCATCTATGCGTGCGTTATTGAGTTGTTCGGTTTTCGCCTTCCGGAGAGACCTATGTGCCTCGTCTATCGGGGTGTGAGTCGAGTGTGTTTTTGTCCGGATGTTCATAAACCTTCATTAGATGGTTTATCGTTTGAATTATGCGCTTCACCAACTTTTTGCCCCCGTCTCGCTAGTTCTGACCGTGTGTGACACACTGGTGAGCTCTCGACCATTTTGCATGAAAGCGTCGTACCGGAATACAATCGATTGTTTAAAGTCTCCCCCCCTATGGTGTGCCGGAAAAGGAATATTAAGTTAAACAAAGATATGTCTATCGAGAAGGAAATTACCTTTTAATTTGCAGCCCGTTGTTGCTATAATTTTCCTTTTCCTGACCTTTTGTTCATGAATTTATTCTAAATTATTCGAACAATCAACTGAGCTGAAAACAAAAATCTGAACCCACACTGCCAGAATACATCCTTCCGGTCCGTTCGAAGGATGTAAACGATCGTCCTACTCTTTGGTATATTCTTTTGCCGCTGTAGTTTCCCTGGGTTGAAAAGTTTAGCCCAAAAATCGTCCCAACGGCTCCAATGGTGCAACATCAAAATTGGGAACCAAAAAGCAACCCTTTTCGTCTCGCTCACTAGAATGTATCCGTTTCTTTACTGACCGAAACGCAAAAACAAAAACACAGACACATTGTTATCATTTTAATTATATCAGATCCGTAAACGCACGTGCTTGTGATAGCAGGATCCGAAACCCGTACAACAAACCCCCCTCGAGGAAAGCCGAAACGACGATTAAAAACAATAATTTTTCATCTTTATCATATGTGTCAGGGTTTGCAGTCCCGTGGGATGGTGAAGGGGGCGGACGGTGCGGTGGTGGGACAGGGTGGGTTTTGTTCTTTGGGGTGTGGTGCTTTTGTGTTTTTGCTCACTTTTTTCCTGCTTTTTTGCCGTTCCGCCGTCTGCACGGCATGCGTGTGTGTGTGAGTCTTGTGTTGTTGCTTCAAACTCTCTGCTTGGGTCTTCCCATTTTTTTCCCCTGTGTGGCGTTGGTTGACATGTTCAACCGAAAACAAACCAAACCACTCACCCTGCTGGTACTCCATTTGACTCCCCATTCTGTTTCTGTGTTGTGGAGATCCGTACGGTTAGGAAAACGGTGTGGTGTGGCATAAATAAGCAATTTATCGTCCTCGTTGTGCTGCTGTTTGGGTGAAAGCCGGCACACCAACATTGTAGCACGGCTGCGTACGAGAACATTCTGTCAACCTGTCCGTGGAGTGGTGGTTATCAGCAATGTGGGAGGGAAACGCGGCATGGAAGTCACGAAACTCTCTAATCGAGTTTAATGGGAAAGCGTAGCGATCTACTTTCACTCGGGCATCTCGGGACCAGCGGCGGTACCGTCCCACGAGAACTCGGGACACCCTTTTTCCTGGAGGCGTTTTACTCCACACCATTTTGCCCAGCAATACATGCCTCTGACTCGCCCACGTCCCTCACCACAAAGACAATCCGCAGGAAAAACGACGGATTATCAAAACCAGATGAGTGTTTTTGAGGGTTTTGTCCCGTGGCTCATTTATTCCGACGGCCGGGTTTCTCATCCCAAGCGTATGGGTACCACTGTACGGTCTGCAGTCGCACATCGGCGAAAGAAATTTCTTGCATGCGGAACCGGCATGAAGTTTTCCTTGGGGTAGTAGCAGTAGTACCGGAGTACCGTGTATGTCGCGAGTTTTCCTTCAAGGTTTGGTGATGCCCAAACCTGGTAACATGGTGTGAAAAATAGCATCGGTATGGAGCAGTCACGCCCTGGTGCCCTCCATCCCGTGCTACCCGGGGTTTTCCGCAAACGTATTAAGATATTAAATTTGATTTATGCGATTTTGACGGGGTGTCGGGACGCAGTTGTAATAATAAAGAGCGGCAAAAGGAATTTTTAAAATAAAGCCGCCCTTTTGTCGGTCACGGTGGCTGGAAGTGGTGCGTTGAACTTTGAAGGAGCAGCGAATTATGATGAATTGAATTGGGTCTGGGGTAGAGTGATTGAGAGCCAATGGAAGAATGAAGGGAAATGGTCTTTTTTTTTGTAGTTAGATTTATTGAGGATTACTTGGTTAATCATGCTATTTAGGGAAAATTGTGTAGCTCCTGTCATTTTATTTTGAAATTGTCAAAACTATGATATTCATTAACGACCACTGCTTTCAGTGAATTTGCGTATGAGTTCCTTGATAACTTGTGGGGAATTATCGGAAGTGTTGCCTCTTGTAACTATCATTTGCATAAAGAAACAAATTGATGCAGTTGTCAATTGATTCTTTACAGTCGTTGTGAATACAATCTTGTAACTGCGATGAATTTGGATATTGGAATGCTATTCTGGTACGCCAGATAAAGGTGAACTGCCACTCATTGCACTTCATTTCTAAAAAATCAAGATAGCCGAATAGATGTCTTGTTATGGATATCTGCCTATAGATTTGACCGTTGTGTGCAACAGTAGCTAAAGTTGGATATTAATAGTGCTAAGACTTGCTAGGAATTTGCTGAACCAACATTAGTAGTGTTATGCAGATGTGGCAGTATATGAGTCAAAGATATCTTAACTTAAAGCCAAGTTAAAATATCCTTGTGATCATCGTATTAGTTGGGTTTAATATTCTGACTTCATTATGACAAGATATATCTGGGAGATATTCACTGGCTGCGGATTAACTTTTTTTAGACGACTGCCTTTTGTGAGACAAACCTTTGATGAAGGAACTTCTCGATCAAATTCGAAGTCCAACCGGAAGGACAGTTGATCATTAAAGTAAAAAATAGTTAAAGAGCTACAATTTGTGTAGAAGACTTAATAAATATAAAATTTAAGATAAGTTGTACTGTATTTCTATTTCGAAGAATTCATTCTCTACAGTGCGTAAGTAATTTTCATGCTTAAAGTACATAAAAAGAGAGTCGGAGTCATTTGTCTTTATCAAAAATATTTCGCACCATACGCACTGCTTACTATTCCAGACGATATGCTTCCACAAATTAGAGCGTCTGACTGTGCTACCGGCCACAGACAACGTGTGAAAATATGTTCATCCTTCAGCTTATCCTATTGCCTCGGTTTCATCATTCGCCAACGGTCTACACAACCATCTTACCGGTAACACATCGCCCACCGTATCGTAATTCCGGACGCCAAACCAACCAAACGTGTCCATTACGCTAGTTTTATTACACATCACATCACAACTTTCCCAGCAGGCAAGCACCACAACCAATGTCTGGTTCGGTCTGTCTCGCCCCATTGAAGGGCTTATTTATATATGGGGATTTGTTTTTATTTTTCCACCACTGCGCGCTGGTGGCAAAACGTGCCACCGGAATGAATTTGGTGTTGGTTTTTTTTTGCGCATCAAACCTTCAAAACGGGCCCACACTCGAAATACTCCTTTTCCATTCGTGGTGTGATTTTTTCCCATGGAATATGGAGGAAAATAAGAGCGGGATTCATCTCCCGACCGTGGCGTTGATGCGTGCGTGAACAATTCGTGAGTTGATTGGGACTAAGCGGGGTGAGAAAGCAAGCCGAAACATCCACGAAAAAGTCGTGAACACAGGGTGTCAAATATCGGAACGATGTGGAAGTATGTGTGGTGGTCGGCGTTTTTCTTTTTCGCTCGGTTGGGATGGTAAGGATTGACGCAGACGAATGGTTGAGATTTATGTTTCAAGCAAGGCGAAAAAACATGGAAAGAAAAACGATGAAACAAGCACATTGAACGTAGGATAAAAAATGTAGTTCCCTTTTTTCTCGGGTGAGAAAAAGATCCGAGGTAATCCGTTGAAGACAAATTGTGTCAAGTTGGTCCTTGGGTGGAGTATTTTTTGTTTTGGGTTTCTTGTATGAATGAGCTCATGCTAACGGATTAACCCAGTTAGTAAATACGTCGATTACCTCATTTTTCTCTTCAAAAATCTTAGCTTTGTCTGATGCAATCATTTCTAATAGCTGGTGTACACTGGTTTCAGCAGGATGACTTATATTGCAGATGAAAAATCTTGAGCAAATATCTTCTTGAGCTGAGAATTTAATAAACAGACTGCATTATTGACCCAAGTAAGCAAGTAAATCACTAAATTTAGCATCAACGTTTCGTAGGATTGCGGCACTTCAATATCACAACGATTCTCATCATGCTGGTTCGAACGCTGGGAACCAGCAATGGTGTACACCGTCCAATCGGTACATGGTACCATGGTTGTTTCGGTAATAAAATACGACCGCTTAAATATTTGCGGTAACTATCCAAACTATCCGATGGACGGGTTCTAACTTTTCGAAAACCACGACAAGGTTTACTTTCCGGCCAAAGGAAGCAAAAACGGGACAACCGGTGGCAGTAGGGGTTGTTACCGTTGCAGATGAAACTTCGGTACGGAGTTTACAAATCGTTTGTTGTTTCGTGCTTTTTATCGGCTTGTTAGTTTTTCCGGTTCCGTTTTTCTGGTCCGGAGGTTTGTTTAGGGAGCCCCGTTTTGCCATCGATGTCTGCCACCCGGGGTTGCCCAGGTGCGACGGGCTGTGCCCGGGCAATACAAACAGCCGAGCCGAATCTAGTCGACAAACAGCTAGTGGAGCGTTGGGTTGGCTTTGTCAAAATATTTTACTTAATTTTCATCTTCCTGCCTCAGTGTGCTTTTGCTTGATTTTAGTTAATTTTGGCACCGAAAGGAAAACCCAAGCATGAGGTTTTTCCTACCATTTCATTTCGGAAGCGACGGAAAAAAGGTCCATCGGTACGAGAACCCTCGCTGGAAGGGTTTCCGAACGTTCGATGCTTTGGTTTATTACCCTCGATTACGATCGTAACCGGGCCGTGCACCGGGTACTGGCGGGTGTTTAGGATTTTTGGGAAAACTATCAAACCCAGGAGGGTCATCAGACTCGCACGTCTCTAGAAAAACCCCACCCATTCTACGCCAATGCGTCCCGGTGGGTGTACAGTGTCAGGGTTGGAAGTAATAAAACCATCTTACCACCACAGCACACGGTGTGCGACCGTTTGCCGGCTAATGGGATAATGAATGTTCTCAAGTTGAAAGGCTCATCAAGACCGGGTTTACGAGCGAGCGTGGTACGGCCGTTCGGATTACACCCTTCCCTGGGTCGTCGACGCCAGCACCGAGAGCCGGAGCGTATGTGTCAACATGCCGATACCAATGAAGTGCTAAAGTGCGTCGGAAGTAAGCAAGTGTCGGCCGAAGGAGCGGTCGACTATTGCCTGCAGCTCATGTTACCAGTACGGCAGCATTCCTTTGGTCGCAGCGATACATACACACCACCCTAGGCAACGCGCGCTGTGTACGGGATGGGATAGACCAACAAAAAAGGGGGAAAAACTGTTATGATTTATTGTAACACGAGACACTGAATAATTAGCCTCTGCAGTGGGTCGGTTCCGATCAGGATCGACCGGGCTAATGGATTGTGGTGTGTTTTCTTTTGTTGTGAAGGGTGTGTGTGTGTGTGTGTGTTGGATGAGACACCAACAAGGAGCGCCCGGTTTGTTGGTGTAAAGAGTGCAGTTTATTCTTCCGGCATGCCATGGGTGATGACTAGATTTTGGACTAAATGGTCACACGAGGGTGTACACACACTGGTTCGGATAGTATGGGGAATGATTGTCGGAATGACACGTACACGATGGCTCAATTTTGACACTTTACTATGTGACTTACAGGAAAATGCGTTGCTGTGTTGTGGAAGTGTGATGTTGCTTACCTGGAATGACACAGAAGGCAAGAGGAAAAGATTAGTAATTAAATAATTCTGGTTGGTGATCAATCTTACATGTGACACATGTCCATTAATATGTGCATTAACTGAACGTAACAAATATTGAATGAAGGTATATAACTGTAAAATAGCTATTACAACGAATCTATTCCATTCACCTAAGATCACACATGCCAATCAAGACCGTTCTGTTCACGTGAACGGCCTTGAAAAGCTTTAGTTTAGGTTGTCTGGTGTCTTTCTCAAGACATGACCTGAGCAAAGGCTTCATCAAAGGTCAAATGCAGTGCCGGAAGTTAATGAAGGAGGTGTTTGCTTTACAGCTTATCTTAAAAACTTCTGTCGGTTTTATCTACAAAGATCTCATTACATCAAGGTACCAAGCAAGGTTAGATAGTTCTTGATTAAACTTATGTAAGTCACTTAGTGGCTATGCCCTAACCAATGTTATCATACATTGTCCGCTCCCAGTAGGATCGTTATATAACAATTGTAGTTGACTTGACCAATATGTGGTAAGGAACAGGTGTGGAAAATCACTGAAACTTGTTTGTTTGTGTTGTAAATATTGAATTTTATATTTTTAGTATTTTGAATACCTCATTTGCAAAGACATTCTTTTACGCGATCCATTTGTGATGATAAATTGAATCGTTACGCAGCACTGGGAATATTTTTCTTTCAAGTCACAAGTCAACATTAATTTATGAAGAAAAGCGACAGACCATGAAAAAATCTTACTTTTGTTCGTGTTTGTTCCTTATTGGCGCTTCCAGCAAACAATTCGCATTTAATTAGAATATTTTTGCCATCTCCTGCAACAAGCCGTACCCATCAAATCAGACTAGCATCACGCGATGCGTCACGGAATATCATCAGAAATTCGCTGCTCAATCACACGGAAACCTCCGTTCCGTTTTAGGGGCCCAAGATGAAAGCACCGGAAGCAAAGCACGTAACTTGCCCGGTGAGACTTTGGGCCACGGCGGATGGTCCGCAGTTTGGTGAAAAGAGAAAATTAATTAATTAAACGTGTAATTGGTCCGAAGCATTTTGTCACCGCTAGCCGTCGTGTTCTGGGCGAGAAGTTCGACCGGTGTTGTAGTATACGGTTCGCAAAAGGTTTTTGCGTAGTTTTGGCAAAGTCAATATGTGCCATCCTGTGTGCTTGCTTGCTTTTCCGCGGAAAGAACATTGGACGAACCGACGGATCGGCATAATCGGGAGCGAATGAATTGGAATGCCGGTTCGACATTGATTGAATTCTAGCGGAACGTAGCACGATGTGGTGGAAAACCGTTTCGGTGGGATTTCCTTTTTATTTCATTTACACCGCGTTTTCGTGGGAGTGGTACAGGCGTAAAAAATGAAGTATTCGCCAGTAAGCATCTACTCCATACGCGCCCGTGTAACTGGGGTTTTCGCAAGTCGCGTCGAATTGATTTATCGATTTTTCCTTCAGCATTTAACACCAAAGAAAAAATGTGAGAGAGATAGAGAGAGAGAGAGAGAGAGAGAGAGAGAGAGAGAAAAAAGAGCTAGTTGTGTTACATCATAAACACTGCTCGTGCCCATTCAATAGCATAACTCATGCTACACTTGAGCAACTAGGAGTCGACCGACCCGCATCTCTAGTAATTCTCGCAAATGCTCGCAATGGCATCCCAGGCAAACACTGGCATCGGTGTTTGGAGCTCGGAAAATTTTCCGTCTAACGGATCGATCTCAATTCATTACCGAAAGCAAAGCTGTCAATTGTCCATGTATTTCTGTGCTGCGTGACGCATTTTAGTTTTGGGAATTGTGGTTGGAAAAATAGTGCCAAAGGCACCGAGGAACCCGCCGGTAGGTTGTCAGATGTCAGCAAACGACATGGAATCTGCGTAAACTAGGCTAAATAAAATATTGGAAACGGGGATGTAAGGGGACATTACCAACACCCGTGTACAAACACAGTCGAAAGGCAACAGAAACAGGACCGAGGGTACATCTATTCTCAACTAAATCGGCATCCGTAAACAAGCCTTCTAGCCGATACGGTCCGACCAAGATTGATGGAAAGGGCACGGAGCGTTTCGTTTGTTTCGGCACTCCGGTATGCATTTACAAGTACTACCTCTTTAAACCGTACTGGTTTTTGTTGCATGGGGCTGTGTAAAACGTGTCCCCCGGCACAAAGCGAAGGGGTCGAGTTTCTCGAGCGCCGGGTTTAACGCCATCCGAGCGGTGCGTTTTCCGAGGGTGAAAAATGATTCTTACTGCAGAGCAATGTTGAAAATTGGAAAAACACCACCCTCATGCACACCGTGGAATTCACTCGTGGATCGTTTTGAATAAGTATGTGTTATTTCAACTGTCAATCTAACAAACCGTTGATGCGACACCATCTGTGCCTGTGGGACTGTGGTTGAAAGTATGGGAAACGGGGGCCAAAATGTTGAAATAGTAATATTAGTTTTATGAAATACTAAGCAACGTTCTGCAAGTTTAAAAGTTTAACTTTAAGCAAATGAATTTAAGTGTTCTGATACTTATCGGGGGGGGGGCTAGTTAAAAACACTATTTAAATATTTGCTAATATTAAGTCCTTTTAACAATAGTTTGATACGTGCTCTTTCTACACGTTGGTTACCACGTCACCTAAATATAAGTGAATGAGGAATTTGATATGGGTGACGCTTTTGCGCACTTAGAACATAATTTACTTAATTTTATGGTATCCAATCGTTGACAATCGTTTCATGCAAATTTTCTAATTCTGTTGCATTTTATGTACCTTTACAATCAATGTCCTAAGATATAATAATAAAGATATAAAATAAATATAAGAAAAGAAAAGAAATAAAGATATAAGATATAATAATAATAATAATAAATGGTTTTAATGGTGTTGTTCGCTGGGGGCCGAAGGTTTTCAACAAACATTAATGTGTGTTAGTGTTTATTTTAGTACATTTTCTTCTTGTTAATATGATTAAGTTATTTTTTTCGAATTACAGGATCAATCATGTGTTTCTTATTGGATTTACAAGATATTTTTTATAAAAAATAGTACTTTGACCATTATGGTTAAATCTCTCCGGCACTGTGTCCGTATACGTCCCAGAGCCATGGACAGGATAATGGCTTGAAAATGGAACGTTCGTATGTAAGTCGGTGGCGAAATGATGAATGAAAATCGATGATCAACCGTACCGGGCGTTGAGTGAAATGTATTTTTCATAATGACCCGAAACGTTTATCTCTTGGCAACTGTGTGTCGAACGCTGTCGATCGGTTGCGATTCGAACGCAGCGTTTCCTTCACTTTCTCACCAATGGGCCATGAACTCGTTGGAAGGCAGCAAGGTGTGAGTCAAGTTGACGTGGCAGACAAGATAAATGGATGTTCGTTTGATATAGTATTATGTTTTAGTATCTTCTGCCAACCACTCCGCCCGGGAAAAAAGCAAAACCGACGGGCTGGTGAAGTTGTTCGAGGGTTCGAGGACCGCTCAACTCCAATGGACGATGTTGTTAATTATCAATTATCCATTTCGGGCGAAAACGCGTCAGCCCTCTTTATTGCGCAGTCGTTTAGACGGAAGCCTATCATTAGAAATGACACTAGGGAGAGACAAAAAATAGTTTTCCAAAAATTTTCCTCCCTTGTGTTGGAGTGTGTTTCGAAACTGGTGCTTAAATTATCCTCCAATAAGAAGTATACGAGACCCTATCGGGTTTGGTGTGAGGTTTTAAAGATCGCCAGAAAGTCCCCCGAGAAACAAAGCATCATTAACCGGGCGAATGAGCGTGCAATATTGACCGGACATTAAAGCTGTACGGTCGGAGTAGATGTATCGATCGTAGCAGCAGCTTCAATTTCGAAGGCCCTTTTGCTGGGCGGACAGTAAATTCTGCCTCACTGCATTCCTGTTCGATTAAAGATGTCGCCGTGTCTGTGCTTCGAAAGCCTCCCCGTTAAGTCCGCCGTGTTGAGTTGAGAAACTTCACAACCGAAGAAGATCCGCGGACATGAAAGCCGCTTTTAATTACAGCCCTTCACTGTGGCATGTTTTGCGATTGAATTACTTGCCACCCGCGTCGCTGCGTTCTTCTTTCCCGCTGTGCGTTGGTATCTTGGGTTCTTTCATCATTTTGTGTAAGACTCTACCCACCGGGGCTTTCGGTGCCGGTGTCCACATTCCACCGTGGTTCCGATTTTCGGCCGACTGATATTGGACACATTGTTTCGTGCGCTGGTTGCCGGGGTGAAAAGCGTGAGCCTTGTCTACCTGACGTTTTCCGGTGAGGTGAAGACTTTTTGGTAGAAAACCCCTAGAGATTCGAAGTATGGATCAGCCCCAGAAGGGATCAATTGTGTTCTGAAAAGGGGCTTCGAAAGATGTTCGTACCGAACACATTGGGCATCTCGTTCGGCGAAGGTGTGCGTGGCAGAAACGGGAAGAATAGAGAACATCTTCCGAAAAATATGTAAGCCCAAAGTTTTCCTTTCCCGTGTGTCCACCTTTTTAAAGACCGTCGGAAAAACATTCCAGAAGCGGTTCGTTTTCTTAGCTTCATTCCGGGAAAATATCCTTGATGACGGGAACATCTTCTAGCGGGGGTACGTCGGGGGTTGTAGGGACATTTAAATTATCAACCCTACGCTATCGTGCCCCAAAAGAGTGACATTCGTGCGAAAGGGTTTCCCTTCCAAAAACCAACCTTTATAAACGAGTGCCAATCCTGCTCCGAGTAGCTGAAACCTTGTCAAATCGTTTCGCTAGCGAACGGTACTTCCGGTTTGCATCGGTTTTTCTCACCCATGTGGAACTTTTGCGCCAGAAGTTTGTGGATGCGGCCTCCACTGCCGGAAAGACACGGTGGACGGGTGTGGTCGGGTTGGTTGGTTTGAAATTTAATTTACCGAATTCAGGAAAGTCATTCAGGCGAAACATTGTAAGTATGTATTTAAGTCCTCAATTCTTGCCGCGCTCGGTTCGGGTGTAGTAGTTCGGAGTCGACAAAAACTGAAACTCAGCACCCATTTCCATCTTGTGAACCTTTCCGTTTTCCACCGGGCCAAGTTGATGCACGGTTGGAGTCGGATGCCTTCACTGCAGCAGCAATGGTGCAAGAAAAGCCGAAAAATACTCACCGTTCCTTTGGTGGAAAGATTCCCGGAACCGTCGCCTTTGACTTGGTCTTAAACCGTCGGAGAAGTGGGAATGGTGCAACTTCCACCATGCCCAAACAGTAGTTCTCGCTTACGGGTGAAACCATCGACAAAAGGGGATGGTTGCACTTCGCATTCAAATCATCATCATTCAACGGAATGATGCTTCTTGGCCGATATATCTGCAAATCCTGCTACGGTTTTGTACGGGAAATAGTTGCACTGTTTGATTTGGTTAAAACTTTGATTTTCTCCCTCTTCCGTAGTAGTTTAAGGCGGTGCCGAGACGAAAACCTGGAACCCGGGCCGGACGGGTGGACGTATTGCTGGCGAGAGGGTAGTTCCGTGAGTTGGATACAGTTACTGGCATTGCAGTTTCGGTGTCTGAGGTTTGTTTGGTGAGAATCTGCACGTAAAGCGGCACTGGATGGGGTTTTCTTCGCAATGCATATTCAATTGCTGCCTTGGAAGCTTAACGCTTGTTGAGCACTGATTTGGCGCTGAGTCGTAGCGGAAAGTTGAACAGTGTAGTTCACGACGGGTGGCATGTGAGCTTACGAAATGTTTGATTCCATTGTGTTGAGTGTAGAAAACTGGAAGAGTGGCGAAAGTTTCCGTACGCGGATTTTGGATAAGCTTGTTAAGCATTTACTGAAGTTTGGAGCAATGTGAAAAATGCTCCGAAATGGTAATGTTTTACCATTTTCCATTGAATCTGATATTGAAGTTTGAAAAGAAAATGATCTTTCTATTTCATTTTTCATCATTAAAATCGCTTTAGTAATAATTGGAAATTCCAAGCAGTCGATCGGCTCATTGATTAAACCATTATTTCTAGCTATTGAATGATAGTTTCATTACTTTTACAATTACGTTTAAATTGAGGCAAAGTGTTTTATGGATTGCAATCGAGATGATCGTTATGGTAACTCGACTCTTCCTGTCTCGCCATAGTGGGTGCAGTCGAACCGAACAGAAAAAAGGCATAATAAGTGAACAATTTCGGCTACCACCTACCGAAGAACGTTAGCAAAAACCGGCGGAAAGATCCATCCGCAAAATCCTGTTAGAACGGAGTCCCGGCTAACAAATCTGGCAGCGAACGAAGGATTATAAATGCGACCATAATTCTTTATTTTAGAATTGGATTATTTCATCCCTGTGCGGTCAAGGCGATAGGCAGCGTAAAAGGGATGCTGCTTTCATCTTGTTCGGCTAACGATTGCTATCCCAATTCAAGCAGCATCGTTAGCGTCGCTGCAAACCTTTTGCCCCGGTATTACTGTCAATTTTCGATGGTGCGATCGTTGCGGGATGCGCTTCCGCCAGTGCCTGATAAGGATAACGCAGCCGAGGGAAACGAATCAGCGAACAAAAACTGAAGCTTTTACAGGGAACTCGAAAGATGTCCAGGGATGGAGACGTTTAAGGGGTAAATCGATTGCAGATGGAGGTAAAATTGGAAGCCTTAGGAAGAAATATCCTTAAGGAGATCGTCATCCCGAAGAAAATGAGCCAAACGAACTTCGTCGCTGCGGTGTCTGGAGCGAACCGATGGGGAAACTAAATCCGGGAAACGGAACTTTGCTTCTAGCTGACGTCGTCCGCTGAAGAACACTTCCGGTGTGGTTCTGGTGGGTGAAGGCAGAAAGAGCCTAAAAAAACTGGCAGACTGGTTAGGGAGCGGGAGGTAAGTCACCGGTCGAGGACAAATCAGGTTTGGGTGGTAATCGGATTTCGTTGCCTCGTTTTCCGTCACCCCGCAATTGGTGCGTCGCCCAACCGTTCGACCAAGCGTGGCAAGTCGGTGGAAAATTGTGTTCTTCAAAACCGGTTTGGAAATCGTAGGTTGAAAGAGAAGAGTTTTTTTTCGCTTTTCTTCCCACACCCGGCGACGGCTCAAGGACGATGACGATTTTTGGCAGAAACGCCTTCCGTGCGATAGCAGGGTCACGGTGGGCAGCAATATTCTTGGACACGGCATCAGAGAAAGAGAAATCCGAACAAGTAAGATGTCGACCCGAAAAGTTCCAATCGTTCCACAATATATCCTCTTATGAGTGTGTGTGTGTTTTTTTTCTTCGTCGTCTACTTCCTTACGTCTATATTCGTCACTTTCTGGTTGAATGAAGATTTTCCTTCCTGCGCAAATGAAGGAAAGGGCGGAAGCAGATAAGTTTTAACGATGGGACAAGATTTGACAGCGAACGATTTCGATTGAGTGAGCAAAAAATAAGAAAGCTCGTGAAAAACGACCGACGAACACAGGAGTGAATCGAAGTGTAACTCCTTCGTCATTTGAGGAGGCTTTTCCATTTTCTTTTCCTTTTGCGGGTTTCTGGTTTTTGGCTTCCACTTCCCTTACATCGGTACTGGTTTCATAACCTACATTTTTGGCTTCACATTACTGCTTTGACCTGCTCCATGTTGAACCTCGTACGCGGCCGAGTGATGTAAGCGAACGGCCAACTCGTGCACTTCAACTTTCTGCACAACATCCGGTACGGGGCCGTAACGATTCGAGGTCGGGATGCAATCAAGGATGAAAAATGATTCTGATTGACGTTTGCTTTTTTTTTTGGGAGGGCCGCAAGGCACATGTGGGTTTTGCGGGACCTTCGGGAGTCGTTACGATGGGTCAAGGAGCAGAAACCGATCGGCCAACACTGTGTACACAAACCGAGCGAGCAAAACGGGAAGCGGGAGAGAAGATATTGATCGAAATGGAACCAAAAAAAAAAAGAAAAGCAACAGATCGATAACACTTGTGGTGCGATCAAATAGCTTTTAGTTTTGTGTGGTGGTGAACATGCGCCAGCAATTATATATAAGAATCAATGATATTTTTAGAAGTTGTTCAAGCTTTTCGGTTGGTAGATATTGGAAATATTCTTTTCCAAAAACATGAAGAATGAGAAGTAGGTCAAATACATTAATCAGTGTTCGAATAGAAGGTTCGAAAATAAGTTTTTATTATAATAACAATTCATATAATTTTTAATAAATTCGGTATATTTTATTGAACGTATGGAGCATGTTTGTTGGAGGTTTTACGTTTTTTGATGCTTCTAGGATACTAGAATTAAACTGCTACTAGGTCTTGAACAAAATACAGATTAATTTAGTTACAAAATTACTAAAATGCGGCCGATAACTATTCTTGGAGGAGTGCCTATTCCAATTAATAAGACTTTGGTAGATCTATGCTGATTGCATATTAAGGTAGAACTAAAAGATATTTAAAACTCTACCTTTAGTGTAATACACTCAAAACCTATGTACAAGTCCTAGGAAAGAGCAGGTTAAATTTTGATTGTTAATAGATCATCGAGCACCAAAATACATCAAGGTTTATAAGTAATCCAGCGTAACAAGGATGAAAGATATGCGGAAGCTTCACTCATTGATGAACGTAAAAACAAACGTCAAACGATGGAAAATGGCAAGCTGTTTAAATAACTTTCAATGGAGTTTTATGTCGATTCGTTGCGCTAGTTAACATCGCAACCAGCACATGAATTCGCTGCCCTTTTTCGATGACTGCTTTCTGGGTTTGTGCTTAAATATTCCTTATGTCGCGCATCGCTCCACCAGGATCGATTCGTCCCGAGTGCGAACGGAACTAAACCGTAACGGAACGGCAGCAATGGCACACCTTCCCCTCCTTACGAGTCGTGGCTTTAGAGGAGCACATTGAAGACGTTTCCCCCGTGGATGATTAAATACGGATGAGTAAGCGAAAGAAAACCCCGCGCACGGCATCGGTTATGGTTACCCCGAGAGTTCGTGTCGTTGGCGGTATAGTAACTCTCGAGCTCAATGGGACCTCTGAGATCGCGCAAACCGAACCTCACCCTCTCGGTGGCACAACTTTATGGAGTGAAATAATCAATGGCGTAATTGAAATTGCCAGAAAAAGCAGCACAATCAGGAATTGAAAAACCTTCCGGGTTGAGATGGCTTTTGTTTGTCGGTTCCCCGTAAGAAAAACCCCGGAAAACCCCCGGCAGTTGCAGTTGTTGGGAGAATTTGGAACGAACGAGCCTTTTGCTCTATCACTTTCAGGAAATCAATCCGCGTTTTGGTCTTATGATGAGGGTGGCCGATTGTTCATTGGTGATGGGGGTTTTTTTCTCTTAAATAAGACTGTTTGGCTTTAGGTTAAGATCAGCCCACAGCCCGCAGGCGCTTGCTGGGAAAATCGATATGTCAAACACCGGGTCCTGTAGGTTAAATGTGAATAAAGGGCAGAATAATTTGGGCGCAGTCTTAACACGATCGATGGAGTAGAGCTTAACAAATTGAAACGATTTCCATACCAATTTATTTAACGCTGATTTGTTGGAAGTAAGGTATGGGAAATAAATCTGAAATTGGTTAAACGTGGCAATAAATTATCTTAATCTTAACGATCTATTTTCATGCAGCTATTTTAAGCATACATTTGAATTACTCTATCCAACAGAAAAAAATACAAACTTGACTGTGCCTCACATTCATTAACGAAACAATGTAGCTGTGACAAAATATTTAGGCCATTCAATAAAGGTCTATTAGTGCGTCAATTCGTTCGCTCTCAACTGGCACAAATGAAAAGATGTGAATGAAGCAAATGAAACCGGTGCCCGAAAAGTGATCACAAGCATCGGCCCGTTACGTCAGGGGACGCTAACTAACGATTGCCAACTGCATTGTAATTAAATCATAGTACGGTCCGTTAGCATCACCATCGACTGTCCGTCGTACCTAACCTAAAGACGTCAAACAGTTGGCAAACGATGTACAAGCTGTTTAATATTTTCCGCAGCGTTGTGTTGGGTGTATGTGTGTGTTTTCTTTTCAGCGCGATCCGGCTCCTGTAGCCGGTTTTTCTCGGGTGCGGAAAATTCATATCGTGTCACTCTGTCACTGGCATGACGTTCCAACGCGAGCCTCGCGGTTCGGTAAGTACTGTAGCGTTTAAATTGATTATTTTTCCACGTTGCCTTCAGTGAATTGGGCAAACCGTCACCGGATAGACGAGACCTGTGTAAGCATTGGGATGTACGTGCGTTACCGTCTTGAGATGCGAGTGTACGAAGCAGATCCGTATGCGTCTTACTGAGCATGGCCAAATGGCACTATGGCTGCTAGTCAACCGAGGCACGAGTCCACCGTCGTGTCGATGACGTAAAGGTGAATTTAATATCTTTCCGTGACTGGTTTGGTGGCAGCACGACTTGGCACCTTCGCGTACCTGTGCGTTGTCATTGGCTACGCGGTACGTGCGTGTGGTACACTTTCCTAACGGGCATACACTGGCCCCGTCACTCAAGCAATCATCAGATCGCACCTGACGAATAGCGCAGCGTTAAGCCAAACAATAAGATTGTGATGAAGAAATGTCTGTTTTTGATTTTTGCTTAAACCCCATTTTGTCGTTATTGTTTTGGCGTTTGAAAATGTCACCGAACAGTTGCTCTTTGGTGAGGTCAACCCCCTCGCATCGGCTGTGGAGAGGTTGGTGCTGACGGACCATTTCCACCAGATGACGATGGTGAGTGACTTACTGAAAAATAAACGTCAGTAACGACTCACGCAGTGGTCGCACATTCTTCGGCGTTTAATCATGCCCTTTGGTTGGCTGTTCCACACAATTTCTTTAAAGAATTCCTTTTGAAATGCTGTAGTGAAAATGGCACCTGACAAGCAGGCCACAAGCATTCGCCTCGTAACGTTTTCAGCGCAATCGTCCATTCGCTCGTCAGCTGCTTGTTAAAGTCACCGGTTCGACTTTTCATACAGCATGCAAACAACTTCCGGGCTTTTTTTCTGGTAAAATCAGAACGATATCTCAGGGTGATCATCCCATCCTGCTCTCTTTGTAGTACGTGTGAAGAAATAAAATATGAATGCGTACCAGCGCCACCAAAACCCGTCAACATCAAAACACCTTAAGGAATATTGGCCCCAAAAATGCGAAACGAAGCAAAGACCTGCCATTCACCACCAAGTGCCACGTATTTTCCGTACCTACGTGACGCACCAAAAGTCTCCGCTTTCACGCACCTTCTTCTGGGTTTTTTTTCCACCAGGCATAAACTAATTCGACGTTAGAATATGGACGCCTCTTGGTTGGCAGTTGGTGCTCTTCCTGTGAGCGTGTGAGATGTGTCATGCGACTAGAGAGATACCAGGGATACCGGTTTACCGGGCGGTTGGAATGCTATCCAGAGAATTCCTGCCTGTCACATTACCGGGCTCTTGCGAGCTGTCAGTCAATAGTGCGCAACAGAAGGTATCGTATGAACATACTGTCGGAATTGGAACATAATTTTCACTGCCGGAAGATGAATGTTTGAAGATGGCTTAGCGTCGTCGAAAAACGTGTCAAACTACATCATGAAGAATAAAAGGGCAAAATTATTTGATAAACATCAAGCTAAGTTACTTGTTTACAAGATAGTGGAGTTTAAACCATGCTTTGTTCATGGTTTTATCTTAGGCATCTGTAGGATGTAACAGCTGTAGGATGTTGTTAAGTATTTCATTGAATTTTTTAAAAATTAAAATGAAACTTCAACTAACTTAATTTAAAAAAAATACTTTCAAAAGAATAGTGAACACTTACTAAACAATAAATTATAATCGCTGGCATATGTTTTCCTGTGCAACTATTTTTGTGCCAAGAGTGACCCCTCAAAACCAATTAAGCTGTTAAGGTTAGCAGTTGACATTCGCTCCCGTCGGGTGATGACTTTGTCATGAGAAAACGAAACGGTCGTGTTGTGTTTCCTGTCGTTCACAGCTGACGCCTGAGCGCAATTTTTCCCTCAACCACACTCGATAACCCTATCACGAAGACAGCAAGCAATTCGATTCAGAGTGCTTTGATTCTGTTGCCGTAGTACGGAAGTACGGGAAGACTTCTTCATTGCATCGTTCTTCCGTGTCTATCGTCTGTCCAATTTTGCCGACTGACTGTCACGATTTTGAGGGAACAACCAATTCGCAAACGGGGTAGTGTTGCAATCGTGCCCCCGGGAGGCATGCCTGTTGCCACACGGTGCTGGAAGGTGTTAAGCAAGACAACCGAACCGAAATGCAGTTCTAGTGAAGGCTCTTGCTTTCAGCTAGTAAGATCAAAGAGTTTTGCTTGGAATTCCTGGCAGGTGATGCAGCGTGAAATAGAGTGAAGAATTTCTAGCTAGTTTTCAATTGTTCCAAGTACGCGAAGAGCTTCAAAGTGAACTTTTAAAGACTCGAAAAAGCGACGGCACGCTGTAGCGTCGATACGTTGGAAACATTGGCGAAAAGTTTCTCCGGGTAAGCTGCGGCGAAAGTATTGATTGGAAAACTGGTAAATACGTCCTGCTAAAGACCACTTCATCTTTGTTTCGAAACACTTGCTCGGGCATTTTGTGTACGGCAGGGTAAGGTTTCGTTTTGAAGAATGGAAGAAAACACCCTACGGCGGCAAATCGAGTGGTATCGATAAGCTCATCCTTAATTCAGTCAATAAACCGAAGTTCAATAAATCAGACCTAAGTTTTACTAAGGAGGGAAAACTGATAACGAAATAGTATCGGTTTTCCTACGTAGCCATCGCAAAACTCTTATATACATTCGCACACATCGTTCCTCATGCCGCGCTCTGAATGTTTGGTTGTCTGCTGCAATCTATTAGTAAGGATTACTGTCGCTATTTTCCACCGACGTGCTGGATGCCATTTTCTTAGGGCAAACGTTAGCGAGGCTTCCCCTTCTTGCGGTAAGGGACAACAATGGGGCACGGAGTCTTGGTAAACAAAAGCGGACTACTCTGTTCGAAGGGTGCCCGTGCATTCGGAGGGAGGGCAGGATATCCGGTTGAAAATCCTGAGGAACGATTGAGGACGCTATGGCTGGTGGGTGGGGGTTTCCTTCCAGCTTAGCCTTGGCTGTAACGATCGCTTCCCTTGTTTCCCTGGGGGCTATTAAATGCACATCAAGCGTACCGGAGCGGAGACCCGACCATCGAAATCGAAACGAATCAGTTGTTTCCGTTAAACTTTCATCGAAAGGGCCTCCCCGGTCTTTGTCTTTCGTAACGTAACGGGGGATGGGACACCGGTGTACACCTAACGGTTTGTAACGCATGGACCAAAACGCATTTTCCTTCAGGGGTCGAAGCAACAAAGAACTCGTGGTTCATGTTTCACCTCGCTTTCCGATGGCCAGCATATGCGGGTTTTGTGTTTCCGGTGAGAATATCCCATCCCGTATCGTGTTGCGGATTGAGCTTAGCCATGCACAATGTTTCCTTCTCAATGGCAACATTTAAGCAGCAGGATTAGACGGTGTGGATGGTAAAATTACGGACAGCCATTTTGTACAATCGGTAAATTAATTAGATATAAATGTATGGTTTTCAGTACATCGGTTCGGTTCGTTCGGTAATTTATAAATTTTATTTTAAAATTTGATATTAGTGTAAAACCGAAAAACTTTCAACCAAAAATATCAAAAATAGATAAATTTTCAAGGTAATTTTTTTAATACGGTTCGTACCGCGACACCCCTATTTAGACCTGCGTCACCCAAATATGGGTGACGCTTTGGTGCACTTAGAATCAAATTTTTGCTTGAATTTATCATATCAAAACAATAGATCAACAGAAAGAGAAAATTGCAAATGAACAACAAAACAGTAATTGTAATCTTCGATACATTACCACTGGCTTTCTCAATGGGTACTTCTTCTCTTCTTCATCCAGAGATCGCAGCTGAGACTTTGATGTGAAACTAATGACAACTGATACCTCATACTGACAGTACACATCCATGTGTAGAAGCCCCAAAGAGGGTTTACCTTCGAAATTTCAAAATAAAGCTGGAAATTTCAAAAGTAGCAAATTTCAAACTAGCTCTTCTCGTTAAGGGTGGTTTTATAGTATTATAGTATTATAGTTTAATGTTTTCATCAGCTTTTAACGAAATCCACGAAATAATGTGGATTTTTGCGAATTTTGAAAGCGTTAAATGTACCCTGTTGATTGAAAATTATGTTTAAAACAATAATTTAAGGCCCAATGGTGGAGCAGAGCTTAACTAGACTAGATAAAAACGGAATTACAGTCCTTTTCCATTTATGGAATTGAAATGAATGTGATAATTCTTTCAATAATGAGCACTAAATAGCTACACTGCTTTTAAACGGCTCGTTCCCAGCTTAATAAAAATTTATTTCACTGCACAAATAGTCACCCGTACCAATTCTGATGAAAACGCACGCCGCGTGCTTAGTACATCAACTTTATTTACTGCAATAAATACAATAAATAAGAACCGAGAGCAAATCCAATATATATCCCTTCCCTTCGGGATGGTCGGATTGGTGATTCCCTTGCTTGCACAATCGTTGTGCACCGATGGTTCCGGGCCGAAGGAAACCGATAATACACTTTTATCAATAGACATCTAGGCGCAAGATTGTGTTTTAGCGAAACAGTGAACCATTTTCTTGCATTTTCATGTTTAGTTTTTCCCCAGCACCCGTGCACGGCCGAAGACAAAGCGAACGCGCTGCTTACACTTGCTCCCCCCACGTGTTTACGGTTTGAGCGTCTAGGCAGAAGTCACATTGGGCGTTGGTAGACACAGAGCTGCAAGTAATATGTACCCGAAGCGAAGCGAATATTGTGTTTGCTCGCACAGGATTTATTTCTTCCCTTCCGTTGCTACAAAGCGAGCGCACTACCGGGGTGCGATTTTTTTTTGCTTCCTTCTTTAACAACTCCCATTTCCAGGCGTACTTCTGGGAGCGGTTGTTAGCTGCAGAAAGAAAGCACACTTGGCGCATCATCTATGAGGCCATGTGCGATGGGATCGCCGTCACTTGCACTGCTTGCTCTGCCGAACGTCCGCACTCGAACTCGGCGATAGTACGGCGATGTACGGTGCTACTCAAACAATGTCAGATTGAAGAACGGTTTTCGCCATTTGGTGTCCGGAAACCATCACTCGTCTCCCACCGGTTGGTCGAAGAGCAGAGCGCCCTTCGGCGGCCCCGAAAGTGTGTCGAATACCCGGAAATGGGCGACGCATCCTTATCCATCGAGGGAGCGTAAATTTATGTTCGGCAACAATATAACGACATAAAACATTAACCGAGCAAGTCACACGGGGGACCGTGAAGCTACACGCTCGATGCCTTTGCGGAAGCTAAAGCTCGTTGTGGTGTCGGTGTGTATGATCCGGGCCAGAGCGGAGCGAAAGTATATCCGGCCAAACGCCCTTGAGCTGCGGCGATCTCGGCGGTGCCGAACGGATGGTCGGATGGACACCGGAAGGAAGACAAATTTAATATATCTTTCATTAAATTTCGACTGGAATCTAGTTTGCGGCAAGTTGATGGAAAAGGAAATGATGACTTTCCTGGATGTGATTGACTCTCTGGGTGTATAAGTTCGTTCGGCCGGCCATGCTTGACGTTGTGCGGGTTTTGCCATAAATGGTGTGTATGGGTTGAGCAAGACGACGTGCAAGAAGAGTTTTGTATGACACTTTTGAGCTTTGTTTCAATACTTTTGAAGTCGTAAGTATGGCCAGAGAGGCATTCAGATTGATTTAAAGTGAATTAAATATTAATATATTTAACACAGAGGGGCGTTGCTTGTTTGGGACTCTTAAATCCTCGTGTTGGATTTTCCATGGTGTTCGTTAGTTGTGCATGAAACTTAATATTATTTTTTTCTGTGACTAATCGGCTTGTCAATTGCCAAGTTAATTGGCGTGTGTAAGCTAACAAGAAACAGTCCTTATATCCGTGTTGGCTGTTTATTCGTGCTCGGTCGGGTCCCTATGAACTCGATTAAACGGTAATTATATATTCAATATTTTTCAAGAATGCCACCCCCTTTGTAATGCTAAGGTTTGAGGTTCATTCACTACTCTCTCTTGTGGATGGACAGCTCTATAAGCCAGCAAGGATTACATTTCGTTCTACCTGCAATCTTGCCCCGTATTTTGCTGGTAAACTCAGCAAGTTTAAATACTGTAAGTTCCCTGCACAAAGGAGATCTCGTCTTTCACATTGCGAATAGTTTGTTTGTTCGCGCACAACGAAACAATTCACTGGAAAAGAGTTATATCCCAGCACCGTTCACTCGAAGGCAAAGCTTCGGTTCGCCGGAATACCACGGTGTAAAGTTCAAGTATTTCAATATGCCAACTTCGATCGGTTTTTACGTTTTGCAGGCTCGAATTCGACGAAAGTTCGTTATGCTCGTAACGCAGCTCAGTAACGGCCAGTGGCGAGGAGCGTATCCAACTCATCATTCTCGCATCCCAAAACCCCTTCAGCTTGCATTCGCATTGCCCATTCTACGCGAGGAATGCTCGAAAACATTCGATTGAATCGATGCCGTACCGTCGTCTCAACGCGGGTGCACCCGCACCTCGCACTTCATTTACATAGCGCAGGGAAAATTCTTTTCGCCGAAAATTTGTACGCAAAACAAGGATTAAGTTAGCCGAGCGAAAACCGAGGTTCTCGATTTTTGTGCTGGAACTGGGTTTGCTGTTTATTCCTCGGCGGTGCTGCTAGCTTTGAAGTTTGGCGTAGGGGTCTGGAGATGTTTAAATTTTGCTTCGTGGACGTAAACTGAGTGGGAAGAATTCATCTCGGTTTGCTGTGGAACGGTGGCGGCTGGTTCGGGTAGGTTTGTTCGCACAAGAAGGCTTAGCATACTTTCCGAAAGTATCCCTTTAAACAGGGAGCTTTGGCGGGGGAGTTTGCCCGAACTTAATAATAAGATTATGTGCCAATCGCAATCATCGTACCGATGATCGTTCGAATTGTATTGATATTTATCGTAATGAGATTAGCGCCTCTTTCCGGGCTGGATGATAATATCTTTCCGTGGAGATTTATGGTGTGGTTTAATGTGGGTAGATATTTATTGGAGCTCAGAGAAAGTTTTTTTTTTAAATAATGCAGCTATTGAAACAAATTTCTAGACTATGGAAATATAATGTCTAATTTAATATTGAAAAGCACATTACCATCTGAGACTGGTGTAATTTTTTGTGCAACTTTTTGTACTGTCGTCACACAAGTCTTCAGGGACAAAAAGTCACACCAGGGCTAACATCGAGCTGTTAAGTGCGGGAGCAAAAAGAATAAAACTTATTCCGGCTCATTTTCTTCACTCTTGTTACCCTGTCGACCGTACCGCCGTTGTTCATTTTCCTTCGGACGATCGATTGTGAAAAGAATCCGGCGGATGGAATCGAGAAAAATGGGAAAGGAAATGATTCGCATTCAACGCAAATTATCGATTCACCGGAACGAACACTTTTTTTTGTTGTTGCCGCTTCCTGTCCTTCATTTTCTTTTGCCTGTGGTGGTGAAGATTTCGCCATGTTTTCAAGAGCGCTTCAAAAGCAAGCCTGCTGAAGCACATGACAGTCGCCTTGACAGGTGCTATGACATTTTGACAGCTGTAAATAATTTTCCAGCTCCGGAGAAAAAGGTCGTGGTGTAATTTTTTTGTGCGGGGCGGCAAATGTTGCCGTTGTTTGATTATCGGATGAAAATCAATTGGATGCAACAATTGTTATGAAGGAAATTGTTGGTTATTGAATCATGGTTGAAAAATGCTATTAGTATTATTATTTTTGTAATAAAAATACGTACTTACCTTTTTCAAAATGTTAATTTTCGAACAATTAAAATGTTCCGTACGTTCTTTTAATCCAGGTGTGTGACTAATTTTAATTACAATTCCGCAGCATGATGTAATCTCGTACAAAACTTTTCACCATTACCAGCACGATTCAAGACGCTTCTGATGTTGTACGAACACACGAACAATTTAATTGTAGATTACAATTTTTTATTCACACTTTTACCGACCATCTGTCGCTTCGCTTGGAATGCTAGTCTTAAAGCCACCCGTGCAACCGGACCGGTGAAAGATTAGGCGCCTCCATTAAACATTTGCCACCTTCCGAAACAGGCTCTTTTACTTTTTTTTATCAGCACAGCGCTTTCAAAGCGCACGGAAACCAAAAGAAAAAAAGAAAATGGCTACCGGAAAACCAGAGAACCTTTGTTGGGCAAGGTTCTCCGAACAGTAAGCAGAACAGAAAAATAAAATGCTTCGTTTTGGAAAAAAGAAAACTTAAAGAAACGAAAAACCTCTGAACTTCGGTGAGTGGCCAGAGAGGATTGTAAACGTAGAGGCTAAATAAAATGGCACCTTTTTTTGGGGGGCAGGCTGTAAAGCCAATTCCCCGAACGTTTACCGTACCGAGACGTGGATACCGTGATGAAGCAACCAGTTCTGATTGCCCTATCTGAGATCTTTCACTTAATAATCACTTATCATTACACGCGGTGCCGGATAATTTAACTCGAGTCGTTCGAGTTTTTGCTTCTGGTTGGGTTTAATTTCATTTCACCGTATGTGGGTGTAGGTGTGTAGGTGTGTAGATGATGTTTCACATGGCGGCAAGACCGTAAGAAGATGGCCGCTGCCTAGAACACATGGTGGAAACCATTTTCACTCGACGAAACCCGGCCAGAAGCGTTCGCGTGGAACGGAACGTAGGCTCTCACTCTCACTTTCAATGGTAACATTCAATGTTTGTAATCATTTGCACAGCTAATCCTGCAGAAAGAGTAGAAAGAGCGAGATAAAGATTATTAGGTGAGCACCGTACCGTAAACGCCTTGAAGAGCTTGTCCCACTTCCAGTGTCTTCCATCCCTTTTTGTGGTCTGGTAAGATAAAAAAATAACGATCACATATGAAGGTACATCGGTTCACACAGTTCTTGGGGAGGTTGCTTGAAGGACGGCACTTCTTCGTCTGGTTTTGCTTATCGTTTGTGATTTTTGGTCCTGATTTTTTGATCCCACATGTGGTGGCTTTGCCGGGTTCGAACTGTGTTGAATATTCATAAATGTACAACCGGTTCAGCTACACGTGTGAGGTATAAGAAAAGAATTGTTGGATGTATTTTCCTCCCCCGTTCACTTCTCCGAATGCCCCAAGGAGTTGGGTGTTTTTGCCTATTTTTTTTCTGACACAATTCGCCGACATAAAAAGGGGTCGATTTTTGTGTTCCATTCCTGTTCGTTTTTGGTGCATGTTTCGTATGTGCTCCCGAGGAACCTATATACCCACCGGACAGACACACATCACCTCCTAGCCAACCATTTTTGCAACCGAGAATCGAAAATGGAGCAAAAAAAAAGAAAGGATTCGTTGTAAAGGATGGTCGAACCAAAAAGCCCTACCGATTCCATTCCCACGTCTCCGGGGCGTTTTGCGTTTATCTGGCAGAGATTGAATGCAGCCGGCAGTCGGTTGGCTGCAGATATCAAAACTCCGTACGTTCCGGGCGTTCATTATTCAAACTCCCGCTGCGTCCCCACATCGCGTCTTCGAAACGTGGCCATGCTACGTCGCGCGAAATGTCGAGCACATTTGCGTTGTGTTTGCTGTCGCACCTTTACCCGCTGTGTTTGGAGTGCTGTGCTGTCTGTGTGCCGGTTTTTTTTTCTGTTTCTGTAAACAGAACGGAAGGTTTACATTGCTTCACAATGATGACGACACCTTGCCGTGACAACAACATATCTATGCTGACCGGTTTTGTTGGTGCGGATAACAAAATGGTGAACGTGAAAAGTGCCGGACCGCAATTATTTAGTGCATGTTCCTTCATTTCCGCCAGTGGCGAAAAGGATGTGTATGTGCTGTCCGTTTCTTTTTCCAAGAGTTTATTTTACGTAGCAGAGCACACGAGTGTGTGGAGAAGAGTTTTTATCTTAAAAGCATTACAGCACCAACATTTGTTCTGCTTTTTCCCCAAACATATTCGTGTTTTGATTTTCATTTTATTTTTTTGTTTTACTATCACTAGCTAGCAAGAGAAGTTCCCGTGTGGGTGTTAGCTTTTTCCTCTGTTGTAAAGGATGAGATGATTCATCATAGCCAGGTTCTTTTTGTCTGGTTTAGTAAATAGCTAAACGAATGCTTCGGCAAAGGATGCGGGGTCAGCAAGGTGAAATCTCGCGCTGAGTGGAACATTTGTTTGGCTGGAAGCTGCGTTTTTTTTACACAATACATGTGTGTTTCTGTTGTCAGATGCAGTAGTGGATTTTGGTGGATAACGATTTGTGGGTAAAAGAGGTCAGACAATGGCGCATAATATGCGGTACGGCATGGTATTGTTCACAACAATTGGAAAATGAAGAGGAAATGATTGGGAGGTGGATGTAAACCTTGAGTTTTAAATTGAAGGCAAATAAGAAGAGAAGAACGTAAGTAATTTTTATGATTTCAATGTATGTACGTAAAGTTTTCGAGTTCTAAAAGACCTGAATAATTCTTAAATCTAAACTGGAATATTACTTCTACTTTCTAAACTTCTTTTACTTCTGGTTTTAGTGGTAGCTTTTAGTGCGAATCTTAAATAATAACAAATTATTAATGTTTAATGTAACAGAATGATTATTTAAACACAAATCTCTTTCAATAGCCCGGGTACTTGAGTGTGAAATAATACCCAACCTAGTTGCCATCGGAATTACCTAAGTAAATGATTTTTCTAGGCGATCCTTATAGGAGTTTTGTCCTAATTTATGGAAAATCCAAAATTTAATCACATTAAAAAATCGTATAAATAGGTACAAATTAGTTATTGACAAGCTATTTGTTCAAGTTTTCATTCAATGAAGTCTAAAGTTAAAATAAAAGATTATTTAATGACAATTTGGCGGTATCTTAAGTAGTTCTTGAGCAGAATAAGAACATCTGAACATTAAAAAATGAAAACCAGCCGGTTAAGATATTTTCGAAAATAGTGAGAAATTATTGAATGTCGTTTGTTGACATATCAATTGTAAATTCTCATGAAATACTGATATTATGAGATTCAATAAATTAAATATTGGATTATAGGAACATGGAATTTTTCTTGAATTGGTTTTACTACAAACTTGAGATGTCCCGATCTCTCATATGATCTCCCATTTTCTAGCCTTTTTTGGTATTTTTTAAACCTGTCCAATATCAAAATATCGGACAAATAATTAAACAGCCTATTGGGAAAATCATTTCGTAAAAACGCTAAAAAATCATATTATTTCTGTCAAATTATGAAAAACTGATATTGATACGAAAAAGTTCGTCCTTTGCCACCATCAATGAAGCATTATGTGTATTTTAAATGAATAAGCAAAAGATCGCATCACGTTTACAACGGCAAAAACAGCATCGTTACATGTAACGAGTAAACGGGGGTCATAATTTAACGTGCAGGCAATTTAAATCCTGCTTTAAATATTTGCTCACTGATATTCCACGTGAAACCAATTTTCCCCCGTCACGATATTTACCGACCAGTGAGTACATTTCAGAAAACCCCAACCGTTCCGAGCGAACGTGAGAATGATTATTCCTTTATTTTTATCACCTGCCCGGAATGGAAGGCTCGTTCCCGTTTCCCGGTTTCCCGACAGCATGGAGGATGCAAACAAAAACACGCGGAGAAGCCATGGAGGAATCCATGACGTCGCCATAACCCGACAACAGCGCCGATGGTAATGGCGATGGGCTTCTGCAGTGGCTTAAGCCTGATATATGTTTATATCCTGTTGTCCGCTTGCTCGGGCGATGGGTACGTCTGGGGCGCTTGCATCATTGTCCTAGCAGTCTCTATTGCACCCTTCTGCTGCTCCACCATCCGTAATGGTCCCCATGCAGCTTTCGTGGCGGCACGGGATTAAGATGGCGACAGAAAATATGTGCACTGCGAGCAAGAATTTCGATCGAATTTCATTCCACATACGGCCAACCAACAAGTCGCGCTGTTGCCGGTCCCCAACTCAACGGCCTAAAGCGACGAAACATCGCGGGACCAAAAAAAAGTCACGCTACCGTACGAGGGACAAAAAAGGCTCTGCCGATGGTGGCCTTCAGCACAGCTCGTTTACCGGTCCGGATGGTGTGTTTTCTGCATATAAAGTCGATCCTCGGCCCGGTTTTTTTTTTGTTGGTTCGTTCAAGCCACCTTGAGGGCTGCTGTGGAAAGCGTCACCCGCGTATGTGCAAATGTGTGTCTGGCGCTGTTTGCATGGTGGCCGTAACCCCAAAATGAGGGTCTCCTGCAAACGATTGAAATAAATTCATCCCGCTCACGTAGCGGGCTTCATTTTGTACCAATAAATTTCGGGCCCGTTCGCATACCTGAGCAACAAACAGGATGTTTCCGGGGTGCTTCCGGAGCAAAGGGTTCGACCGTTCCGGTTTTGGGTGCCTTTCGGAAGACATCCAAACGGGACGAGAAAAAAGGGCTCCTAAATATTCAACGTAGATCGGGACGTGCTTGCATACACGAGTCTGCGGAGGATCCTGGAGAGAGAAAACGGGAATCGACACCTGAATGCCTTCCGGATACGTTATGTGCAGGAAAAATTTTGGGACTCGCAAAAAAGCATCAACAACACCGAAAAAATCGGATTTTTTTCTTTTCCGACGAAACGGAAGAAATTCGTGGAAAACGAAAGCAAAAAGAAAAGCTCTTTTCTGTTTTGTTCTTTTGCAAAGGAAAAACAGGTTCACAGATAAACTAACACCCTATCCCGAAAGGAAACATACTGGGAGGGGAGTGGAATGTGTGGAGTGAATTTTTGCAAAGTGTAGTGCAAATTTATTGGCCTGTCGTGAACTCGTTGTCGAGTGGAAACGAGTCACATTGAACGCAATTCGATTAGTTTTTGATTGACCACCTGGGAAAGGGACCGTTTACCGGTGGAGCACGTTTTTCAACAGGTTTTGCGAATGGGGTTAGGGAACGGGATGTGCCAAAAGTAATAAAAATAGTTGGTTTCATGTAACTTATGATGATTGGGTGAAGTGTTCTGATAACTGTCGTGAAAGATTAACTATTCAATGAAAGGTTTTCTTGAATTCAGTGGAAATGAATGAAGCGTTCAGTGAAAATGAATCCTTTGGCAAGAAAAATTACAACATATTGGATAGAAACAATTGAAACATTTCAATAAAATCCAATTAGTTGATGATTGTTTCCCCTTATTGTCAAAAAAATCATAGTTATGTAAATGTAAAAGATTATAAAAATGAACGCCAATAATTATATAAAAATTCAAAATTAAATTATTAATTTCTAGTTGGTGACAATGATTTTTCAAACAATCAATTATTGGAAAAATAAAAACTATTATAATTATAATTTTATTATAATAATTATAAAACCCGTATTCAAAATCACATTGACAATTAACAAGTAGACATAATTTGTCAATAGAAAATTGTTACAGAATATTCGGGACGTTTCTATCTTCAGTCGAAATAACTGACACCAACTCCTGTATGAATAGTTCCTCCGTACTGACCATCCAGTTGCGAGGGATAAAATCAAAAGATAAAAGCCATTTAAACCTTGCTTAAATAAATGGAATCAATTAGAAAAGGAAGAAAAAACAAAAGAACTATAGTTGTTATAAGCGTGTTTTAAGAAAAATGTGTGACTTCTTTCCTTAAACCAATAAATAAAGAAAAAGAAAAACACAGAAATGAAACACCTACCATTCAAAATAAACCCTTCAATATATAAGAAGAATAAATAAATAAAATGTGCAAATCAATTATAAATTATTGTGATATAATAACCAACCAAACAGAAACTAAACGAATAAATCAAATGAACAATTAAAGGTAAAAATTAATACTTTATTCATATAGTGAAACTGAAATTTAAACAAGAAAAGAATATAATTAAATAAAAATTGAGCTGGATATACAATAACATCACTTTGATACCCCACCCACTGCTGTCAAGTGCAGTAACAAATGAAAACATGCAAAAAACGGAAGCTGTGTAGAAACACGACGGGAAAAGTTAAGACCAACCATCCACATCATTTCCTCCCTCGGTTACGGTCTCACGGATGTCGATCAACCTCGTTTTTCCCGCTGACGTTTTGTGACGTTTCCCGATCGATTCCGCCGTCATGGTCGATAATGTTGACGATAAAATTTACACCACTTGTTCGCAGCAGTAGCAGCAGCAGCAGCTGCTGCTGCTGCAGCGCTAGCTTCCGGGGAACGCGATCCGTTCGTTCGCTCCAATCGCACACAAATTAATGCAAAGTCTCGCTGGTGTAGAAATGCACATGCGGTGACAATCTGTACGGGATTTTCTTTTTTTGCAAAAACAACCGCAGTTCAGGTCGGGTTCGGTACTCGGGCCTGCAACTCGTTAGATTTCCCGCACGAACGGACACATCGGAGCGCGTTTGAGCGTTTCCATTTCACTCCATCTTTCGAGTTCATGTTTGTTACATCCAATTTGTGTACTGTGGGGAATCGATCCAGCTCAGTTGAACGAGCGTTTGGAGAACACGGACTTGGACGCGACACGGCAACCGTGCTCAAAACCGTTGGATGCAAATTTTCACGTCCTGCACCACTCACTCACCAATTGCAGGCTCGGGATCGCTGCATATTTTTTCCGCAAAACTAGAACTCGTGATGAGGTAAACTTTGCCTTCTGCGAGCAAATTTTTATCATTTGTGATGTGCGAAATAAAAAAAAAACATGTATTTCCCAAAAGAAAAAGAGCATAAAAAATGGAATAATCCCTTTAAACAACACTTTCGTCTAAGTCGTTGAGTTTTAATGTAGTTACGGTCGCTTTGTGGTGTCCAGTAAGCGAATATCTTGTGTTAAAAGTTCCTCCACTATTTCTCAGGTGCATCGAAACTGAGGTTTTTTTTGTCATAAACCGAATATATTACAGTTTAGCAAACTGGCCACGAATGCGCTACTGGAATCCACACATCGATCGAAACTGCATTACATATCAAAAAACATCAATTGCTACGGTATGTGCACTACAGCAGTTTGGCATCGCTTGGCAGTCTTGCACACAGGAAGGCAATAAAAAAGGTGACCAATATTAGAATGTGCATCGCAACGGGACCTCCGTTTTAAGCCTCATGGATGTGAGGGAGACAAAGAAAAAAGAAAAACAAATGGGAAAACTTTTCCACGGCACTCCAAAACACACACGATCTGCCGGAATGGTTATGAATTCCCTCTGATCATGTCCGTGGAATCGTCCGACTGGACTTCCAACCGTGTGTCCCTAAGGCTTGCTAGATTTTTTTTTGGTTGTTGTTGAAGGTTTATTCACCACTTTTCTATCACTGGACCCGGGGTCGTTGCAACCAGATGTCTATAGCTAAAAGCATAGTCCCGTATGATGATCATGATGATGATGATGAAAGTGAGTTTTTATTTGCAAGAGGATTTTGGAGATTGTTCCTTTTTTTTTTGAGCAAATAAGAAAAAAAACCAACAGCCACTTCAATATGGACGACTATGGCGCGTACCAGTGCTTCGTGAAACGGTGAACGTGTGTGGCGTTTGCAAATCTCCTTTTGGCAAACCTGGCCAACCGAAGAATGTTTACATCGGTTTCGAAATGTTCGATTGCAGCTTGTAACTGTAGGTGAGTGTGTGATTTTTTGTGTCCTTCTCGTTCCCAACTCGTCCTTTCGCAGTCAAATGAAAAAAAAGTAGAACCAAAATTTGAATACGATATTGTGTTGGTTGGAAAGATTTTGTGTTCCTTTTTTTTTAAATGTCGGTTGCGGGATATAGAGTTGATGCACATTCCTTCTGGGCAGAAGTTTATCGTTTCACCGGATGGATACGAAACGAAAGTTCTGTGCACTTGTATCCACGCAGCACGAAGCCGGAATTTGGTAGCGTTTGATATTGGTTTGTTCACAGCAATTTTCTTTCCTCGCACACTATTTTTCCAGCACTAAAACTTCAAACGTTGTGTTTGTTTGCTTTTTTGAGTGTGTGTGTGTATTGTGCTACCGTTTCCGAAACATCAAACCCAAATTCCGGCTTTTCTTCCTGGCGCTAGTGGGAACTGTTTAAGGGAGGAACTGTACAAAAAAAGGCAACTATCACTGTACGCACTCGCACACAAAACACTGGGGAAACGGGTTTTCCGACGTTCGTTTGCCGATGGAAAATTATTCACTTTTTTCTCGTGAGTTGTTGGTAGTTTTTTTTCTCCGTCCCACACACACACACGCACAAGTTCACGTACGAAAAATGGCTTTTGTGCTGCTGTTGCTGAAGGGCTGCGGCTTTGGGAAATGGATTGACAGAGAGGGAAAATTCCCCATTTCCATCACACGCAAGTAATTTGAACGCAGCAGAACGAAGGCTCGTCCGGGTAAACCGGGGAGCGACAGAGCGAGAGAGCGGTACACGTTGATGTGGGACGGTGGCAAGAGTGAGAGGCAGTCACCTTCTTTTTTTTTTGCACTGGCTAAAGTGTACGGCAACAATCGACGGACACGGACCAAAACAGACCGACCACCCGGAACTGAGGCAACGAAACGACTGATTTTCCGAGCGAAAAGTCGGAAAACTCACCCGAACGTACTGGGAAAATTCTCGTGCACTGTTGCGTTCGGGTAAAATTTGCTCACTTCACTCACGACGATTGGTAGCTCAGTTTCCGGTGGCTCTCACCCACTCGTGGGTTCGAGCGTGAGCGTTTCCCTTTATATATGTTTTGTTGCGTGAGTAGCCGCCTCTCACGCGGTCCCTCGTCGCCACGTGCGGTACGCGACCACTGCGAAAGATGCTTTTAAAGTGCCTGACGCGACGTGCCGGGCAGGGGTGCCGTTGAAGTGGCTTTTAATTAATTGTCTACGCGATCGAAACCCGTCGCGGGGTATCCCTTTGCGTCGCGGATCGTTCGGGGCTGTTGTGTGCGTGATTTCTTCCTATCAATCGCCGGTTGCTTTCGACACTCGATTTTGTAGTGGAAAATGAACAACAGAGAAACAACCGCAGAAGGGAAAAAAACCCCATGTGCTCCAGGGGACCCTTTCAAGTACGAACTGCAGCACGCACCCGGAGCTGGCCGCAAGCAGGGGCGCAAGCTGCATGTGTAAACGCTTTTAAAATTCTTCAAACAAGACAGGCCGTAACATCAACAACGGGACACACGTTCAATGTGGATCGCCGCTGTTCGTTTGGGCGATTGTTTCTCTCACCGTTGTCCGTCACACTAGGGGCGGTTGTTTCGATGTTGCGGTCCGGGCACATCTTAATCCTGGGGAATGTATTGACATTTCAATGGAGCATTCAAGACCGATAACGGACCTAATGCTTCTGAGGGATAATTGATTGACGTGCGAAAAGCTGTACTGAACACAACTTTGCCTACTTTATTGATATGCATTTAAAAGGTGCGCAATATGGAAAGGTAGTTTGTTTGATATAGTTTTTCGTTGTTCGAAGTTGGGAAGCTAAAAACTGATTTTAAAGAACAGGCATGACAATTGTGACAATGCGTTAACATAATTTTTTTCAGTCTAAGTTTAAAGTATTTATTTAAATCAATTTTTCTTGTTAATTTAAACTCTACAAATAATTACATATTTATTACATTATTTTCATTTTCGCATGATCTTGTATTCCACTTCTGTTTTATGCAATGAAATAATAATTTCTTAGACTTTTGAAAGTGTTTATTAACTTTTGACCTTTGCATTATTTTGTTAATTCGTTTGAATGTTTATTAATGCATTGGTCTACTTATCAAAGCATTTCTGTTTTATAAATGTCTTAACTATTTGTTTGTTTTTCCAAATAGTTTTTCATTTTTTTTTCATATTTTCCAGCTTTTCAAAACTAGGGATTAATTCCTTTTTTTATTTGCTTAAAATTTTGTTGTATTTTTTGCTGCGTTTCTTTATTTTGGTTTATAAAATATGGAATGACTAAATTTTGGAAATTACAATATTGATAATTTAAAAAAATTGGTAATGTTGATAATTTTATGGAGTGACCTTTGTGTTATTATTTTAATAAAATATTTGAAATAATTAAGTTGGTGTAGAAATTGCTTCTATTTGCTTACTTTTACAGCATTTCTTGAAATAGTTCTTTTGAAGCTTTTATATCTTCTTACTGTGACACCTGCTCGTTGTACTACCGGCAAGTTAATGGTAAGGAATATATCAACTTATCACACAGTTTCTTCACCCATCAAAGCACAAGACAATGCATAAACTTCGACTTATCGGGAAGACCTCAAGAGCAATAAAAATCAACCACTTTGGTGCAACACACACGCACGTGTGCCCATCAAACAGGTTCACCACTTAATGCACCCGTTAATTTCTTCACCTAATGAAATTGTTTTAGCTCGTTCACACCATGCAGGGCGCCAAGCGGGACAGGAGAGAAGGGAGTGCCATTAATCAATGAATGGGCAAGATGAAATTGATGACTATCTAAATGACACACCGATAGCATGCACTTTAGGAGACTTTCAAACACCCAGTAGCACACGGTGTTGTTTTGGGAAGAGGTGTTTCTGGCGTAAATTTACGAGCCACTAATAGAAAACGGTAAAGGACTTTTTGTCTTACACTTAGTTCATCGGTTAATTAGTGCGGTCAAAATAGATTATCAGAATGTCGAGGGGTATGGGAAGATCAACTTATTTTTAGTTTTAATGTACAAGGTACATTCACAAGAGAAGTAGCCGACTGCTTCGGCTTCGTGACAATAGACAAGGCACTTTTCACTCTTTACAATGGTGATAAATCTTGCGAGATCGAAAACAATTTGAAAGGGCCTTACTTTATGAGGTACGGAGTTGGTTCTCTATTGGCTGCGCATAAAACATCTAACAAGCTGTATCAATTTCACTTTCGATGTAGTGTTCCTTCATCCAGCGCAGATGTGTAACACATGGTATCCCGATCGACATTTATCGGTGTAAAATATTGTCCAACTATCATAAACTAGCGCTGACAGTGAGCACTAAAACTGACACTCCACAGGCTTTTGTGGGAATTCCGACAATGGGCATCCGACAGGGCCGTTTGGTGTGTCTTTGGCACACTTTTCTTTTTATTCCCGCCCCATCCCAGGGCACTTTGGAATCTCGGCTCGTAAAACGTAGGAGTGCGTGTCGTCCCGAAAGTGTCTTTTTTCTTCTCGTTCCCAGTTGCGACTGTCCGTTATCGGAGCGGAATTGGACGGAGCTTTGATGAGGATTTAACCACCCTCGAAGGGAGCGACAAAAGTCTCATCTTTGCCTCATCTTTCTTTTGCCGAACTGAACGGATCGTTCAACAGGCCGAGTAATGTGAGCAAACGGGCTCGAGCAGTCGTCTCGAAGGTTGGGTAGGTTTCAATTTAGCCAAACAGCCCAACCGGAGGCAAAGATTGGTACCATCGATCGTCACGGCGTGCAGATCCATCATCGGATTAGCGGCCCACGGTGTGTTTGTGCCACGGTGCTGTTGTCGTTCTGGGAGGCGGGCCAATTAAGGAGTCGATTAAAATTCACCGTTCATTTTTGTTCCGTCCTCTCCCAACGGCTTGCGATGGGTCGTTTTTTTTCCCCCCGAACGGTTTCGGCACCGTCATCGGTGTGATTTGCAGCGCAGCAAACGACCACCGACGGTGTGTCCCCGCCCGTGGGGTCCACCGTGTGCTGCGGGTCGTTTAAAAGCGCCTGTCAACGGGCCGCGTCCCCATATCGCGATGGCAATCGATAATGTCATCCCCGTGCCGCGGGCTTTGCCCGAAAAGCTCCGAACGGGGCCGTGATAGAAATCAGCTGCATTTTAACTTCCCTTCTGCGCCGGAATCTTCGCTGGAAGCTGTGCGTGTGCAAGTATGTGTTACGGTGTATGGGAATGTATGGTGGGTGTGCGAGACTTACGTTTGAGGGACAGGCTTGACATGGTAAGCGTGTGTTTTTCGCTTTTTTTCGTTCCCTCCTTTACGCCATCGAGTGGTGCGGAGTTGGTAACTTTCTGGCATCGAAATACTGCTGGAATGATCGTGGTAATCTTCCTTCGTCTAAGCTCTACGTTCTCTTTATCCCTTTTACGATGAACTTGGTACCAGGTAATCCCATTGTCGTTACATGGCGCGAAGAGGTGCTGATGGGAGTTCAATCGTTCGTCGATCGTCGAAGGGCCGCTTGGAAGGCTGTAGAATCAATAATTTTGATTGATTGTCCTCCACATTCAAAAGGGGAAATGGGGTGGGGTATGAGCGATGCGCGCTCAATAAGTGTTGAATTTTTCAACCGACATGCCATCACTTCCCCTACCCTTGCTTGCACAACCTGCTGCTAGCAATGGGTGGGATGGAAGCTTTCTCCGATGAAGCTTATCGAGAGCTTATCGGGGTTGAGCGAGACCGGTACAGATAAGGGGTAGTGAGTGAGTTGGGTAAGTTGATTCCATCGTATGATACCGTACGTTTGCCGTTATTCCAGCACGGAGATGGCGCAGCATACGTTGCCGTAACATTGCCACCTTTGGAGCGTGGAGTTTTTGCCTGCGCTGAATGTACTCCAGCCCAGCGTTCGGCAGCTGTCAGTGGCTCAATTGTTCTAGGGACGTTAAACGATTTGTGACACGCGGGTGGATCGATGGTAGAAAGCTGCAGCGACTAGATTGGAGCCGTTCCAACTATTGGTCGTTTTGGTGGCAAGTTCAGCCAAGCGCTCGTTTTGCACACAGGGAATGGCAGATGTTCGTACGATTTTTGTTGGGTTGATTTATTTTTGGCAGAAAGTCGGTAGGTGTGCAAACAGAAGTTAACTTGTGTCTTTGTGACGTTGAATATTTCCTATAAAAAAAGGAAACACAAACGGAATATGAAAATCATGTCAAGGAGTTTAAAATGTAGTGCTAAGCGTAGTAAATATCTTCAAATGTAAAACACAAGGAAAGATAGTGATGGAATATATCATTCTTCAAATTATATATGAGGTATAGAATAACCAATCGAACGGTGTTGAACACCAAATACCAGATATTCTATAACTTCAAGGTATTATATTGATACAATATATCAACTCTTTCAAACATTTGCATATTTCTCGAGGAGGATATCGAGGATAATATTTAAAAGATAGTAGCACCAGTGAAGTGACTTTGGGATCTCATCTTTAAAGCCATCCAATATGACGATGAATTTGTCATAAAAGTTTGAGGATATACAAAAAGTAAATAGTTGCAGTACAGACAAACGAGTTAGAGCTTCATTCAGAGTTTCAAAATTTCTTATCTGTGTTTGAGATAAAAATACTATCAGGAGATTATGCATAAGACTCGTCAAGCTCCGGTGGGCTAGTCACGTCACAAGAACAACACCACACGACCTAGTTTGTGAAGTCTCTTTTAAGGGCTCCCACATGGACAGGAAGTGTGTTAATTGGTACATAACGATGGCAATAAAAATTAAATCTAGCTAGCTCTAGTAGCACGATGAAAATAAGCCTGTAAAGTTATTACATTAACGAGTCATCAGGTGAAGAAGGTGAGCTTTTCAAATTCATTTCCTTATTTATTGTATTCCAGGTTTTATTGATCTAAACTACTTTCTAACCAGCTAGGTGTACCGTATTCGTATTGAAATCTGTAAAGGCATTTTAACTAGCCTAATTAGCGTAAAATCTCAAACAAATTGTTCCACCGATCGGAGGCCACATTCATTAACGTATTGTTATCTTGCCGATTGGTCATTCTCTTTCAATACCGGTGTGCCACACTCTGGTGCCGTCAAAAAGCAATTAGCGCATTTTTGGCACACCATCTTTCATGTTAAACGCATCGTTTATCACCTGTGTGATGAGCACTAACCGATTCGAAACGCGTACTTAACCCCACTTTACGTTTCCTGCTGTGGACATACCATGTTTGCGCCACTGTTGCAAAAGCTGCCTATATTTTCCACCTTACTGTTTCACTCGAAAACTAAAAACCTGGAACCCTGTAGCGCCAATCGCTACAGCGAATGCCCTTCAGACGGGATAATAAATTACGGACGGTATTCCACGTGGTGGCACTGAAGAGTTCAATGTACCGTAGCGTATCGATTGAAGCGCGTTTACATTCCGCTTCAATGAGGTATTGTGCTTTGGAACTCATTGTTGTTGTTCTGTCGAATTTTCCACGCTTGGGTGTTTCGGGCTTTCACTTCCCCCTTTCACCCCGTTTGGCTCACCACCATCACCACTCGGGGTGAGAAGAAGTATTATCATCTTTAAGACATTTTGGTCACTCTGCGTGAAGCGTTACGGGACCGTTACTGAAGGATGCGCCGTACAGCACTCCGTACAACTGGCAGTTGTTTTCGAAGGAAAACAACATCGTTTAAAGTGTTTTCTATTTGCCCGGGTCCCATCAGCGTAAAGTCAGCTGCAGTCGAAATACTGGAGTACGGTAAATACTGGCCACAGCTTAACACCCTCGATCGTTGGCTTCGTTGTCGAATGTTTTTTCTTCCCCATCCCCTCGAATGGGAATGGGAGAATAAAGAATGCACCAGAACGTCGCAACGAACGAATGTGGATGGGTACGGTGTTTGGTAAAATTTACAGTGTTTTCCTTCACGCAGTGCGGCATTTTATTTCTTCCTCTGTGTATGTGTCTTTATCTCAGCCAGCACCACCGGCAGCTTCCACTCATTTCTATTATTTCTGTTTGCGTTGACGGCAAGTTGACGTCAATTACGGTGAAGATGTTTGATTTTCACTTCACTACCCGGATGAACTCCCTATCGTAAGCCCTTGCACGCGGGTTTTCCTCGCCGGACGGCAGACGGAGAGATTACGATACGAAATTTGTTGACTGTTTCAATGTTTTTCTCTTTTCGGGGGATTTTAAGTTGTGAAAGGGCAAATATTTATGGCTGTATAAATATTGAAACCGAGCGAGAAAAACAGTATAGTGCAAAAGCGGGTTTAAAAAAGGACTATGGTGAAGGGTAGAAGGAATTTGTTTGGAATCTGTCATTTTTTTAGGTTAATATAATAACTTTTCCCATGTTGTACGTATGTGTATGACAAATTATTGTTCTTTACATTTTTTTTTTCTAAGAATCATATTGTATTAAAATTTTGATGATTTTGAAAAAGATTTTTACTTTAACTGTATAACCGCGTCACCCGCATTTGGATGACGCAGGCCATTGCAAATTTAGCACGTTCACCCACATTTGGGTGAAGCTAGATGTTGCTAGATTTCGTGCAGTTAATTATCTGTTTTATATTATTATTTTTTTATGTTTTATATTTCTTCCACTATTTTCGTTAATCGGTGTCAGTTTATGGTTTTTCAATAGATTGAGTGTGTTGGATGAACTAAATTTTATTATATGGATTATTTCTTTTACTATTAGCAAAATATGCTACTTCCCTTTTATTAAACATTACATGCTTCATTAAACATTTGATTTGAATTGAACTTTAATTTAAAAGTTAACAAATTCCGTTTAAACTGCATCTCCAAACAACGCCAAACGACGTACAATGTTCACAATCACAATAATAGCAGTGCGTCGTGTAATTATTTTCCACCATTCAAATAGCGCACTAAACAAACACTAAACGTCCCCGTATGGGGGTTAATCTGCAAAGCAGGCAGCTGTAACAATGTACCACTCAACCACGCTGCCTTCCATCATTTCATAATGGATGCAAAATCCATTGAAAGCCCACGGTTAGAATGTGTTCGAAAATTACTCGGGCGCTTTAGAATAACTTTACCTTCTACTCGGCACCTGGGTACCGCCAGGGCAAACCGTACCGAACACTTTCACATCATTAATATGCAAATCGTTTGTACCTTTGGTTGACTCCCGTTCACAACCTGACCCGCGTCACACCGACCGACACCGTCGCTCGCAGGGAGGTGAGTGTTTTTGGGGCGCTGTTTGTGAGCGAGATGAGCACTCGAGAACGAACATCCGAGCATCATTTAAATGGCAGTCCATTTGTCAAAATGGGAACGAAATTTCGTCCGTATTTTATATCAATAGCACCACGGCACCTCGGCGTACTGCCACAACCCGTTCCGGTTGGATGTTCGGTGGGTGCATTAGAATTTATAGTTATTGTCTGCAAACATATCTCGCAGACTCGCATAGAGAGCCAGCGTCGTGCCACAAATAAAAAAAAACACACACTAACCCCACTTCCAGCCCACTTAACCCGTACGGTCCTTTCTAATCGCGATCCAATCGTTCACCGGCGAAGCATTCCGCTAGTGGCATTGTGGCAGCATTCAATTGTTTGTTTGTTTGCCGTGCAAGTACGAGTGGATGGGAGGGCCAGACAAAAAAAAAAACTGGTGGGCTGGAATCATCTTATCCCAACGGGGTCATCGGCAGGTTATGAAAAATGTTGATCCTACTCACCGGGTATAGAGTGGAGGGATCCATGTTTTTTTTTTTCTATGATCCATCTTCGGGGTTAGAAAGACTCGAAATTTGTGCGCTTGATGTCATAAATCAAACGTGGGCGAGTGTCCCATTCACCGGTTTCGAAAGAACGAAATTGATCTTCTCAACCTTCCCTGCAGCTGGTGGTATCCACACGTTCGGTTGAAATGTTTCATTAGAAACCAAATGTCACCTGCGCTTGAACAAATGGATGAAGATGCAAATTGACTATTCATTTGTTAACGATGTGATGAACTGAATGAACTTCTTCTTTATATACTAGAAATTCCGAAGATCTCGGTGGTTTTGTTTCCATTTTTAGCTTTTCTGAAGTTTATCTACTTGTAGCTTGATAGTCAGGAAGATTGGGATTTAGTATCAGTCGTGCCTTGTTTGGTGCTTTGTTTGGGATTGGTAGATACCATTAAATATCTGAGCACTTCCAAAATGAGTACTCGTAGAATTTACTAGACTTTGTTTGGGAACTGGAAAATATTTTCCGCAGAAAAGCACTTTTCCATTCTTTTGGACATGGTGTTAGGAGTATAAAGGCGCTGGAGGCACTTCTGGGTTAAAAGGAACTCTGCCGAAAGAACCAATTGTTGCTTTTAAACTACCAACAGTGATTTGGAGTTTCATTTATGTTAAATAATCATAAAAACAAACTATTGCTTGCAATGCAGGACAGCAAAATTCCATAGCAAAAAAAAAAAAACAATCGCAAAACAAGGCACAAAGAAAACACATTTTAGCTAACCACTCTGCCATCTTTAGCCCATGGTGTTGCGTGAAACGAAGCAAAACTAATGCTGCAATTGTTTACCGTGCAACGTTCACGTTCACGAATTGACAATGACACCATTTCTGCTACACTTAGAATAATGACGATGGAAGGCTTCTCCAACTCTTTTTTTTTTGTTAAATGCACTGTTTTCTGTGCATTGTATCTGCCAGCGGTATTTCACACTTCGCTAGATACTTATTTGTAGCACCAGAAGCATTCTAGCACAATTCTAGGTCATTCTAGGTTCTAGGTGTGCCGGTAAAGGTTTAAGGTTGAAAGACCACGGTGAAAAGTATTAGATGTGTTGCGTTTTGTGAGATGCTTTTTTTCCAAAAGAAAGCGACCATCCTTCACTATTCGCAGCACTGCTTCTGTATCACTGTCACGTGGCAGTTTTTCGAGGATGGGTATTGCACTTCCATTAGGCCATACAATACATTTAATCACGGGCTTTTTTTGCTGCTCTCTCCTCCGAACAATAGCGCTCCTAAGCCGGTAGGTTCATAATTTAAAGGATTTTGCGTAACTATTACCCAAAACTCGTTCGAAATCGTTTCCAAATCATTCACCACTTACCACGAGCTGGCGTGAACGAGCTGGCCTCGGAGAGCTTGGAGCACAATTTACGGCTGACATTTATGATGGCGAAATACTTCCGGTGCGTTGCCTGTTTTCTCCTTTGTCCGGAGGAGGCTCATGTTTCTAATGCCACAAGGACAGCTCCTGTATGGATGTAGCGTTCGAGGTTTCCATCATTGCCGTCGGCATCACCAAACCCACAAAAAGAAAAGAAAAAAGATCGTCCAAACCGTCACTGAGCTGGTTTCCAATTTTTATGACACTTTGGCGGCGTGGATTTGGTTTTCAATAAAAACCGGATTTCCACCGTACATCGGTGCCCGGCACGATATGTTCGATCGACGGCGCGAAATATCGTCTAAGTACGGATTTTATTACCATGCCCCCCCATCACTCTGACAGAGCAAACGCTGGTAGTCCTATGATTTATTGGTGGCTTTTGTTGGAGAAAACTTGCACAAGGATATCAGGTTCTTCGAACGTTCTTCCGCTACAGTTTCGCTGCCATGTAAAGATCATTTGAATAATTTTTAATGAAACACATATTCTGTGCTGTGTCGTTTTATTTTTGGTGTGTTAAGTGTAGCAATAAAACGATTAGCTGGAATGGGTGTGTATCGGGCACCAAAGGTTCTATAAATAAAGATGTAAAACTTGTACTAATGTAACCATAATATTGTGAGATCAAAGACTTGTGGTAGCGATGGAAAGGAGGACTAATCACTCCATTAGCATGGTAATAAACGGCGAGGTAGTGTGCAGATAGTTTCAAAATAGATTTATTTATGATATCTGTCTAGAACAGTGATCACAGGAAAATATGATACTCGGACAGCGACTCTTTGTGCTTGAGGAGAAAGTTATCCTTCTTTTTTTTGAATATTAAATAGTTTAAATAAAATTGACATTGAAAGTCTGCTTTAAATATTAAACATGTTGAATAAATACTTTCTACTTTTCCTTCTTGATCTGTTACAGTTACCTTTAAGAGAAGTGCCTATGCTCTTGTTCAAATACACTACAGATTTTTGATGATGATGATGATGATTTTTGATGATGTCTCATCCCTAGACTGAAAATAAACCGAACTAAGTTGCAGGTCGCTCAAGTCGCTAATGTAACCGAGTTCCAAAAAAATACCTCAGCTTAATTCACTTTAAGTGCACGTGTCTCACTTTCTTTGGTTTCTTCGAATTCTTTGCCATGCAAGTGCTGACAGAACTCGGTAGACGATAGTTTTCTGTAAGTCTCAATATAAGAGTGAGACGAATGTTGGTGCTTCATCGTCAATCGTTGTCAATGATATCGCACTTGCGATTAAGACTATCATTACGTGTATGTTCCAGAGAAACGATATCGAGACTGGCCCATATTAGCAGCAGTTGACTGTAGAGTTCACTTGTACTTCGCTAGAAGAACGTGCAGACGCTGCTTTCCACGGGTCAACAATAAACTTGATGGAGCTCAAACAGATGTGATAACACGTTTTCCAATGCCTCGATTCTAGAGATCCGTACCACGACTCTAGAAATAATACACATGTTGGTGGTTCAGTAGTACCCAGAAAACGGTTTCTCCTTTGTCCAGAGGAAGCTCATGTTTCTAATGTTGCTTTCCAACATATTACTGGTGCCTGTTAAAGGTCTATGAAACGAAAAAGTCCATTAAAATACAAACATTCGATAACGTATATTGTTGAGCCTACAAGAACAAGGATAATCAGTAAGATGAAAGGGATATGAACACATCTCATAATTATTTTAGAATTTTCAACTCGATCTTCCGATCCCCCACAACTTTGATTAGAAAAACAATTATTAAAATGGATATCCTCTCATACCAAATATTTCCATGTTGTTCCTAATTTTTTTTTATGGGCATATAATTAACTTTTCCAACAAAAAAAAAACAAACTCCTCTTTAAACAAAAATAAACAAACTCGTCCCGTTTTCCAGCTCATCACCACAGAATAAAACGTTTCATTGTTCTTTACGCTTGGCTTGTAAAAAAAAAACATTACCCGTATAGTACAGCACCTGAATGACAAAGTTCCGTAAAAGTTAACCACACGTCGTTCTGCAGTGGGCAGGAAAAATGATTGCAAATAGTTTCTTACATCATCGTTCCCATCACCACCATCATCATCATTGCCGTATGGCATCGTTCCGGCGTTTTGTTTTTCGGAATCTCGGTACAACTTCTTACTTCGACTGATGAACTCGACAGTAGGGGTTGTGGAGGCTCTATTTCCTCACCGTATCTGGGTCAGTGGGCAGTTCCCGGTACGGTACCGTTCCCTAGCATCCATAACTTTAATTAAATGTATTCCTCCAATTCTCCAGCCCAAGCACTAGTAGGTTTGTGTCTCACCAGGGAGGTCATATTTTCTAGCAGTGTGGGATTGCTGTCTGTGTGTGTGTAGTTCAGTCTTAAGAAGCAAGAAAGTACTTCTAACGTATGTTGTATGGTACGAATGCTAGACACCCTACCATTCATCCAAATCGTCCAACACCCGGGAACAATGTAGTGAAAATGCGGCTTTTGCAAAAGTTTCTTCCCATCACCAAGATGGGAGGGGGGAGGGAAGACGGTTATGGCAAAGTGGTGGCGAGCTGCAGTTAAGCAGGAAATCTAGCGCATAAAGTAATTACACTGCCTGTTGGAAGGACTGATGTGATGTAAGGACTACACACCCCAAAAAAAAAGGAACAAAAGCGAACAAAGCGGAAAATCTACTCGCTTGAGAACAACATTCCGAATTTTGAGTTCGCTCCTTCTCTTTCTTGACTAAGTTTGTATGTCGTACTAAAACTTCATCACAAGAGCTAAATCAGGAAGCGAGATTTAGATTTTCTCGGTCAAGTTATCTGCGAAGAAAATAGTAACCATGGGAAAAGACCGGAGCAGAGACAAAGACAATGCGAGAGAAAAAGAGAGGAGAAAGGAAAAACACCGTTCTCACTTTCCCATTAATTATTCCTGCACGTTGACGTTGTGTTTTTATTTTCGCCGTTTGTCCACGAGTGAGGAAAAAAAAATTAGGCGACAAAGACACCTTGGTTGCCATTGTTGTTGTGCCGGCCTGGTGGAAAAAAAAGTCTTGCGTTCCAGCGGTCCCGAGGGCGATAAATGAGCAATCTTCACAGCACTGGTTTCGTTTTGTACGCTTCCGAACTCCAGCAATTCCATGGTTCCGCACCATGCACCAACCCACCCAATCGGATATAAAGATTAAATGAGAATTACTCACCGAGTTTTCTTGGGTTCGAAAATCTTGCCTGCGGCCTACCGGTGTCCTGGCCGAAAAACCAATCCGTGGTTTTATCCTGTAATTCCTGTCCGTCAGCGTCCAGAGTGAGTGTGGATCGGGGTGGGAAGCGTTAGGAGGTGTTGTTTCTCGAGCCTTGAGGGGTGATTATTTTTTTGTAGATAAAATTTACCCTCACTTAAGTCAGGCCGCACCAAGTTGGTCGGCAGGTTTTTGGGGCTGTTGTTGTTGGTGATAAAAGTTTATGACTCTGCACCACTTCCGAAATGAAGCTGGCCAACTGGGAAAGTGATGCAAATGGTAATAACAACAACAAAAAAAAAGGAAACTCGCCCGGTAAGGACACTTATTCGGGGGCTTCGCGCAGGATGCCACAGTCTGCTGGCGGTAAAGTTTGGTCCTTCTGTTGGTTGTCTTATTTAAATTTGCCGCTCGGCAGGCGGGATGCTAGACCTGTGAACCACGGTCTTAGCCATCGTCAAGGCGGTCGTTGAGAAGTTGAGAGGGTCATCGACCCGATCCCGAGGGGGGTGGGCGGTTTTGGTTGTGGAGATCTCGAAAGTATCGAGCCTTTTAAAGGTTGTCCGTCGGCGCGACAGCGTTGTGTTGTGTTAATGCGCGAAAAATGAGCAATGGAAGTACCTTTTCCGGGTGTAATTTATGGGTTCAGTTTTGTACCATTTTATGTGCCTTCGTTTGGTCGCTTTGGCTTTGAGCGTTGCCCTTAAATTTCGTACTTGTCAGTAGAACCGTTCGTACTACCGCGAAGTTTATAGGATGTTTTTGGGAGGAAAAAAATCAACCCGGGGACCCGCCTTTCGAAGTGTGACAGCGAGCGTGAGAGTAACGCACGTCGTGGAAGGAACGATATTTCACGCTTCACGCTTTCGTGCGCCTGCCGTCCAAGAAGACCTCGGCAGAAAGGACGAAGGACGTTGTGTTTCACCGTTCAGAGCTTTTACTTCGCACGAACCGTATTCCCCTTCAATGCTCCACCGGGTTCGTCCGCGAAGCACAAAGGAAAGGAACGGGCTCCAGTTTCGTTTATTAACTGGAGCGTACCGACGTGTTGAGAATTGAGTGAATGGTGCACAAATGTACGTGGGCTGTCCATAACCCGAAATACACGGGGAAAAAAAACCGTCCGGCATGCTCGGGAGGTGAAAATTTATTACATCTTTTAAGTGTGGACCAGTTGTGGTGAAAATTTCTCACTCACTACGCAACCGGTCGGGCTGGTGAGGGGGGCGGTGTAATAGGATCGATGGGAGGTGTTGCGTACGTGTACGCGAACGTGACACAATCCCACCCATCCGAGCGCCGCGTCGTGTGATGTATTTATGGTCCACTTCGAACCCAAGATCCCGAAGACGCTGCGCCACGGCCCCTTTTGACGCACAGGTGTACACTGGATGCTGCTAAATGCAACTCACATTTTATGAACTGAGGAAAAGCAGTTTCGCTGGTTCCATTCGTTTGGTTTCGTTTGGGTGTGCGCCAGAGTGGCTGTCAATCTACGGTTCGTGAACAACACTAGTGGTTGTGCTGTCAGCAGTGAGTGGCTTAGATTAAGCGCTAGTGAATGCTTCGGTGAGCTGTGCTATTTGACCCGAGTGCATAAAAATGCACTTTCTTTGTGGTTGACAATTTTTGTTCCCGACCGGAAAATTCTTTTAGAAAGCCATTTTTTAAAAAAGAATTGTAACTTATATTAATATTTCTTGTGCGAGGATTACCGATGAGATTTCTTTTTACTAAATTTTCTTTGCTTTATTTACTTTTTTTGTTATTTCTTTACTTTTCTTCTTTATTTTATTATTCATTCTGCGTCCCTTTTTTTCGATACTACGAGCCTACTTCGATCATATTTTATCTAAACAATACCTTTTTCATAAAATAAATAAATCACAAAATTCCCATACAAATTGTTTGTTCACAACATCTATTTCCATATAGCCACCGCTTTAAAAAAGAAAGTATCGAATGATAAAGTAATTGGATTGTATCTTGCATATCTCAATCGAAGCTTCCACTTCGTGGTAGTTGGTCGATTCATCTATTAGCAAGAAAACGATACGAATGTTTTCCCATCATCCTCCGGAAGCGGTACAGTGAGGGTTTGAAATATATCCAGCTCGCATTCGTTCCGAGGATGAAATTGTACGGGATGGGGATGGTCAGTGTGAGAAGAGATGGAAAACTCAAACAAAAGTTATGTGTAAGGGAAAGATAGAAGTAACGAAAAAATGTACATACACACCAGAAAAACCACCAAACTTTCCAACACGCTGGATTGAAGCGAAGCAGAAACTGACAAATGAACGTCTTTAAGGGGACGTCTTCGGGGACGGGAAGCGGAAACTGGCGGTGGCAGGTAAATAAGTGTCACCTTTTTTATTTGATCATTAATATTCTATAAATATTATGGATGTGAATGATATTATTCTCACATTCATTTTGCTCACCTTTGTCCATCCTTCCAGCGGTCTTTTTCGGTGTATTTTCTTGTCCCTTCTCTTTTCTTCTGTTTACACGCAAGTGTGATGTGGTTATTTCGTCTTCCGTTTTTGGTTTTGCTTTCTTTCTTCCCTGCCTTCGGTGCATATCGTCCGTTGTTCTATTGAAGAATCGTTCTCGCGCTCTAATGTTCGTGGCTGTATAATTGTGTCTTTGTATGGCCCGTGTGTTTGGCGCTGTTATGCTTTCATTATGCCGAAATAAGGTATCTCATTAATATTCCTTTTCACTGTAGACGTCGCTCGGGGGTCCAGCGTCCGGTGGGGCAGTGCGCGTAAACAAACATTAAAGCCGTGTTCCAGAATACATGATGGCGCGCGCAGTGAGTATCGTTCGTATTTTGATGAGGTGCGGGTGTGAAAAATTAAAGTGTGAGTCTACAGGGTTTGGTGGCCGGACGAAAGTAAGCCGGACGAAGGTTTGTATGTGACTGTTTGAATATTAATAAAACTTATGCATCATTCAGCTAAACCTCTCGCCGAGTTGACACGGATGGGATGGTGACGTGATAGGAAAACCACTTGCAATCCACAGGCGGTTCGGGAGTGGACCTCTTCCGTTTTCGGGCCAACGCATACATCTCCGGTTGGATTGTGTCCGTTATCTGATGAGATGGTGTGTATTTTGCTTTCCAATCGGAGTGAGTGAGCCCAGGGCTAAACCTCAAGGGCTGCACACTGGTGATTAAAATACTTGCACAACAACACAGAACAGAATGGCTCCAGCTTTAATATTCACGAGTGCCGAAGACCATCGTCGTTGAAGGATGCGTTTAATAGAATTCAAGAAGCTCGCTTTAATGTGCCTAGTAAAAGCTTCGTAAATACTTCACCTGTAAACTGACATTACAGGGATCTGTTGGGCTACTTAAGAATATTTTAAACCTGCAGTTTTAAAGGGTGCTTTTAAATGGCTCAAGTTGATCTTAATTATGCTGTTTTGAAACGAGCAGAGACAAATAATTATAAATTATGTAAGTTGAATTATTTACTAATTACGGGCATCTTTTGAAAATTACAATTAGACATTTTTAAGATAAATGCTATGCTATGCTATGCTAATGCTATCTTATAATGTTTAATATGCTATTCTTGACATTTTTACCATGTAACTAAACCTGAAACTATACATTTCTATAGATTAACCTTAACAACCTAGACCTAACTTTACATCCTTTAGTTATGATCAGTAACTTCTGTAATAGTCGAAGGGTAGTAATCTTGGATTATTGGAAAAATTGACTGCTGATATATTAAAGATAATATTAAAAAAATTATTATCCACAATAAATAAATATTTCATCTGTTCAATTTTTTAATCTTTGAAATCTTTAAATAATTTAATTGTTCGAGGTACTTTAAGTTACTTAAAGAACTAATTTTAGAACTTATCAGGATTATCAATTACGTTTATCTCTTCAATTTTGTCTTCCTTTATTGGACACTGCTTATAGTTGTGCTATGAACTGTATGTCAGATATGTGTTAAGGAATCTAATTTCGATAAAACATCATGACATCATTAGCCTGGCAACTGTTTTAATAGCTTTGTTTAGTATTCTCTATAAATGCTTAGATTTTTACTATGTATTTCACTTCTTCAATCTGTCAGATATTTAACGAACGAAGAACATATCGAACCGAAGTAGGCAGCACCCTTACAACATGAGCATAAAATGCCGTAACATATGCCGTGTTGCAACATAACCACTCACCGGTGCGTCGCTATGCGAAGAATTTGAGCGGCACCACGTCGCAAGCGCTCAGCCACCCACCACGGGAACTCAACCCCTATGTTGAGGTACGGCACGGAACCATAACTGAGCTACAGCAAAAACCGGTTCTCGCCGCTCGGGTATCGGCTTCGTGCCGCCAGAAGTTCGTGTTTGGTGCGGCTTGGTCGTCAGCGGCATCGATCGGACCGACACCGGCACGGGATGGCCAAAGACGGAGGTTGTGCGAGGGACGCAAAACCACGACGACGATGGCTGTGGCAATGTGACGGATTCTGGAAGACGGACACACACGCGCCATTCGGTTTCAGTTTATTTTCTGCCTCGGTGCGAAGCACGCGCGTGTTTGTCGTTCGCTCGCACGGAACGTCGCAGTGTTGGTTCGGATCGCGTAATATATTACGTACGCGCAACGTATTACGCTGGTTTGCTGGTACAGTGGACGATTGTTTGTTGCGAACAAGACGGCAAGCGCTGTTGTGGTTTTGCTCTGTTTTTGGTCCCCCAACTAAATCGATTTACCGGGTTTCTTCGATGAGCTTTCGGTGACTTCGGTATCCAACCGGTAAGTGAGGTCCGGTACGATGCAATTGCTCGGTGCAACAAAGCAACAGCGTGTGTGCGTGGGTATGGGGTGAGTGCATGATGGGCATGCAAAACAGCACCGGACGAAATCCAATTCAGTCAAATTAGCGAAAGGAAAAAAAAGGCTCCAACTTTGTACGTTTGTTTCCGTGTTGGAAACGGATTTTCAAAAACTAAGGCGTAACGTACAGGAACAGGTTAGTGGAAGCAACAACAGCAAAACAGTATCGCAACAAGCGGTAGTAGTTTGTTGATGTTATACCGTATACCTTACAGCGAGCGCATTAAGGAAGGCGAATACTTGCGCCAGCACAGAGCGTTAGGAATGTTCCACCGAATAGTGAAGTGTTTGCCATTTTGTACGGTTTTTGCAACATACATTCAAACATAAACAAACACACACACACACGTGCACAAATTTTGGTGGCCATATTTGTTATGCTAATCTAGTTTAATTGAATGCACAAACGTCGGTACGCCCCTAACGGTCGGTGCGGCATGCAGTTCAACGTTGTTCCCAACACACGGACACACTCGTCTTGCCTGCCTGCAACACCCAGGGGTTTTGTGGGAAAAATGTGTTTTCTAGTGTTTCCTTCCCGTGGCTTTGGGGGTTTAGGAATCGTGCCGGGTATATGTGGGGTGATTTTCATGTGCAAGGTGAACACGAAGCATATTCAATCGTTGCACTAGAAATTACGTTCCGTTCGAGAGTGATGCAGAGAGAGCTTTTGCAATGTCGAATGTGAATCTTTTCTAGTGATTGTGTTTTGTTTTGGTTGATAGTAAATTTATTTTCCCAAAAATTTGTTTATTTGCAGTATGTAAAGGTATGTAGAGGTAAACTTCAAGGAAAAGTTTGAGTGACCGAGAATTTAAAAAAAATATTGTGAAAGTGATACTGAAGTTGATGCAAGCAAACGAAAAATGAAGAATATTGTTTGAGTGAAGTGGATCTAGCCGTGTTCTTTGTTACTGGTGGTGAATTACTGTTTTTTTGTTTTGCTTCAATATGTGCTGCTTGGATCGTAAATGCTCCCCTAGTCCGTTTTGAAGTAACAGTGAGATAAGAAACAACGACCGTGTGAAGCAAAAAGCAACACGTCCGACCACCAGCCCGAGCCTAACGAAGATGGCCCATTATTCATAGGCAGCATCCAGCGCACTACAAAAGGTTGCATTTAGCAAGCCGGCGACGGGTCGTGGTGCCACGGACGGAAATTAAACGATTCCATGTGATAGAGCTCATCCTTCTTGCATCGCCTCGGCCTCGGCGGGTTTTAGTGCTCTTCTTTTCTTCCGCCTTCAAGCACAAAACCAGCCAGCAATCGGAAGAGCATACTAAAAGGTAAGTGAACTATTGCACTGATTACATCGCCGACATGGGTTCTCTTTCGTGTATTTGTTTATTTTTACTGCAACGTTCAACTCGTGCGATGGTACACAACCATTAGGGCAACGCTTTGCATTCGCGATTGCGAAACAGTTTTCAATGAAACAGAAATAATGAATGGTGGTCATTGATTAATGCTGGGTATTTCCTATGTGTTCGGGGGAGAGGCTTACATTTTATGCTAATTATTTGATTGCATGCATGTTTTTTTTGTTGCTTCCCTTCACGTCAAAACCAACCGTTTAATCATGTGGTTTACGTTTAACTCTGGGTTGCTTGAGTTGGAATTGGCACTATAAATGTTTTGATGGCTGCTAATGCTTTGCAATGAAGTCAACTGTTATTAATTTATTAAAGGTAAATTAATTAGCGTTTATGGTAGCATGGTATGATGAAAGGGACATAAATTAATTAAAACTCCCTTCTATTTTATTGTTTTATATGAAATATTTTCCTTTCGTTCTTTACGCAACAGTAAAGATAATTCCGTCGATAGTTCATGAGTGGCTTAGTGCCACTCGTCAGTTATATCAATGAAACTTTGCGTCGAAAAACAGACTAACCCTTGCTATGATAAGCAACGTAGGAGAGTAAGACAAAATGTGATATATTTTCAATTATTGTGAACTACTGGTGACGGACGTACAGTAACGGACGTCGCAAGGTATTTAGCTTTTGGTTCTTTGATCCATTTGGACTTAGCAACTTCGGATCATTCCATAAAAGGGCAAAGTTACTTTTTTGTTTGCATTTTGGCACCGAACTGAAAACAGAGTTAAAAGGGCTCTCGCGAAGAGGGAATTGACTGTATAAGTGGCTCAGGCCTTTTTGATGCAGTTGGTTTCATTTATCAATATTTCAAAATGAGCTTAAGAATAGCAATTATTTAGGAACACAATTTTACCTTGAGATTTGAAGTTAATAATTTGAGCTTTAATACCAAACATCCCGTTAATTGTAAGGGCATTGTATCCATTCTTCTCCTAGTTTGAAGTCCACTGTATTTCGGTCACACAGTTTAGTCATACTTTATCTTCCTCGGGTTTGGGGATTATGCTCGGTATGGGAATTAAATAATGCACTAAAACCCTAGCGTGTCATCGTGCCGTGCCGAGGGCTTAGTAGCAGTAAAAGTAGTGTCACTGCGCAAAAAAAGGGGTCGCCCGGTCGCCTGTCCTTGCGCGAGTGAGTGATTAATAACTTACGCCCGGTCGAAACTCCTCCCATCTCCACGAGAAAATCCGACCCAAGACACTGAAAACCTCCAACTCACCCAACGGTGAAAAACAAAAACTTAAAGACAGATCGTTTGTTCTCACATTCGTCAGGTGAGATTCCATACCCAGGTTGGCATGTCGCATCCCTCAGCGGTGTTGTTTTATATTTGTGTCTTGAAATAAAAGGGCTCAATGAAAGCGAACAAGAGCGAAAAAAAACACACACGAACGTGTTGAGTTTAAAATGGAATTTTCACTCAAATTTAACACCATCAACCACGCACAAAAATAATACACGAAGCAAAACTGACAGCTGAGCATTTTTCGTTCCGTTTTTGCAGCGTAAAAAAAACAACATCTTCCTTGCTTAGTGATCCTTTTCTGCTGTGAAGCATTGCTAAGCGGATAAAACTTTTCACCATCGCGCCCCCACCGTCTTTAAGGCGTTCGGGGCAAAAATGGGATTATTGGTGTGCGGAAATTGACCGTCCGACTGGGCGCGTTGGTTTCACCTTCAACCGGAAGCTACGGCACGGAACTCCCGTGAGACATTAGCGAACTCGGGGAAGGTTTTTCACAAGCCTGCCAGCGAAAGGAGCGAAATGGGACGGCCACTTTCCTTGCCTTCGGTTCGTCTCGTGATTACAAGATCTCGTACGGGGTTCGGCCGACAGTCCCTTTGTCTTTTGACGTTGCCGCGCCGTGTGCGTGTCTGCTGAGGCTAGAAATTGAATTATTGTTGGCGCAAATTTAATTCAATTTGGGATTTACGAGAATGGGCTGAGTATTTTGCCCTCTCCCGATCCAAAACTCTTAAAGCGCTGCCAGTTGGGAGGGTTTGTACGTAACCAACTTGTGGTGAAGACGAAAATCAGCTTGTGGCTGATGGAAAAGCAAAAGGAAAAACTCTTCTTATCATGGTTGTGTATGTGTAGTTGTTTCGGTTTTTCCTACCCTCGTTGGTTTTTTTTGTTCATTTGCCTTTGTTTGTGGGAAATTCTGTAAAAATTGCGTGTTTTCCGTGCCGGGAAGAAGTCATTTGATGGCATAAATCATGGACGCTGATGAAGGTTTGAATGTGAGAAAAAGTTTTTCCAACCCTTTCTCTGAGGAAACTCCTTTTGGGACCGTGCAAAACGCACGCACACACACACAGAGACTGGCAAGAATGTCCTGGACGGTTATCGAATTCCACGCATAAATTGCTTCCCAGGGTTGCCCTCATCAGTAGCAGAGGGCGGTCGGTTTAGTTCCTTGGGGCGGAAAATTTTATCAAAAATATCTATAAGCATGTTTTTTTTTTCTCTTCCAGTGCTGTGCGTGTTTTTTCCTCCGTCCGCTTTTCCCACCATCCCGGCAGCTTGGGGGCCCGCGCGGTTCGTGGAATTGTTGTCAAAGTCACGCAAAAGGAAGCAGAAAACCCCTTTCGGGGAATTCATGTTTGCTGTTAAGTAGGTGTTTTTTTTTTCTTTCCGATCCAACATTTCAATCATATTGGGTGTGTGTGTGTGTGTGTGATTGTGTGGCAAAAAAAAAATGCTTCAAACATTTGCGAATTGAATTTTTCAATCAACACCGGTTTCGGGGAAGAAAATTACGGATTTTCATTTCATCATTCAACCGCTTAGGCCGAGGTCGTGTTTATTGATGGTGTCGCTTTTTTATTAGGTTTGCGGATTTTTTTCCCTCTCTCGCCACTGGTCTTGGTCACGTTTGATCTCAAATATAAAATGGTAAAAAAGGAAAAATTCACACATACACTAACGTACATGCGAGTATGGACATGGGTCGAAGTTGTGTCGATGCTTGTAAGGGCGTGAAAAATTCTAGGGATGGAGCAAAAAAAAACCCCTAATTCACTTACTTCACCCGAAAGATCGGAAAGGTAACCACAAATTATCATAAATTTTGGGAAATTGTCTGCGCGAGTGGTTTCCGAACCGTTTGCGTTGATTTGTGCTATGGGAATGGGGAGTTTTCCCTAGCTCCACATACAAAAAGGTTACACACGAGGTGTTCGAAAAGATCGTTTCTCACCATGTTGTCGTTTTTCCTCGGCAGATACTGAACGACCGCTTTTGAGGTTTGGTTATCCATGACACAAAATTTAACCCAACCCGCTTCATACACGCTCTTAAAGCATTTTTCAGGAGCAGGAGGACAAAGTTTCAAAGGAGTTTGTAAATGGAAAATGACTTTTTGGTGGTTTTGGGTGAAGCCAACATAAAATTAAACTTCACAAAAGCTGACTATGAAATTTAATGGAAGATGGGCAAACTTTCACCAGTGTGGTGAAATCGATACGGAATGTGAGTTATTATTACGTTTTTCGCTGAACTGAAAATTTTTGTTTCTGGATTCTGCTTTGGTCTTGGAAGAAAGGCCAAGAAGAACACACCGTTCTTAATGTCTAATAAAATAGTTCGTTAGTTGAGATTTTTGAACTGGAATTCTTTAACAACAGTAGTTCTACAAGAGACTCTGCAATTCTGCAAGACAAAATTCACATCATAATAAGCCTTGTATTAAATAACAAATATGTTGAACCTATTCTTAAACGTTTTGCAAAGAACATTAGTCTTGTCTACCTTGTCTAACAAGTACACCACTTTACGGTAGACACCTGTCTATTTCAAACGTTCAAGAATAATTTGTGGTCAAGAAGGGTCAACCTAGGTCACATAATATTATGTATTTGCTGTTAGTTGTCAAGACTATATAAGAACTATATTGATCCTTTTCCTATATTGAAGCTAATTGAGCTACGTTGATAGATGTACAAAGCAAAAAAGTCGCACGAGCCCCAATTGTCGAAAGGGGTTAAGGAGTATAATACAATCAAATGATTTATATTATCAAAATCAATATTATCAAAGATAAAATAATATCGTTTTTTTTTAAATTGTTTGATATTGTTATTGTCCTTTTGCCTTTCGCCTGATGATTTGCTGCTTTCGATCGTCTCTCTAAGTTTTTCAATTGCTTATTATCCTCTTTCCCGTTTAACAAGAAGAAAGAATTATTGCGATGGGCTTAAAGTTAAGTGATTCCTTCAATTTCTGTTTCACATGCCTTCTATACGCAAAGGACCCTTTTCACCGACCAAATCGATAAAGGCAACTCTGTGTCGGGTTTCGGCATTTCCCGTGGAAAATTATGCTAGCATGACCCGGTGTAAAGAAGGAGTCCAGAGTTTCGGGCAGGAACTTTTGCACAAATTTGTCGCTCCCGAAAATGGAGTAGTAGTTGAAGGCAGTGACTTATGTTGGTAGGGAAGAGTTAAGTTTTTCCCATCGTTTATGTTCGGTGGCTCGTTGTAACCGTTGGGTTTTCGTACGCTTTTTTTGTCGGTAAGGGCTCAGGAAACAGGGTCTGACTGATGATGAAAGTTACCGTCGTCTTTCGGTAGTTTGGGAGGTAGACAACAGAGTCATGGATAATGAGAAAGAAACTCGCTTGCAAAAGTGGAAAATTTTCCGTGAAGCAAGTGTTTGAGGAAAAGGAGAAAAAAACACGCAAAGGAAGCACCAAACGGAAAGGAAAATTGAAAAGTTCCATTAAATTAACCCTCCACGAAGCGAAGGGTTGGGACGACAAAAAAAAAAACGGAGTGTTTGACAGGGTTGCTTTTGGGTCGTTGGGAATTGTTTTTCTTTCTTTTTTCTAGCCGTTTATATAGTTGACTAAAAAACACGGCATACGATGCAATGACAGGGAGTTTAGTTAAAAAAAAGCGTTCATTACTTTCCACATGTTGAGCCACAAGTCACAACCTACCGGCACGTTTGGGTGTTTGTTTGGTAATTGTTGAAATTAAATTTTCCTCCAAACGAGCAATATATCAATCAATTACCTTTCGTGGGTGGTTGGCAAAGTGAGCAGAGTCACACTGCGCCGTACCGTGCCGTGTAACTCTCAATTAGTTTTCACCCGAACCGGATTCAACAAAAGGCCACCGACCGCGTTAGTTACTCAGTTCGGGATGAAAATCTTCGTTCCGACCCCGCAAATGGTGGCTTAATCTCTTTTTCGCCAAAAACCCCCCTGTTTCCGCATTATCCGGCTGGTAAGTTTACCCAAAGAGGTGTCAAACTATTCACCGGATTACGGTTCGCTGGCAAGAGGGTTATGGGCTCGTGCAATGTTGACACAATGTCGGTTGGCTGGAAGCCGATTAGCTGGCGTTGAAAAGGCTGGCCGCCACCACTTAAAACATGCAAGAAAGCAAACCCATCATTCCCTTGTTAGTGAATCTAGGTATGTGTGTGTGTGTTTGTTCTGCAAAAGGTGTCTCGAGCTGGTAGAAACCCGGGATCCATGGAACACCGCTTGATACCATTTCCCGGGCCATCCCTATTTGCATAATAATTACAAACTACAAGCGGAAAGCACCTTTAAAGGAAGGATGTGCAGCTGAGCTTGTTCCGAAGCTTCCGATATACCTCGATGCACAAGATTGTTGTTTTTTTTGTACGTTGTTGCCACTGTTTTCTCCACCATAACCTGATCGAACACGGCACGCGATGATTGAGATGATGATGATGATGGTGATGATGATGTTGCTGCATCCGAACTGCAACCTGCAACGATGTATTGAGTTTCGTAGCAAAAGGATTAACACGCAAAAGCATCCTTTACGGTTGGTGCAAAGAAAAGCACGACCGGCTGTTGCACCAAGACCTTAAGAAAACACCTACCCGAAGTGTGGCGAGCCGAAGATACCGGTAAAAGCCGGAAGGAACTCATCCGTTTCGGAGTGTGCGAAGAAAGGAACATAAAGGCAGTCAATTGAAACCATCGACCACCGGGGGATTATCGGAGCTCAATGAGGAAAGCCTTCGAGGTATAACAGGGGAGGGTCGAAAATGGGGAAATGACCGGGCGGTGGGGGTTTGTGTAAACTTTGCAAAACTAATTAATTCAAATCCCTTATAAAAACAAGTTTCTTCACTTCTCGTCTTCTCGTGCCGGGGAGCGCTCGGAACAGGAACAGATCCTGCTTCCTTGTGTTCCAGAGCTTCTTCCGCCGTTCGATCGACATCTTTTAACCTGGGATGCATACCGGATATTCATACACCCTCCGGGATTCTTATGATTTTAAGCGAGTAGCCATAGCTTCCGGGATGGCATGGCTCTGGGTGCTTCGCAATGATAGCTTCCATAATGGAAGTATGGCAAAACTCGCTTGACTCTTGTGAACAAACACTTACACACACACAGACACTGCGCTGGACTAAGACCAGGCCAAACAGGAACACACATTATCTGGCAGCTTTACAGCTTTAGCCGACCCGGAGCACCATTATGTCTTCTTATGTTTCTTCATTTACTCGTTACAGTGCAGTGGGTGGAATGCAAATAATTCGTCGAAATTTAATGCACCTCCTGTTGGGGCATTCGATGATTGAAAGAGTACAAGGATAAAGTGGAAAAATTGCTTGTCTTTCTCGTGTTCCAGCAATGTTGACGATGGGTAAACTTTTTCTTTTGCACTGGAAGCTATTTTTTCCCCCCACTTTTACGCTGTCCGTCAATATCGAATTTTGCATCTGCTGACTGACAGGGTGATCGAATCGATCACAGCTTGGAAGAGAAAATGTAAGAGGAGTTAGAAAAAAAAGTCACGATGCTATCGCAATTGATTTGTCTTCAGTGTGCTTCCGGTAGGATAGCGTCCTAGTTGACCTATATTCCGATAAAGTGAGTGGAACGAAATTCGACCTCCTCCCTGCTTGTACACGCTGCCGGTGATGTTTGCGCACACCAATCTTCACGTTAATCACCTTCGCGTAAAGTTTTCAATTTTTCTTTACCCATGCTTACTAACTCCACCCCCATTGGAGGTCGTTATCGGCCTGCAGGAGCGCCTTCCTTCAAGGAAAAACCACGCTGCGAAAGCATCCCTTACGTCTTCAGGGACGCACCAGCCAGAAATGCAATTTATCGCCTAATTTACATCGAAACGCGTCACGGGAGATCCCATTTGCAACGAATTCATGGGTGGCACCGGTACATCCGTGTTGGCGCTTAGTTGGCTGTACCATTTTTATCTTGTTTCGTGAATGGTTTTTTGTGAGGAAGGAAGACGTGGTACAGACTGGCACTGCTTAAAGGACTTCCCGTCAAAACTCGGATCGATCTCGGGGTACGCATCCAGAGACGGTGAAGGACTTTGGACTTTTCAACCACTTGGGTAATGCGGGATGCTTTCCATTGCCGAATGCCGATAAGAATCGACGATTGCGTTGAGTAGAACGAAACACAACGGGTGGAAGAACGAAATGGAGAGAGAGAAAAAAAGTGAAGTCAAACAAGACTCGGCAACTTGGCAAGTGTCAAGCATCGACATCTTCTGTTTTGTTGAAGGTGGTGCGTCATCTAATGGTGCTGAGTGTTGGGAAGGGAAGGACAGATAGGGAAGAGAAGGTAAAAAAAACACACACACCCAAACGGAAGTGACGGAAACAAACGAAGATAGCTGCAGATAGCAGGAAATGGAATGTTGATGCGATGCTGATGCTTTCTGCCTTCTCCTCCTTATCCGGGCCGGTTGCCAAGGAGGCAACCTGAATGGTGGCGGTGGCGTTGCTGAGAGGCTGATAAGAAACATGAACCGCGGAGCAGCAGGCAAACGATCATTCTCAGGTGTCGTCAGCAAAGTGGTACGAGTCTGTGTTTGTTCCTGTAGTTTTTATTTTCGCGTAAGTGTGTGGTCTCATTTTTCAGCCATCGTGGCTTTGCGGTAGTCGGATCTTTGACGGGTTGGGCGGTGGGTCTGACCGATTTCAAACACCGACCGGGAAGAAATCGTTAGAAGCTTTCAGTGTGCTTCTATTTGCTATGGTGAAAAGTTGAAAGCAAAAGGATTGCACTTATCGCATTTAATGGGAGTTTCATTTCCTTGCTCGATACTCATCAGTTATAAGCGCATTTGCTAGGGTTTGTAAAGACCAAAATCAGCAAATTGTAATTGCTGGGAAAGTAAAATGGTACAATACATCGTTTGACCAAATACATCGTTACATAAAATATTGTTCAAATTATTTCCAAATAATCATCACTACATCTAACTGAACTTAGTCTCAGCTCAAATCTGATCATCTGATCATCGATTTATATACAATTAAAATACACCCTAGGAGATCTCGAGGAACGTGAGATCGAGTATGTCCATTACACTAGGCCCAAAATCTAACCTATATTTCCGTTTAGTGACGGCAAAGGACAACTCAGTACAATAAATTTAATAAGAGTGATAGACCTCTAAGATAGATTAAATAGATCTTTAAGATTCATTCTTATAGATTGGGTACATCAATAGCACCGATCGCGTTGTCAGCAATTTAGACATAGATTATACTTATTTTCATTTATTTTAACTCAAACTGAGAATTGTGGACAAAACGGACGAACATCAGAAGAATTGAAGATACTGAAATATTTTAAGGATTGGATACTTGTGGATAACACTAAAGCCCATAAAATATCTAGAACATCAACAACATAGACATTTGAAAGACTTCTCAAGGGATTAGAACTTCGTTTCGCTTCTGTAGGAACATCAACATATATGCAACTGTGTCATAAAGAGATATAAAGAAAGCCAAGTACTTGTCAAAAACGACGAAAATTATTCAACTTCTGCAAATATATGAGATACATTTAGCTATTGTTTTACAATTCCAAAGCGGACAATGATTGGGAGTTCTCAGACACTGGAAATCATCAGTAAATATGTCTGCACTGATGTGACTTGTTCGATTAACTAGCTCAACTTGAAATTATTTTAAACATTCAAAATCCCCTGCATACCTTTGAAGAAACCATTTGTACCTGTTATTTTCTTACAAAATTGGATTAGAAAAGAAATTCTATTCTGCTCCTCGTCTATTGCCACCGGTTAGCCACGTTATCGATTGAGGAAGATGGCTTCAAACCCATCTTCGTAAATCGTAAATAAAATTTCAAACACGTCCCACCAGCGCACAGCGAACTCGATAACTGCAGCTTGATTGCATGCATTAAGCTGTCAGAAGCAATCGAGTTGGTTTCGTTTCGTGCTTGTTTTTTTCTTGGTTGTGCTACGATGGTAGGAAAATATTAACCTGTCGTGCATAGAATCGGTGGGTTTTGATACTTCCTTGCGTTATTTACTCATGGAACTGGAGTGAACTGACTGTAAATATTTTATTGCTTTCTATGCATTTATGAAAAAATGAGGATGAATACAGCAAAAAAAAACGCTCCATTGCAAGTGTGGGTTTGGTTGCGAAATGGATCCAGTTACAAAGGAGGTTTTCTATTCTTCGCTATCACGGGTTTCACATCCATACGCTAGTCTATTCCTGGCGCTTCCGACATTCCGGTGCTGGTGCCAAACTGCTGCGAGTACTTCACCGGAGCGGTGCAGCTCTCTTTAACATAATCCCTTGTCGTTTGACAGCCCGATATGAGATGGTAAACACTAACGACACGGGGGTTTTAAGGTACGCGGGAAGCAAAATCCGGCCGTGGCGTTGGTGGACCTGACGGTGGATGGGCAAACAAAGTGTGTCTTCATAATGCGTTATGGAAATTGCTGAGCGGCTTTCCCGCCACGCAAGCGTTCGCGTCGTGCTATTTTGCCGACGCTGTGGGCTGGGTTTGTTACCGGTCGGCAGATCTTTGAGCATCGCCCCCGTTTAGCACAATGTTAAGCCGGAATTGTTTGGACCCGTTGCGGAAGGCAACGAGAACGTTCGCCAGCAGGTGTGTGCGTAGTACGGAATTGAGAATGTTTAAAAATTGGGCGGGAGGATAAGGAACGAATACAAAGCAACAACAACAACAAAAAATACAAGGTGAAAGAAGTGAACATAAGAACGAGCGAAGACGAGCATAAAAGCATCATGTTACAACGAGATGCTAAGGATCTTGGGGAGCCTGGTACCGCTACAAAACATGACGTTTTTCTTTTCTTCGTTGTGCGCTTGAAGAAGCAAACAAGGAATTGCCTCCCGAAAATGCCGCACGGGGCGGCCCGGGTGGATAAACAAGCTGTTTAAAATGCACGCACCCACCCACCAAGGAAGCAAACATCCTTCCGTTTGTGTCCTCTCGCTGCCGTACGTATATGTGTGCGCTGTATTTTTTTACAGATTTTTTTTTCTTGACTAACTCTAAACTTCATTCTCAAGCGTTCTAAAGCACTTCCACTTGTTTCCGTGCAGTAGCCAAATGGGATTTCTCCACCCGGGCCTGTTCTCACTCTCCCGTTTTCTTAATCGTGGACCGGGATGATTTTCCTGTCGGTTGCATGTGAAGGCATTTAACAAAAAAAAAAAAAACCAAACCCAAACGAGACGAGTAAGGCTCTTAAAGAAATTGCTCGCAGGCACCTAGCGCTCTGAGCACGGCTTCCAAATCTTTGTCTGTTAACGCACCGAAGGGCTTTGGGAGTGGTTTTGAAGGACGCTTTTTGGCCCCGCTCGTGCTTCAAGAACCGGAATAATGTGAAGGCACGAAGCATACGGTGCAGTTTGGTGGGTGTTTTTTGTGTTTTGTTTTACTTTTGCACAGCAAATTTTTAATTAAGCAAAGAACGGTAATTTCCCAACGCGTGCGAGACTAAAAGGCGAAAGTACGATTGATGCAGTTGTGTGTGAATTGAAGTGAATTACATAAGCGAATTGTGCCACCCTTTTCTATGGTGGTTTTCGATTCCAGTTTTCATGTTGTTTCGTGTGTAGGAAATGAAGAGAGAAAATAAAATAATTGGTTTGATGTTTGATTTTAAGTGGCAAATTTTTTTTTTTACGAAATGCATAATGGGTTATTTATTAGATTAAAAATTTAATTATTTACCCTTTTGAGTACTATTGCGAAATGTTCTACTCAACATAGTTGTTCTATTTTAAAGTGTTATAGTAATAATTTAAAAAATCTTTCGCCTCGCCCCCTGTCGCAAATATTGAATTAATAAATGCTTCTTCATTTATAATGATTTTATTTCGTTTTTGGCGTTTCTTCATTCTTATTGACACAAAAACCGGCGTAGCTACCAATAAACCACCGGACCGCCTCTTTTTTGAAGTTTAGTGTTGCCTTAAAAAATGAATTTATATCATCAACGATAAACTACAAAAAATGATGACTAGAGAATCTTATTGTCAGAAGGAAATTTGAACATATAGAGCTATTGAAATCAAATTACAAATTAAACATTAATCTTATAAACACCAATAATAGAGATTTCTTACAGTTTACTGATCACTGTTGACAAAGTTTTGTTGACTAATGGTATCTCAAGCGTCAGGACAGTAGCGTTTGATAGGACATTTGATGACACCATAGGTATTGGTCCCATTATTGTGCTTATAAGTCATCCATGTTTCGATTAGTACCGTGTCATTTACATCTTTGCCGAAATTATTTAAAACTAGAAATTAAGCCCTAAAGCAGGCAGTCAGTCCGCTACATCACCCCATAAACCGTGATATCAAAATAGTATCAACAGATAGGAACAGAGTGCAACAAAAAGAATGTTACTAACGGGTGGACCAAAGATATAAACTTGTGTTTCGTGGATTGTGTACGTGTGCATCAGATTCCCACCCAAAACATGTTAACGGACAGGCAACATGGCTTCACGTGTCGATAATTAACAACGAAAAGGCATGTCGACGCTCGGATGGACTATTCTAGCACCGATTCCCTTTCGGTTGTAGTGTTCAATAACTGTTTTAGGAATTGAATACAACAGAGAAATCGATTTTTTACGTACATGTTGTGAGTAGGATTATAACATTTTCTGAATTTGAACTAAAGCTTTTCACAAAAGAAGCGCAGGAAAGCTTTGAAAGTATTTCAACCATGTAATTAATCTCTCGCCCCCTCCGACACACGCACACGTGTGTTGTGATTTTACCTTCGTCACACCTTTAATGCTTCTTTTGTAGTGCGAAATCACGTCATTCACCTGCCAGCTTCCTGATGACCCTTCATCAAACCATCAAACCAGTCACGGGTTGAAGAGGCGCCCATTCATCACTCATAGCGCAGCACACCACCCGAGCCCACTCGCGTCTTCGGGGCTTCTCGTCCCAAAACGGAACAAACCACTAATTACGAAAGCGCTCTCGCTGCTTAAAGCTACCTCAAGAGCGAACTAAAGGTGTTACTTCCTTACGGTTGCTACCGCTAGGGGCACAAGGTGATTGAAAGCTCCCTGACGGTACGCGATGGAATCCTTGCCGTGGTGTCGGTATGTGCTGTATCTGCTCGTCAACTCGTTACACGTACGGCAAACAGTGACCTATCATTCCCATACACGGGCATTAATGTGTTATGCGAACGAATAAGAAAAAAAACCACGCAAAGTGATGAATATTCCTTTCCCTACGCAGTAAGTCAACCGATTCCCGCGAGTCGGAAGGATTCCAACCGTCACACACACACACGCTCCGCATGGCCATGGAAAGGAGCGAAATTATTCAAACAACCGTAGAACACTACACAAGCTCGGTTCTATTGCGAGTTTTTTTTTCTCTCTGTTTGTTACCTCCCCCTCCCAGCTCGATTTGTTATTTTATGCAAATGAGGCCGAGTCGCTTGGGAATAATGAGGCGTTCGGTTTTTCTTTTGTTTGCCATTTGTTTCTGTCCTGTTTCGGTCGCTGTTCGTTTATGGCTACTGTTGGGAAGTTGTGGCAGTATCGCATTACCCACTTCCTGTTTTTGGGTGCGAATGAGGTTTTCACTATCCTCTACTCACTTTCGCGTAATGGATATGGATTGTTCGTGTCGTCTGGGGGGGGTGCTAAAAGCAAAAATAGGACGAGCGTCATACGAATATGACGTTTGAAGGTTGATGTGATACAGCGTATAAAGAATATACCATTAATTCAATCATTAGTGAATGATTATTTCGCTAAAATGGATTTGTTGTAGAGAAATATGTTCTGCTTTTCTAGTATTTCGAGTTACAAATTACATCATTCTCTTTATTATATTTCACATTCAAAATGTAGTGCTGAATGTGAAAGGAATTCTGACCAAAAAAGTAAAGTAGAAATGGTAATGCTTTGAAATGCATTCAGAAACTCGAGGTACTCCGCATTAATCGTGTTTCTCAGAGTCTGGCTGTATAAATGATTATTATAGTTCAAGAATCAGACACAATAATTACTCTATTTTGAGAAAAACACGAGCTCTAGAGCTCAAAAAATTGTCATTAAAAATTCATTGATAATCAATTCTAAGAACTTCTAATATTTTTGTTATTGGAGAAGAGTTACAGCCGAGTTACAGCTGAACATTGCCATAGCAATATATCTTCCAATAGCTTTTTAATGTTCGGTGAAGTGTTGTATTTAATGCACTTTTTTGCACCCTCGTAAATCATACCCACCCAGCAGCATAAATGTATACTGCCCCGGCTAGATGTACTAATGATGGCCTGGTGCGACCACCAAAGTTCCCTAAGGTTGTTGTGTTTTTTTTTACGCTCCTTGATCGCTGCCTTTTTCTCCCAATTGGGAAAGGATTATTTTCTCACGCTGCGAACGATTGTTACGCTTCGGGTGGGTTATTCCTTTCAGTACGGCCAGCCTGTGCCCTCTCACTTTTAACCATACACCCGCCCAGACAGCCATAAACCACATTTAACAAGCAAATGAAATGACACGATGGCATGTAAGGAGGGGTGAAGAAAAAACGAAGACACACAAAAAGATGGGGTGGCGCAGAACTGACTCATAATTCCCTTTTTGCCACCGTTTCTGTGGCCGTTACAGCATGAGCAGTTACTCGGCATCACCACCGTTTTGCTACCACCTACGGGTGTTGCATACTTCAAGCGGGGGAATGTTTCACATTTTGCGCCACCAGCAGCCACCTAGCTGATGGCGATAGTTTCGTTGCTTCGGGATTGCCGATTCGCTGCGCTAATGAACCGTGCTAATGGTTTTCGCTGCGAACCAATTCCTCGAGCGATCGGGCGTACGACAGCAGTTCGAAACAGCTCACGCTCGCTCGGTACTATGACGCCGTTTGCTCGATCTAATAACTGAACTGGTGTCCAACTGTCACTCAAAGCGCAACGCTAGGGAGCGTGTGAGGAAACTTGTATCGAGCTGTCATTTCTACGAGCAGACCAAGGATGAGTGGAAATGGCAGAAACAGATCTTGGCCGGGAAGCAGGGAAAGCAAATTAAATCCACTCCCAGAAACGATCCGCTGGGGGAAAGGTTAGAGAAATTCATCTGGATGGCGATGGACGGGTGGAAAGATTTTAAGTAAAGAACAGAAAAAAATGGCCCCTGCACGTAAGATGTGCGTCACGATAGTCGACAGCAGAAGATGAAGGAATGGGCAGACCGACATGGTACGACGACAATCAATTAAGTTCGTGCGCGGGAAGGCGCGCACATGAGTCAAACATGTCGTATCTGCGCGTAGTTTGTCGCGCCTGTATGTGTCGCTTTTTCGTCTTCTATCCCTAGACCACAATTTTTGGGTTGGAATAGAGCACAAAACGCACGCAGGAGAAGAGGAAAACAACTACAAATTGTCTTCTACGCGAGCGGCGGCGATGATGATGCGGGTTTTTTTTTGGTGTGTTTCGCTATCCCGCGGTGTAACCACCGTCAACGTTATCGCCGAACAGGACGGGGAGTGTCCAACTTCGTAAAGAAGCCGCTCGTTTGGTTGATGCAACGACAACATGCACTCGTTTTATGATCTTTAGTCACGGCCGATCGAAAGACCCGGGAGACAGCCGGGTGTAAAAAAAAACACAAGAAACACCAGAAAAAGACCGTTGTGGGAGGATGGAAATAAATGACACATCGCATCGGTCGACAGTGGAAACAATGCACACTGTTGCTCTTTCGCCGAGCACATTTATTATGAGGGTGTTTCAATTTTACTGGATTTTTTTTTGTTATCTTTTGAGGAATGTATTCTTCATTACTTCACTCTCCAAAACTGTGTGTTTTTTCCTGTTTTGTGCTCCTTTTCCACTTAAGAAGAAATTGCTTTCATCTTGAGCTTCATCTAAATGAAGTGAGGCCAAATATGTGATCAATTGGTGTGCGCTTTCACCGTGGATCGTGGTTGCACTCAAAATATGACATTTATTTTCCCTCAGTTCGAGTGGTTTTGTTCGGATTATTTGTTTATGATTAATTTGTCCCAGCGCTACCGGCTTAATTTTCCGTGATCGTAAGTAAGACAGTAAGTGAGTGGTTCCGAGTGCGATGACATTGATAAGCCGAGGGTGGTTTATGATCAGGGCTGCATAACGCATTTGGGTACGGAATTGTGAGTATCTGTCAAATATGTTCAATGTCATGCTGGAATGAAGAGGGGTGAAGGAATAAGTGGTGTGTATGTGACAGTTTATTGCTTAATAAATATCAAATCAATTGAGTTATGGATACTTTTTTTGGGGAATGAAAATGGAGGGATCTTTTAAATTCAACTAAAGTTTTTTTTTCTTTTAAACTGTACTGGTCTTTTCCTTATTATATATAACTTTTTCATTTTGTTTATGACTTCTTTGTCGTTTGAATGAGAATGGTAGAATTTTTAAATTTGATTCAATCTTCAGTATGACGCTTTTGCTATAATATCAGAATGCGTAGATATTGTTAAAAAACGAACATCTCGTACACAAAACAGATAATCATTAATCCATTATGTAAGCCTAAGCTGATCTTTTTAAGTAAGGATTTATACGGATCGGTTCTATAGAACTTTAACATTGTGTGTTAAGACATTAACGCAATAGTTGATGAATGATTGCTGTATTTTTACCTGCTTACAAACAGTTGGAAAGTTTGTAAACAGTTGGTGTGATAAATTATAGAGATACGTCGCGAACATTTCCTGACTGTTGCTAATGGCTGTCTAAATTCATAGTACTGCAAGGTCACATTTAAGCTTTTACGCATAGCTCTAATGGGATGAAATTCACTATGACATGTGATGGTCCAATCAACAACCAGAAATGACTGATGCTGAAACTATTCTATTCTTGGGATAAGGTTGCTAATTATTCCAAGAAATCACCCTAGAAACAAAAATAGCCTGGGAATTTCTACGCCTTTCTTCTAAGTATTTTAAACTTAACACGAGGCAACGCGTGCTGTACAATGTCAGCTTATTTATGTTCATGATATAGTAACTTTTCCTCGAATAGTTTAAATCCCAATGATCGCCACGGAGCTATAGAGATATTCACAATTCTAAGCTAACAAGTCACCTGCAATAGAAACACGTAATTGAATGAATTAAATTCGACGGAAAACCTGCAACTTTAACTACTCTAAGAAGCGGCGAAAGAGTAGAAAAAAGTACGGCTACATAGTAATTAACATTTATTGCGAAGATTTTATAACCTGCACCATGCATAAAATTAAAAGACCTTGATAGACAAGAACTCCACCCTTCATCACTCACCGGTACGACATCCATCCACATCCACATAACCAACCAACTTCTCATAAATCAGCAGTTATGCTTTTATGCTCACTCATCACCTACACTATCGCATTGAATCCTACAGAAAGGCAATAAATTACGGCTGGCTGTTTTCATCTTACTCAAAACCACCACCATTTTGCCCAGCGGAGCAGCGAAAGCTAATGATGAATATTTAACGCGCATAGTCGGTGCCCGTGGTGTGGCAAACTTTTCCAACACCGACGTTGTACTTTGATCGCATTCAATTAGGATCGTTATCCTTGGAAGATTTTCCAGCTAACTTGCAATCGTGCATACTTGGTGTGGTGTTTTGAAAGCTTGCTGCAAGCAGGGATAAGCACAGCAAAACCCACCCATCCTTGTGTCGGAGCTCTCGGACGAATAATCGTTTAGCTGGCTAGTTTCCGAAGTCGTAAAACCGATCACAACCCATCCATCATCGCCCGGGTTTACCGGTGGGGGTGTGCTAGGTCATATAATCCGAAGCGCTGGTCGCTTGTAAAATCCACACACACAGCCACTACTTTATGTCCGAAAAGTGCCCGCTTATGGGCGGTAATTTGGGCAGTACTTTTCTCCCGAAACTAGTCCAGGGTGGGTGGCCATATCGGTCATTACCGGAACGCTAACAATTCAATTAAGGTTCTGCTACTTCGCCTGTTGGAAACAGAAGCACCGAGGATTTTTGGTTGCGATTAGCTATAAAGTTGTACTCCCAGCGGTGATCTGATGTTGTTTTCTTTATCGAAAAACGGATCTCAATCTCGCTAATGATGGAGTGGTCATGTTTTTGGGACACACGACACCAGAACAAGCGTCGGAAACATGCAGCCGGGACGGACACCTTTCGGATGCACTCGAGATTCCACCCGAAAGCCATCCAGAAATGAAAGCAAGTTTCTTGTTTTCAGAGTGGTCGAAAACCACTTTTGGGGCTGGTCCACAGTGATGGTACGGGCAGCGCAAGGCCACAATTTCAGACACGGCAGACCAATATATCACAACCTAAAAACCATCACATAAATCCACCTTGAAGGCAATTCTTGTCGATGCACCGATATGCCAAGATGGATGATGGTTGTTTCCGTTAGAAAGAGCCTCTCATAAACATTCCGGCTGGAAATTCATCGTTATATGACGGAAGATTATCTTAACCCTTAAGGGGATAAATTGTGGCAGGGTAATAAGAGAGACATACAGGTAACCAAGTGGAGCAAATTTTAAATTTTTTAAAAATAACTGATCGGTCATCTTAGCATAATAGTAACTGTTAAGATGATGGTAAGATGAAATAGCATCATGTAAAAAGCTCTAAGACGATCATTTAAAATAAGAAGTTTTGTGACACCACCCATTTTTTAAAGCAAATGTCATATAAAAGAATGTATAATACATACGATGTACTAAACATTGCGGATGAGGAAGGTGTTTCAGATAAGAATCCACCTGGAAACTTGGTATTCTTCCATTGTTTTTTCATCAAATACTGTTGATCATTCATCAGGCATTGATATTCTATCGTTGTTTCATCACTTCAATTGTCATAAGTGAGGCTTTTCGAATAATTCAGTTAGCTCACCTTATTTACTATGATCTCCACACTTGATACACGAAGGGTTAATTCGTCTTGGGGAAGGATAAGAAGCGAAACCACACGTTCCACATTTTGCCGCCCCGGTAGCAGCTGCTAGCGAAGCCACCGTCGATGATTTAATCGGATCGGATGGTACGATCGGTTCGATTTAATATCCCTCCCCTAAAGATGGAGGTCACTGTTCCACAGGCCTTGAAATTCCATCGCTTTCGAAAGTGCAGAAGCCGCTTCTGCACTTACCGCGGAGCGGTGCATCTTTTTGCTGGAGCACTATGCGATAAATACGGATCGCCTCAGAGCCATTCACAAGCCGGCGATTGTTCGACATTCCATTACCGATTATGCATCCCCTGAAGGTGGAGCTGATACCGGCAGCAATCGTGGCTTGTTTTAGTTGCCAAACTGGGGCAGGGTAAGAAAACGATTTACCCCGGAGGTAACATACCGCTGTTAACAGCCATTTCAAGGACCGGAATAGATGGGAGTGAGTAAGTTGACCTTCCCGAAGCAATCATGAGCGGGAGGAATATTGGAATACTTTCATAAATAATGCCTCACGGAGCAGAAATGATCAAGAAGCGTCATATTAATAAAATTAAACCATAAAACGAAACATTACGGGTTTGTGCCATATGTGTGTTACCGTGACCTTAATAAAAGTTGTCCGGTTTTTTCAACCCACTCATACTTTCCAGCATGAGCTCCAGCCCCAAAACACGGTTCCATAGCGGATATGTCCCAACACTCAAATTCTTATTGAATATGGTGGTTGTATCGTGCTCTTCCCGTTCTTCGGATTGCTTCACACCACTTTGTACTAATAAAAGCGAATAAAAAGCTGACCCTGTTGGGATTGGCCGGTTTGGGGAGGAGATAAACCCAAGAATACAAATCCTCGACATAATGGTCATTGATATTGTAAAACGAAATCAGATAACGATGATGCATTGCTAGACGATGGTGGGATGATTCCCTCTGCGTTCCACGCAACGTTGAGCGGGTTTGGGATATTCATTTCTTGCACGGCACGCATCGGAACCGGACCTGACTGGCGAACACGGGCGGTATCAGCGTTGGGCAGTGCATGGCAGTGGTCCAAGATTTTTATCGGCCGGGAATTATGCAGCCCCCGTCGGAAGCGTGAAGCACGTCTACAAGGGCACACGTTTTGCTACCGTGTTGTGATCTAACAAATATATCGATGCTGGACTCTGTGTGGACTTGATTTTAACCCACACACGCACACACACACACGCACACACACACATACGAGAGTACTCAACGCTTGGGTGATGTATTTTCACACATAAAAGTTTAACAAGTTCCACCTGCTCCGTACCAATGCGCAAATAAATCACTCACGCAAGTGCAAGGGCGTTTCGCGATGACATCGAAAACCATTACTTGTGCACGAAGATCGCGATCTGGCCGCGATGGAAAAGAAATGCCGTCCATTCAGTACCGACAACGCGGCCAGCAAGAACAAGAATGCGAATGAAACACGCTCGGCACACACATACGCGGGGCCGCAAACAAAGGCCCGTTTGAGCCGGCCTGCCCTAAAGGGCGGCCACAATTCTGCGTTGCCCGTCGAAAGGAAGATTTAATCTCTGCTTGCCGACCGAATGATAAAGCACATTTTAGTATCCCCGGTTTTATCCGCATGTGGCATGTGGTTATGCACGGCATGAAGGATGGTACGGTGTGCATCCACGATGACAGCGTATGATTAATGATTAGGTTCATATATTACAATTATGTAATCGAGTGATTTCCGTGATTTTCGGGTAAGATTACTTCCTCGCCAAGGCTACATTATGCTTATCGGATGCGACGGGCGCGGCACACGGTAATGATTTAAACATGCTTCAGGCGTGTCTTATCAGCGATGGACGCTTTTGCGTAAAATATGCTCACACAGCAGGATCCTTGTAGCGATTGTGTAGAGTGTGTATCTCTTTTCTTCGGTTGGATGGGGAAGCTATTGAGATTGGTTCGATTTCGATGTGTAATATTTACAGCCAGAAAATGCATTTAAACCTAAGGATTGTTTATGATGACAGTGTGAAAGTTGGAAAACTAATTGATTATTTTTATTTTCAATAAGAAAATAGCCCGTAGCAATACGGTTTGGGCTGGTATTTTATTCGTTTTAAGAACAAATCATTCTGCTCAAGGTGCTATTTTATTTGATTAATACGATACATGAAATTCATAAAGCTCCATCCACTGTTCCTGGAGCTTAATGCTCATTGAAAGAGTGTCTAATTCGCACATCAACTTGATAGAAAGATAATGTTGAGAAAACATTAGCTCTTAATTTATTTTAGATATCCTTTATCGGTGGTCTTAAATGGTCGTTGCATACATATTGATCAATTCATGATGAGAATCAAACATTTGTACATACGGTCCATACACATTGGTTCAATGCATCATTAGAATAATATCTGATGGCACATGTGGAAAGAACATTCCATGCAGGCGACAACTTTGAAATATCTTCGATTGATTGTTGATCCTCCTGCTTCAAACCAAATTTTCTAGATATCAATAATAAAAACAGTATTTTGTAGCACATAAAAATTACTTGTTACATTGTACGAATTTAGGGAAAATTTAAACGTACAAAGTGTGCATTATTTAATCTTTGCAACGTTGTTCAAAATCATTGTCAACTTTTAATATTCTTTAGAAAAAAGTGGCTGTTTATATTTATGAAACAAAGCTACTTGTTATACTGGCGATCTTTGAAGGAGTTTTAACTATTCACCAGAAGCATCGATTCGGTGTTATTAAAGCTCGCTTAAGAAAGGCTTATAAAATATCAACTTATATCTTTTCCAATCACAAAACATTCATTTTCCGAAGCTTTGTTTTCCTTTCTTTCACCAAACAATGTTATGAATGATTGACCGCGCAATATAGACACTATCACTGTGCATGCAATTTTTAATCACATTAAGCTACAATTGTTTGGCATTTTATTTTCTTTAGCGATCGCATAATCCAAACCGCTTTCAAATGGGTAAATAAAATAGTTTTATTGCATTTTGCAAAACCCATCGCACGATTATTACGCACATTCCATCATCTGTGATTGTAGGTTTTACGATCAGCTCCTTATTGCTGGTGTGCCAGCCAATAAACACACTGAGGACTGGCAACAAAAAAAAAAAAAAAAACAAAAACAGGCGTCATTTTCAATGTTGGCAAGCACCGAGAAACATGAAAAACCACTTGACAGACAAATTAACATAAAACCTTTGCCAAGAGAGGATACGATGTTTCTCACCGGTAAGAAACTGTTCATCATGCGCCGGGCGCATTTATTAATATCACAACCGAATGGGTACCTGATGTAATTAAGGGTTGTTTCTTCCACCCAGTGTCGCAAAAAAGGCAGTGGTGAGGATGAGGTGAGATGTGACCTGGTACTGCAATAAAAACAACCATATGTATAGATAACGATCGATCATAAAAAGTGTGCCGCCACAGCAATTTATGAGGTTGTTTAATTGATTCTTTCTTAATGTGTGTGGATTTCTTTATTGACGAAGGGTTGTGTTTGACACACAAAAAAAACCCATAGAATGGAGTGCTTTTGGCGCATAAAAAGCTCCGGTGGGCAAATAACAGGTTCAATAAAGGAACATAAAAATGTTTATTATTGCAAGCCAAAAACCAGCCAACCAGCTCAGTAAATATAGCAGGCAAAACATCTCCAAATGCCAGTAGGTAACTGGACGAAAGGCATTCATTTTGCCAGCTTTAAGAGAGACTCATTTTATAACCCAATGATACGTGCATACTGTTTGAAAAGTGCGCAAACATGCAAACATAAACCGACTGCAAAATGGACATCATCCAACCAAACATCAGTGTACCGGTCGGAAGATAAATGCAACCCGTAAGTATACGGCTAAGCGGAGAAGCAAAAAAAAAAAAACGATGAATAAAACCCCGTTTGGCTTCTTGCAATCATGCCGGTACGTGGAGCTTCGATTTTCCCTCCGCTTCGCTGCGCCTTGCGTACCGGAGTTTCGTACTCCGCAAACGCATGATGTATTTGTGGGTCGGAAAACATGGCATCACAAACACCCATCCCGTAGCACTCATAAATAAATGACACAAGCATAAGCAGATCGTAATAACTATCCGTTCCGTTTGGACATGATAATAAATATTTAAACGGCTTGGCTATCGCTTGCTTCCCTGCTTTTCTGGCTCTCCTATCTCTCAACTATCTCAGCTCGGTGCTCAGGTCATCAGCGAACGGGGGTCTGATGGGAACTGCGGACCCGAAGTCCTAAAGTCAACCGCACGGCCATTCAAGACCCCGGTATGTCGGGGATGTCACACAACATTATCGCCTAACTTATGGCTTCGGCTATGTTCTACGTGCTACGCTGATGTCTTGTTTTTACGTCGGCATTCCCTGCAACCCGTGTCACATCCGGAAGATCCCCGGTACGCAAACCAATCCATCCCGCAAAGGGCACCATTTTACACGCATCATAAATCAAATTATTTTATTCATTATTATGATTATCCTCGGAGCCCCTAATAAGCCCGATGTGTGCGAGGTCATTTTCTTCCGTACACTCGGACCTTGGTACCTTGGACCTTCGTACCTTGCTTCCAGGGGGTTTTGACCGTGTTTGTTGTTGCTGTACCTTTTCTTCTCTTCTTTGTTCACCACGCGTTCCCTTTGGCGTGCGGCACGCTATCGTCAAACATTCCGCACGCATAGCAAAAGCCCTTTCGCGAGGGATTAGAAATCGGAACAGGAGTCTCGAGGAGTCTAAAGGGGACTAACTGGTCCACTCGAACTCCCGCTGCCAGTGACGTGAGCCACTCGTGTAATCTTATTCAAACATTATCATATTTTATCACCTTTCACTCTCACACATGTTGCCAGGCCCGAGTGGCAGGTGAGCCCGTGAGTGAGATCTCTCCGATCTAACTCCACAGGGATCAACACCAGCCATCCCGGTACGTTGTTTATGCCCAATATCCGATATGTTCCCTATCTGCTGGATCAGACCTACACACCTGCTACCATGCTGCGTTTAGAATGGGTGATGCAGCGATCCAACCGTGCAGAGGGTCGTAGACAACACGGAAAAACATTCTCCAACCGGTGCATCGTGGATGTCGTTTCAGAAAGGTGTTGTAGGCCTTCCTTCCAATGAATCATCCAGATAGTAATGTAGGCATGAGGGAGCCCATTTTTCTAATGATTCTGATCGGAACGAATGAACGTTCTGCACCAAATGGGGTAGAAAATTTTGTGGGTGGAGCGATGATGATCTATTTTATGATTGAAATTGGGATTGAAGGGTATAGGAAGGGCCACCGGACAGGATTCTTCTCTACAGGATAGCATGTTTTAGAGTGCTTGTAGTGCTTCTGATTATGACACATCTCGTTCCATTCGCATTGCAGATGTATGAGAGAGAATTATTGCACTGTATTGATTGCTCCCTTTGTGCGTACATGAGATTAATCTCAGTTTTACAATATAATGTCCCCAACAATTGTTGGGTGAGGTTACCTTGATATGCACCTATTGCAAATACATCTATCGAAAAGGGTGTAAAACTGCTCATAAGTCTTTTGTTTTATTTTTGTGCTATGCATCCTATTGGGTTGGAATGGGAAAATGCTTGTCCACACGTACAACTGAATGTCACCGTAAATACCTCTGTATTGATGAACAACACCCTTTTGAGATGGCTCATCACTTTATCAGCTGACGCTTGAAAAGGGCAAAATTGTTCAATTAATTAATAGATTAATTTTCGGTAAATTGAACACCAGCACCGTGATGATAGCTTTATTCACCCAAATACAAAACCACCAACCTCTTCGTCTGCGAGGTGTTTGGCTCGATGGTCGCCGATCGCTCGGTAGCTAATTCGAGGGGTGGATATCTGTCAGCGAGTTCGCTTATTTTAAGATCTGTCTGTTGTGACGCTGCGACTTAAATGGATGGGCCCAGAGCTCCCGTGCGCGAAAGATAGGTCGTTTATCGACAAGCGGGCCAAACTCCGCCATCTGCCATCTGGCGCGGCTGTGTACTCTATTTTTGGGCTTAAAAATCCACCCCATCGGTACGTGCGGTATCAACGTATCAAGCCGGGAAGGGGACCCCATCTTGGGGTGGCCCCCTGTATGGCCGTGTACGCGTATTGTAAGCGCAAATACCTCGCGCGTTGCAGCTGCGTGACAGAACACGGCACACGGTTTGCCCCGGCCTGAAAGGTCATTTATTAGGCGTTTTTATTGCCGGCTTCACAAACAGCCCCACCTCGTGCCGACCCTGCCGACCATCATGTGTGAATGTGTAGTTTATTTAACTTCAAATACCGAATGCCAAACATAACACGGGTTTTTGGTTAGAGTTCACTTTCCGGCAGGAGTGTCTCAATACGCAAAGCCCGACGTAGACGTCGAATGGATGGATAGGACAGGACGGATGAAAGGGTAATCCACTTTCACGTAAATTACCGATGTTTTCAACAGGCTATCTTAATAGAGCAAAGAAAAAAAAATACGCAGACGATTCCGATCGTTATGTTTGCTGCTTCAAAGTGTATTTGTTGTAAGAAACTGAGTGACATAATGTTTTACAGCATACTTGGGAGACATTTTTTGGACGGCAGCTTGAAGGCGTTTGGGGTGAGAGCTATGTGTTGAAAGCATTCCGTAGTATATTTATATTTTGAAAACAAATAGTAAATATGTTCCTATCAAGGTAATGAGTATATTTTAAACAGAAAGCTGTAAACTTCTTTAAAGAGCAAAAGGATAATATCAAAATATGAAAAATAATGTTTTATCTCTTGAGGCTTTGTACAGGGATTTACAATAAATAGGATATAGCGAACCTCGCTTGCAGGGTTTTAGAGTAGGATATTGAATCGCGCCAACGAATAAAATAAACGGAAACATTGATAGTGAAACACAACCGCACCCTGCTGCACCGCTACCAACACAACATTGGGCCGACCCAAAAGTTTAGAATTTAGTAAATTCCAATATGGCCAGGCAGTTTACGCACACGCGGATTCAAGAGTTGAAAATAGTTTACTTTGTTAGTAATAAAAAATAACTTCATACAATTTTTCTATTTTAAATAAATACATTTAAGCCTGTATTAACATCTATTAACGCACTTTTGTTGTCTAAACGATTAATTTGTTAGTTTAGGTGTGTCTCATATTTTTTCATTTTTTGCAGCTCTTTCCGTAAAAAATCCCAACCCATTCGTTTCCATCCCAATGCGCGCCAATATTATTAAAAGACTTTTAATTTAAAATAATCACACCTGTCCCAGAGTGTCGATAAGTCGCATCCACCCTTTAAATGATGTCCCTGGCGGGGGGTTAAAGTTCGTCCGAGGTTTGCGCACAGCATCACTCTACCTGGCCTGGCCGTTCCATTTTACGATTATAACTTTTCGGGACTGGGTTGAAGCCGTGCTCCATGTGTGTGTGTGTTTATGCTAAAAGGGAAACCGAAACATAAAAGCCATCACGCTGCTTGCAACGTGTGTCACTTACCGAATTTGAGGCTTTGAGCATCGGTTTCAACATAAGAGAACAGAACAAATACGAAACGAACACAAATGGTGCGACCTGGATGGGCGGATTCACAGCATGCCTATGTTTTTCGGGATTGTTTTTTTGTATGAAGTTGTTAAGGGAAAGAGCGAGAGTGCGTTTTTGTTTTGCGCATACGACAAATGCAACATTCCCGACCACACTAATGGATCTATGTTGCCCGCGATAAATTTCGGCGCTGGTTGTTTCCCGTTGAAGCGAGTGGATTTTGAGGTTTTGGACCCATTAAACCCCGTTCGGTTTTTTCGGGGTTTTGTGCCGGATTGCGGCATGATTTCAATTTGATCCAATATTCAGCCACTTCACTGTGGCCCCTTGCTCGGTGTCTCGATAGCAGCGGGATCGATGTGACGATTACGAAGCTTCCCGGCGATTGGCGATGCAACAGTGGATAAAGCGAACAGCGCAAGCTTCACAAGAGCGTGTTTTTTGTTATCGAGGTCACAGGAAAAGGGATGAAATAGATGAGGTTTAGTTAAATAAAAACAAGCGAAAAATATTCTTCCTTCAATGGAACGATGAGGCGAGCAGCCCATCGCATGCTCTTAGCTAGAAGTGATGGACTTGACGTGATAAAAATGTAGACAAAAAAAAGAAATGCAACTGCGATCGATCTACCAAAGCGAGAAGGAACGACCAGCCACGGAAGAAACAAAACGATCAGCAAGAAAATGGAGGAGATAAATTCCCCGCTATAAATTATGCTATCTTTCCTCGTTTTATGTTTTATTAAAGACTTTTATCCGGTTCGTAACGGTGGACGGGATGCATCAATGGCGTGCAACCGAGACTGCAGACTGGGATGCATTCACTTGGCCCACCCGTCGGTAACGATGGTTGTGCGGTAGGAAAATAGATTTTTCATTGGTTAGTTTCGCGAACGGCACTGGGCGGAACGCAGGGTGAGAATGAAATAGAATAAACACAACCATTCGAGGGCTATAGACACGAAAACCCATTCGTTTGTTCGTGGTTCGTCATGGAGCTCTTTAAAACCATGTAGCGGAAGACAGAAGAGAGGCGATGTTGCAACTTTGGTGGGTTATATAAATGAACTACAACCAACACCAGATGGATAGGTCGTGGTCTGGCTCTTTTTTTTCGTTATTTCATCCTTGGAACCAGACGGGAAGATCGATACGGAAGGGTTTTGGTTGCACGATTTGAAACTTCATGCTGCCAGGAAAGATCTGTATCGTGTCCAACTTTTTGCTGATAGTTTCACACCTTTCCTTTACCATTGACCTCATCTTCGTAGAATATTTCTCATCTCTCTCCATGTGCATTTTCTTACCGTTAAAGCGGGAATCCATCCAACCAACGCGTTTCTTGGCGCTCGGCACATTGTTCGGACACTTCGGGCCAAGGGATTAAATTATTGATACGGGTATTCATTATCACCAGCGCCATCCCTATCCACTATCGGGGAATAACGCTCGTCGGGAGTTTAATCTGAGCTCGTTTCATTTAGTGGGTGCAGCACACAGACTCGTCGTGAGGGGATTACTTAGGGGATTTTCGTGTACATCAGCATTTGTCAAAACCGGACAGACCGATGTGCATTTATGTTTTGACAGGGCGACCCGATAACACTGGACACTGGCTGTATTTGGGGTTAATAAACGTTGGATTGAGGTAAAGTTTTGATAGCTTTGCAACGGGGCGTGTTTTGATGGATGTCGAATAGGCAAAGGGTTCCTGTAACATCAAAGGACAAAAGCATCCGATTGTCGCTTATCAATCAATATTAATCTTCTGGAGGGGAGAACGTTTTCGGGTAGGAATTTGGTAGCGGCCGGGATTGACATGCTGGAACTATGTAAAGAACTCGAGTTGATAAAGGGATAAAGACCGGAATTTCAATCATCATCAATACTTTGGGAAGGTGAAAAATAGGTATTCGGTTGCAGTAATTCGAATGTGCGGCAATCATATTTTAATGCTTGTACTTTGAATGCCATTGAACCGAAACAAATATCTCAGATATTTGGATCTGATTTGGGTATTACCGTAGTTGAATGAGTTCTATTAATCGGAAGCTATGTCTGAAACTATTTAAGGTATGAGGTATGTTTAACGGTATTACTTATGGGATCAAACGTAAATACGGATATCTAGAAGTTTTGCAATTGTATGTCATTGCAAGATATTTTGCAGGTTTTGGATGGTGCCTATACTGTTTGTGTTTTATACCCATCCTTTATGCATTCATCTTTTATGCATTCATCTTCCACCGGCTTTCTTGGTCATCTCCGGTATTTTTCTTTTTTTTATTGAAGATCTTGCTTCTTTGTTATTGTTTGTGCTTGCTGAGATTTAAACTTACTTAACAAGGTTTTCGTTTAGTCGGGTAAAGTGTTAATGTCTCCATACTAATGCTTAAATATGAAAACTGAAATTTTTGACATCATTGCATTGCTGTGATATTATTTTACTGATTAATAGAACATCAGAATGTGTGAAAAGCATTTTTTACTATTTAAAAACTAAAAAGTACGCTTAATTTCTAAATGCAAATGGTTTACGTTTGTGGATCATTTTATTATAGCTTCTTCCTTATCATATAAATTGTTGAAGTATTTAATGAAGTTGTGATCGTTTGTATAAAATGTAAAGGCTTATAATAAAACTCTTTTCTTTCATTTCGTTTCGCAGGATCTGTTGATATTTAGACGATGTCTTTCTAGTCTGAATCTACTGACCGTGATTCTAGTGTGGACGAGGAGAATATTCCTTAGCATCGGTTGAGGTAATTACAATCAATAGCTAATTTTGCAAACCTGGTAAAATTTTAAAAATTAGCGGACCATTTGGTTTTACATCCTATTTGAAATTTAAATCGTTATATAAACCATGTCGCTGTATATATTAAAAGTTGTCATATTCTGGACGGCTTTATAGTGCCGTACACTAATGATCGACAAACGGATCCCATATTGACTAGTTTTAACTATCGATGGCTATCTATTTGGTTACGCATTTACAAGAAGTCAAGATAGCTATTCGGAACATTTAAAATAATGAGAGTGTTCTTTCCTTCTGTTTCGAATATAACGTCATATTTAATGCCTTTAGATGTAGTTATTAAGTATTGTAATAGATTGATTTGAATATGTCTACTGAAGTTCTTGTGAGAGATCCCCTAAACTTAAAATCAGCTTAAGAGAAAGTTTATCAATGGACGAGATTTGAAGAACATTTCAATGCCTTCGGTACAACGGTTGCATGTTAAAGTCTTGAGAGTATAAGAATAGGTAAGTCTAATTTAAAAGTACGCACATTTAGAATTCGAATGAGCAACCGTTTCATCGATCATGCTGCTCTGAACTTTGCGCCGGGAGTTAAAAGCATCCCACCCAACAAATATAGGAAACTCGTGAAACTCAATGAACTACAAACGTGACTTACCACCAGCGCCTGGTTGGCACTTGCACCGGCAAACGCTGGCGCTACGCTCGAACCAGCACATCCATCAGCCGATTTTGATTGACGCCCGTAATACAATTGAGCGTAGTTCCCGGGACTGACGGCATCGGCAGTTAATAACTTGCCTCACCGAGTATGCTCGTTCGGTCGTAAATGCAATTCCGCATCCTGGCCCGTGTGTTCTCCCGTGTTTTGATCGATTTGCACCGTCGCTGCATGGTGGAGTCGCACACGCAACCCGCCGGGAGGTGAGATCCCCGTATGATTTATGAACTCGCGTCGCGAAGTGGAATGTGCACAACAGGGAAGAAAAAGGTTGTTAATACTATTGCGAAGCACATTTTACCCGTTCCCGAAAGGGTTGTTCGAGATTGAGGAGTGTTTCGAACTTCCAAGCAAATGGAAAGTCTCGAAGAATGCACCGCACAGGGGTCGGTGAGGTTAAACGTACCGTCTCCGGCTTGCCGGGTGCTGCCGACATGAGGCATATAATGGATGCAGCGTTTATTGCATCAGAGCCCACTCCAGGGACAGCACGAGGATTTGCAACAATTTCACCATTTACCCGTACTCGGTTGATCTTGAAGCTCGGTGTTGATCACAATCGCATACACAAATCACGATAGACAAAGGGTGATGCGAACGATGATGTGTACGTCCCGATGGTTTGATTGGTAAGAAATTGCATCGTTGCCCTCATCGAGAAGCGATAAACGTGGCTTAATCGAGCCGGCTAGCTCCAACGTTCGGTCATTCGGGACCAGTTTGCTTTGTTTTCCCGTGAATCGTCTTGCCTTGCTGGGCGCATGAAATCATCCCCGAGACAAGCGGAACTGGCGTATGTTACCGGACCGTGTTGAGGATAATCTCTCAGCAATCGAATCATCTAATCGCTATGAGAAATGTTATTTTCCTCGCTTTACAACCGGATGTGTCTTCAACCAATTGTCAGAGTGGGACCCGGCCTATGCTCGTTTTACTTATGCTTTGACGGTAACCATTCTCCCCATCAGCGTCTTTAAATCGATTTGTTTTTGCCTGGCTATGAATAAAATGTGAGTAAGAAATAGCGCTTTATAAACGTGGCACACTGTGCCACACTTTGGTCACGTAGCGAAGGCACGATAGTAACAACTGTCCAACAGATCGATATTTATAGGCGCGAAAGCTGGCATCCGGATACCCGACCCTTGTCAAATTCGTTGACATCTTCGTCGTCTCGTCGTTGTAGTCGAGATAAACAAAAATGGAAGAAGACGCACTAGACGAGTTGACGGAGAAAAGTGTTCCAATATTTGCCTTTGCTCGTTGCTCTATTTTTTCGGCGAGAATTTTCACTCAAACGAAAGGAAATTACGACAAATTGAAGGAAGATTGTACAGCGCCAGAAGTGAATTAGAGTGGAAAGGAATGATACAGGATGGATATTGTTTTCGTTCGAGTTTTGAAAATCGTGTTGGTACAATACTAAAAGCAACACTTTCGCCTCATTCATTCCGGATATCGGAAGTTGGTGTAGCTGTGATCGAAACGCAAAGGAAAGAACGATTTTCTTATTGTATTTTTTTCCAGAGAGTTAGTGCCGTTTGTGAAACTGTCGGATGTAATTTGAACGTTTTAAACAATAATAAACATGTGTCACAATTTGGTTTCAGAACTACTCGCACAGAAAATATTGAATTTTATTAAAAAAAGTGTATTTTTCATCAATGCTCAGATGCTTTTCATTTACCCAAACTAAACAAGTTGCTTAGAATATAACTTATTATATACTTATCCTTAACAATGGTGGAAACTGTCCGCGAGATGAAGATGAAGACGGAGATGGAGATAACCCATCTTGGAATATCATAATTCCAATGTAAATGGCGCACTTGCGTGTCCGTGTGAAATTGTCCGTAAAAATATAAAATTTAAATGTATCTTCATGACATGGTAGAGAGAAGCTGTCTTTTATTAAATGATCGATTATAACTCGATAATGTAGAAGGTATTGAATTGATAATGAAGGCTAAAAGGTATTTTCGCGGATATCACTTTAAGGTTTTAATGCTATTGTTTTAATGCAATGCTTGGGGCAATTCCGAGACATCTACAATAAATTTGATCCTGTTCACTTACAAACGTTTTGCTTTCCTAATCGAAGCTTACATCGTTATTCGTAAGGCGTTGTAATAAAATTTTATAAATGTATCCACAGTTACGCCCTTCTTCCTCATAGTTCCATTAATAGCTACTATCAAGTCATGCCTCCATCCTTCTATCCCTCCACTAATGATGTCGGACAGCATTATCACCTCGTAATTCCTTCATTACCACAAAGAAAATAGTTTAGCTTGACTTGATCCATTGTCACCACAAATCGAACCGTCTCTATCGTAATGCCAACAGTCCATTATTTATGATTGTTTTGCCTCACCGCAAACGATCTCCATCATCGTCATCCACCTTCCACCGATATTTTTTTTCGATTACAGAATTTGTCACGCTAAACGAACTGTCAAAGAGTCCTTCAACCACTTGGCCCCCGGACGAAGTGGGTCACCGGACCCGAGATTCGGGAGCTTGCGGTTTTTAACCTCTTCATTTACTGCGATCAGTAGTAAGCTGTCTCGCCAAACCGTGAGCCCGTGAAGCTTTTGCGCCAAACGCGCCATTAGCGGCAAAAAAAAGGAAAGCCATCGGGAAAATGACTGCTCATGACAATACATTTTCACACTTCCGACGGACCGAAACGGGCCAATCGACATCGAACCCGATGGACGATCGAAACATTTTTCACACGCAAGCTTCCGCCAGCATGGCTTCCGGTGGACGGAGAAGCGTTTGCTCTCTTTTTCGCTTTGCCGCCTCATCACAGCCGTCACCCATTTTTGGCAGCATCATGACGGGACCGCTGATGAGCTTCTCGGCGGAAGGCACAATCGTTTCCGACTCGACTGTGGTAGAAGGACGGGAGAAGATGAAAGGGCGCGGATGAGAGGCAAATGGCAAACTGGCCCGGCCGAAAAAATCGAAGAAGAAAGATCATAATCGTAATCGCTTTGGAAATTGATAATAATGACTCAACATAATCGTCAATATAATGCGGTTCTTGCAAACGGGCTGGGTGCTATCACTAATGCTCACTTTGCCACACACACACACACCCACTGCTGCAGGGTGGAAAACCATCGCTTTAATGGACGTAACGCTGGTCCGGGACTCCATCAGCAGTGGGCTCTGAGCTCTGGTTGGTTCTTTTTTTTTCTTTCTTTGGGTCCTAGAGGCAAATTTCCCACAAGCTCATTGCGTGAAAAAGGTCCCCGGGAAATTGGTAGGATATCCGCACGACAGCTCGAAATAGTGAGTGTGAAACAAACGGATACGGTTGGGGGCAGTTTGTATGTATGTGTGTGTGTACGTGGGTATGTGTGCGTTACATTAAATCTGTACGAATGATGGAAGTAATGTGTTCTTTTTTTCACACCCGTGTACCCAAACGAGACATGGATAGTATGGGACCCTTGGACAACTTATTAAGTTTTTCATTTGAAGGTGATATTTGATTAAGTAAACTATATTTTCTGCTTATGTTTAATTTGTTACAATTCTTTCAACATGTAGAGAAAGGACTAATTAAGCAGCAATATACGACAAATGTTCTAATAAAAGTAACCTTTCTGCTATAAGAATGGCTACAGACTTTTCTAAAAGGAGTCCCTTTCATCGTACATCTTAAAGGATAACGAAAATAGTCACCATTTCCGATTAGCTTCGTACGTTTCCTGTTCGTGACGCTTACTTACGTGGTGGTCCTCTTTTTCCTGCATGTCATCCATTTGTACCATTTGTTCCATTTTCCACCCATCTTAACTTTGTTCCGATTGGCCGTCTATCCGTTTGTGCGGGAAGTCGGTTTTAGTTCGCTACTTTGTGTGTGTTTTTTGTTGGGGTTTTTTTCTCAACCAAACCCACCACTACATACTATCGCCAACTGTGGCGTTCCTAGCTGTTTCCTTGCGATTTAGATAAATTTTCCAAAGTGATTCGTCATTCCTTCGATACAAAACCTGCAAGAAGCGCCATGGGAACAAAAAAAACCAACAGCACAAAGTGGTCGAATGAGTTTTTCTTTTGTGTAAGAATTATTGGTTCCTCCCGGCCACAAGACATCAGGGTGCGCGGAGAGAACGACTGCGAAGGGTGGTGATTTTGTAACAAATTTTCGTTTTAAAAAATATTGCCCACATCCTGGGTGTATTGGAAGCTTACATCGATGATGGCAATGGTGGTGGTAGGATCCTTTTTTTAACACCATTTTTTTCACAGGGCATTTTCCACTTTTTGACACATCATCAATCTAACGAGCCCTGTTTGACATCCTTACCTTGCTGGTAGGATTGGGGCGAAATAGATGATGAAACACGGATGAGGCTAAGGACAATAAAGAAGGGAAGTCGATGAAATTGATGGCCAAAATTGGGCACTTTTCCTTTGTGAAATGTTCGAAGCATTACACCATTGTTTGAAGCGTGAATGTGGGTGGTGAAAATTTGTTTCTTTTACACTATAAGACATCACAAGGCTTTATTTTAAATCTTCGCATGCGATACTTTTCATGTTTGTTTCCATATTCCAAGATTAACTGCGTTTTATTTCTAGTTTTTCTTTGTGTATTTTTCTTAAACACGTTTGTTTCCTTGATATTTTTCAGATGTGGTATTAAAAGTAGATATTTTCGTTATGCTTTTCTTTTGTTTGTAACTTTAACTTTATATTTCCTAGGATAAATGCAATAAATTAAAGTAAGGTAGAAAATCAATTTAAACGATAATTTTGTTGAGTATATGTAATCACTATACAAATCTTTCTTGATCATTCTTTATTTAATGCATTCATACATATTCATGGTTTGTGCGTTATATGTCTCTGTAATTCCTTCGCTTAAACCCCCTCAGCTCAAATGTATTCACTATTCTGAATAAGCACTGGAAACCAAATTAAACCCCATTTGCAGATGTTTTAGTTTTCCATGAAATAGTCTACCTTGCCCGACGGGTTTCTTTTTTTCCTCACTGTAACCAACCACAAGCCCTATTTTTCCAATTTGCTAGCCAACCAGTTTCGTTTGTCTAGAAAGCAAACAAAAAACATCGAAGCTGAAAGCAACCAGTGTCCGCGCAGGAAAAGGGTCGATCCCCGTTTGACTTCCGTTTGGTCATGAAAAATGCAAACGATGCGATGAAAATTGCAGCTGTAAGCCATTTTCGAAACGGTTCAATCAATCGTGCACCGTGATCGGGGAACGAAAGCAAAACCGTCCAGCGGACCTATTACAATCGGCCTTCGGGGCTGATTTCTAGCGAACGAAATGAGGTAAACTTTTCTTGCGAGCAGGAAAAAAAGGAAAATAATTTCCTACAGTACAAAAAAATAGCAAACTACAGCTCGCACAGCAGCAAAACGGATCGAATGGATGGGTAACGTTACATACAAGCGGGCAACAACAAAAAATGGCACGAAACATCCAGCACTCCACTGCAAGAAACTGCCACAGAACGCGGTTACTAAAGTGGGTTTTATTGATTGGTGCAAATCAACGGAATAAATGATCGCCATCATCATCATCGTTAAGCATCGGTCGGATAAAGTCATATCCTTTCGCCGTTCACCACCGCGTAGTTTCGTCCTTAAGCTGCGAACTTCGAGAACATCCGAGCCGCAGTGCAGGAGTGTGCCTATATCAGCGCGCCTCGTTCACCGAACGGTGGCATAACCTCTCTCTTCCTTTTGGAGCGTTGGGTGCTCTTTAATGGAGGTAACGATGTGCAGCAGAAGTGGAAGTAGTGAAAAAACACTGAGATACAGATACGCAAACCCATTTTGGTCGCTGTTAGTTAAATTTTGGGGTGCAAGCAGTACGATAAATTGGCAGAAATAAGTAAAATGATAGAGAGCAGACGAGGAAAAAAACGAGGAGCAAACTAAAACTAACCTCAACGTAATCTTCGGGCCACACCACTGGAAAACACACTGGACTGTAATTGATTAAGCGATGTCCATTAGCAGATAAATTGATATTTACTTTTGCCCATGTTTGGTTTTGTGTGCGTGCCTCCTGTCCGGTCGGGGTGGAAGCCCCCGATGTCTGGTGTGGGTTTGGCTAATTAAAGATATTTTTCTTGCGACCTCCAACATCGTCGCCATCGTGTCTCCATCGGTACCACCGGGCAGGAAAACAGGCAACGAGACGAATATTGGCCGAAATATTCTTCCCCGAGTTCCAGTTCGATCGGTGGTAACGCCATGGTTCGTCGGTTGGCGGTCGCTAATCTAAACGACGTCAGTAATTAGCCAGTTAAGATAAGTGATCAGATTTGTTTTGTTGTCATGTACAATGAGGGTGAGTTTTGGAGCGAAAGCACCGGCCACTTTACGCGAGCCTAGTATGGGTGTTGTTTGCGGAAGCGTTTATGTTTGCAAACACGAGAAATTATAGCTCCAAATTGGGTTGAATTAAGCGTCTGTAGTGTTGTGTTTTTAGTACAAATAGTAGTTTTATTTTTGTTTTTGTGATACGATTTTAGCAACAAAATCAAATGAAAGAATTTGAATTTGAATTTGGTTCTGAAAGAAAAATAAACTAGATCCGACTACCTCTGAAAGGTAGCAAAAATGAAGGTCCTGCAAAATAAAAAACAAAGTTCACATTGATGAATTTTTAATGAAAACCTTTTATCTCTGGGTTGCTGTTTCGTCCGATTTTTCCCCTGGTTTTCTGTTACGAAGCAGTTGATAGGTTGAGAAAGAAGGAAAAAAACACACACACACCCATATACACATTATACCCTTGTCCCTGGTCGGTCGTGATGGGTTTTAAGTGATGAGGGAACGGTGTATAATAAATTTACCACACGGTGAGCACGGTATAAGCATAAGCAGCCGGTTGGTTTCGGGTACAATCATGAGCGCAATAATTGTTATTATTATCAGAGTGATGAAAAATTAAAACCAATTTCCCATATCAGCCACCAGTTTCCAGTTTGCTACAGGCGACCATTTTGAGGCACTGTATGGAGTGGGGTTGTTTTTTTTTTGCAACCCTCTCTTTCGCATTTCCAGCATGAAATGGAACCTAACGATACGGTAGTGGTGTATCATTATTATTATTTTGCAGTGCAGAGTTAGTTTCGAGTTCGGAGTGGTGAAAGTTTGAAGGTACTCTAGTTCTCGCGTCTCATTTCGCTGCAATTCGTGTCTAGCAGTGCTAGACGCTCCGGTGCGGGGTTTGAATTCATTTGAAAAAGTTCAAGAGCTCCGTTATTACTTTAGTTCGTTGTGCAATTTGTTTTCGACGGTGTTTTTTTTTTGTTGACTGCCACGAAAGCCGCCCAACCGGGTTGCGAAAACAGCTTGAACTTATGGCTGCTGTTCATAACAAGTTATGCTTAATGATTTCCCAGACGAAAGTGAAAAGAATTTTACGCAAAAGAAGTTTTTTTGGTGTGGACAATCGTTTAAAAATCGCTATACAAATTTATATTTCAAAAAAAGAAAGATAGTACATTGTGGCGTTTGAAAAGTTTCAGTAGAAATGATCATTTAGTGAGTGTTGAATGTTCAAAGCTTTTTGTTTGTAACTGTCCACTTTTTCAAATATTACTTAAAATTATTTAAATTCATTTCTCAATAACTCCAAAAATAAAAAGAAATATGTATTACCATTTATAAAGATACATATGAGGAATAATTTCAAAAACATCCTACAGGCTTGTACAGAAAATTGAAAAATTGAAAAGATCGTGATAAATCTAGAGAGTTTATCACAAAGTGAAGTATTTTTACATTAAATAAGAGTACACGAGGTTTACCTGTTTTAGCTACAACTGGTAAAAGTTTTAGGCGTTTTGCAATTGAGGTTACTTTTTTAATTTGATCTAAATTATGTTTTAATTTGTTCATGCCATCGTTCTATAGTAGAGATATTTAAAAGCTATTAGTCAACTTCTTTAGAATTGTTTAATAAAATTTAAAATTTCTCTTAAATCTTTGTTTACCTTTACAGGGATTGAACCGTTACTGGTACCCACGGATAAAGAATGTTACATCATGTTGTAATTTTTATAGAGACTTTGAGCTGGGTAGCTTTATTCGCCAATCCATAATGTTATTTCCTACGTTTCAGTTTTTTTTTTTTACACATCAACTTTGGCAGCTCGAGGGAGTAATGTACCTTCATTGAGTTTAATTATAGTAAAAGTGGTAAAGCTTAGACTTAAAGGGAAATTAGTGTTGCTGTTTGGATTAGTATACAACCGTGTGATATTCCACACGTAACCAAACGTTCGATTTGTTCATTCACATTGCATAGGATAATCCCACGTTTAGCTATGACTTGCCTTCGTTAAATACCGATTATCCTCCCACGGTAAATTCTCGGTCGTAAAGTGTTTCTTCTATGAAAACAAAAAAACGGCAAATACTGACAAGTGATAAATTTCCATCGCCCGCTGGAAGGAAAATCCAATTAGCAATACTTTTTTCCATTGCTTTTCAAATTACCAGCGGTACCATGGTTGCAAGCAGCAACAAATTCATTTCCTTAACATTTCCAAACCCATCGTTAAAACCTGTACCGATCAAAGGGCATCGAAAGCGGGAGGGACGAAACGACCATTTCATTCCGCTGCTGTGCAATGTGTATGTAAGATTCGGAACATTTTTACCATCTGCTGTTGCGAACTATTTACCATTTTAACGGAAAGTCATCTCCAGAAGCTTTATTTAGTAGCCCCGGCCCACTAACTCCGCCAAACGCACGAATATCGCTCGGTACCCTTCGGATGTGAAATTCCATCAATTTCGGTGCTGCTAAACATGAATGTACCACTAGCGCCACCGGTTTTACCTTGGTGAAAAATCGGTTCCTGAAGGAAAAAATGGTTTTTCCTTAATCTTTTCCGTTGCGTTCCCGCAGTAAGCGCATTCATTCCCGCGTGCGATCGTACTTCATTCACTTCTGCTCCTTGCTGCCCGTATCCAAGATTGTTGGTAAACCGGAGGGCAAAAAAACATCAACATTCATTCCTCTAATGAAATGAAACGAAATGAAGGCCTCGAAAAGAAACAAAAAAAAAACTCACAAAACAAAATGTAAAGAAGTATATTAACGAACTTTTCATTTACTTTCCACTTTTCAGGACGTGTAACTTTTCGATTACCACCGTGGGTGAGGACACCCTTACTAGTGGATGTGTCCGGAAGGTGGAGCCAAAATAGGGAGCACCAGAAATAAAATAAAGCGGAAACTCTAACACCCTCCCCTCAACACCGGCGACCGTGAAGGACCGGCAGGTACGCGTTGGTGAGACCAAAAAAAAAGCAGTGGTGCCAACAGCAAAAAAGGGAAAAACGAAACAAACTTTGACGCGAGTGTAAATTTCGGTGAATAATGAGTGCGCAACCGGCGGCACTAAATGCTTCTAAGCTGTGCCACGTTCGGTAATAAATAAATTACGTTCTGCAGCACAAACTAACAACGAGTTGACGCGTAGTGTGACGGGGGTTTTCTTTTTTTTTTCTTGTGCGTAAAACCGTCGGATTTTAATTTCGTACCACCCGAACCGACCATTTTTCCGACCCCTTCGGACCCATCCACCCGACGAAGAACCGAGTAATCGATGCGCGTGATCAAGGTAAGTTAACGTTTTGGATTTATTTTCCCCATTTTCTTTAACCTTTTCCTGCATTTGCACTATTTTTGCTGTGTTCGTAGTTTTGTGTGCGTGCGTGTGGGAAGAAAATGGTCCTTTTTGCTGCAAAGTGGCCTAGGAACATTCATGTCAGCGCAAACGGTATCAACCCCTAGCGCTTTCTTTGTACGCTAAGGTTCACGTGGTTAATGTGGTGGGATCGGTTTGGAAAAGAATAATTACTTAATTAATTATTGAAAATCACTTGCCGGCACCCGGAATGACTCGCCAATGCGCCATTTTGTCGCGTACCATACCTGGGACCCTCGCAGTGATACATGGTTGATACAAGGTACCGGATCTGGTGAAGCGAAAACGGTGGCATTAATCGTTTCGTCCAGGTTCGTCCGGTGAGCCCGATGAGGGAAATTAATTATTCACTGCAAAAAAAAAGCAAGAATCCCTCAGGCTCAGCAAATTGAAGTCGAGTGGGTGAAGAAACAACATAAAAACGGGCGGCCAACGCAGGGACGAACCATCCGGGGGGTTGCACAATTGAGTTTGCTTTAGAATGGTCATGCTTTGCCAGTTAAAATTTAACCTTTTTTATTATTAAATTACTACCGTCAATTTCGCTACCGAGTTGAAATATTGACTCGGGCCCGGTTACTTGCGCTACCGGCCGGTTATCGGTTGGAAAAAGTGAGAGTATTAATTACGGTGCGCTATCCGGCCCCGGTGGGAAATACGACGGCCTGGGAAAAACGGTTAGCACCGATGGCAAACCGAACCCGGTGGGTAGGTTAAACCCCGGGCGGATTGATTTAGTTCCCGGCCTGCAAAAGGCGATGGGTTAAGTTTACGGTTCGACATGAAATATGTAGCGAAGAAAATGAGTTGTTGAAAGATGGAGCAGAATAAAGTGAATACCCGTTACGAAATACGTGAGCCTATGTGTGTTGTTTTTGTGTGAAATAATATGAGAATATCAAGAAACACATTTAAAAGAGCAATTATCTTTAATTGAATCTTAGGGGAAATTAATAAAAGAAAAACATTTAAAACATTATCATTTATTTTAAACATATAACAGAATGACGAGACTGTAGAAACCACCTAAAAAAATAAAAACTCTATCATCCAACAAGCATTACGGATTACGGTCGAAAGCGTTAAGTAGCGTTTGTTTGCAGTGAACTTTTTAATTCCTATTAAAGCATTGCCACATCGCCTACGGGCTACTATTTTGTTGGCTCGCTGCCATGGGAAACTTTTTTTGTCCTTCCGCTGAATGAAAAGCCTAGCCAATGCTGTAACAGTTGTGGCAGGAAGCAAAAGAAAGAAAAAAAGCAAAAGAATGGAAAAACTGAACAAAGCGAACGATCTATATATATAACAATAACAACACGAATAGGGGAAAAAAATAATAAAACAGCTAAATATGGATGGTGATACAGAGCTTTATCTTCTCGTCTGCTTAATCCTGAAATGATGTTTTTGTACAACCTTTTGTTTTATTATGCCTTTACTTCCCACGTTTTGTGTTGAAGTAGAAACATTCTCTTTCAGAATGGCTCTAGATGATCTTTTTTAAAAGTAACCATTTTGTTTCATATGTTTAGTATTTTTTCACACACGTGGACAAAACGACTTGATGAATTACTTTAATTTTTTATTAGCTTTAAGAATATTTTTAGCGGTTAATTATAAACAAATTTTGAAGCGCATTTGATACTTATTCATAAAATAATATAATTATACTTTAGGAGAGCAAAAAGCAGGAGAAAGTTTACTGAAAAAATTTCAACGCATCCTCGATTGTTCTTAAAAGACAGTATTACATTATATTTATCAGGTCAATAGGTTATTAAATCAAATTTATCAGCGATCTGATAAATTGATAATTACATTAACTGGAAAGTACATTAGTAATTTCCAGTCCTGTTATGTACTTACTTCATATTTTTAAGAAACTTATTCGAATAGTTAAGAGAACTGGATTTTTTTCTTTGCTATATTCTAATAGTAACAACGTTTTTTTTAATACATCTAATAGTAATATGGACGATTTGAGCAGAAGAGCTAAAGTTTAAGGAGATTAAATCATTTTCAACTGTTCCACGTACATAATCCTAATGAATAATATGCTTTGAGCCAGTCGAATTCTGGAGAGCCTCTAAATAGCTAAACCAAAAGAATTATTTTAACGTAACATCGTAGTAAAAGATTGGAAAAAGAGTTTATGCAGATTATTGTTAATCTATTCGAATATAGCAGGATCGTCAATTGTGAGTAATACAAATTCAATATTTAATCATAATGGTCTGGCCATTCAATAAACAAAAACAACAATATTGTTTTTTTTATTTTCTCAATTTAAAAAATTCACACGTGTAAACTAATATGGCGTCTACCTACGGAGATTTTAACGATTGGAAAGAGACGAAGGATTACTGCTACTCTATTCGACTTACCTTTACTTTGGAAAACTAACCTCCGCACACTCTTTCATATTATTACGCACTAATAAACAAACAACATAGAAACAAATTACCGCCCTCAGATAGCTCACCGAGATATAACATTGGGTCTGTTACTAACTTCCCTAAGCTGGGCTCATCACACCACACTAGATGCATATCGATCATTTTCGATTTATTTCAAATCCTTCTCACGTGTGCTTTGTGCATTAAGACATAGCATTCCCATTACCGCACGCCAGTACTCGTAAAGAAACGGTATGGTTTTTTTGATATCCGGCCTAGCAACATAACCAAACCAACCATTCCCAAATTGAAAAGGGGAAAGCGTTAAAATCTTAGTGCATAAATCAATTTAATGAACATTTCCCCCCGGGATGGCTTTTTGCTGCTGGTTTTGTGTACCCGTAAACGGTCGCAGTGCTTAAAAAGGTAAACTATGAACAACATGCAGCTTAACTGTTAAGAGTGAGCATTGTTCGTTAGCCAATATTTTGGCCAGCACAAAAAAAAATATCAAAGAATCCTCGTTACTGCGGGGGTTTGTTTTCTACTACGGAACCACGAGATGGGGTTTGGGACTTAATGTCGGTTTCACTTTTTCCCGGATCCCATCGGAACATTTTTCACTGACCCTTCCGGGGGTTAAGGAAATGGGAATGAAAGCCGTCCACCTTTAGCGGACGCAAGTGATGGTAATATCCTTCCCGCAGCACTGGCATATGACACCCGTGGGAGGTGGGAGGTCCGTAGAGAAATGACGAAGGTGAAAGTACACACTTTCTCATCCACGCTGCGTATGGTTTTATATATTAGTATGTGTGTGTTATGCTTTCTTTCTGGGTGGGTTTGAGGCTTCCATTGAAGCATGGTACGTCGATTCCCCATACCGTGCTTGGTGACTCATGCCATTTTTCTAGGTGGCTTTTCCTGTGTTTTCCCAATGTTTTTCGTTCCTTTTTTGTTGGTGCACTCACTCACTCGAACACACACACTTACCCAAAAAAGCCGGCACCCGTTCAATGATGAACGATGGGACGGAACAAAAAGGACAGGATACGCGGATACGCCGGGAAGTGGTTTTCCACACGGTGCTCGGTCGGGTCTCAGCTGGCACTCGGTGGCATGAAGGTAATAAAAATTTATTGGTAATTTTTATTGTAGCGCAAACTCCGCTGGCTGGAAGAAGCGAAACAGAACGGGGGACAGAAACAAACAAACACCAGGGTGGAAAACGCACCCGGGGAGTTTGATTTGGTACGGGGCGTAGCAGCGTACTGCGGAAAATCCACTTTTCTGGCTGTACAACAATTCGTGAACGTGGTGTACTTGCACCCGTGCACTAGCGATGGGCAACGGAATTCAACCAGACGTATTTATTTCCAAGTTCGATTCGCAACGATGTACCGACGTCTCGTACCACGTGTTTCAACGTGCTTTTGGTTGGCTAGTTTTCCCCCCCAATTGTTTCACACAAAACGCTTTCCTACTACCGTGCTGCAGCCACGGTTTAACTCTTTCCCCTGGTTTTTTGCAGCAGCTTGTTTTATTTTAGCCCTCAATAAAAGTGAAAATTTTTCATTGCATTTCCTCCTTCCACGCTGGATTGGGAAAGTGGGAGATGCGCAATAAATCGAACGGTACGATTACTAGCAGCGTTCCGACACTGGTGATCTCCGGACGGAACCATCTGTTCGGCGAAATTTTCCGGTGTGCTAAGAAGCTTACGCGCCGGATGGAGGAATAAAAAAACATACACACAAAACCCGCTGGCCAGACAGACATGATCACGGGTCGATGGGTTACACGAGCTTGTTTTATCCATGTCCAGTCAGACGGAAAATGGTTCGAAAAAGTGTTTACGGATCAAGAACCGTAGTACGGTGTTAATTTTACTGCAAATGCTAAGATAGATTCACCAAAATAATTGATGTATTGCTGTGGAACGACAAATAAGGATCAGGCTACAGTTATGAAGTTACGTTGTTTTTAAGATACATCACAGGTACATCCTGGTATTAATTTTATCCTCTCTATCATGTATTAAAAGCATATTAATTTGAAATTTTGAACGCAGGAGTTCAAAACTCCTTGCTAAGTCTTGAGGGAAAAAATATCTTATTTTCAATTAAATCCATCACATCCCACGGGTTCGAAATATCAAACCAAATGGCATGAAACTTTGCAATCCTTCTTTGAATGGTCCAAAATGGGAGGACCTGGAAATTATTCCCATTTGAGCATCTTTAGGAGTCAAGAAGTCTAATGATCAAATAGTGAATTATTCTTATAACTTTAGTTCGACCGAACACCGATTTTGGTCAGGAAATGGCCTGGACATAGTTGATTGAAAGTAATGTCACTTGCTGGGATGTAATGGATTTGCTCTCGTTTGTCAGTTTGTATGGAGTGCACGCGTCGTTACCAAACGAAAAATTGCATTCAAATCTAAAGAAGTTTAAGAAAATCCAAACCTCAATTTCAATTCAATTGCAAATATTTGAAATATTTGTTTTTTGGTTTTGGATTGAAAAAAGATGATGATGAAGATGATGATTCTTCAATCCCCAGATTATTTTGGTCAGTTATTTTGGATAGCAATCAAGATCTCTTGAGCACATATCTCTTAATAAAAGGATTTTTCGAGTTCTTGGAAATTTAGTAAAAGCCAAGATGTCCATGTCTACTTTGGAATTTTTTGGATCATATTTATCTCATTTCTCAGTAAAGCTTTATCACAACCTTACATCGTTTCGGGCCAAAAACATTTCACCGCAAACAAAAAAGCATGTTAAACCCTTCGGAGACCTCTTTTCTTACTGAATCCAACAAATTACCAATCTAAACACGAATCCAATATTCAAAGATTTTCCTACTCAACAACGATGCAACTCCAATAAACGAGTATTTGTACAAGCAAAATGATGAAGGAAAAAAAAACAGTGAAACTCACAAGTCAACTTGTCAGTAATCGAAATCAGTGCAGCTTTCTATTATTGAGTAGTCCGTCGACGATTCGCTATCGCACGGGCACCAGACAACAATTGTTCGTACGCGCAAGGCAAACTACAATTCCATCCGCTGCAATTGCCATTCTTGAGCATTTCCACAGCGTTCGTGGTTTTGCCCGGTGCAATTGGTTGCTTCCCAGTACTGGTGGCAGTGGTTCATGGAATCAATCTTTGTTGCTGGCTGGGTTAAATATAACCGCCCAGAACGAACCGTTTAAACCATTCTCGAGGAAACAGAATAGAAAAATCTTGATTTGTTAGCATTCGAATGCTTTCTCTGCCGCAGATGGTACACATCCAAGAGCAATCTTTCATGAAGGATAGCGGGAAAAAGCGGAAAACTACCACTGCTACTACTGCTACTACTACTATCTGTCTGTCGTTTCACTTCGAAAGGTCAAACAATAGGCTAGAGCACTTCTAGTACCAAAAATAAATTCCATCGCTTGTACCGCACAGAATACGACAAAGGAATATTTTCCCCCGCCACGAGGCATATCCACACGAGCCGAAAACTAACCACACCGTGTAAGCAACCAAACCTTTCCGCGTTGGGGAACACACACAAATGGCGAACACACAAAGAAAATGCTTAACAAAAATCGAAACCAAACACGCACCCAAGCACTCTGCTGCACAGACGGATCTTCGCCTTGCCATTCCATTTGCTAGTTGCTGCTAATGATTACAAGCCAGTCTTTCGGCCGTAAGGGAGGAAACAGGACCGTGTCTGCCCAGTTTTAATTGTGCTGCGGAAAAAGGAACCACTGTTGTCACCGGGCATAACTCACTCGGTGAGTAAGTATATTGGATCCCCCCTAGTTTGTCGTTCGTCATTTGTCGCACGGGATTAAGCGGGTTCCGCACGCACTGCGAACCACGGCTGGTGAAAAGTGGTGAAAATTGGCTCAAATTGGCCAACCGGTTTGCTTGTTTGGGCGGGGGAGGCGAACAGAACGGGTCGTTCCTACCTTTCGGTAACTTCGCTCACCAACGCTATGTTGCGTGACGCACGATATTCAAGGATTAGCTACGCCGTTTCCCAGTTCCAGTGTGCGAGAAGAAGGAACGCTTTCCGTTGAAATGGAAACATGCCTCCAACATTCCCAATTCGCTTCTAATTTCGTCGCCCGGTAATAGCGTGTTTTCGCAAGAAATCGACCAAATTCTTGGCTTGCTGATTGTGTGACAACGTGACCGGGGTGATTTGGTTAGCCGGTTTGCGGAATCGATCGTTGGTGATTAATTTCGACCTGTCTTAAGGAGAAATCCCTTAATAACTCAAAGTCCATTAGGACTTTTCTTCCTGCAAGAAAAATACCTATCGATGTGTGGAGGCTCATAAAACATGTACCACAGCACATGCTGTGGCCTATGGATACGAAAATGGCAACGGAATTATGTATCTCGCTCGATATGCAAAACCACCCGGGTGAGCAATTTATTTTGCTACAATGCCTTTTTTTTGTTGGTCTCCCTTTAGTGCAATGCTCATAATTTACCGCAACATTCGATCAGCATTCGGTGGCATTGCTGACACGGCACCGTACACGCAACTTGGGCCCGGTTGTTCCAGTGGCCATTGACCTTTTTAGGGCTTTTACGAGCTCACCATCCGGTATGCAACGGACAAGTTGTGCCGAATCAAAGCCCAAACGGTTGCCTTGGCCCGATGCAATTTCGAAAGGAAATGAGCTAAGCTTTCTTGGAAAGTGAATACCCGTGCGAAGGCCATAAAAGCGGAAGGAAACATAACCTCACCGGTCAGCAGCGAACGATCCACTCCGAAGCATGTTTGATGGTGGCCAAGGTTTGGCTATTAGTGCCCGGAAGGATACACAAGCTTCAATGAAGCATCACATGGTAGCCGGGCACTGTTCGAGCCGGAGAGTGCTACAATCGGCGCCACTTGGTCTCTTTAAAAAGGGTTCAGTTTCAAGCCGTTAGGCACAGGGAAATGCTGCCTATCGGCCTCTCAAACCTTATATACATTCCGGAAAAGGGTGAATAGTTTTTTCCCCCCTCGAGCTCTTTGCTCGGTTGCATTCGGTTTGTGTTCTACGAATGACTCTACTGTGGTGACTCAAATGCACTTAAACAAAAACCCCGAAAGGAAAATGCAAAACAAAAAAAAGGAAAATCTCACCACAACGACCCAAAAAGTGTACAAAATACCACAAGCGCAAAGCGGGTCCTTTAAATTTTATCGCTTGCCGAGCTGAGATTTCAAATATGAAAATTGTGCCCAATTTTATGCCGTGGCCACATCGTCGTTTGTCCCATTGCAGGGAACGATCTGGCGGGAAGGGGTTTTTTTTTGTATGTATCCTCCCAGCGTGTCTGTGTGCGAATGTACATTCTTGCACTTTCCACTTTCCGAAAAAAGCTCGTTTTTTTTGCGTTTGCATCGGTTGCATTTTACCACTCAACTTCACTGGGCTGGGGTTCAGAGAAATGCAGCAGTACCCAGCAAAGCTGCCAGCTTTATCGTGGCAATTGCGAGCTTCCCGTCGGAATTTTCCCGGATGCACTTTCTTTGCCTGGCTGCAGCAATCGTGGCAGTAGCATGATGATCATTTCCACTGCTCTACTGCCACTTTAAATTCATGCAAAAGTGGATGGTCAACATTTGCGCACGACGGGAAAAAATCAATTTACCAAGTTCTTGGAATGATGAGCGGAACACACACACACACACATATATATATATACGGGAAGGATTTTCCTTTTCCAGTGCTGCAGTATTTGGTGTCGAAAAAACATTTACGTCCGACTGAAGCTGGAATATTATTTGGTGAAGTTTCTTTTTTTGTAAAAAAATATTTTCCAAATTAGTTTGAAGAAAATTATGTTTCTTGAAACGCTTTTATTTATTTTTTTGTTTTAGAAACACATTCAACTGTGTTGCTTTTTTTACGTTTATTTTTCATTTTACTAATCTTTTAAAACGTTGTTCGTCACAACCGATTACAGGGGTTTCAATTTCTACTTGCTAAAAATTATAGATATTTCGGGAATCTCATCATGTTGAACTTTAATGTATTGCAGAAGATATAAAATCTATCTTTTCTTTGTTTTACTGAACTATTCGATCGATTCTGTGCAAGGTTTTCTTAACCAATACTTTGACAGGTTTGAAACTGTGTTTATGATTTATTCATGATTCGAACAGATCTACCTGGGCATATTCAAGTCTTACTAGAAAATATTCGACAATAAAAGCTTAAAAATAGGCATTTTTGCTTTAAGCTGCTATAATCTTTCATGCTTTCCTTTTTTAAAAAAGATTTCTACTTCAAATTTACCAATAAGAGATTATTTGTAAATGATGTGAGCGATAATATTTGGGCTCACAATTAGTACTCACACCTGTAGTAGACAATTATTAATTGTTCGTTAATCGTATCGCAATTCTAAAACCAGCTAATCTCATCGAAAGTGATGATTTGATATTTAATCTGATAATATATGCATTGAAAGCAAAACATGCAGTGTGCCATAACCCCATCGACACAACATCAATTTGCGGCATGTTCAAATCTCATGTTACCGAATTGATTTTAGCTTCGGACAACTAGAACACAGAAATTCCACAGGAATAAAATGCTAAAATATATATAAATCGCAAAGTGTGCCATTTCAAGTAGTACGAAGCTCAAAAATACCTGACAACTTGTTCTCCAAACTCTTGTAAGATGCCAGTCATTATAATTCTTGAAAAAGTCTATTATTTAAATTAAAAAGAATGACGATTCCACTTACGCTTACAACAACTAGTCACAAAAATTCTGTAACCTGTTTTGAAAGATTTGTTTTATATTCATGGTGAAAGGGAACTTTTTTTTAGTTTTAAATATTTTTCGTTACGTTGGATCGTTTATAGCTCCCTTTTGCCCATAATCAACTCGAACCTGTAAAATCGGTTAAGGTTTCCTGCACAGTAAATCAAACTCCCAGTCGTAAACTGTAGGCTCCCATCTCGGTAAGTGCTCAAGAAAACATTATTAACTTTATGGCTCAATCAATATCGCCCAAAACTCTTTAACTATGTGAAAAACTACTGCTTTGAAAGACGCCTAGCTCCTTAAACATAAACACATTGGCCAGCCATCTTACATTTACAGCCCACCATTACACGCTTTCCATCTCAACCATTCACGGGCGGACCACTTGATTGACCTCCGGGAACGGTTATAATTTTTATGTCAAATATTAGTCAACCTTAAGTAGCCACTGGGAGCGTATCCGAGCGTACCATGGCGCAACCCAACCGTATCGCGCTATCGATCGGGCACACTCGTCCGGGAGCGAACGGATTCATGATGTATGTGTAGGACCTTAAACGCCCTTAGCCGATGGTGGGCCAATTTACCGAATCCTGTCCACAATACCTTCGTGATTAACGGTTGGAAAAGCGGAATAAAATTACTTAATTGTGCCCTTTCTCCGAAGCATTTGAATTCATTAGCCGTTCGGGGGCCGTTGGTGAACCAGAGCAAGATTGATTATCCCGGCCAAAGGGATAAGGGTAGGAGTTTTACGTACGAGGGGTAGGGTCGGAAAATTGTTAAGCGTAATATGAAGCAAAAAGTCGGCATAGAATGAAAGTAACACTCTTGTATGAAGGTTGAAGAAAAATTCTCGCTTGGGCTAACTTGGCGGGCAACACAACAACAAAAAAAACCTGTGATTAGTCTTTACACGTCCATTACTTTGGTTGAAACGGCTGTAAAATGGCCGCCAAAGGGTGCGAGAAAAAGAACAACAGTAAGAAAGAGATGGGTAAAAGCAAGCAGTGCTAGAGTTAAACTCAAACGAAAAAAAAAACATTACTTACCCACCATTATCATGATTGGAAGGAAAAGTTATGACGGAGAAAAAGTGGCAGAATAGTTACACGAACAGCGATGGACACGCTCCACATCAAATGTACGTGCTAAATGTGTTTACGTGGAGGCCCCTGATGTGGCGTGTGGGAGAGCAACCTCGCGCGACCATAAATCTACAATTGGACGCGTGGAAAATCCCGTCAGCAATTAGTGCAATGCTTGCCAGGACAACGCGATTCTGCCCATTGTGTCGCATGATAGCGGCGTTCGTATGGGTGCTGGTTAGGTGGCTAGCTGGTATATTTATTTTTTTATGAAACACAATTTATTTATATGCTTTGCCGTCCACATTCATCACAACGAATTTCTGCGACGCATCGGAGTGGTTTTAATTTATTTAAATTACCCATCACGAAAACTGTACATTAACACATAATTACTTCATTACATTCGGATGCGGGGAAAAAGATTCGGCGGTGTGAAGCGTGAAATGCAGGAAGCGCACTCATCGTGCTCACGATCATTTCTCTTTGCTAACGAAGAATTTTACTGCTTGCATTTCCATCAACTCCGGGAAAAACGCACATGAAAAGTGGAAGCTTTCGCAGCTAATGAGCTTTCCCATTTTTTTTTTGTTCTTGTTTGCTCCCTACATCCTTTTGGGTATCATTGTCATATGGTTTATGTAAAATTTACTAATCAAAATTGAGCCACAATCGGGCAGGCTAGACAATAAAACGGACCATAATTTCTAGCATTACCTTAACTGATGGATCAATCCGTTTCGAGCCAGCCAACCAACTCAATTGAATGTTTCCACCCTTTCATGATCCGAAGCAACACAGCTTATTCTTTACATTCCTTCACGGTTTCAGCACGTTATGGTAGGGTTTTATAGTTTTCTGCTGGAACAGAAAAAAAAACTCACATACACACATAGTAAATCCGTCTCACAGTTTTCGGGCTGCACGCGATCCCCTTACAAAAGCCCTTTCATGTTTTTTTTTTCGCTTCTGCCCAGTGTCCTATCGAGACGAGACGGTCGCGTGCGCTCGACACTGTGTTGTTTGGTTGTTGAAACGGTTTCAATTCCACCGGAATATGATAAATGTGCAACAGCTCACAAAGCGCACCCCATTTAGTGAAGGAGTAAAACGGGGTAACATTAAGCACATGGATGTAAAAGAGGCAAAAAACCCAACTGGGAAACTCTTGAACAAAGAAAATTTTCCACTACACTTCATGGTGGAGCCCTGTTCGAGCCACGAATTTCTCACTTGTGGAATGGGTGAGACACTTTTGCAGGCAAAAATTATATTTTTTAATAACAATGAATTATGCACCGGAACATTTACACTGATGAAAGGGTTTGGTGCTGTTTGGTGCCCTTTGCCTTGGGCGCGATTTCGAAAGGATATTGAAAAATGGTCCGAGATTGCAAGTATCGTTTCTGTAATGGTTTATGAGTTCAGACGAGGTTGAAGCTAATAATGGTTCGTTTGGTGTACACTTTTCAAGGAAGGTTTGTTGATTTGATTGTGGATATTGTAAAGAACTTTGTTATAAAAAAAATTATCAAGCTTGTATTAAAAAATTCTAAGGAGAATAAATTGTTGATACAATATTTTCTATTACTATAAACAAAATCAATTGAATTTTGGGATTACTTAGACTTGGTAGTTTTCTATTACGCTCAATTGAAACATGAAGTTATTAAATTGAAATAATTTCTATTTGATTGTCCGGTGAAATGTCTCGCACAATTCATTAAATCCTTTCAATAAACCTTCGCACAATTCAAATGGGGTTACGTTGATTACGTTATATTAATGCTTTATGTTTTTTTTTCGTGATAATTATGACCCAATATTTGTCTTTGAAAGGAAGCTACGAAGCAGATATTTTAATCTTAAGATATTACTTTTAAGATATTTATTATGACGCCTAGTCGACGTTGCCACGTTGTACATCAAAAGTTTTAAATTCATCTTAAGGTACCCATTTGTTAAGTCTTATTTTAGCTTCTTCTAGAAGCCATTAGAAGCCCGTTATTTAGCTTTGATTTCGTTCTTATTTGGTTTCCTTCCAATATGAAGATAATTATGTAAAAAATGCAATGGTAAATGATTGCAAAAAAAATTGGCGTTGGGAAAATCAAATCTTCCAATCCAAATTCCAAATTTCCAATTCCAAAATCTTCAAATCCTTAAATCGCAGCGTTGAAATTAATCTTTCTTTTATAAAAAAGCGTTTTAATAGCGAGTACGTAACAGTCAACAGAATGTTCTGCAGCAAACTGTAAAGGCAAGCTTATCAGACTTACCATAGAGCAAAAAACATCAAGCATTTCGTTGTCCAACCCAAAAAGACCATGAATGCGGCAACATTCTTACCCTACACTCATTGTCAGCATAATAAAATGCAATTATGATCGGTCGCCGGCTTCAAAGTGAGCGCCCCAAATTCGTGAAACCGCTTCGGTGCGGAAGAAGAAAACTCTCGCGAACGCAGCCAAACGGTAAACTTTTCATAATGCAATACTTGAAATAAATTAGTAGCTCCCGATGGTCCGGCGTAAACGTCGGGTCCGCACTGATTGCTCTCCCGAAAGTCATTCCCGTTTCCTTGGACACTTGCTATTTGCCACCATCTTTGCGGGTCGACTCAATCACTAGGCAGGGAAGCGGCACAAGCGTGGAGAAGGTTGGTGTCGCCCAAGGACTTACAGGAAAGAAAATCTTTTCTCATAAAATCATAATTTTAAAACCTTCAGCATGCATACCGAGCACATCGTGCAGATGAAAGCAGATCAAGAATTAAGATTTCAAATGGGGTTGCAAAAATGGAGTCCTCGCTTGGCAAGCGATCATGCTTTATGAGCAGAAGATGCTTGCTTAGGCAAAAATGTTCTTTTACCTTTTTAAATAAATTTAAATGATTGCAATTTTTACTGGCAACTCTCCTTCACCTTCAGTTACGCAGCGAGTCCTTAATGAATAGGAACTTATAAACAGGCCCAAAGTTTAGCCCGGTAATATTTGCAAGTTTCTTGCTGCCTTCATTTCTGGACACCCATTCCAACACAGCTACTGGTTCGCGATGGTTCCTTTCCGACATTTCATTTAAGATTGAACCACCATGACGACCACCGCACCATGATGACGTCGGTCGGCCCGGGCGCTCATTCGTTTCAATCTAATTTACTTCGCCTTTTTTCACCCGAATAGTTGCCGACGCTTCGTGTACTGGCCAAAAAGCTGCAACACATAATGCCGGGTTCTGTCCGAAACGTCCTAATGCCGGTTTATTTTACGCTTAATAAAAAGTTGATAGGAAAAAATGAAGAAATTTGTGCCTGCCGTCTGATAGTCCTGTTTTTTTTTTCTATCACACAAGGATGATAAAAGAGAAAACAAGAGAAAAAGGACGGAAAAAACACCCGAAAATCACTTGTTCGCTAAAGGAAGGAAAGGAAAAAGAAGGACGACTCCTGACAAAACGTTACCCCCAATGAACCTTTCACCAAGGGATTCTTTTCTTTGTTGCCGTGAGGAACGCGCTTATGATTCTTTACAACAACAAAAAATAGCGATCCCCGATTCTTTGCAAAAGGAAACTCCTGCTTCTTCAGGGGGATTTTCCGGTTCTGGCGAGTATTTTCCGGTGTTCTATTCAGAGCCCGTCGCCAGCCGAGGCAAACTTTTCTGCCCTGAAACAGTCGCAATTTATATTCATGATGTGCTTTCATTTTTCACTTACAATTTCGCTAAACTTCTGGGTACTAGGTACTGGGGAAGAGCCAAATAGTTTCCCATCCCTGGTTGCGTACCGACCACGGACCTGCTTGTCTCTCTCGTGGGATGCAGATTTTGCATCGATGAAATGCACTGCACGTCACCGGCTGTATGAGCGGTCCGTCTGCCCCGTGCATGGGGTACAGTATTTACCAAAACATGCACCACTCGGCAACACTGCAACATGAATTCGCGCGCCCTTCCGTCGGGTTACTGAACCCGGTGCACGATCGTTTCTCTTTGACCGTGGCTAATGTGCGTGAAATTAAAATCAGCCACGGGTTCCCGCACCGTTCCACGCTACAGTCGCAAATCATAACCGATTGGCCGTTGCGTTGAGTTTGCGTTGAACGTTTCTTCTCCGTTGACCGAAATGAGCACCGCAAACGGTCACCGGACTCGGACCGAAGGTTAAGCAATGGATCGGTCGCATTTTGGAAAGACGAACATCGAAAGCCGTCGCTAAATTGATTATTCAAAAAGCTGTGACGAGCGGTGCCAGGGCCCGCTGGCAAGTTGGTTAATTTAAATATCGGATTGGTGGACCGGTGACGGTGCCGGTGATGATTTTAAGCAAAGTAGCGCCATCGAACCCCACCGAGAAGTGGTTTTGCGGTGGATGATTGAATTGCAAATCGAAATGATTTGCTCATCTTCGCACTTGAAGTTGATGGAACTTATGGCTTTGATTGAGAGTTGCCTGTTTGGTGGTACGTAAAGTGAAACTCTTCAATATAAATCTTCAGGTTAAAACCCTTTATCGAACTTTTAAGTATGGGTTTTTGATTTCCCTTTTTAGTGGACCTTCGTTGAATACTTTTTTACTATGTTTTCAACAAAATGTCTAGAGAGATGTAATAAAAATAAATTTATTTTTAAGAGAATCTTCTAACATGAACTTCATGTAAATTTCATTACTAAATGTTCCTACAATGTTCCACTTTTATCCTAGGACAATTAAAGTTGAGTTGTCATTTTTACTTCAGAATTTTGAGCAACTCTTCGACAATTTTATCGTTCATTACCGGCAACCATTTTTCAGGCCAGTAAACCTGAACACTTTGTAGATTGTATGTAAATAAAATATCAAATATCGAACAAGAAAACGTTTGTAACATTTTGATTGTACATCATCCCTGAATAATAAAAGAATAAAGTTCGATGTGTCGATTCAGATAATTTCCATGCAATAAAAGACCCCTTACCCGATCCTTTGATAAATATATTTCAATGACTCGTAGCTGATGGTATTACTTCGCCCTTCTTGCACGATGAGTCACCCAGCGGTAGCGTACTGTTTGTAATACATCCCAAACTTCTCTTATTAATCACATCTTCCATGCAGAGCTCATAAAAATCACATCTTTCGTTAGGGTGACAAACTACATGGCCGGTCTCTTTGAATAATTAATATTCAATAGCCTCAAACATCAAAAGGCAAACCGTTCGTATCATTCATTGGCCTCATCAATGTCATCGCATGTCGAATCAATTAATTGCTCCGATGTATCCCGTCGCGTATTCCATACAAAACAATCTCATAACGTCGGCAAGATGTTCCCATTGGATAAAATCAAAGGATAGGGCGAGCTGTTGATAAAATCTCCCCACAACAACAACCCAACCGAAACCGAGCAAACAATAGTGTTGAAGTGATACTAAAATCATGCCACAACCCGATTCGCACTATTTCTTCCAACTGCAACGTTACGGAACACTGGGGATTAGTATGTCCACCTTGCCCAATTTGTGCTGTCAGCATGATGGAGGATCATAACCGCTTTACCATAAAATCCATCCATCAGTAATTTTGTGCAGCGCTTCACAGTTTTGGCACCACCCATCAATCAGTCAATCGGCCGCATCCGCATTTCTAGTAGGCAACAAAACAGAGCCGACACAGTTGTAAACCGTTTGCCGTTGTCCTTCCTCCTTACGTTTGCGCGTCGGGAATTCTCGATTGGTGTTTTGTTACGGATTGGAAACAAATAAAAGCATGCCCCAAAACGAACGGGATACCATTTTGCCTTTTCTCATTTTTGTTTTGTTTTGTTTTACTGCCATTTCCAATCGACTTCCGACACGGCCGCATGACGTGCCTGTGGAACGATAAAACTGCAACGTGTTCATGTCCATATTTCCTGCTTCATAACCCGTCAGCTACGGTTTGATGTCATCATATTTTTTTCCTCTACTTCCGTCAGTCCGCACAATCCATTGCCAACCGGCACGTAGGACATTTAGTGAGTTGGATGCTCGGTAAGCTCGGGAAGGGAGAGCAGAGATACTAGCTTGACCCCATCACTCACCAAAACCGTCCACAGAGCTACGCCGGCTCTCGGCTCTGGAGAATGGTGTGCTGCTCTCTGTTCCGGAACGCGAAACACCTGTGAATCACTTTTGTCACATCGTCAATCGTGGCACGAGCATTTTTGGGACCGGGCGTTGGTGAGCGGTGCTTGGCGGGCTCATAAGGATTCATTGCCGATCCATTCATAGGTGCGTGCTCGAGTGTTTTATTGTCCGTTAGGTTCCTGAAACTCGGCCTACCTCATGTCTGTCCCACATGGTCAGGAGAAAAATGTTCGGATGAAAGGCTACACGGCTACACGTCTGTACAAAACAGTTACTGTAGCATTGTATTATTTTACCTCACGTGGAAAATATTTGAATGTTCGGTCCCCCTGTTCGAGTTTGTCAATATGCGTCGAAAGTCCTATTTTTTTCATTCAATACAATTAAAATATAAACACTTATTTCAAGTATTTTATTAGAAAACTTCAATAACCAAACACCATTTTCATCACTGTAACAAACGGTAGAAAAAAGTCAACATCTGACCACGTCCTTCCCGGAGCGTGGCTTAGTTCAAACAAATAACACATAAAGCTCACCGGTTCACACACCGGATACCAGTCGGATGCACAATACAACCAGTCGATTTTCATCACATTCACAGCAAGTGACGTGAGTGAGTGTGAAGTGAAATATAAGTACTCGGTTTGCTTTTTTCGATTAGTGCCCCATCCACGGTTATAGCTGTACAGCTTTTTTGTTGTGTCCTGTGGCTGTGAAATTGCAACCGTTGGCAAAGCAGCCAATAATGGAACGAAGCCGTTTGGACATTTCCCCGGAGAGTGATAGACAAAGGCAAAAATAAACCACTTCAGCCTACCCTTTTTTCATGCCAGCATGGAAGAGATCCAACGTTGAGATCGGTAGATCGAGAGGATTTTTGGAGCCGATGGTTTCGACAATGGGAAACAGGCAAAGAGCAGTGATGTGGACATAGTTTTTTCAGCTATGCTCAGGTTTTGATACTGATGCAGACAACACACAATGTCAATATCACTTTCTCTAATAGAACATGATGTGTTTGTTGATCTTCTGCTGAAGCGGGTGAAGTTGATCTCGACTATAATGGTGCTTTTGGTGGAAGTCCTCGGGGAAATTAAGGGTTATTGATGTGTTTTATTTGATGTATTGTTTGTGTGGTTTGTTTGAAACTACTGGCAACTTTGACAGATGTTTCGGAAAGTGGAACTTTTTCAGAATTCTGCTCATTTTTGGTGGATTTTACAGCGTCTAAGTTAAACTGTATCTTAGTTATCAACTTTCTACATGGAGATTAACCTTTACAAAGTGTCGCTTTTTTATCGGCACAACAACCTCAAGTGATGTAGGGCTGCCGTTTCTATTTACTTTACCGTAGCTGGATAGTAAGTACTGCGTAGGGTAGAGTGGCCTGAATTTGATTTCGTACCTTTCCTGTCGTGTGAAGGTCATCCCAAAAAACCGGTCCGATTGTACGCAACATTTAAACCTTTTCCTTATTTTCATCGGATTTTAGGCTCAATAAATTCTTAAGGTTGAATATTACCTTTTTATCACAAACACTTCAATCACTTCACACTGATCACACTTCATTACAACTTCAATTAAACCAGTATCACATTTGGACGTCTTAATGCTGACTTGTTCGACTTGATTTTATACGATCATGGCACACTATACACACATCAATCGGTCAAAAATGTCTCACTAAAAAATACATAAATTATCATCTGTCATCTTTTAAAGCAAGCTAGTGACTTAAGTTCGATATATGAAAACCCTGTATAAAAGAATAAAAAACTAATGAACTACGCTATTCCAATTGCTTAGCCGTATTCATTAAATTGCATTATTTAATGACACAAATAATTGTATAGTTCGTTAATAAGGAAAACACTTCAGTGAGTAATAGTCCCATAAACTGGTCCTTTTTTCTCCAACTAGGTGTTCTTTTAAGATAATGATGTTGTAGTACAATTCATTTAAAATATCTAGCTAATTCCAGGTTTTGGAATTTGTAATTTTTCTTCTATTGCTAAACAATGTGCTTTGCGAAGTTTGGAAAGAGCCTCACTATAAGCATGCTCCATAGCAACTGTACTGAAAAGGATGGTTTACCGCCGATCGGCACAGAAACGATCATATATAATTCAAACCCTGGTGGCTTGTACTTTCGGCTTGTTCTGCTAATGGGTCGTGCTCTATGCTTTTACGGTGAACAATGCCGTTGCTTTGGAGACCTGACCATCAGAAGGCCTGATTTGTTGACCGTCCAGGAACATCTGACGGTCGGGTTTTTGTCTACCGAGCATCGATGAAACATTGCTTTCCCATTTTCATTTTCCCGTCACGGCAGTTACGGTAGTGGTAAGATCAGGCGCGTGTGGTTGCAAATTATTTTCTGTGTAAACTTAACTTTAACCAGTCTCAAAGAATGGCATAGAGAAAATGCATGTAGTGAAATTAAGCAGCTAATAGAATTGGGTTATTCCTGCTATTTATTTCACTCAATGTGATTCATTGTAATTTTTTATTTTAGTTTTTGAAACTATTACAAGTATCCAGAACGTGGTTTGGTAAATGTTATTTATTTATTTTTTTTTTATTTATTTCCATTATGACGGCCAAAGGCCGTATGGTCTTGTAAATGTTATTTATTCGATATAAAATGTGGTTAAAAAAACCAACCCCAAACGTTTCATTTGATGATCTCTTTTTCAACGCATTCAACAACTTTATCGCATTTTCCACATCATCGAAGCTTACCGCCAGCCATCAAACGTCTCCAATGCAAATTTCATCGTGATCCGCCAGCTGCCCAAAACGGTGTAAAAATAGCCCGCAAGAATCGAAAGCCCGTACCATTGGAACGTTACAGGCCTTTCGTTGAAAATTGTACCGTAAAGAGGGTACAAATGGACACAATGCAATGCGAGGGAACAAAAAAAAAAACATGGCAGAAAAATGCAGCGTATCGATTACGCACGCTGCCGAACGTTCGTTAACAATAGGATTACACCGAAATCTTGTCCACGAACGTGAACACACAAAACCAGACGATTACAAAAAAGCATTTGCTCTCGATGCTCTGTAGATTTTGTTTTTTTGGTTAATAGTGTGGTTTTTGTTACGCCACTGTTCCAACGAACACACACTTTTTGACCCTGGCCCACAATTTGTATTTACAAGCAGGAACCGATTTTTCACGAGTAAATGCGAGCAAAAATAGCAATCAAATAATGACAAAAAAATACCATTTAACGGGCAAGGGAAATGAGCTGCATTTTATACTGCTAAAGGCAATGTTTAGCAAATAAAACTAAATATCAATCATAATCACGCACGCACGATAACGATTCAATCAATCGCTCGATAAAGCACCAGTTTTTTATACCATTTCTGTACATAAAAAATTCTCATTAAAAATCCAATCTATTGAAAGGTTCGGAACCAATTCATGGAGACAAAATAAAACAAACCCTTTTTGCGCTATTGACTTCATCTGATTTGGAGCAGTTCCGTCGGATAGCGTTGTGAAAGCGAGATGCTAAACGTTCATTAAACCGATTTCAATCTGCTTTTGTCCGGATCTTCATCTTGGAACGGTAGGAGCAAAGTCTGCCACACACGCGAAGACACGCTAGCGGACACGCATGTCTCCTTTTTTTTTATCGTCCGACCGTTCACGACCAATCCAAAGTTCAAATGGTCAGTTTTTCTTCTCCGTGCCCGGGTCGCAAATGGCTCCATGGAGGAAATCGTTCTGGGTTCAATCAGTCGCCAGCAGCCTGCTTCAATCAGCAGTTTCATTTATCCAGCCTCGCGTTATGTACGGGCGCGACATCATCAGCTTTTGCTTCGGTCGTGATTTTACGTCCTCCACATTTGTCATGCAGCAGTACACACAATTGGCAGTAGGGTCCGCGCTGGACGCGTCTTCCGTTCGGCAATGGAAATCACGCTGCGTCATCGAGTCCGATTTAATCCTTCCTTCCGCTAGTGGACATGGTGGACGTTTGATTACTGTTTCATGGTGGTGAAGAGAATTTCACCCATTTTGGAGCACTGAACCAACGGAAGATCTCCCTGGGTAGTAAAATCCCAAATCACGAGCATTCGAAATTTATTATCCTTCGTTTTTTTTTATCTTCGTTGCTCTTCGGTCCGAAACAATAAACATTGTCTTGTTTGTATCTCGCAGCAAGTGAATCCTTTTTCCGAGGGCCGCAAGGAAAGTCCACCACGAGCACCACGAGCAAAAGATTACTGCTTTGTGTTGTTTTGTCCGCCCGCTTTGTCCATTAAGGCTTCTCATCGGACGTCTGTCCAACGGTGGTGTAATAAACGAATTAAAACCACTCCGCACGGGTTGGTTACAAAACAAAAACCCCAAACCCCACTGTCCGGAATGAAATTATTCCTATTGGTACCATTCGTCCCCTCTTTGTGTGGGCGAATTGTTCATTTCCGGCCAACCGTTAGGCAGCTCCATCTAGCTCGGTTGAAGCTGATCTAATTTTCCGAACAATAAGCATAAGCTCCCTATAATCATAACTCATAGATATCGGTGACAAAAAAAAACTGGGGGTCGCATCCCCTTTTTGCAAATGTTCCCCAAGCGTCGGTCGTAAATGCACATCGGTGGGGGGTTCGGGTGGTTTTTATTCCAATAGTCACATTTTTCCTAATGACTTCGGCCGGGAAAAGCCATCTCGTTGCAGGGTTCACCCGCACTGATACGGACCTAGTGTCGCCACCCTTCGATTTTAAGGATCTGTTTTGGAGGGTCACCGGGTAGCCTTCTTATCTTTATCACCCGTAAAGCAAACGAGAGGCTTCATTTTATCATTTATTTGCCCCGGCCATTTTGCCGATAAATTTCACTTCCACCGGTCGCAGCGCTTGGATTGGAATTGTTTCCGATGGAAGATAGCTGAACGTACGGGCTTAGAAGGTTCACTCCAAAAGGGGTCGAAGTATTTCTCCTTTGGTGGATACTAGAAGCTGGGGCTTACAGTACTTGCGATGACATTCGCTTGCCACCGGGCAACAATCAGCGCATACGATGGCGGTGTGATAAAAGCAAAATTCCATTAATTAAGAAATAATAAAAATACTCATTACTGTAATGAAAATATGTGATTACCGGCAGGGTGTAAAAGGTGGGAAAGTCGTTAGGTGAAATTTGTCTGTTACGGTACACCGATCGGAAAAGGTACATTTGATTCGATGCATTTTCGACCGGATACAAGATGGACCTTGTTTTGTGCGAAATACTGCATACAGTGCGTAACATAACCATAAGGGCACTATTATTTCCATTCAGACAGAATCAGAGATGGATTTTACATCTTTAAAAAGAAAAACTTTTCAGTTCAAGCATTTTTCTGTTTAAGTTCAAACTTGTTTTTAAGTTAGTTAATACATGTTGATCAAAAAAGAATTATTAAAAAGATAAAGTGATCAACTTGTTTTGATTTCTTGAATATTTTCTAGTTGATTAGTGTTCAGGACTACTTTGCAATTCTAACCACTTTTGAAACTTTTAAAATAATTGATTTTGTTCGGAGCTTGTTTGACTGACATTTCGCATCGCCAACTACGCAATTTATCCAAAGTGGTATTATTAATATTTATTAAGAAATTCAATTTAATTTTACTACTTCGAGTCGAATAACTTCACTTCTCTTTGTTTGTTTTTTATATAATTGTTTTTAGTTGCTGCGTAATAATGTTACGAGAAAAGGGGTTTATAAATAAATTACAAAAATAAATAAATAAATAGAAAAATAGATAAAAAAAATTGTTCAATAACTTTTTTTTTAATAACTGGAAAATCATCCTTCTCTCTCTTTCCAATTTATTTATATTTCCATAAAAACAACAACCAGCGAAATAGCGACCTTTCCATAGTTATTTCACACACTGTATTGTATGCTCAATTTGTAACTTCACAACCACATCCATGACTAAATAGACAAACAATAAACCCGTTTACTCATCAAAAACATTGAGTTAATTTTTATTGAAGGGAGTATAAAAATGATTTGAAACTTTACTGCTTCTTCTGTGCTTTTATTGGGATCATCAAGAAGGATAGTTAAAAACATAAATTTATTATAACACTTATACACACTATACACTTATAAAACGTATTACGTTTATTGTAACATTAATGTCGGATATTATTTTTTTGATATTTAACAATAGAATACTTCCTGTAACCTGTAACCTGCAATTACATCCCTGATTTAGACAACCGTTTTGTTCTGCTATTACTTCAATTGCTTTACCAACATTCGGTCTAATAATTACAGGTTAATACCGCACACTTATGCTCAAGGTTCTTAAACCGCTCACTTCCAGCTTGCACGAGTGCTGGTTCCTGTTTATTTCGTTATTAAGTCCATCCTGTCCACGCCGAAAAAAAAAAAACTTGCAAGCAAGGTGAACACAATCCAATGACAAAGGACATCATTATCCAACAAAAGAGTAAAGCAATTCCCTGGGACGACCCTTTCTTCTTGCAAAGTTCTACTCCATCGCCTACGGTTTAGCGCTCAGCAGTGCCGGTAGAAAATGGCTCGATTTTGCCACACAGTATCATTACACAGTGATCCACTGCAATGCGATACAGTTGCGTTGATGCACAGGGTGGTAGCCGGTGGCCATAGCATAAGAGGGGTTTCAGCTTTTTTCGCATCGCTACCGATGCCGCACCATTGTTGAACCGATTCATTCGTGTAGAAATGCTCTGTCCACCAACCGTTCCAACCGCAATTGTTGATGAGTACGGTTTGGGGATGGTGTGGCGGTGGGTTGGTCGGAAATAATCACCAACACCGAAAGATTTTATCCTTTCGTCCGTGTGCGTTTCTTTTTCTTCCACCCGATTTACAGCAAACGGCAGCAATGATCTCGGCCGCCATTCTGTCTGTCTGCTGTGGCTCATTTCGGGAATGGTGCAGCTTGCTGTGGGAGCATCGCTTTGTAGTGGAGCAAGAGCCTTAATCATACCACTCTAACAAAGAGCTGCTAATCTACCTTCTCGCCCCGAACTGGTTACCTTGTGTGTCTTTTCTTTTCGTTTTTAAAACGCAAAAGTGGCTTCTCGAGATGAAGCGATACAATCGGACCGAGATCGGAAAATGAAACACCAGAACTGGAAAGCTTTTTTCTTCAACGTCACGGCGATGGTCAGCTTTCATGGTAGAAGCTTTGTTAAAATAAGCTGTTCACAATGCACAGAGGGAGATGGAAAAGCATCAGTTCAAAGCAATGTTTAGTTTGATTTTACTCTGCAAAAGGACACTTTCCATTGGATTACCGAAAGAAAGACTGCTTTTTTATTAGCAATTCGATGCGTCAGATTAACAAATGTAGTAACTTCATTTCTTTCTCTGTTCTCTTTGCAGGTTTGTTGTCAAATTTGATACTATTGTTCAAACTTCATTCGATTTCTTCGTTCATAAATGCACGAGTAAGTTGGGATTGTCTTGTATAAGCTATGTTTGATTTTATTATAAAAAAATAGGTGTGTTTAGACGTTACGATACCTCCTCGGAATACAAACGGAAACTATCAACGAAATCGAAACAGCTACTAATTACTGTAAAGGGTTTTAAAATATACTAATACCACATGGGGTCCTATTTCATCCGCCCGCTAAGGACTTCATGGTGGAGACATCCGTCACTTCCATCACCTTTATTACCAGTTGGAACTCAACAAAAACCAATATCCTTCGTTAGGAAGCAAATTAGCATTGAACATAATTTACCACATTTTGACATGTCATTACCGCACCAGCTACAACAGAAACGGACGTTTTATACTCCATTCTAACCCTCGCCACCAACCCCAGGTTCAAATCATGGAGTGAATTTTAAATTAAATCCTTCGGACTGGGAGCGATTGTTTTAAAACAAAAACGGAAACCCCTTGGTCACATCGCTTCCGGTAATTCCTGAGCGACCAGACAAGTCCGCAGTTCCGACCCGGGCACTGCTGCTGGATATTCATCAGGACACGATTGCTTCTGCTTGCATCGCGTCAGCCAAACATTATTGCTAACCCTAAGGCCAGGTTTCGGTCCCGTCGGTCTGTAAATGGGGGGTGTTGAGTGTACAGTAACCTGAAAATCGATCAAAGCAACCCCAAACCGGGATCGCGTACTGCGTACAATTGACAACGGAACGCAATCCACTAGCCGGGAAATCAATAAAAACAATCAAACGCAGTGTGTGTGTATGGTGCGTGTGTCAAATGAAGAAAATCGGACCAAACAAAGGGAAAACAAAGAAAGAGGGAGGAATATCGACTAAAAATAGAACCGGTCACGCACTGGTTGCGAACCGCACCGAAGTAGTATTGGCTGAAAAGTCAACAAAATGTATGTGCGACCAAACACATTATTCCACACCCCCGGAAGAACGACTTATGCTAACGCGTCCTTTTTTTTCTGAGGGAGTCCCCCGGTTTTTTTTCGCCCCGGATCGTCCTTCCCGGGACCCACGAAACACGTAGTCCTGCCCCTACTGCGATGGTGTCGTGTTGGTTGTTACGATTCGTGTACAGCGACGAGCCCATCATTACTCCTTCCCGCATACCGACGCACGCATGCTGTACGAAAGGGAATTTGAAAACACACACGCAAAAAATATAGACAAACTCACCCAAACAAACAAGTTCGATGCGGGGCCGAGACGCAAACGTAAACGCAACGTGAATTCCTTCAGGCGTCGTCGCAACTGGATACAAAAACCTGGGGTGCTTTACCATGCGCTTTTCGTAGGGGCGCTCAATAGGGACAAATGTTTCCCATTTCGGGCGCTTGTTTATGCTAGTGACAGTTTGCAATCATCCGAGAAAATCAGTCGCATGTGTGATTACGGTCTGTCGTCTGTTGTCTTGATCGTTGCAAGCAAGAACCATCCCATCGTCACATTGCGACCGCTCGTGCTCAGCCACCCTTCTTAGAACCGTGTGCCTTAGACCCGCTTTAGAACTACCCAGTCTTGCTCAGGGATTTGTGAGATAGTTTTATTTTCTTCTCTCTCGCTCTATTCGTCTCATCAGTGTCTCGTCATCTTTGCCGGGAACGATGGCGATGGTTGACGATGTTTAACGTTTTGGGAAATTGTTTTGATATGCGATTGTGCGACAGACACAAATGGTGTGGTGATTGTATGCGTGTTGTGTACGCAGGGTACTGATATACTGGATGAGTGCTATGCTAATTCTGACCAGTTTCGGAACCAAGAAGGAATTGAATTTAGAAATCAGGTTAAGGAATTCACACATTGCACATTGCATACTTTATTTTCCAATCGTATTATCGCATTAACGTTGCAAAAGCTAATTGAATGAAACCAGTTTGCAGGAAACTGTTGTTATTTATTAATTTTACTAATCTATTGTGCTTAATAGTTTTTAATGTTATAAAGTTGACATAGTTTTTTTTCTACGTTTCAGCAAGAATTTTATTGAATTGGTAATATGCTGACATGCATTCATTTCATGTATGTACAAGGCATAAGCCGGCCCATGGTTTATGACGAAGTCATATAATGAAAAAAAAAACATTAACACATTCTAAGAAGTTTGAGTCATTTAAGTTTCAAGTCCTCAGTATACCACCTGAAATAGTTTGAATTTCCAATTCGGAAAAGCATGCGGAACAACAACTCTTTTCATACGAGTTTAAACTTGTTCTTATATGTACAGTTTCAATGCTTTTTTGGCCAATAACTGAACCTAAAAGCCACGGCAAGCAAGAGTGAACCGAATTGATATTTGTTCTGTAACTTGTTTATCTATTTAAGACTATATCTACCACTCAATTTACTCATGACTCAATTTACCATGTATGTTACAGGGTAGACGATAGAAGCGTTTAAAGTGAATTCGCTGTAAGAATTTAGAAAAATTAACTCTCAAGTGATATGTTTTACATCTAATGAGACCAATTAGAAAGTAACAAGATTAATAGAACAGTCTATATTAACAGAATAATTGATTTATGATACAAAATTGTTTTACTAGGCTCATAATCAAAGTTCATTAGTATCATTAAATCAAACAAATCAATTAAAAAGAAGTAAATAAATCAATTTGATCAAACCAATGGATAAACTTTTGCAGAGTACAATAAAAAACCATTATCGCGATGGACATTTCAAATTCATCTTCAGTGCATTTCGCCTAAAACAACATTCATCCATCATCATCTAAATCAATCACATCCAACTTCTATTATCTTTAAAATGTGTTCCTTGATAACCACCAGGCTGAGCGAGTCCTTTTTTTCACTAGATTCATTACACTCCGCTCATTGTTGCTTTTGAGAATTTTTTCTCTAGGCACAATCAATTTTAAAGCAACCATTCATCACGACGGGAAACCATCTTATGGCATTCCGGCATTCAACCCCTTTTTTTCGGACCCGCTCCGTCATTAGGCGAGACATCATTCATGTTGAAATTTAATTAGGATGTCTGCAAGGTTTTTCTTTGCCCATTTTGAAGGACTTGTTGAGAAAAAAAATACGAAAGCCAGAATTTGGGATGGAAAAATTGTTTCAAATAAGGTTAAAAACAAAAAAAGGAAAATCATCAAACAAACGACAGATTCGTCGCCACTCCACGTTCAAGAAGTTGGCGCTGATACGTGCGGGACGAATGCATCTCTGTCAGGTTCACTGCTCCGCATCAGCTCCAACTGGAAAAAATTAAAGTGTAGTGGAAAAAAAGAATGCTCTCACACACGTACCCTCTTCTTTCAGAATCCTTTTTTTTCGACAAGAAGGCAAACACGGAAAGCAAGCGTTGAAGAAAAAACGCACGAAAGATAAATAAACAAACAATCTCGTTGATGACGATAAGGACGCCAGCTGCGAAACAACGACAGCGACGACAACGGCTAGAAACGATGAAAATGATAATGGAGAGCTAGGCAAACATAAACTCCTCGTTCCCATTTTGGCTCATTCTTTTCCCCCATTCAAATGCTCACACACACACACACACACACACGCAAAAGCTGCCAACTCAAACTCTGTTCGACAATCGTCAACGTCGTCGTCGCTGTAGTTCTTCAGCTGATGATGATAATGGTACGGAATGGGCGACAGAGAGAGAGAGAGAGAGAGAGAGAGAGAGAGAGAGAGAGAGAGGGAGAGCCGCATGGCAAATTCCTCAACATTCATCCCGTAAAGAAAGCGCCCACCGACCCACCCCATTCCGCACAATACAAAATGGACACTTTATTCCATTGCATCCTCGTTTAGATTTCGCCTATCGGCTGGAAAAAAAAACCTTCCACGCAACGCGGCGTTGGGTTGGGTTTTGGAGCGTTTGAGCAGCAGACAAATGGAATAATAAAAAAGCTTTTCTTTCACACAGCAATTGCCCAACCGAATGGGTTTGCTGAGTTGTCGGTTTCCGGCAACATTAGCTTCCACTTTTTTTTGATGTGCTTGAGTGAGGAGTTAAGCAGAAGAAAAAACCCGACGTCGACGATGGCTCACCGGAAAAGGGTTGCCACTGTCGGTAAGTTTGATGGGATTTGATTGAGACAATAACAAGCAGAATCTACGATACGCGCCTCACCACGGCTAGATGATTGTCGTCGAGTTCTTGTGCGTTTTATTTGGAGATTGCCGTATTTTTTTGTGCCACATGCAACCAACGTATCGTAGCTGCGGCTGGTTAAATAATTAGACCTAGGAAATAGGATCGTTGCTAGCTTGCAGAGCTTCATTCTTGGCGCCATCCAGCGTAATGGAGCGTAGATAATCTCTGTACCATCATCATTCAACAGGCCGTACCAGGTTGATAATGGCCGTTTGCTCAGGTAGCGTCATACACCAGGCGCCTCCATAATGTTGGGCCGTTTTCGCTTCCGATGAGCTTTTCATTTGGCGATTGCATTTGGATGATTTCGTTTAAATGAGAATTTGTTATCCTCACGTTGTGCTGGCTGGGAATGGCTGCGAAATGGGAAGAAATTACCGACAATCGTGCAAGGACACTTTTGCGTCGTACGTAATCTCGAACTCCATCGCAGGCCTACCGCCGTACGAGCCACGAGGTTGTCTCATAAATGTAACCATTCTTCAGTTGATTAAAGCACGTGCTTCAATTACCACTAATGGATATTGTCTGCTGCAGATGAAACGACTGATAAAGAATGGATGAGGAAGAAGGGTTGGGGGGAGAGAGGGATAGAGAGATGAAAAAATCCTTCGGCATAACATTCCACCGAAGGGTAACAAAACACTAAAGGGGCGGCAGTTTTGCGAAAGCTTTTCAGAATTTGTGTTCGAAATGTATCCCGGCTGAAACGGCGTGGGAAAACGTGGAAAGTGACATACAGGGGTGTTCATTGTTTCGAAGCCTCGCCAGTGATTTTAACCTAGCAAAAAGAATTCAGCATATTCGATGGTACGAAAATATGCTTTTACTCGCACACCTGAAGCGGGTGGACGGGATTTCCATGAAAAACAAAGCACAACACGCTTATCCGCCTGTCCGCTGGAATGAAAATACACCTGAAGAAACAAACAAGCTACAGCGCAGTGGGCAGCTTGTAATGCGATGACATGTAAAACGAAACTCGCCGGCATTGTACGCTAATGGTGAAAATGACCATGGCGCACTCACTTGCTTTGGGATGGAATAATCCTTTTGTTTTTTTTTTGCCTCTTTATTTTAGATGTCAACAGTGTGAAGCTACATCAAAACGTAGGTGTTGCATGCTTCATGTCGGCTGTAATGTGCTTGGGAAATTGGGAAAAACGTGAGCTGTGCTATCCGTGAGGGATAGCATTATCGTGAAGAGGCTTATGGCAAATGTTATTTTCTTTATTTTCTAAAGGTTAGAATATTGCTTTCTATATAAACCTGATCCAAGCTGTGCATAAAATGCCCACATTGTTATTTTTAATGTATTTGGAATTCAATGTTATTTAAGGTCTTTACATTTTTTTATTTATACGCAGCAAACGGTTATGAAATGATGCACGTTAGACATAAGTATTGAAGTGGGTTGAGTATTTTCCCCGCGATTTGAATCAACATTGTTTAGAGTTGTCTTTGACGAGGTTGTCATATTCCAATCTCACCTTGCTTTCCGGAACCCACAGCGAAGGAAACCCCACAGCGTAAGAAAATTAGTGAAATTTTTAACTACATACCACACAATTATTCTTAGTTTCATATTTGCGCTCAAGTCCCTTAGTATCTATTAATCACTTAACAAACTCAATGGTAAGCTGTTATTGTAGCGTTTTATTGCTACGTCACAGTAAATAGTTGCCCATTACCGTAATAATATCTAGATGAATGATTTATTGTTGGTTTTAATGATTTTTCAGTAAATTTGATGCGCTCAGATCATAAAAGCATGCATATCGAGAGTATTATAACATTCTATCAAATTAATTAAATTAAAATGTTTGCTTGTTTGTTATTAGAAATTGGGTCTTTTCTTTTGGTCATTCGGTTAGTAACAATCTTTTGGTAATCAATACCCAGAATTTATCGTAAAACATTTGAATTCTCCGTAAGATCGAGATACAAGTTGGATATACTGATCTGTTTTTAAGATTTCTAATAATTTCCTACAAAAAAGGATATAACTGATAACTGAAGCATTACTGAAGCAGCAAAGAAATAGACTTTTCTAAATTTCTGAAGTCCTGCAGCAGGTCGTTGAAAATCATACTTGAAATGATACAGGTGGAAAATCGTTTCTTCTAGTTCTAGTTGTAAAAAAAGGTTCCAAGGTACCTTTTGAAAATAAGATTTCCAAACTGCACTGCTAACCAGGCTTCCTTTGAAAAACAAACCTCTACCTTTCGTCTTTTGTGTGTGTTTTCTTTTTCTTTGTCGACCATTGTCATCGACCATCGCACTCCGACGACCCCGTCATCGCCGCAACTTACGAACAGTACGAGGATCATTAGCCCGTACGAATGTTGTTGACTCCCGTAAATCAACATAATTTTCTGTATTATATTTATTATCTACCCCGACAATGCATTTTCTTTCATTCGGGGATGGTGAACAAGGAGAAGAGAGTTTCGAGGTGAAGCGAGGAAAGAACATTGGACAATAAAAAATAAACATACGCTATAATAAAGCGCCCGACGGCAAGCAAACGGCAGTGAGAGGCGATGCAAGAAAAAAAGGCACAAACAAAACTTACACCGATACAGCACCACACATTGGGATGTTGGTGTGTCTGTGCGCGATGGAAAATTTATACTTTTCCTCTGCGCAACACGGACCGCGATGAGGGAAAATCGACAAGCAAAACTCATTCGCAAGAAAACACTAAATACTGCCGAACAGCTGTACGGCATCATTCGCTTTGCTTTTTGGCGGTTTGAAGAAGACCAATTCGGTGGGAAAGCTGGCTAAGATGCTGGTTGTCTTGTCTTGGAGAATGGCCAGCAGAAAGTACAACGAGGTAAACCCGAAACAGGAACCGGGAGATACGTTTCAGCATAGAAAAGGCAATCAGTTTGGCGGTGTAAGGTCGGCTTGTCGTGGCGGATGCCTTTTTCAGGGTTTCTTTCAACGCCATATTTTTTTGGTGTATGTGTGTGAATGGCTCATAAAGATGAGTTATTTTCCCTCTTATCAATTTAATGTACGTACGGTGATGTTCGTATTCGGGAATATTTTTTGCCCTTCTTATAACGTTACGGAATGTCGATCGGTTGGCTGGTTTGGTGTGTAATTAAACAGCGCGTTTCATGTGCAAGGATGGCAAGCAAAACCACAAGACGCTACCATTGATAAGACATGTGCGAGGCAACAAAAAAGAAGTTCTACAAGTCGCACACTGCCTAATGGCATCCGTTGCGATGAGCCGTAAAAAGCCAGTTGTGACATGGGAACATCTTTGCCCACAGTGCACAGTTACTGAGCCACGTTACTCACTTCACGGGTAAAGAGTTCCTTTCCCTTCACAACAGACGCTGTAATCGAGTACATTGGCATACGGCGAAATCGTACTCGGCATATTACATTTCTAAGGAAAACATCAACGAGACGTACCATATTTATGACTCATTTCGTTTTGCCATTTTTCATCCCTTATCGTGCGATGAGGCTCGTTATTGCGTTGTGCGAAGGCACCGTACGGCAGGTCATTTTCGTTGCATTCAACATCAATTCAATACGCTCGTTTTTTCCGGAATAAAAAATATGAAATTAGATAAAAATGTCCTTTGTCGTTATAAAAATGGATTCGTTTACATGCAAAGGCAAGCAAAAGAACGTTTATAGGAGGAATTTGGTAGCGAAGGCAAGAAACACTTTTAATTCACATAAAAAATACTGTGGAAATACAGCCGTTTCCCAGTAGGGGTCTAGTAACGAGGGGTCACACTACCCACTACCCTGGTAATGTGACATTTTTAACACAAAAAATAATTAAAGATAATAAGGATTTCAATAGTAAATGATAAAATCAACTCAAATTCATACAAAAAATTACAATTTGCTTATACATCAATAGATCACAATAGAACAAAATTTGGACGCAAGAAAACCCCACCTAACAGCAATATTTAATAGGTTATTATTTATGTTGCTATTGAAGTCCGATGAGCTAATTAACTATAAAAATAACATTAACCATCGTGTAATGGAACAACCATCATTTATTTATTATTTATTTATGTAAAATAATAATAACAGCACTTAGTCGTATTATCAGTAATATGTTGACTGCGTAGAGTACAAATTCCTCAAGGCATTTCCTCCTTGTCTATTGCATTACCTCGGGCATGCTCGGTTAAACAAACATCATCTAATTTGAAAGATTTTCCCCTTAAAATTCAACACTCAACATCTGTGCCAGTGTACTGACAGATCATATGACAACCAATTTCACTGAGAGGATAATAGAAATGATGCTACCACTCACACACCAAGCGTAATGGAAATGCTTAAACGCAATCGGACATAAATCACCGTTAATCAACATGCTGCTCAGTTCAGCCCAGAATGCGAACCCATTAATCTTACGCATGCCGTTACAAGTAGCAATAACTGAATTTAATTCGCTTAGCTACCTGCCACCATAACGACTCGTATTGCATCCATATCGCACGGGTGTCTCAGACGTAAAGCAAAAGAAAAGCGTAAAATACCGCTCCAAGGAGAAACGTACGCAAAACTTTCTTTCCGCATTTCGCCAAACGCGCGACAGCTGACAGCAAGCGCCGTTAAATCATAATCTTGCGCGTCTCGGCACAGGGATGTAAAGTGGATGGCAACATACGAGTGCTGCTTATCCACGGTCCGATCGTGGGTCCAACGCAACCTACCACACAGCGTGTGCATAAACCGGGTATTGTGCCGTTGATTTCTTGGGTGGTTTTCCCGGCATGTTGAGGTGCGTTTGCTCGGAACTCTTGGGAGGGGACCTTTTGGGCGACACAATGCACAACGAAAAGCGGAAAGCAGCATGATGGGAAGTGAGATTTTACGATGAGGATATCAAATTCTACAGCAAGCCACCACACCTCGCCGTTCTGTTGATGTAGATGTTGATGACTGGCACTCGACTGTGCATCACGCATCGTGGGGCTTTAATCTACAAAAATTCCCCGCAAGGCTCAGTAGAACAGCAGAAGAGCCACTGCACACCCGGTACGTCAAGCGGTGGCAAACGATTGACGCATGTAAACACTTAAATTTCCAACCAACCCCTAAAGGCAGCCACCAGATGGAATGGATCCGTCCCGACGGCCATTCGTCCGACTCGAGCCGGTGGCATGGTGAGTAATAAACGACTTTGTTTTGGCAAATTGACTGCACGAGATGATCTGCAGCTTGGTAACTTTTACCACCAGGGCCAGACAACGCCGCTCCATTTCCATTGCGCTTGCCGTAAACCTCGCCCAACGGCTCGTTGAATGTCGTACACGGAACTACTGCTAATGCTACTACTGGCCTCAACAAGAGCGGTACCATGTCTAGGGACCTGCGCGTCATATTCGTCTTCGTGGACAAAACTCCCCTGAACGGTTACGACCGCAACGTTCCCAGTTCGCGCTAGTCTGCATAATGATGATATAGCGCGACCGTGTGCCAGTACTACTCCGGTAGGCAACACATAAGCAGAAGTTATGTCGATGTTGTTTTTTTTTTATACGCTTCCACCACATCAAACATCAAAAACAGCTCGATCCCTGGTATGGAACCCGTACCGTACGCAGACGACGCCACCGCGCCCGTTTTGGGGTGTTTGGTTTTACGACATGGATAAGTGACAGAGATTTAAAGTTACCGTTGTGACGCTCCGTTGCGGAGTGCGTACGGGAGAATCTGACTCGGTTGAGTTGTCGTTCTCGGCGGTACCGTTCTGGGCGCACGTGAGCGAACGCTACCGTTTTGCCTTCAACCAGTACTCGCGGATGAGCGAGCGCGTGCGGCCACCGATTGGTGATGGTGGTGCAATGGTGTAACTTTTGGATCTGTAATCTGCGGAATAAATTGATAATTAAAATTCCGGCAAGGTTTCTAGCCGATACTGGCGGGCGGGTTGAGATGAGCTAATAAGGTAAATAAACCTACTGCCCGGGGACGACATCGACAGACCATGGCTTGATGCGGGGGTTTGGAAGTAAGGTTGAGGACAAAGTACGTTTACGTTGTTTTAATATTCAAAATTTTAATTCAACTGAAAATAATTGTTGCTATGTTTTTTTTTTATATGATGCCATTTTAATCAACGGCAGATTTAGTCCACTTATCTTTGTAGTACAGTGTAATTCTAACAATTTGTTAGAAAATAAGACTATAATTAAAAAAAATATAATAATTCCCCATAAAGCTGAAATTGATACGTTACCGGGAAAAATTATGCGGTCACATATACAAAGAAACTCAAACAAGAAGAATGATTATATAAAAACAAATGTGTAAAGTGTATTTGGATTCTAAGTGTATTGGACATACACAAAAAAAGGACTACTGCAGGCATCCATCCAATCCAACTAAACCTTTCACAGTCTAGCACCGTCATATGTCAAGATATTTGTAGAGTTTGAAGATAGACAAAGTATGGCAGATTAATAAAGTCGTAGAAACTGCAGATAGATAAAGTCATACAATCTAGTGAAATAGGATTTTTGAAATGAAATTTGATTAAGAGCTTTAGGAATTTGATAAGAAGTGTATAAATCAATTCATATACTAAGAATAGCTCTATGAAATAGTGGACATCTCCAGTACATATTCTGGTATAAGTTTTCTATTATAGTTATTCACATTTAAATTTCCTTAATTAGACTGTAATAAACAAAAAATTGAAACTCTCACGTACACTATGCAGACATAATTCCATATCATGTTTGAACGCTATACAGTTTGCGAAGTTTATTGGGCATACGTGCATAGAGGTAACAAAGTGTTTACGGTGCAAAACCCATTGTTGCACATGTTCCCCATATTTGTTCACAAGTAGTAAAACTTTTTTATTGAGTTATTGGTCGTTCGTTAAATGAAACACATACACAACCCACACAAACACCGATGTAATCAAACAATCTTTCCTAAGTCTTTCGTTGGGATGAGGCAGACCATCATCCGTCTCATCATTTTACCATCAACCTGCTCTTATCCTACCCTTCGCAAATACACACACACACACACACACACACACACACACACACACACACACAGCCAACCTTCATATTCGCGAGGGGTGAGCTGATACTTCCTGCTGGTGGCCACCCGAAACAGAACGTTGCACCATTGCTAACTCATAAAGCAATGTATGACTTCCACCGTACTAAAGTTCTCCATTGTAAAATCGTTGTAAACGTGAAGACACTAGAAACAGGGGAAGCTGTTTCTGCCGAACCAGAGCAAAATCAAACATCATTACAAACTAAGTTTATTTGAGTACGTTAGAATTTTACGAACAATTGCTTCGCGCCCTTTGCATTCCCTGCGCCCGGATTGCCATCACCTGAATCATCTTGCTGGGAACGGAAGGAAGTTTGGCAAACCGGACGAAAGCGGGTGCAAGCAAACAGTAAACCATTTTCCCGGTAATGTCTTCCCGAGCTATAAATCTTCTTCCCTGCCTTTGCTTATCTTCCTTTATGCTGCCTTTTGTCGTCGGCGAAACGGCTCTTTCAAGCGACACGGCAGGAAGAAAGAATTCGTACGGTATACCGCTGCATTGATGGCGATGATGTTGATGATGATGAGCAGCAGAATCATAAGGATGAAACATACCGTTTAGCTCGATTTTGATTGACACACCGTGACCACTTTTATCTGCCAGCTGTGCACCGGTCTAATTTATCACTCACACGACCGGCATAGGAACGACCCTAATGCCGATGTGTCATAACGGTGACAACGTTGCGCACGCATCGGTTTACGCATCACGTTGGCCAACGATTGAGACATTAGCTTCGAGACATACGAGTGGGTTCACTGCTTTCCGTCAAGTCATTTGTGTCGTTGTCTTCCGTATTGTACACAATTTTCCCAACCACCATCATGAAGTGGCACTTTTAGCATCGTTTGTCCATTGTTGTGTCGTTGAAATCGATGGGTTTTTTTACCGGAAAAAAGGAAAACAAAAGGCAAGCAAGTATCTGGAAATTCGAGTAGCCATTACGTGGGTGATGTAAGTATTTGACCGTGAATTCTTTGCGTTATGATGATAGAGAGGTGGAGAGATTCAAGTGTTTTGTTTTCTTTCTGCAAGCTCGAGACCGAACTTTTACTGTGAATCGATGGAAAAATCTTCAGAACAATTGAAGGAGTTTAGAATAAAACCACTTGTACTATCGAAACACTAATCCTCACACTACCATTACGTGTTTTGATCAAAGCCTATCAAACTGATATTTTAAAATTACAATACTATTGTTTTAACATTATAATCACTCCGCTTCTAATAATCGAACAAAACAAATTTCAATTTATGATTTAGTTTTGTTTACGTAGATCAAATCATTATCATTGCAGGGTTTTCGGGGATTTTATTGACAAGTTCAGCGAGTTGTTGTTTTGTTCGGGCATATATTTGACTTGTTCGTCAAGTTATTGAATTGTACAGACGATGGCGTTGACATGTTCGGCAGAACTATTGAGCAATCGTTGAATGATGTTGCTGGCAACACTGCTGCTAGCAAAGTGCACAGCGAATAGCATCGCAGCTTCTGTCAAATCCATAGCAACCGCGTTGCCAACAATAACATTCTACCGTCGTTCAACAGTTTTCCCGGACATGTCAACGCCATCTTCTGTACAATTCAATAACTTGCCGAACAAGTCAATTATATGCCCGAACAAAACAACAACTCGCTGAACTTGTCAATATAATCCCCGAAAACCCTGTATCAACATCAATTTCTAGAAACACAATCTCACAATTTTGTTCTCTTTGGAGTAGAAAGTGGTAGTGCAGTTCTTGTTGGAAAACGATATTCTTCTACGATACTAGGCTCTAGATGAAATTTTTCAGCTATAAATGTTGCATTACAGTTTGTCAAGAAAGAGTTTTCAATAACTTCATGGTTTTATTTCCAAAATAATACAATTTCATCACAGAACTTTCTGCGAATCAAGAAATCTTTCGTAGTTCTCGCCAATAGTCGCTTAACCTATAAAGACTATCAAATGTTTTGAAAAATCATGGTGACTTTTGTTAAACGATGTCTGCTTCCAAATAATTGGCCACATTTAAAAGTAAAACTAAAACAAAAAGCAAATTATGCAGCTTAAACTATTTAAAATAATTTAAAAGAACAATAAAATGCCGCCTGTTACCCCCCGAAAAGCATTTCAAACGTGATCTTGTGACCAGTTTCGAACCTACCTTAAACTTATACGTTACGTGTGCGATGTAACACAATTGCAACAAAATGTAAACCGCCTGACTGCATGCAATAAGCTGTGTTTGTTATTTTCGCCAACATCTTGCTTCGTTGGGTTTCTAACGAAAACAGTATAAAAAGAGGTTTCCCTTTATTGCTAACTTCTCGTCGTACTTTCTTTGTCTTTTATTGAATAAGATGGGAAATATTCTTCCTGTGCCACTGTTCTCTCGAAACCACCGCATCATACTCTAGCGGGTTGCAGTACAAATGCAGCTCACGTACTTATTTATGATACCGATGGCGATGAATATTAAAACCGTCTCGATGGAGACGCCTCTTTTAAGGAGTATCTAAAAAGGGGCCCGAAGTGAATTTATTTAGTACATAAAAAAATTTCTTAAGCTAATTTTATAAATTTAAATTTTAGAAATGTTATTTAGTTACAAATTTTCGTATTTAAGCAATTATTTTCAATCAAAATTGGATTTTCCTCTGTTTTTTTTCTAAAATGATATTCGCCGTGATGCACTGTTTTATGCAGTAACATATGAAATTATTTCCACTCTTCCAGTTGCAGCTCAATTGCTTTTAACAGTTGTCGCCATTTATCTAGGATAGGTATTAATCTTCCACTACGGTTACACACAATCCGCGACACTTGACAAACGACCTCCCGGTGAACCTGTTGCGGCTACATCATGCGACCTCCCGGCCAATTTATCCAACCGGCGCAGTATCCAAATTTAACATCCACCATCAGGAACAATGTTACGCGGCACAATAGATCCCAAGAAACCCATCTTAGATCCGTCTTGGCTCATTTGGTTGGCAAAAAAAGGGAAAAAGACGAACCCTGCAGTACTGATGCGTAAATTGTTCCCAGACGGCCCCAAACCCTTCCAATGCCGTTACGATTTCCCCTTTCTTTTCCTGTTTCCACGAGGTCAGACAGGTGTCAGACAGCGTATGGCAGGGCGAAGGGAATTAATTTCTGTCTCGTACAGAACTAAAAATAACAATCAACGGTCTCCGGGCCGCCAAGCCGCCTTTCGTAAGGAAAGGCAGCATCCAGCAGAACGGTACCCGCGAGCATATTCGGTACGATTCTACATCTGCCACACACAAAAAAAAAAAACGCCTCTTTCCTTCGCAAACTTATGCGTAAAGTGTAAAATCTGTCCCTTTTACTTGTGGGGTGGATTTTTAGCTAAGTGGCTCCGGCCAAAATGTGCTCCATCGCATGGCGGCTCTAAATTAAACGGTACGACTCAACCGAAACAGCTGAAGAAACAATAAAACGGGGAAAATCCGTACCCTTCCATTGGCCTACCCTCCCGTAAGGCTGATGGAGAAAATTGGCCGTCCCGAAACCGGCCCCAGGCAGGATTTTAAAAATGGCGTTTGTTCCACAGTAATGGGCAATGGGAACGCCAGACAGGCTGCAACCAGGAGGAAACATTCTACAACTGCTTTTACTACGGAATTCGATGATTTGGCATTCGTTTTGTCTTCTTCTTCAAAACTACCTCCCAATGGCACATTTTACCCTCCCATCTTATGACCCTTTCCCAACAAACAATGCTTCCCAACGATCGAGTAAAGCGTGGAATGTTTTGGCCGTACAAATTTCTTCGCGTTTTTTCGAGTTGTACGCGTTGTTCTCGTGCTTGTGATTTATTTATTTTATTCCATCAGAAAACTTGTGGCACGCAAACGCCAGAATGCTTTAAAGGTTGTTTGGCGGCATTGTTGCTTTTAGTCATTGCTTTAATTATTGCCAAAGCACTTCTTACGGGGATGGAGCGCCTGTTTGGCACTCGTACTCCAAGTGGTTTGCATTAATCAGTGTTTGGAAAGTAAATGTTGGAGACGAAATGAAAAACAAACTTTCCCATCAATTTGGGAGCGTTCTGGGCTCGAGAGCAACTTTCTATTTGAAAACATTCACCCATTCGTTGGCTGCAAGTTGTGTAAAGAATAATTGATTCATGCTGGAAATTGGTGATTTACCTAATTTTATATCACTGACTTACTTTAACTTCTTCTTGTTATAAATGGAAAACAGCTTAAAAGACTCGAAGAACATCCATTAGAACAGTAATTTGAACAAAAGAGAAAAAAAGTTTTAACATAATTTCCATCTCAAAACAATCACCACGCCACGTGCAGATTGTCTTCATTATGTTTTGAGTGGCTCATCATAGGCTTTAAAATATTATCCACCTTCCCATCGGAACAGTTCAAGTTCAAGTTAGTGTAGCCCATTGAAATTGGGTGACTTTTACCCACCTACACTTCGCGTGTCAAACGACCATTCCGCGGCAACCGAGTGTTAAGAATGACAAGTTTTTGACAGATTACACGTTACGAAACCGAACCGTGACCCTAGCTAAGTAGACGGAAGACGTTACGGTGGTAACGGAAAGCACTTGTTCAAGCCGTTTCATTCACTCAATCATAATTGGAGCTCGCAAATCTTTGAATTTTGGGGCGAAGAGTTTAATCTGCTGCTTAAGAATGGAAACGTGGCACTTACCGCACTCGAGAGATACGGTGCCTAATTTGTGGTTACGCAGAAATGATTATGAGTCGCGTTGATTTATGATCACTTATGATTTATGAAGTAACAATATTGCTATCTTGGTTTGTTTTAACCAAGTTTGTATGTGCATAGTCGTATGAAATCCGTGCTGGGAAACATTCATCTCATAGACATTTGAATAGTTAGATTGTCTTTAAATCAAATAATTTAAAATGAAAAGCGTTACGGAGCGTTACAGTCAAAATATCCACTTTTTTATCGTTTGTTTTCGATTGTAAATAGCCCGAAATCATGCACAAAACCTAGCTTTTAAATTATGATACCATCTCTCACCTAATCTCACGCTTTTATTCATCATTCCCCATCACAATCGCCTTATTTATCTCATAATCGGACTCCTTTCTATCATGCCTTAAGAAGATTAGCGCATTAACCACCTTCACTTTTACCTCTTTTAATAACTTTCTCCCCAGATGTATCCCACCAAACGAAGGTGAATGTTTCGGATGTGGTTGGAAGGTTGCGACCTACACTTCAAACGAAGAAGAAACTAAATCCACAACCAAACGATAAGCTCCCATCGTCCGGAGAAAGAATCTGCAGCAACGGAGGAGATATTAGCTCAATCGCCATGGCAGAAGCAAATGGATCCACGTGTACCTTCCATCGGATAGTTACCTTCACCGTGCTGATGGTGCTGCTAACGCTTGCCCGATTACCAACGGTGAACAGCTTCTGCCCTTCGCTCTGCACCTGCGAAAGTGATCGCAATCTACGGACGTCCTGCATAAACGCATCGCTCGAGGTGGTACCGATACAGCTCAATCCGGACGTGCGGTACCTTAACCTTACCGCCAACCAGATCACCAACGTACACTTTACGCTGGCCTTCTACTATCAGCTAGAGTCGCTCGATCTGTCCCACAACCGGATCGACTCGCTCGGTTCGAAAAACTTCGAATCGCAGGAAAAGCTGCTGGCGCTCAACCTAAGCCATAATGTGTTGCAGAGTCTGCTTAAGGACAGCTTCCGAGGGTTGAAACGGCTTGAGCTGTTGCGGCTCGGTGACAATCAGCTGGAGCAGATCCATCCGACCGCCTTTCAGGCGCTAACCTCCCTAAGAAGGCTCGAGCTGATGAATAACCGGCTGGTGAGCTTCGAGGATGGTGTGTTAAGGCCACTGGTGGCACTGGAAACGCTGCTGCTAACCAACAACCAGCTGCTCGAGGTACCGTACGAGGGCAATCTGGAGTATGGGCGGTCACTGCGCCATCTCGACCTGTCCACCAATCTGATCGAGTACGTCGCAAACGATAGCTTCGGCGCCCTGCACGAGCTGCGCACACTCCGGCTGGCCGGGAACGTGCTGATGGAGCTCGACTGGAGCGCTTTCAGCGGTTTAAACGCCCTGCAGCTTCTCGACCTGGCGGATAACAATCTAACGGTAAGGCTCGTTCGATCGTTGCATAATTAAACGTGTTCTTTTTGTGAGCTCGTACCCATGGACAGCGACCAATGCGTTGCATTCGAGCATGAGACATAATTTACCATCCCAACGTCACTAGCCACGGTTGAGCAGCTTTCGATAGATACGATTTGAATTTCAAATTAATAGAATTTAATAAACCATTTCCATGCAATTAAATCTGTGCTGTGAGATACCGTTTTAGGGGGACACTCCATTTGGGCCTTTTTTTGGGTCTGGTGAACGCGTGAAGAAAGCGATATCATTTAGATGTGAAGGTGCGGGCAGCGATTTGTTTCGTTGCGTTTGACCATGCATCAACATGGCCATCACGAGGTCGTATGATGAAAGCCGACACACGTCAACAGCGAAAGAGAGAGGAACGATTGGAATCGAGTTCCATTCAGCTCTTGATGGGCAGATTTAAATGTGGTCTGAATAGGGTTTGGGCAGAGTGTAAACTAAGGGGAAGGATTTATGTTCATAATGCTGCTCTGCTAGGTTAGGATGGAAAGTTTAGTTTTTGTATCGATAGGGTATTACACTGACATTTCTGTTCTGGTTGAGAGACTGTTTGATGTGAAGTACAAAAAATAAAGTAATGACTTTCCTTAGCACGCTCGGAATAGTTTACAAATGATTCTTCGATATCATACAAAAGGTACATTGTCATATTCAACCCGAACAAATCATATTTTATTTTGTACATTTTTAAATCTAGAATGCCTAGAATGCCTGTCTAGATAATTAATTATAGGGTTAATTTATACACGTCTAACACTTTTGTAGTTCAACCGGAATATTGTAAAATATTGTGCTGTGGTACATTTACCACCCAATGTTTTATGAATTTATTTCAGATAGTGTTACCAGTTATAAATATTCATTTACAATACTTCTTTGGTGGTGAATTTCTTTAGCAGAATAGTTCAGTTTCTGAGAGAGAAATATTAATTTTTAACAGCAGTCTATGTCAAATGACTTGCTACTTCAGTAACATAACTAACTAACTTAATGTATTCTATAAAATCAATTCGAGCTATAAAGTACAGCAGGGTCACTATAAGTAAAAAACAACAGGGTTACTTACTGTGCGTTAAAACTACATAAAAAATGATCAACACAATTTTTTTGATGAAAAAATTAGAAATCTTTTGGATTTCTACATGTTTTAAGCTAAAATTGGTGATTGAATAATTTCAAAAATGTAGAAAACAGTGTACTTAAAAAAAAAATAAATGCCATAGAGCGTCAGTGAAGTCACACATTTCGTCTTTTTCTAATGACCTACATCTACCACGAATAGTTTCGATCCCTGCTAACCGCCTCCGATCACTAGAAATAGGCAACACACATGGTTAGATATTTTATTACTTAAAACAATTTACTAATCAATAGCAACAACGTGATGGATTATTATTTATTTAATAGACTTTTCTAATATTTTCGCACCCTTGAATCCTCACCACCAGCGATTTATTTGCTGCTGCGTGAAAATTCATCACAATACTCGCAAGGGGATTATTTTCACCCCATTGACACCGCTGATGGAGTGTGGACGGCTTTTGACTCTTGATAATGCTTATAATTTATTTCGATTGAATCCCACAACCGCTTCCCGTGGATGCCCCCCCCCCTTGGCAATAACTGTCCGTGGGTAGCAATTTTCACTTTCACATTCTGATCGACGCTTTCGTTGGTTTTTCCTCTCACTCCATTTGCAGACCATCCCAACGGTGCAACTGTCGAAGCTGTACAATCTGACCACGCTGACACTGAGCGGTAACTCGTTCGTGGAGCTACCGGCGGTTGCCTTTCAGAATCTGTTTCAGCTGCGTGAGCTGCATCTGGACCGGTTGGATCGATTGGAGCACATCGATACGAGGTAAGTAGCGCGCTGGTTCACGTACCCTCCCGGGAACTCTTTGCATCCACGATGCCGTTTGGTAGAACGAACCCGGTTCATCTGAGCGGTGCATGGTCGCCGATGTCCGTGGTGTAAATAAAGTGCAATTGCAGCCATTGCACCACGGAACACGTTGCGGTACGTGTGCGAGCATCGAAAATCGATTGTCAGTACCACCGATGCTTCGTTATGAACTGCAGGAATCCATTGACTCCGGTGCAGTTATGCTTAGCAAATGTTGATGATGTTATCATCCGACCGCCTGCAAGCGGCGGACCACGATCGGTAACGTGATTCAGTAGCTCGCACGGTGAGCATTATGGTTGGCGCGATAAAATGTTGCTGGCTCATGAAATGAACGGGCTCCCATCACCGGTCGCTTTATGGTCCTTTCTTCATTTCGCGTGCGTTTAAAAACTGGTTCGAGAAGCTGTAAACCACGGCTGCTAAGGGCTTCCCCAAAATGAGCTGTCATCAATGTTTGTAACGATCGGTAGGATTATAGCATTTTCCCCAACCCTTACTGCGCACTTGTACGGATGTGGAGCACAAGTAATGCACAATATCTCCATCAGATGGCGGCACTTTCATTAGCGGTGCGTTCGTCTAGGAATGCGACCACTTGGCACAACGGGTCCATAATCCTGTTTAAACCGTATCACACATTGATGTACACGGATTCTTACAAACTGGCGATGAAGTTTTATATTTTTATTACTCTCACAACACGTAACCAAGCGCTTAACGACGAGTACCGCAAATGGCCGCAAATCGTTTACTCTTTGATCAATGTTCTGGAACGAGTCGTTTAAACCTGCGGTGCAATTGACAGAGAATGAGAAATTCTTCACGGTATACCTTCATTTATGTTTCCTTCGGAAGTGATTAAATTTCTAGAGCTATATAAAAAAATATCAAAATTTTCGTCCATGTGCGATTACGAATTTTTCATTAGAATTCACAGGGACTTAAAGTGTTCTAACTAAAAGACTTTTCAGACAAAATATGATCACATAAATACGATAATAAAAATTTTATAAAAAAATTAAAAAATATATATGCTAGATTCTCTTAATATAGGAAGAAAGTAAATATACTTATTTATTTGAGAATAGCCCTCTATGATGATTCTTGTACTTAATCTTAAAGTAAAAGAAGCTTGCCCCTCTTAAAATTATATTTAAAAAATCATTAACTGTCTTCTCTATCAAGTTGCCGTACAATAAAACATGACATCTTACGTGGAAACAAGAATTTAATCACTATTTTTAAATTAAACTTCAAGTACTGCAATAATGTTCCATACATTTTTGTCATCGTCCCAACATGTGCATTTCCTGTGCTCATTTTATTTTGGCAAACTATTTTCAAAATTAAAATCAACCTATGCCCAAGGAATGGATTTTACGCACCCGAATAGCCGTTCCCAGGATTCGGAGCACTTTCTATACCGTGCCTGTTCACACCCTGTACGGCTGCTTATTACTGGTGCACCCAAATCACCCAGCCAACCGAATACAACCGAGGGCGCTGCAAGTGAAAGTTTCCGCGTGTAATTTGGGAAAATACCCGTTTCGCACGCGTTCTACATGTCCTCGTTCTTGTGGCAAAAATAGCTCCTATACACATTGGCGATGTGTACGCGGAAAAAGCATCTCATCAGGGTGAGCACGATACGGCGAGAAAATGTTCATAGTTCATCATCCGAATTCCTTGGATGTGCTTGGAAAGGGGAGTGTTCTTGGAACACCGGGGTGGTTGAGTGGACCGCGGCACTCGTATGGTGCCGTACCGCGAAACAGAACAATAGCTGTACAAACGGTGAAATGGCGGATGCATTGAAAGCTGGGATCGAAATCGGTTGAACTATTTTTACCCGATCTTGCCGCTTTCTCAGCACGGTACGCCATTTTGCACTTACCCTAACCGTTGTCGGCGGTTGCCGTCGGTGAAACATAAAGAGTATTTTATTGTTAGCCCGCGTGTATACTAGCTACCAGTCTCTGTCAGCGTGCAGCTGCCAAATACTGCTACCGTGAATTCCACTTTCACGTTTGCCCGCTGTTTGGCACGATCACACCGATGGCAAGCTAACTGTGGCAAGAACATCCTGTCGTCGGTGCGGTTGGTGATTTGGAAGAAAGCAACTATTTCTGACAGGTTCAATATTGCTATGTCTAGGAAACACAGTTGGTTTCCATCTTTCTGATTGGCACATCAAAATTTGCCCCATGAGCAAATGTTTCACGCTTTAATTCTTGGTAGGAAAATTAAACGATGAAATGTTTCCAAGACAACGGGAATTGAGATCATTTTAATGATTTTATGAGATGTACGTCAATTTGATCTCATGTTTAGAGCGAATTATTTTCTACCCTATGTTCCATAATGAAAGCTTCACAAGGGTTTTTTTTCTGTCATGATTTTTTTTGGGTGTCTCACGATTTTCCGTTAACAAAATTGTGGAGCTAATTCCGTCTTGGTATGACGAGTATTTTGCATCAATGGTTACAAGCGAATGTTCTAACAATGTACCAACAATTATATGTTTATCAACATCTTGGAACACCATTTCTCAACATTCTGAGCCATCATCAGTTAAGTCTTCACCAGAATAATGGTTCATTTTACACAAGTAAAACCACAAAACCTTGCATAGAAGCATCGAGAAATGAAGACAAAGGCTGGCTGGCCAAACCGTCCTTTTGGCTGAAATTTCATTAAAATCGGAAAATGCAGCGTATTCTTCGACTATTAAGAGATACCATATATCATATATTTTTAGTTAAGTCTAATGTTTGCTCTACAGAAAACAGTAAATATGAAGTATTCGTGGAAATCATGCCTATGTCTTAAAAATTAAATTAAAATGCAAAAAGCAATACTAAACTTTATCCCATTCCCACATATAAAAACTAAGTGAGGTTATTAAATTTAAAAAAAGATAAAATGCTATGAACGATTCCAAGTTTCAGAATGATACAGGGTTTTACACTTTAGTTTTGACTGGCAGCACACATTTTTTGACGCGCCGCACTCAATTTCTTGTCGCCGGCACATATTTTTGATTACAAGCACCGAATTTTTGAACGGGAGCATTTAATTTTATCAGCCCGATTCTTGAAAGCTTTTAGGCCGCATGTTTATAACCCCCTTGTGAAAGATTGGTTTGAGTTTGAAGCACTTGTTTATATGCAAAATTGTTTGTTTTTTTGGTTACTTGATAATTTTTTGGGCAAAATATATTTAATAAATTATGAGAAAATTTATAAAACATATATTGGGTTACGTATTTGAAGTATTATGCCCAAATCCCTCAAATTGTATGCATGCAACAGATTTGTTTAAATGTGCAGTGGTGGATCCTTGGAGATAAACCTATGTCAATGGGATTGGTTCAACCTAGCTGCCAAATTGTGCTAACCGACAGAATCGCGGCAGATTTGAAATCTTCTCGAGAGTTATTCACGGACAACGGTGAAAAATTTCGCAAAACTGAATATATTCGCACATAATACTGCTGCTGCTAACAATAGTGTTGTGTGTAATTAGACAGGTACGTAATTGTTCGTTCGAAACTTAGAGAATCTGTTCACCCACGATCTTGTTTACAGGTATCAAAACGTGTTACACTTTTGCAACACATGAAGCTACGCATTCAAAAGAGGTAATGTATATTTTATCCTTGCAATACAACAAGGAAATATTTCTGTTTACATGATAATCCTACAGCAAACATGGATACATCGGAGGCTGTACCTCGACGTCGTAACAAAACTACGTCTGACGTAGATAGAAACCGTGTTGTTACAGCGTACGAGAATGGTGCATCTGGCAAAGAAATAGCAGAAATGCTCAATATTAATCGAGGAACAGTGTACCATATTATAAAGAAGTACCAAAAGACTTGGGAGGTTGCGGCTGCAAAACGTGGAGGTAAACGTCCTAAGCTCTTGTCAGATGATGCAGTAAATAGCATTCGCTTGTGGATAGACAACGACTGCACATTAACATTGAAAGTGTTGGCGGACATGGTGTTTAACCAATACGGCGTGCGTGTCAGTACGACAACAATTGCACGACAAATACAAAACAAATAGAACAAAGCATAAAATAAATGTTGTAACGATTGAAAATAAACCAAACATATTAATTGGAAGCACACAATGAACTTAAAGAAAATGAATACGATTTCAAACTGCAGATCATGTGTTGCAAAAGTGTAACACGTTTTGATACCTGTAAACAAGATCGTGGGTGAACAGATTCTCTAAGTTTCGAACGAACAATTACGTACCTGTCTAATTACACACAACACTATTGTTAGCAGCAGCAGTATTATGTGCGAATATATTCAGTTTTGCGAAATTTTTACACCGTTGTCCGTGAATAACTCTCGAGAAGATTTCAAATCTGCCGCGATTCTGTCGGTTAGCACAATTTGGCAGCTAGGTTGAACCAATCCCATTGACATAGGTTTATTTCCAAGGATCCACCACTGCACATTTAAACAAATCTGTTGCATACATACAATTTGAGGGATTTGGGCATAATACTTCAAATACGTAACCCAATATATGTTTTATAAATTTTCTCATAATTTATTAAATATATTTTGCCCAAAAAATTATCAAGTAACCAAAAAAACAAACAATTTTGCATATAAACAAGTGCTTCAAACTCAAACCAATCTTTCACAAGGGGGTTATAAACATGCGGCCTAAAAGCTTTCAAGAATCGGGCTGATAAAATTAAATGCTCCCGTTCAAAAATTCGGTGCTTGTAATCAAAAATATGTGCCGGCGACAAGAAATTGAGTGCGGCGCGTCAAAAATTGTGTGCTGCCAGTCAAAACTAAAGTGTAAAACCCTGTAACACTGTTTCGTTTCCTTTTGACTTCAAAATGCAGCTTCTGTAGTGCGGAAGAATACACGCATGCTTTTAAATTATAATATATCACTTAACTTGATGCGATAGGCAGCAGCTCAACCGCAGCACCAAAACCTCAACCCAAATGAAGTGGAAAACGCGCATTCGCTCCAAATGCAATGATCTCACCCTTCGGATCTTCTTTAACCACCCACCAAACAGACTCCGCGTAATGCTGCTGTTTGCTACGCTCGTGTTTTCATATACCGAGCCGTATAAATTGGAGCATCATTAACAATGCTATCTTACGTATGACACTCGCTTCACATACAAGCCGAAAACAAACCATTCGCTCGATTTACCTTTTACGTCGTAAACATTTCCTTGGCGGGAATGTCAAGCAAATACTGCGATGGTGCATTTGCATTGTAACTCGCGACACTTCATGAACCGTGATTATCGTGACAGCTACACGAACAATGTTCCTCGTACAGTGGTTTAGTGTGGACAATGGTAAATAAAATCAAATGCAATGAGTTGTAAAAAAGCTTGCTGATGAATGGATATTTTAACAAATGCTCTATTGCAGAGGCTTTTGTGAGTATAAAAATGAGTTAACTGAATCTCAATCTCATCAGTTGCATTATTGTAGATTATACGGTTGGGAACAATATACTAAGGTCTAATTTAACTTAAATTACGTGTTCATTAAGCACAAACCAATCGGAGGGGAAAAATAAAGTCACGCAACGCACAGTTGGAAAAACTTTATTTTTATGCTTGACGAAGTTTAAACACGCAGAACTAGGTGGTACAAATTTATTGGAAATGTATTGACAAATAATGAGATTATAGCCCAAAGGTAAAAATTGGCCAGTTAGTGGACTGCAATACCATTTCTGCAACGTTTGCGATACAAACCTTTTTTTTAAGTCCTTCGTAACAGTTTTGAAATTTGTATTTATTTTATTCACAGTAATCAATTCTTCGAAACTATTGCTTGGCTTTAAAAACGATTATGTATTAATGCTTTTCTTTTCTCATTTTTCTTTCCTATTTTACTAACCCTCTAGAGCGTTTATCGACAACACACACCTGCAGGTGTTGACGCTCGACGACAATCCTTCATTTTCGGCCCTTCCTGTGCGCCTGTTTCACGGCAACCCGCATCTGATTGACATTTCCATGCGGCGCAACGCGCTCCTAACGCTGGATGCCGTCCAGTTTCCGCTCGATCGCCTGCAGCGCTTGAAGCTGGCCGGAAATCCGCTCGTGTGCAACTGCACCATTCGCTGGCTGTGGCGACTAGTGACCGGTACGCTTGATGACGACGATGGCGACGATCCGGACGGTGTTGCCTTCCTGGGGAAATCGTTAGCCGATCATTCGAACATAACGACCGTGTTGCTGATCGATAAGGATGAGATCGGATGTGATCTGAACGAGGACGGACTAGTGACGCGTCGCACGCTTCGCAACATGTCCGAAGGTGATATAAACTGTCCCGCCCATCTCGTGACAGTGCTGAGCATACTTCTCAGCTTGATACTGTTAGCTCTCGGAGCTGGCGCGGCAATCGTCTACAGACGGAAGTCTCGCGAGCGCAAAAAGATTTTACAGGAGCGCAAGAACGTGCACGAGCGTATCGTGCCGCAGAAGGTGGACAAGTTGGAGCTGGAGCGTTACCTTGCACATCAGGTCCTGTCGAATGATTACCGTGAGCTGAGGCCTGCCTGTGATCTTCCCGTGCGGTACGATCTGAAGTACCCGGATCAGACGGCACACCAGCTGGGAGGTGGTCTCGATGTGGATCCCGACTCTGACCACTACGAGAACATAGACTACCTCCAGCATCAGCGTGTCCTGGGCAATGTCTCCACACCGCACGCGTCCGCACATTCGATCATTACGAATCCTTTCCACCATCAACCCCCGAGCCAGTACCACTTCGGGCAAGGCCATCCTCAGGTACAGCCCCAACTGCATCCTGCTTCCTACTCACACCAACCACATCAAAGTCCACCCCATCATCACCATCACCATCAACGTCCTCCGGCACCAGCGATGACGATGCAGCATCCGCACAAGTACCCGCACCAGCACCAAACGGCAGGTCCTCTGCCGGGGGCTGCCAACAACAGTAACACCTTGCCAGTGCCTCCAGCGCAGCGTAGCGTCAACAACTACTCGCCCAACTTCTTCATCTACGTCCTGTACTCACACTTCATTCTGCTCCTGCTAGCGTTATGATGAGGTACAGGACATGGCACTGGAACCATACTGCGATAGGCTAATCGAGTCCTACTATATTCACGTAGCAATGAAGCAATCGAATCAAACTCTTTGCGAAACGGGGGAATTGGCGTGTTTGTACAGAAAATTAGGGAAATAATTGTCTTTAACTTCTTTTTTTTCATTTGCCAATGTTCTAAGTCACCAGATGTCGTAGCATTTATGTGAATCCGAATGAACGACAAGGCTAGTAAGAAATGACAACAATACTTGTACATGTAAGATGGAGCAAAAAATGCAAACACGTACTGTAGACTAATAATGTTAACAACCCGTGAAGGTAAACTGTTTTTTTTTATAGCTTTGATGAATCATTAAGATGCGCCATATTAGCTTAAGTAAATTTGTATCCATAATTGTACTGTTTGTTTTTAGCCACAAACAAAACAATTATTTTAGCAATGTGTTTGTACTAAAGGAATCTTCATCCGAGGACTATTTCACCTGATAAAAGGAAGCTGTTCTTCAATCGAACCTTACCTTCGTTTACATTAATCCATAACCATAACGTTTTCTTACATTGCGCAATCTCAGTTAATGATTTTCTGCTAACTAATAACATGTAATCTCGTGCAATTGCAATTTTTTTACATTTTTGTTCAATAAGTTTGCTTTCAGCTTTATCTCACGGATGCCATAAGCATTTCTGCTAAATTCTTCAATAAGCCTTGTCCGATGAATTTCAAGAAACCGTTCTCGAATTGTTATAATCTAAATTGGTTTTGTTGCTTTTTCTCTACGAGTTATGTATCAGTTTGCTGCTGATCTATTCTTTTTGTACAGTAGATAGAACTAATTTATATTTGTACAACTAGTGTAGGTGGATACAATACCTTCTGCAAGGTAAAGCAGAGTAAGATGTACGTAGCGAGTGGTGCATACCGAAAATGTGTTTGACGTGCAGCTCTTTACAGTAAACTCAACTCGTCATCTCTAGGTGAATTGGGAAACAGAGCGAGCAAAATTAAACGACAAGACACCCTTGGCATCGATTGTTTTGCTGAGCAAACAAAAGTAAGACGATCAAAATGCTTCCTTTTGTACTACACCACAATGTGTGAATAACGATTTCTTTATCTATAAGCCTAAACGAAACTTCTCACCATGAACGTAATTTTGTTTTGTTCAACACACGAAATGAAAAGCAATCTACAAAGAAAATTGGAAAATAAAAGGCCTCGAAAATGATTTATAGATGAAAGTGAATCTAAACAAAGGGACACTAATGTACGAATTGTAATACTACCGATAAGATTACGAATATGTTACACTGAGTTGTTATAAGACTGAGCAAGCGGAAGAAATGAAATGGCTAACTGAAGAGAAAATAAATTTGATTACTGAAATGAAACACAGAACTTAGCTGTACGATTATCCCATCCGAAACAATGTTTCCATCCGCTAAAACTTTTTGAATCCATTTCGATTGAGTTAGAAATGTTCACTTGAAGCTTGGTCTTGTACAAATAAGACCTCTTCCATATTGGTCAGAATGGTAAAGTAATGGAGATTTACATCGTTCTTTTTCTGATATTTGTAAAGGACTAAGCATTTTGACATAAACCATGGTATAAGTTACGTAGATGACACTTTTACACCCCTTTTTTGTCTTCCCTACATAAAAATCTAATTCCATTAAAAACAATAATTCACGAAAACAAATTAACATTCTGGTTCATTTTCAATCTTCTTTTACTTACCTTTTTTTAAGTACGCATCAGTATCTAGCACGTGTACAGAATTTAAACTACCAATTTTATTTAAGTTCTAATCACAGAGCACACAAGTCTTATTTACCTTTGCTCATTGAACTCACCCACACTCACTCTCTTTGCTATGCGTTAAACATTTATTGTTTAATGCCATTCATTGCATATACCAAGCGGTGCAAAATGGTACCTTTACTAACATCATCTTAAATAACGCACTTTAGTCACTAACGATAATGGCCCAGCGTGTGTCCCTCCTGAAGCTCCACCGTTAGTGATAAGTGTGTACCATTCCTCGCAGTGTAATTCCATTGCACACCGAACGTTTCGTGTGTATGTCGAGTGCGTAAGTGCAAATAGCTTTAAACCATATTTTACCCATTCGGCCAAGAATCTGCGAACGCTGCGTACAAATGTTCCATTACAAACACTTAAAGTTTGGCCATTCGGTAGACGATTGCGATAACTTGCACATGGTTCTTAATGCTGGGAGCACAGCAGCAACGTAGAAAAATGGTTCAAAATCAATTAAAGCCCATCAGTGAGCGAACTTCCTTCCAGCAGAGAGGAACATTTGATGGAGGGCCAGTGAAACCCGTGGCACTAGTGCAGTCGTCGTTCGATATCATTTCATCTGCTATGAAAGCAAAACTGGTGAATGGGCTCTGTTTAACCTTAAAAGCCACAGGGCACCTATCGACTTCCAGCACTTGGAAATGTTTTGTGCATTTCAATACACCGGAGCCCACTGTGATGGGTGTGCTTATATGCTGCAGATGGCGCCGGGCTGAGACGGCTTGTTAGTATGTTTGGCTGTATGGTATGCCTTCTGCTCACATTCTTCTTCCGTGCCAGAAAAGAAACCAACACCACCACGGACGCACCCTAGAAAGACGCACTCTCAGCCTGCAGGCTTAATGCAAATTTATTGTGGTTGCTTACGGGCTTCTCCAGCAGTTGAACCTGCTACACCAAGTGCTTCAATGAGCATACTAATGTGCACTTCTCTGTGTAATGCAATCCCATTACAAATAGTGCACCAATCCTTCTGGTATTCACAAAGTGGGCCGATTTTATTGTATGCAGTCCTCCTTCTTGTAAGGGCCATTGCACTTTGCAGATTACTATGCTTCCCGGATCGAATGTTTGCCCATCGCCGAAAACGGCAACCTTTGCCTAGGGAGGCAATTTTAGTGCAGGCCGAACATTATCCCGAACACCAAGATTCGGATATATGAAGCCGGTCGACAATAAGACAAGATTTCTGCAAAGTTTTATCGCGTGTTGACAGCGAGGTCCCTATTCATCAGCTGCCCAAAACGAAGAATTCAGAGGTGGCAGTTTTTGATGAGAATTTTCTCATTCACCCAGATTGCACAGATCCACTGGGATTCAACTCTGCTGCACATTGCTGCACCGAACACGAACTCGTCTGTAAAAGGTAACATTAAAATCATGCCTTTCCTGTAGAAACATATGATTCGCCTGGCCAGTGTACGGAGACGATAATTTCTGTCGGATGATCATCTGTACGGAAAGCTTTCTATAAAAGCTTGAATTATTGAACTTGCAAATTAACTGAAGCATTGATCGTAGGGATGAAGACCTTCGCTATAAGAATGCCCAAGTCATCTATACGGTGCACTTTAAAAGGGTTTCAGCCAGAAAGTTGAATTATTTATATTTTTGTCTGTAATCGCTTCGTCTTAATTGGCAGTCTTTTACCCATTAGTGACATACTTTTCATATGACACAAAGGCGGTAAGATTTGCACCGTAAGCAAACTGATCATACAATATTGTTTTGCCTTGTTACGAATTGGGTGACAGCAATTTATGAAACGTCAATTGGGTTTCAGAACGTGATGCACTCTTAACATTCCCACAATAGAAATGTCCTGCAAGAGTTTTTGTTTGATGATTCGTTTAACAAAAGAAGTAATTTGTAAGAAAATAACTTGTTTTTTGTTAGATTCTATGTGAATAATTGAGCGAATTCGCTTTGCTTAAATGTCAACAATTGTTTCACAATCCCATTAAAGCTCAGTAGTGCAAAATTTTAATTCAAAAGACTTGAAACATTATAATCCTTCTTGAAATGACCCAACGATGCTCTTTTCAATTTCACCCGAAATTTACACTACAAAGCACAACATAATCGATCAGAATTAGCTCACATAGAGTTCCACTAAAGTCACGTTTAAATCATCATCTGACGTCGCTAAAAACAAGTTGGGCACTATAGATTAATGAATACATCATGTAAAAAGAATATTTTTGCGTACGAAATTTTATACAATGTTATTTTTTTTCATACACTGGGTTTTGAAAAAGTCTAGCTCACATTTTATTGTTTATTGTCACATTTATATATTGATAATTGATATCCAAACTAGAAAAAGATAAACTATAAAACTCACATTACAGTCATTCAGGAGTACAATAACAAAAAAAAGTATATAAGGAATGAAATGAACATTATGGTGCAGTTTTCAACACACAAATTGGAAAAACGAGTCGACAAATAAAGAAAACTGTATAATTAAGGAATTAAGGGTAAGTTATTCTAAAACGCTGTATAGTAGGAACAAGAACATAAGGTGAAATTTCGAACACATAAGAGTTTTAGCCCAAACACAATTGATAGTATAAAGTATGGTGAAACAAAGCCATGATAACAGTAACCGGGTATCAGCCATCAAAAACGAATAAATTCATTTTTCTTCGAACCTTGTCCTTTTTTTAAGTATCATTAAAAAAAACTTATGATAAGCGCTGAAATATCTTTTTTATTCTTTTGTCTGAAACGAAAATGATTTACTTCCTGTTATTTCAACAATTTTTCACACTTAGCAAATTAAGGAAAATCAGTATATATACTGCGGTGTATAATAGTTGTACAGTAAACTACGGCTCAAAGAACAAAGTTTCTAATTATTTTCACACCAGCATGCTGTCTTACGCACTTACACTAATTCAGATTTAAATAGCGCCGTAACTTAGAACATTTTCCAGTAACAACTCCGTTTTCTGTCGCTTTGCTTTCATTCTTAACCGGTTACGTAAAACGTTAGCGAAGTAAAAAAAAAAAACACCCAACCCCCTATCGTACAATAAAACCGTAACGAGCGTTTATTAACGGCAATTTCGGTTTAAATATTTATGCCCGTCCTTTCATCTCGCGTACGGCATGCCGCTGGTTCGTCGTCTCCGAAATCCAAAAACTTCCACTGCCCGGAAGCGAAGCGAACCGTCCTTCCATCGCTGCAGCACCGTATTATGTTATCTTTATTGTATCCTGTAATTGAGCAGAAATAAAAGTTTTCTTAGCTCCGGTTTTAATCAAACTTTTACACCGGTACCACCTTCACTAGTTGCAGGGTAGCTGCCCTAAAGGCCGGTGCCGATAGTTAAGCGTACGGTGGCGCTAAGGTGATGCACAAAAAGTGTGTGAAACGAGATGATAAACCGCTGCGGAGAAAACTGCCCCACCCAGCCAAACCGACCGAACTGGGAAGCAAATGCCCGCGGGACATTCGGGAACAAGTTGATGAGAAGTAAAGTGCTAGATGGGATGGTGACTTAAGGAAGTGTAAGGAAAGTAAAAGAAACAACCCCGCTACTTTTTATTACACCATTCAGCAAAACTCTAGGATCATGTTGGTTCGCATCATTGAAAGAAGTTAGCGTTTTTTTTTTTTTTAATCCTCATCTTTTACTCTCTTTTACTAAAGTAATCACTTTCCACTGTAACGAAGCGTTTCTTCTTTTGCTAACTCTCTTTTAAACGAAAAGAGTGCAACGGAAGTTCGACATAAAAACGGAAACATCATTGTAATATCGACAAAAGAGCGCGAACAGAGATAACGCTTATCCATCCCAACGCGACACCTTCACACAAAACGGTTCCAACATTTGCCAAGAAAGGTGTGCATGACTGGACAACCGCTCTCGGATTGAAACCTCTACCGAACTAAAGCATTTCCCAACGAAAGAAATCGCCCTTTTTGTTCCTTGTAGCGCTGCAAAAGAGTATAATAAAAATAATTGAGTTTCCATCATCGCCATCATCTTTACACTGTCGTGTTTTTTTTTTGTTTGTTCTCACCCTTTACCTAGATTGTCGTTTTTTTCAATACTTTCCGGCTTCTTTTCTACCACGAGTGACCTCAATCATGCTCACCTTTCGGAAAAAGAAAGGCTAGGAAGCATCACCCCCAGTCTACCCCATTGCTCAACCCCAACGAACCTGTGCAGCCCTTTTTAATGAGTAACCTTTTTTCCTACTTGGATGCGTGTTTCTCCGTTTGGTAATCGACCCTGGTTTTGGCATTTTAAGAAAGAAGGATAATTTCGCGTGGAAATTGTTTCCTTTTCTTTCACACTTGGCTCTTGGTTTTAAGTTTTCACTAACCGTGCCATCGCACAGTGGTTCATGATCATGTTTGTGAGCGGATATTCCATTTGATTTATCTTTTTATGTTGTGGTACCACAACCTAAAGCGGTTACTCCAGTTATTTTTGGGTTTCCTTGATTTTGTTAGTCTCTAGCAGGATAATTAGCCCATGATGTCACCAACAAACTACATCATTAATTAAATTAACTTATCACTTATAAGGATTTCACTGTTCGTTTTTATATTATACAGTTCTATGTTTAATACTATGATTGAAGTACATTCTTTTCTATATTCAGTATTTCTTTCAATATGTACTATTTTGAACAGCTCAACATTTACATGACATAAATTTCCATGAAATATCCAGTAACATATTTCAAAGTATCGTTCATATGGTGTGTATATTTTTAACTTAGCCCAACTGGTATACGGTGGCAAAACTCCATTCGCACATAAAAAATATTCACAGTTAAGAACCATATTAAATTAAAATTGTCGCTAGTGGCCATTCAATGCTGTGATATAATTTAAGTTTCAGGTTGAAATAGGGACAAAATATCGGGTGCAATAAATGTCAGATTTTTGTGTGTTTTTTTTATTTTCCTACACACAAAAAAGTTTTGGGTTCTCATATATCGAATTCTCAACCAAACGTCAGTCTCTGGACCACCGTGCATCGGATGCCACTGGACCGGTCAAGCATTTCTCGAAGGATTCTTCCTCGCCGGCAACACCTTTCATTGCGAAAGGCGCTAAGGCAAAAAAGTAATACATCCTGCTGTTTCCTCCGTTCAGATACCCTTTCTTTTCAGGAACCACCGTTCGGAACCCCGAAAGACAACACTTCGTCGAAACAATCAACAGTAATCATTGTGAGGCATTTACTACCACCTTCAGTTGGCTGCTCTTTTGCGTAGAGCAACCCATCCATCCTACGGTTGCGACCATTCATTTAATCCCACTGATCCTCGGGGGACCGCATTCGGGGATGGACCCGGCAGGGAGTGAAACCATTCTCGAGCGGAGGCTGTGAAGCGTTATGTTGTTTTTGGGGAGGCTTTTCTTTAGTATTACCTTTTTCCCCTATTCAACTTACGCGCCTAGGGCGTTTAAGGTGATGCAGCATAACGATTTTTTGTGTTGTTCGACGAGTATTCTATTTGGCTGAGTAAAATACTAGACAAAAAAAGAATATATAGTACACCCCGAAACAGTATTGCAACGCATGGAACAAAAAGGCTGGTAAAAAAGGGGTGACGTATGGCAGTGCTGCAAGAATGATACGCAGCAAAGGAAGGAATAAATCGGTAGAAAGTAAACGAATGGTAAGAAAAACGACCCGTGTTACGGTAGGGTGTGGGAGAACCTTCGCCTTTGGGGCTTTAGCCCCTACAACATCCCGCAACAACCGAAAGGATAACGCTCCCGCACCGATAACGAGATTGGGAAATGGTGATAAAAAGAACCGACTGCTGAAAAGCACCACGCTAACCCATCCAGCAATGGGAAGGCCCAATTCAAACCTACCAACCAAACTCCATCACCCCGTCCCTGCGTCATCATCAGCAACATGGGCCAGCAGGGAGTTGGAGATAATTATAATAGATTCGTTCGTACAAAATGGAATGGTCCGGGCAAAGTTTGTACGCACCGTGCGCTCCATCTACGGTGGATAGATTTTTATTTTAGTGTCGTTATTTCCCCCATTTCAAACGCAGCCATGTTGGTGAGAAGGGATTTTTTTTTTGTAAATATATATTTGTGGGTCTTTTCCTCACTTTCACTCGTACCAAAAATGATCAAATACGGTTGCCTGATTCCGGTACTGTACAGCCTTACGTACAGTCTCCAGAGGGTCATTTTGTGGGCTTGTAGTAAAACATACGCCGGCCGGGCTGGATAATGTCTTACTTGACGGGGCCATGGTTGAATCGTCGTAGTGATGTTTTGATATTTTATGAGTGCGTTTATTCCTGTGGCACGTATCCCATTGCCCAACCGGTACAGATGACAATGAATTATTTCTTTACAGTGGTTTATAAAACATGGTGGAAAATTAATTTCCTTCCATAAATCTTCACATGTGCAAGCAGTGCGTGTGACTTGAATTCGAAGTAGACATTCTGTTCCGAGCTGTAGCAGGAGTGTATTAAATTTTTGTATCTTTGTTAAATTATTTATCCGCCAGGCTCATGAAATCGTTACAACCACCTCCTTAAAAATAATTAATCGCGTAACGAAGGATATAGGAATGATGGTCGAAAATTCCTATAAATATCCTAGTAACTTTGGTAAAAACTGTATTAAATAATAATTCGTTGAAAACATTAATAAACCTTCTTAATCATCCAAATCTCTTTCACAGCTCCTCTAGAAGGTGGCCAATTATACGTACCTTGTCCAATGCTCACACTCTTCGAGGTGGATTTCCAATAGTTTGCGAAAAATGGCACATCGATGAATCTAAATTGATGAGAATTTTCTCATTCTTCATCCGTTTGCTGAAGGATAGGATTATTTTACCTTTCTATAGACGAACCAATACCTATGGGTGAATCGAGGGAATTTTTAAATATGTAGATCAAAACAAAAAGCACAAACCATTATACGGTCAGTTTGGGTAGTGGCGCGATTTATCAGAAAAAAAGAGGAAAAGCAAAATATATGCAAATCACTTGCTCAAAAAACACTCAAATCCGAACCTTTGCAAACATCCAGATTTGAAGAGGAAAAAGGAAACGTTCGAACATGAGTTATTACCCATCCGTCGATACTGTACAGAGCGGGAGTAAGCGAAGGCCCCAAAAGAAAAATGGCTTACAGTGCTCGATCCGATGCAACTGATGTTGCTTGTTTTTTCCACAACAACAACAAACCTCGTCGCATCTCTCCGTAGAACCATTATCGATATGGTAAAGATTTGCATAAGATTCCAGCACAGAGCACGAACCATCCACATCTTCAACGTTCTGGAAGCTTCAATCTATAAAGCTCTTAAACTTCAAAAAGGGGTTCTCTAATTCTTAAGCAGCTATCTGCAGAAAAAAATGTACATAAGAGCAGGATAAGAGAGGAACTCCATTTTTAACAAACCACCGTCGAAACGAACCTGCTTAACTTTATACATAAATTACAAAGATGAACAAGATCTATTTCCTGTTCCACAGGTTCACCATCCTGCCGTTCGTAGCCAACCAGCCATCCAGTCGGTCGGTGAAAAATCTTGGAAAAGCAAAGGCTCTTCCATACCATCCTGTCGTGCAAACTTTTCCATCCACCACCTGCATTGAAACCGCAAGAAAAAGCGATGAACAGTGTGTATGTATGTAGCGAAAAACCCGTGCCTGGCAAAGGTGGCAGAAATTTTTCGAAGCACGTGCTTCCGCCCGAAACCGGAAGCCGATGAATTACGCTCCCATGTTGATAGGGAACATTCGCTCGTCTACGGTACGTTGCGGCACGCTGGCAGAAACCGCAGATCCACATTTCTCCTGGGAAAGCAATTGGCTATCGGACCGGTGTTGTTTGATAGGCTTCGAACGCGTTTTATTGAGGGGGGAGGTTGAAAGACTGATAGCTGCTCCCCATAGGATTGCCGTTTCACTTTCGATCCGTTTCAGAGACGGTTTGATCAATCGATGGTTCTGGAGGGAGTGTGAATTAGAGCTGGTTTTTGTTTGGTTTAGTTTTCAAAGTATCTTTTTTATTTAAAATGATCGAAGTTTTATTCAAAATTCAAATTCAAAATTAAAAGAGGCTGTTAGAATTTTTTTATTGTTAAATGTATTATTATTAAATGTCAGCAAATTTTATTTATAATATTATCCCAATATACCAGGGAATGAAATCGAATTATGTCAATGAAATGATAACGAGAGCAAAGGAGCAGTATTAAAATCAATAAATTTTATGCGAATTCATCCAAAATTATATTTTAAAGATAAAATGCATTCGTTACCAAATTTCTTACACATTCGTTTAACACAAGATTCTTATAAAACAAAGGTCTCCATGCCTGCATGCCAGCCATACATGCAACAAACAACGACTATCCCCCTTTACACAGGCACACACCATCTTCCCCATCGGAACAAAAAAAGCTACCCCATCGTCCGCTTCATCAATGTTACATATTAGAAAACTTTTCGAAAACTAAAACTTTTTCCTTACCACAAACATCGCCCACGGTCACGTTCCAGGACACTTCTTGGCTCATCAAACTTCACCGAAGGTTCGCCATCCTATCTTCCCAGGAGGCTGATTTTAAATTATTTAGATTTTAATCAACCTGCAACTCCGTTTTCTCAACGCAAACCACTCACAGGAACCGTCCACACACACACACACACACATACTCATCATCATTACATATCATTGGCCTGGTGAGAACCGGTCGACACACGCCACCCTTCACGGTGTCACGTTTTAGTGCGGTAGATGTGCAAAACACTTTGACACAAACTTGCTGCTTTAAGCCGTCAACCGGAAGCCCCCAGTGCAGTGGAACGCTCAGGTAAGCGAACAAATTTTAATCGGCATTAAATTTGTAACTTTCTTCCTATTAGGTTTATCCTTCAGCACGGCCACGGAAGATAACGACCGGAGGACCGGAATGATACGTGATTGTCCTGTGTGGTGGGCGAGTGAAATGCTCAACCCAAAAACGTGCCGTTCGGCAAAAGTTTGATGAATGTGTGGGTGAAAGTTTGCCCAAGTAACGCTTGTCGACGGGCAGGCTAGGCCTAATATCGCCGAGCAACCGTTGCCCCACTCTCGGCAAAGATAAGTAAATTAGATATTCATGCATGGCAGATATTAACCAGCTGCCAGTATTGGTTTGTCTTGGTAATGAAGTTTTGATAAGAGCATGAAACTTTGATTCGATTCCTCGGCGTCCCCAGCGTCTTGGATGGTGTTGGTTGCATGTGCGGGATATTGCTACTACTGATAATATGCCAAGGCGTCCGCTTTTGGACCAAAATCTTATTAACACTGAATAGCCCGGGCACGGTTTGACGTGCATATTGTACAGTCCCTTTGACCGGAACCCAGTTTGAATGGAAATCCATTACAACCTGGACATTGCAATCAAGCAAAGTAGTCTTTAGAGCACCGTTCGGGATGAACAAGTTGCTATCTGACCGGTACCACCAGGGCCTATTCGAGCCATCCCGACATCAACGTCCATACGGCCCATTGTACAGCGGTGGAAGAAAGAAAAAGCGGCCCACAAAATCGGATGAAATATAGCCAGCTACGGCACAGTGACCGACAGCTTTTGAAAAGAACCTACACGCTTCTTACTTCCTGCTGCCATTATCTGCAACCTGTCACCTTCATCATAGCCAGAAGCGTCAACCTTGAACCTAGCCGGCTACTGTCCAGGTTTTGCCATTATTACGCACTTTCACAAAGGTTCCGGATTAATTTGAGCCTCAAACGAACGTGCAATCGGCTTTATCGCTCGCGAGGGAGTACATAAGGCCCATATGCCTGGAATAGCTTCGAGCGTGAAAGAAGCAAATTCGACGAAAAAAAACTTCACGTATGGCTTTTGTTACAAATAGACAGATTGCACTAGAGTGTCCATCCGGCTGGGTAGCAATCAACAGAACCGGAAATAAGCTAAGAAAATTTACGACGTTCGTAATGGTACGAACAAAGCCATCTCCAAATTATAGGTCACCCTTGTAGCCAACTGTCATCTGATTTGGTGAGCGAAATTCAATATCTTATAATACGTAGCATTTCTTGATAAAATTACTTATACAAAACACTCATCTACGAAAAAAAAACCTTGCTCCAGACACGTCCATCCCTGCATGTCACCATGACATCCACGTGACCATATACACAATCAATCACGAATGCGCACCACAAACCCATCGAATACACTACGTCACCGTTAATTGCCCTCTTTGATCCAAATTGATGGTTGACTGCCAGCTGGTTAACCGAATGTTACTACAGCGGAACTCCGTTGCAAACGCACGGCATATCCCGCAGCTGGTACCAACCACAATCAGGTCACACCGAACAAGCCTAATGATGTAAAGGTTGTGACTGGTCGCTCCACACATCACAAGCGACGGACGAGGCCCTGAGGACTTCACCCTTTCGCTAAATTAAAACCGTACCCATTTCCCCGTGCACGAAACTTGGCTAAGCATCGGAATGGAAGGGAGTCGCATACGACGTTACTTGCAAAGTCATCGCCTAGCGCAACCGATGCGGAGTCTGTGTGGCAAGGTACAAAGCGGGCCCGGAAAATTGTTAACCTCCAGGCAGGAGAGCATCGAATGGCAGCAAATCATGGTAATTGAATTAGCTTGCCGGTTTCTTTCCCCTTCGATTAAGCCTACCGTTCTTCAGTCAGCTAAAATGGACTAGTTAAGTGTTTGCAGGATTCGCATATCATTGCTTACGAAGGAAATCGAAGGAGACATACGTTCAAGAGTATTTTTTCCGTACAGATATAAACATTTAATTTCACCAAAGCCTTTAATGTCATTTTTTTTGTTTATGAAAATCGGCTCCGTCATTAGTTCAATACAAAATAAGAATATCATTTATGGAGATTTATTATCTTGGATTCTGGTCAAGGTACACAAAAAAGCGATAAAAGAAACATAAGTAAACACATGGTTTTTGAAGCTTATTAACCTTATAATATTATGTTTTTTTATAAGTAAAAAAAATACAAAAAATTGTGTTCCCCTTCCTTCCTTTGTTACGTAGATCCTTGGTTATTTAAATTTGTGTAATAAACCCGATGACAATATTTACAAGCGCTACGTAGTAGACAGCTTAATGTTATACTAAAATAATAGAAAGTGTTTAGATAAAACACGAGGCAAATCGATCATACACAACTATTCCGTTCTTATGTTTATAACATGCGATTCGATACTCTAGATCAGCTTTAATTATGTTCCTGTGCTCCATTACTGCATTATGATGAACTTTTTCATCAGAGAAAATTAAACAAAAAAAATTTATTGTACCTTTTCAAGCAAAAATACACTCATTTCAATTTAGTTTGTCGCTTAGTGGTGGAGTATATTCTGATTAAACTCATATTTCTTTCGATTGGTTACCAGCCGCGCTGAGACGATTGATATTTGACATGCAAATCTGTGCTTGTTGGGTCCCATCTGGCTTTCAATCGTTTCGCACGCCTTCACCATCAGAAGACCGATGGTTCCGGTGACACCTTTTGGATATTGATACGACACGTGTACGTGCAGCATGCTTCGATCGTGTAGCGTGCCACGCTTCCCGCCACGCGGACATCGAACGTCAAACCAGTGCCCATTAAACAGTGCATCTTGTGATGTCTTCGTTGACTCGCCGCACTCGTTGGGCCCGGTTGTGTGTGCGTGGGTTGTGTATGTATCATAAATATTAATAAATGGACAGTCTGCATCGTACCGGTTCCGTTCGGTGAGAACGCAAACGCGTGAATCACTCGACGGCCCTGCAAAGAATGCACTTTCCGCGTTCGATCGATCGGTTTTTCGTGATACTTGGTGCCGGCACAACATGCCCAACCGTCACAGTCCGTACCCACGACAATTGGGTTTCAACAATTTTTTCTTTTTGCAAAATGCGCTCGCATGCAAATTGCATGCTGCATCTCCTTATGCAGGAGAATCGCGCTGAAGGTGCGAGCGAGCAGGCGTACAAATTCACATCCGCAGACGTATGCCACTTTTTCACACTTTCGCAGGACGTGGTGCACGATTTGCATATTTATTGTTGCTGTGACTTGTGCGCTTACCTTACCACGGCCGTTCCTGCCCCCCACGTACGATGTTGTTTCTTGATCCAGTTGAGCCGACCTTCAACGGGGAGACCGTCTTCGGAAACGTACCGGCATACAGGGTGGGTGAATGTTTCGGGTTGGCGGAGTACGGGGTGGCGCTTAACAACTTAACAACGGCACACGACATCCGACCACGAAGGTAACGTTGGACACAAATCGAATCCATTCGCAAAACTACAACCCCCTATGCTAATTCTGCACCACTGTCGGAGGCAAGCAGGATAGCACTGGCGGGACAAACACACGCTACAGGCGCGCAGCCCTGACAAAGGAAATGGATGGCAAACGATTTTTCCCGGCCCTCCTTTTCGACCATTACCGACACTTTACGGAACCATTTTGTTCCATAAATTCTGCATAAATGCATTAGACGAAGCTTTGTGGATCAATTTCTGGAACGGAAAATAAATAATCATTATTTACAACACGCCCGCTCCTACGGCCGTCCCATTTCCCGGCCCCATTGCAAGCAGAACCGACCGCGGTTGGATCGAACTTACAGTCGCCTTTCGGTCCGTGGGCATCACGTTGCGGGCGTGAAAGGGTTCGTGCGTTTTGAAGATGCATAAAATAATCATAAACTCGCTAAAATCTGTACCGTCGATGATGTACGGGCTCGGGCTGGCTGGTTGCAGAAACCGCTCAACAACTCAATTAAAAACAAGCAAAAAAACACACGCAGGCAAGATAACGAAAAAGTCACAAAACCCCTAACCGATTGCGAATAGTTTGATGTGATTTTCAGGCCATTAGGATTATCATAAGCAATCGCTCGTGTGTGGTTATTTTGGTACATGGATCCCGCAAGCGTGGGCACGCATGTATCGTCCGGATAATGGTGTAATTTATGTTTTCGCAGCCGAAACTGCCGAAAATAATCAACATTACCCTAAGCGACTGCAATCCCGGCGGCTGGGGGCAGGATGTTTTCGCTTTGCATAATGACGCTTTTGTATGCAGAACGTTTCGGGCGATACTTTAGCGGGCACGCATATTCCTTCCGATGCATTAAATAAATCTGTACCGTAGAATGGGCTGGCACGAGATGATAGTAGTGCTGAATTAATTAGGCGAGTAAACAGTCGAGCAATGATAAACTGTGGCGCTACATTACAATACAATATACCGGCCACACTCACTGCTGAATGGTGTGTTAGAGTGTCTAAAGTGTGGAAAGCAATTAGTGAATATAATATCTTTATTCTAGTACCCATTCAGACAATCAACGCATTAAACATATGATTTCTAAAGTCAAACAAACAAACCACTGCATTGCTTTAAAATGTTCATATAATTTTCGATTAACCACCAAATTTCTGGTAGGATCTTTCAGATATTTTTAAATGATCTGCAGACCAAATGACAAGCTATAAAAGCTAATTCGTGTCATTAGAATGACACTGTAATAATCCAACATCCTGGGTGTTTGAGTATTTAATACGATGAAATGTCCAAATTATGTTGAAATGATTAGATTCTCGTGCGTGATTTAAGGAACTCTCAACAATAAAGCAGGATAAAAATACTAAGCAGCTGTTGCCTGAGGTCAATCAAATACTATCAACAATGTTGAATAATATTTTACAGTCAATACCATAGCTGATTCGAGCATTTGGCCGTAGATGGCGCTACTTTAAGCCGTCAATTCGATCGAGCCGATGATACGCAACCTAAGAGAAGCAGTGACAGGGAGAAAGTGGACTCGAAAAAGCTAAGCAGGCAAACGAGGACGTAATTTTTTAGCTCCTCTACACAACCTGTCTGGCGATTTGGATCATCAAAAGTTGTAACGTCTTACATTTCAGGGCAAAAACTCAAAAGCTTTTAACGAATAACTGAAATAGTAAATTTATATTTTTAGACTGGATGGGAAAAAATGGAATTTATTGATTAATATAACTCGCCTTGATAAGTTAACTTAGTAAATGGATAAGTATACAAAATGGCGAACATTTTCTGTTCAAATAAGAAATTCCGTAACGAAAATATTCGTTTTGGTAACCATGCAACGAACACTATCCCTTTTCTGACGGTGCGCTATACATAACCGATGGATTAACAACACTTGAACAGCACCCGCTCTGTGCAGCAATCAAAATGCCTCGTTAAGTGTACTATTAACCAGCACGTACAGTCGGATTTTGCAACACCCATAACTAATTCATGCACAAGCTGTTTCGAAACCCATCCAATCCAAGACATTTGATGAATGTGACCACTTCTGTGCCCTCGACTACAGCGCCTAGGGCCGGTTTCGGTTGATTTATGCGCTGCAAAACGCTCCCATAGCACTAGTTCAGGTACGGGGGCCCGATTGGAAATATCCGCTTACCGAGCAAGCCACTGGAAAGTATAAAGTAACATAAACGTTTGCATTACGATAAAAGCTTGTGCAGTGCATTCGATCACGTGCCACCATAAAGAAGTCACCCGACCGTCGTATGTGAGCTACCGAACTGTAGCGCTTGTGTGACCATCCCGAGTACCCTGGTCATGCGGTAAAGGTTTATTTGTAAGTTTACGGGGTCCGTTTTTTTTTTTCTTGGTTAACTATACATTCCAACAAACGAATGAGCAAAGCAGGTACAACTATCATGGCTAAGGCACTGCAATAAGAAGTATGTAGATTCGTTTTGCTGGAGGCGATTTCGTGGTATGCAACCTAAATCGGTTTGCTCATCGTTATGACTGTGGTTTACATGCCATGAATGTACATTCGTTTGAACCTTTATTTGCAAGCAGGTATCCTTTTATTTGAGTAGGTTTTGTAGAATCACATGTATAAGAGTTCAACAATTTTACGAATGTTCAATAAACCAATTTGATAATTCAAACGATATTTTTTTGGAAAATGCATTTTTAAAAGCCACGCCTTAACCAACCCACGCCTAGCATTATTCGGTTGGAAAAAATTCCTGTCACATCTTACATCTCCTCTGTCATGACTTTCACAGCTGAGCAACGAACGGTCAAACGGTTTAAAAAAAGACCTCCAGTTCCAAATGATGAATAGTCATCTTAACTATATCTCAATCGACTTCGAATGAAGAAGACTGCCCTGATGATGTCTACATGGTCACCGTCACGGACGTCACGGAAGAAAGATGGATGGTTCTAAAGAACCCGGTAAGAAAGATCGTTCAAACCCATTTTCATCCTGCTCTGTTGGACAAACATGTAGTTGAAGCATGTTATCTAACGCGAATTCTCAATCTGCATAAATAAAGACAAAGTCGCATCAAAAAGGACGCAAGGAACAGAATGTGATTTTCTTACGCCAGCCAACGCAGCACTCATATTATTTCCTCAATTATTTCCTTATGAAAGTTATTACCCTTTAAAAAATAAATTTTAAATATATTTACGAACAAAACAATAGAACGCAATACAAAGAGGCATTATATAAAATTAAGCGTTACTTGCACAGTGGATTACATATTAATAAAACAATTTGCCCTTGTGCAACCACAAACTAAAAAAATTACGCGAATATGAAGTTTCTTAAATGAAAATTTTATAATACATAAAAAAATAACTATGAACCAGGTATAGTAGAACCTTACAACGTCGATTTAGTCATAAAAACCGTTAATGGTCGTAGATAAGGATTTTTCAACTTGACAAGAAAAACATGTAACAGTGTGTGTAAAAACATCTAAAACATGTCTTAAAACGCTATAAAGAAAAACACCTTGGCCTTCATTTCTTTAAGTCTCACCATTAATTCTCAAAACACTTACTGCTTTATAATTATATTATTGACTGTATTGAATACGATCAATCCGATAAAAACAAATCTTATTTTTCTCGCAACAAAAACGTTTCAATCGTTACAGCTTTCAATAAATTCTTGTCGACAAATCATCGTTCGACCTACGTACCGAATACCGAGACATGGCACAAAATCGATACAGCTTCTTCCAGAACAACCACACTTCAAGACCCGTTTTGTACCGTGCAAACACTGCAAAACGAAGTACCACTGCCAGCCTCAAATGCCAATCTGTGTTCGGTCCCAAAAAATCCCCACTAACAAAGCATCATTCTTCGATCCTTGTCGAGAAGATTGATGATCGAGCGCCGCTGCAATGGGTTACAGTTTTGTATTATTTCATGTTTCATGAATGAACAACCCAAGAACCAAAAGATTTATTCCTCTCCGTGCCGTTCTGGCGGTTCGATTAATTTAATTGTGTTTATTAAATTATTTTCCCAACTTTCCATCATTCGGCTTTACAGTGCGATTGGTTCGATCAGCCCGGTCGACAACAGACCTCAACAAACAGGTTTCATGAGTATGCAACTCGACCGTGCCGATTGTTTCTTCCCACGGACGGCGAAATAAAGTTATTAACATTTTAAACCGATGTGCAAGACCCATTCCGGGTTTTATGCATCAACTCCGCGTATGCAAAGCACCAAAGCAAGTACAGGGAATACAAAATTTACACACCAACAACTAAGACAGCGCCACAACACACTCTCGAGAGGCGTGATCGCGTGATTAATTTATGGCGCGTAATTGAATCTTCATACACCGCGACCAAGAACGAATTACGACAATTTCTGGCGTGGTCTGCCTACGCACCGGCGGAAGGGAAATGCTGACGGCGCACAGGTTCAGTGAGACCGCTTTCGCTGCTCAACACAGTGGAATCCGTTTTTTGCGGGTTTACTTAATTGTTTTTGGAGTATTTCGGTAGAAATTAATATCCAAATTTGACCCAAACCAGGCAAAGACGCGGAATAAGCTCGGCACGATGTTGTCGCAGCGATTAATCATACGCATCGGTTATTTATTGAGACCCGGTTGTCGGTTAGTTTTGTGTATGCCGGTGGGCGTAAGACTTGGCTATTTTATGTTCCCTTGTTTTATTCGTTTCTTCCACTGCAGCTTCATTTCTCCAGGAGGAGGATCAGTAAATCTTTGTAAACTAACGCAGCATTGGCTAATAAGGCTGTACGATGAAAACTTGTGTACGAAGAAGTAAATTTTGTTTCAAAAGTTTGCACATTTTGCGTTGCAGAATATCTAAATAAAAAAAATGGGTATCCGGATAAGCATTTCAAATGTTACAACAATTAATCAGTTTTAAAAATAGTTTTACAATATCTTTTTTACATGTTTTATTTATGTTTTGTTCAAAATGTTCCTAGTTTACTGCTTATTATTTAAATATTAAAAAAACTGTTTTACTATTGTACGATAAAAACTCAAATCCCAAACATGACAACCCAATGAACACGAGTTTTTACACCC